>NC_044279.2:69144045-69748078 GCF_004027225.2 Strigops habroptila
TGACTGTCTGTCTACCCTTCTCCCTGTGCTTTAAAACCTGTCTTATATCGACCCATAATGCTGCCAAAACCACCTTGTGAAATTCAGCAGAAGGTCAAACCAGATCACCAAAACAAATACATCTCTAGGGCTTTACGGATACCATGGATCCACTTCCTCCTCCCAAAACACACTTTAGGACAATTATCATATTACCTTAACACATACACACAGTAATATGTGCAATAGCCTTGCCAAGACTCCATTTTAATAGATCATAGTCTGTTCTAAATCAATTAATTACACATTTTACTCAGAACATTCCCTATCCCCTTGTATGCAGTACATGAAAGCTAACAGTTTGCAGGTTTGTTGCCAAAGCTGACCAACCCTCCATACTATAACAAGTACAATGAGCAACAGACTAAGGAACAACAAAATATGTTCAGCAGAAGTGTCTTTGTGCTGCAAGTCAATTTTGTCTGAGATTATCCCATGAAAAATGGATTTTTTTCCTTTGCTGCAGGAACTATTAATTCACACTGGGGCATCAATTCTAACACAGCAGTTTGGCTGAATCTCCCCAGAAACGTGCCTCCGCTGCTGGTCCATGTAGACTACTTTAAAAGAAACACAAGACAGCAGCAATAGTGGAAATGATTCTTAGTGACAGCTCTGTTACAAGTAGAAAAATCCCAGCACAACTAGAAAATTTCCATCCCAGTTCCATCTGCCAGCTGATGCATGTCCTCATTGCTGAGGACATTAATTCATCTTCAGCATTAATTCAACCTGCTGCCATTAACTGCTTTGGGGCTAGTGCCCTCAGTTATATTTATTTATACAACCACTGCCTACCACTAACAATTCATGCTAACAGTTGGACTAGATATAGAAAGTGAATCTGGCAGTCAATGTTACAAAATACCTTCCAGCAGTACCTAATCTACTATCAGGTGGTTTAAGTGAGGGAACTGTGATTCTACTGCAGTAGAGCCCTGGTTAACAATTTGGTTAGCTTTAAAATAAAAGGCACTATTTTGAAAGAGGTGTACAGTACAGTTTTAAAAAATGATGAATGACTTGAAAACCTAAAAATAGTTTTAGGAATTGAGTGCAATCACCACGATTTGGCAGTCAAGCCTAGAGTTAGACCTTCAGATAGAGGGCGGAGGCAAGAGACAAGTGTCAAAGAGGGCACAAGTCAAGGTAAAGGAAGTCAATGGGGACACAGAGGGTGGGAGGGAAGGACAGACTATGTGACAGGCTCAAGCCTGGCAGTGGCCAGACAGCAGTCTGACCTCACAGCCACTATCCATCCATGTCCTGGAGATACCACTCTGGGGACAACCCAGGACAGCTCCTGACAGCTCTCAGCACCTCCATGAACTGCTGCAGAGTGTACTAGAGAGATGCTAGCTCCTCACCCATGCCACAACAGTGCATGGGGACACCAGGTTTTAACAAGAAAGTGAGACCTCTTAAACACCTAGGGGTTTGGGTTTTCAGCTGCTACCTGTCTGTGTCCACCCAGGAAAGCTCCATTCTTGTAAAAGTCTCAGGAGAGTGCACCCCCTGTGTGAAGCCCTGGCTGTGGATTTAAATATTTCCTTTAAGCCTCACCCTGATTAGCTACAGGTATACCAAGAAAAGTAGTGTCAGTAGAAATATCAGTGTTCAGATTAATACTGAAAGTTTAAATTTACCTCAGAAGTTAAAGTGTTACAACCTCCTCTCTCAGCATGACCTTACTTTGCCAAACAATTTGTTTCCTAAATCATCTCTACTTCCTCTTTTCTTTGGAGCTTCGAGAAAAAAAAATTAAAAAACCTCCAAAACTCCATAAAATAAAGCATCTCCTGCTGCATTTAGAGAAGAAGAGCAAAGAACACAAATATTTGCAATGGTAATGTGAATGAGAGAGAAAATATAAGAACTATTTTGACATGCAAGATCTGTTGGAGTCCTAGCTTATCCCTTTGGGATGTTTCAGACAAAGTTAATTCCATATGGGTCTGGTAGAAGAAGGGAAAGGATATTTCCACTGAAGAGACCGGGAATAAAAAGTCTTGATTTTCTACTTATGCACTTTGAGCTCTAATGAATTTTCCACATGCGAAAGAGTAACAAATACAGGTATCACATTAGAGGTATGAAATGTGTCCCCTCCCAAAAAAAAGTTTCTCATCTTTAATAAACACACATATGGCCTGTCAAGTTGCTTTAAATTGAAATGAAATCCATTATCGCCTATAGAATCTTTCTAGCACGTGATGTGCTTTTTCATGTCAAAAGTGCTTTATAAAGCATGATTCAGTTTCCTTATAGGCCTCTCTACCAGTGCTCCCTCTAAAAACATAAGTGACTGGAATATTCCTCTTATATTCCTTACTTTACTCCTGTTATTCACTACAGAGATTAGACTATGTATCCTCTTAGTTTACTTCCTGTGCCAGCTTAAATCTTCCTCCCTTTCAAATCGCCTTCTCCTGCATTACTTATGGAAAGGTAGGTAAGCATAGCTTTTGTTCCCCTTACCCACTTATCATGTGGGCCAAGAGTCAAAGCAGGGGAAAGAGGGAGCAGAAGTATAACCACTGTAGGAGAAAACAGAACTGAGCACTTCAACAAAAATAAATCAAACATGGCAATAGCTACCCAACTGCAATCACTAACAAACCCCACTGCTTGTACCACCTTTCATCTCTCCCAGACCTTTCAAATTCAAAACAATGATTACATTTCCCACTTTTGGTGGTATAGAGTTAGCAATAAATTGGTTTTGTGGGAAAATGGGGGTTTTTTAAGCACCTACCCACAAAGATTGGAAGCAAGGAGGTATGTTGCTTTTTTTAAGTGCAGAACTTTCTGTCAAAGTATCTATTTTATCTCAGTTTGAAGCATTACTTTATGATATATAACATGCTGGGAGGCTGCTTTATGCACTGGGTACACCTGAGAAGCATTCTGAAAACAAGCAGGAGAAGGGCAGGTCCTTGTGTGAACTTACAGACTTTAAACAGAAGAGAGGGAACCCCATGTAATCAATCTTTCATGTGAATTTTCCAGGTTGATCATTTCAGGCAAACCAGAATATCCTTATTAGTAATGACTAACAAATCCCACTCAGCTGGCACCCCCACTGTGAAGAAAATAATTAAACTCCCCCAAAACTTTATATATATATATCTTAGATGAGAGTGATATTTGACAGGACCTATAGCTTTTCTTTTTCTAGGCTGAGGTCACTGGGAGGAAAACATCTCTCCAGCCAGCTAAATCAATAAGCCAATCATTGTCCAAGCCCTTACCGCTTAGAACAGAGAGGTGAGAGGTGCCAAACAGATGTACGAGAAACATGAGAGCAGGCAAAGGACACTGGCTGCTCCTTTGACTGGTAGTTGCATCCACGAATGTGTCAAGACCTGTTCTACTAAGTGGGTGCCACCCACACCATTCTTCAGCTGCTCTCGGAACAGGACAGAAACAGTTTGCGTAGCACCAGCCTCCACTCACCCAATGCTCCTATTTCCACACCACACATTACTCACTCCTCTGAAGGCCTGTACTGAGCAGGAGTCACCAAGCTAATGGGGGACATTCCAAGTCCAAGAGTCCTGGTCTGTGCAGAGGATGGGAAACCATTTGTTTCAGTCTTTCCCCACCAGGTCAGTACCAGGAAAGGTTATTTTCCATGGCCAAAGATAACCTCAAAAGACCTGCACAAGGGCACAGAGGAGCTCCTTGGAATGAACAATGAATCAGAGACAATAAAATCTGCTCCCATGCACCTTAGTTTTGGTACTTTATACACAGCTAAGAATTAGTTCTTTCAGATTATATATTTTTCTCTCCCCCACATTTCTTCTTCTAAGGCCCATTTTCCCCATATTTTGTGTTTTGGCATTGGTTTGGGTTTGGGTTTTTTTTTTGTTGGTTGATTTGGTTTGGGGTTTCTCTTTTTTTTTTTTTTTCTTTTTAATTATTTAGTTTTGGGATGGGTTTGGGGAGGGGGTATTTAGGGATTTTTCCCCTCCCCACAAACTGCTTTGAATAGGCAAAGCAAAACACTTTTTTTCTTTCAAGTTTGGAAGAGAGTGGGATCATAGGTATCAGAGTTAGATAGACTAAGGTACCTGAAAAATCAACTTTCATTTTCCTCATGGGAGTTGTATGCATCTTGTCATATGACTGAGGGGACCACCTTGACTTCTCCTTCAACCCCAGCTACAACCAGTCAGGCAAGATGCTCAAAAAAAAAAGTGTTTTGTCTGTTGGGTTTTTTTTTTAAGGAAGGAAAATACCAGAAGACTTCTGAACTGGAAACTGCAGCAAAGAGGTGAGGCTTACAAGCAGCCAAGGTTTTTTTTCTTTAAACCACATTATTCTTCCTTAATGTAACAGCCAAACCTCAGAGGACTGGTGAAGGGCACTGTGTACACATATACAGGAACTGGAAAGAACTTTTCATTGTTTTTCTTGGAAACTCTGTGCCAGCTTCTGTAGAGAATCACTTTTTGGCATAGATCTCTAGGATGCCACATGCTGAAGGACAAGTGGATATAAACTGAGCTCACAGAAGTCAATGACACTGCCTTGCAAAAAACCTTCACTACAACTTTGACATAAAAGCAGCTGCTGAACTCCTCGCAGATCAGGTTTTTAGCTGGTATAAACCAAAACTGCACAACAGAGCAACATCGGTGTGCAATGGCCTGCATCGTGCTGTAGAGCTCTGCAACGTAGACTAGAGCATCAGGAAAGTGAGGAAAACAAGAAAAAAACATAACACAACAGAGGTTGTGCAAACACAACAGAGGTCTGACAGATGTAACCATGTCCTTCTCTTAGACTGATTTAAGTTATGAAGTTTGGGGTTTTTTCTGAGAACGGACTACAGGTCTTCAAGAGCAAAACTAGAAGCATGTGGGTAAATGGATTATTTCAAGCTTAGCGAACTTTCTCTGCAGTTCCTAACTTGCTTTAGACCATTAAACCACACACAAACAGAGCTAAAATTTCAGCTTTCAGCACAAATTGAAACACTGAAACGTAGCAGGAACCATCCATAAAAACAAATATGCTCCAGAAAAAAAGCTTGAGGCAGAAGCAGATTAATGTGTTTTGATGCAGAGTTTTGTAAGGCATACACATTTTTAGTTTACTGTCCCCACACTCCTGCAAAATATTTTAGAGAGAGTAAAGTAACATATCAACCAAGCTGGCTAATAGGAAGATGCTAGGAGAGTGTGGCAAGGGTGGTCTCCATCTCAGCTCAAAATTTGCACACAGTCCTGTTGTCTCTGCAATAGCAAGTGCCTCCGTGTCTGTAACACCTCATGTGGATTGATGTCAGCTCACTCAGCATGCTGAGCCACTCTGAGCCAGCAGGATCCAGCAATCCTGCTAGTAGGGTTTGGATCAGTCTCAGAATCATGTCAATATGGTGAGCTGGTTTTCAGGCTCAAGCTCACAGCCTGTGCTAGCTCAGAGCAAAGGGTACGATAATCTCACCACTGTCTCCTGTAGACAGACCCTAAGACTGAGACAGACCAAATGCTTGCCTAAGCCAGCAGCTTTTTCCCATAGTCAATTGGTAATGGATGCTATAGAGCTAGCACAAGCACATGGCAAGCACAAAGGTATATTGCCTTTAACATCTTGCCTTCAGCAAAGCAAATCTTCAGTCTCCTTGAGATGGGCTGTGTCAAATCCTTCCACTTCGTGCTCACCAATGGATTAACGGTAATGTTAATTACCTGGTCTTTATATAAACGTATATTTGTCTCCATGATGTTGTGTGGCAATGAGATCCACCACATAATATTGAATTGTGAAAAAAAATAATTCCAATTCTTTTAAACCTGCTTGACAAGTTTATTTGGTGCTCTCTAGCTCTTACATCGTATGAAAGACTAAATTAGCCCTCCCTACCTGCCTTCTGCTTGCTTCTCATGCCATTCAAGCTAGCACAACTTCTTCTATCAAGTCTTCTCACCCATAAACTGTTCCATTTCACTGATCACAATCATTTTCTATACAGCCCAATAACTCCATTTGTTGTCTCAGACTTCTTCCAATTTCAAGCCCTGTAGACTTCATTACTATTGCTCTATTTGCCTTCTCTGACTTCTATTTGCTTCTCTGAGCAATAGGCAGAAATATTCATAGAATTATCTACAGTGACTACTAAATCTCTCTCCAAATGGGTAATAACTAATGCACAGTCCATCCTTGCCTGAGTTAACTGCAAAGGAATGCAGATGGAGAAAAGCAACCTATCAATACAGAATTGCAACCCACATTTTATAGTCCAATTCATTCACTACAAGTGATCCTTTTGCAAGTCTGCGATTAATTCTCATTTTAAGTAGCCTAGAGACAAGATTCAGTACCCCATAGTTTATTTCCTATTTCCAAACAATTTCCAGAAGCACGTTTAGCAACAACCACTCTAGTTCCAAGTGAATCCCTGATAGCATCCTTCTAAATCAAAAACTGATCACTTGCCTCTAGGCTTAATCTTTAATCAGTTTTTAGACCAAGAATCTTCACTCACAAATCAATGCAATTTAGTTTCTTCTAGACTAAGAAGAATGTTGTTCAGAAAGAATACAGAAAAGGCAGCAAATGCAGATACATTATGTCAATCAGATCATAAAATAAACAGCTTTGGCAGAGGAACCAGAAGTAGTGCGACTAAATAGTGCCACTTCAGCCCATCTCCAGCCTCGAGCAGTTTTACAGTCAGGCGTAGGGATTTGTCTGCATATCAATAGTAAATCCAAATCCCTAGGGGATTCACAGTTATCTCAAAGCCCACATGTATGGGAAATAAAGCACGAGACACTCACCCTTAAAGCTGTAACATACCACAGCTCTTGCTCACAGGTTATTTATTGGTGGTCCAAAGAAGGTAGTTGTAAAAGAGCAATAGTTTTGATAATTCCTGGAACATTTCTGGAGGTTGAGAAGCAAGGGCATGACATGCCTTAACAACATGCAAAATAAATATCCTCCTTTCTTACAGATACAGCTCAAATACTGTATAAAACACAGACGTAGCAGGCATTACTCAGAGTTTTCTCTGAGCCTATTTGATTAAATAGATTTAAATATTTGCAGATTAAATACAATCAAAGTTTGCCTCAATAGGTGCTTCCACCAGACTGGTGAGACATTTATGCCGCCTTTCAGCTACCACTTAAGTCTGACAGTAACTGCCCTATACCACTTCACCAGTGAGGCCAGCATGTCTCAGGTGTCCACAGAAAACTGGGAATGGCTGCACAAATGAGAAGCGAAGGTGCTCACAGCCTCTATGGCATGAAACTGGGTTGCTAAGGAGAATCCAACAAAGAGATTTAAATTATTGTAGCCCACTAGTAAGGCTTCTTAAGAAGCACTCACAATGAAGAAAAAAGTCTGGGAAATCAGCTACATATATTTTTTTATTCCTGCAATTCCCCTCAGTTCACTGGGTTGTGCAGACAATCATTTTCTATACAGCCCAATAACTCCATTTGTTGTCTCAGACTTCTTCCAATTTCAAGCCCTGTAGACTTCAGTTCTGCATTTTTTTAAGGGAAGCATTGTAAATCTATTCAAATTCACATGCACCTCTAAATTAAAGTGCACTTCCAAAGCCTTTCTTACCTTCTCCCGTTAAAAGTATCAGTATCCCAGATCTGAGAGGAAGAGTATAACTACAGATCTTCTGTCTCAATGATTTTGATCACAGAAAGGACAATAAAGACTGAATTTTGTTTTCCACTGAAATATATTTAAACAGTAATGCAAAATAGTTATAAAAAAAGCAAGAAGTCCCTCTCATACGCATGAAAGGCAAAAATTGTTGCCAGCACAGTTCTTCTAGTGCAAGTAGCAGAGACATGAAACTTTTCCTGGAAACTGTAAATAGGACATGACTGCAACAAAAAAAGTCCCACACTGTGCTAAATAAAACAGCTATAACCTGGGTACACCTTGTGGAATAGAAAGTACCATGGTTAGCTATGTTTGAACCCTACCCCTTTGCAGGGCTGATGTAAAACTGAGAAAGAGGTCCAAAAGCATGCCCAATAATTTATAAAAAACTGAGACTCATACTGACCAGGACCAAGAAGTGCTGGGCTATAACTAAATCCCAGAACATATGGATTTGTTCTATGTTTAGGAACATCAGCACTAATATCAGCAGAAATGTTTTCAGAAAACAATTTCCTTCGCACATGGAAGAAGAGGATGCAACCTGGAAAAACATCAGTATAGATCAATTCAAGGATTTATTGACTCTGTAATGGCAGCAGTTTTGTATTTTCCCATAGAATGTAATCCTAAACTGCTCAAGGTCCTACTTTGTTTAGATAATACTTATTCTTCAGTATACAGGAAATAAACGTGTTTGCAAGTCCACCAAAACATGAACTGACCCCAAATGCCAATGAGCTTCTAAGCAGTAAATAGCAAATAATTAGTTTTGTTCTGTGACTAATTTTAGGCACATCTTTCATTGAAGTTACATCCAAACACAAGGTCTGCTGGCACAGAGTGATTTATATGAAGACCCAAGGAGATAAAACCCCCAACTCTTAAATAATACAACAATGCTAACAATTTTATATGCTGGTTTTCTCACCTGAAACATCCTACAGAGATCATATTAGGTAAAGTAGCTATGCAAGAAGGTCCTTCTCTGCTTTGCTTTGAAGCAGATGAGATCCACCTAGAAAAGTACACAGGAGTGAATAGGAAAGTGAACTGAAATATGCCAGGCAGCACATAAATATGGCGCCAAGACAGCCTCCTTCTCTGTCAAGAAAAGAGAAGTGAAACCCCAAGGGCTGCAGTTACATGCCTAGGCCCAACAGCCTTCCTGAGACAGGCTGGTGAATTGCCAATATTGCTAGTGAGACATCAGACCCACCTGTTTGAATAACAAGAGCTTCCAGAGTTTCTCACATTGCTCACCTTCCTGCCTTAACTTACCCCATCTCACCTGGCCCATGGGAGTTAGTTTTCAGACTCACCTCAGGTGAAGGGAACGCTGCACCAATATGACACTTTTCCCTTTGGGCAGAAATTTTTGCCATCAGGAACTGCTGAGTGCTTTTAGTACTAATTTGTACCAGCCACACTCATTTTGACACTACCTGCTGAATACAGCAATGGGAGACACATTCCTGTTGTGAGCATCTCAGACCTTACACTCACAGAGAGAAACTGAGCCGTGCATCATCTGCTCTGCCCCTGTATCCCAGTCTTTCCAACATATCCAGATAACTGGCTATTTCTCTCCTGTGAAGGGGCCTAAATCCCAACCCATAACTCTAAAGGGTTAAACATAGTAATCTCTATATTGTCTCCATGTCCCCACATCTCCAATGCTTTTGCTAAGGGCACCATCCCAATTTTAAAAGAATCTTTTCAAACTTCATTCAAAATAGCAGTTTCCCCCTCAAACACAGGGCCACATGAGCTGCTTTTGGTTCCTCACAATTACATACATATTCACCCGAAAAGAGAGCAGAGAAGTAACAAAATAAAGCTTTTCAGATGCTTTCTCTAAATTGACATAACAAATAAAGACCTTTGGCAGTAGAGCACTGTGCTCCTCCTAGGAGTTCCTCTCCAGTCAAAGGACTCCAGTGATTCACTCACAATTCAGAATGATTAGACCAACATTTTCTACCCTGAAGCTGAGGGAAAACTTTGAGTTAAGGGAATCTCAGTAAATATGGAAACACCTGGTGAGTTTTATTGAAGATCGGTGCAGGCAAGGCAAGAGTAGGAGTTAAGCAAAGGTTTCCTACCTCAGCGCTGCTTTTGATTAATTACAGTGAAAGTGTGCTCTTTCATCGACTATTTTAAAGTAGAATAAGATTATTACAGGAGAGGCTGATCCTTCAGAAATTACACAAGACCTGGATGAACCCAGATAGCCACTTAAATTTCTGCTTTACCTCCTCTGTGTTCCTCAGAAATCCCTTCTCCTGTCTTTTTTTCCTTTTTTTTTCCACAACTACAGTAACACTGTTTAAATATCCTCACTGAAACATCAACAGTGACTTTTATGCCTTGGAGAACTCCACAGTTCCAAAGCACATCACTATATGTGAATTTAGACCATTTTTGCCAGCACGCATTGCTTGACATTTAGAGAACGTCACTGTGATACATAGTCCCTGGTGCACCAAAATCTACTTGGAGATTTTGTCATCCTTTACAGCCTCTACTAAATACTTTCTCCTCTCCCTTTTTTCAAATATGAATTTACTGCAAATAAAAACTGCCCTGCTGACAGGTGTATGAAATGCTCTGCTTCTCCAAAGAACACACAGGCTGGCAAATGGATGGAAATTCCTACATTCAGCTTTACCTCAGTGTGTTGACATCATCGTGTAAAGGGATTACAGCGCTCTCTCCTCCTCCCTCTCCCAAAAAAAAAAAAGGAAGGCAATGCTCAGGATCTAAAGTCCCTGGAGTTCTTCATCTCCCCTTGTTCAAAGGCCAGTTGGATTGCCATGTAAGATCAGTGCTAAGAGAAGGGAGTTGAGGTGGCATCTAAGAGTGGTGATGCAGAGGCCCCCAGACTCCTTTAAATGAAGCCACAGTACTCTGTAGGCATGCTTTCGTGTGCTTGCGGCATTTGGCTTGGGGACAAATACCCATCTGGAGTTTTAAGAGAACATGTCTTGATGGAGCTCATCTTAGAGGGTTTGGTTGCATTGGGGTTTTTAGAGACTATTTGAGTGTCAGGAACATTCAATGAAGCAGCCCGCTGCACAGAGATCTCCCAGAAATCAAAGAATAAGGATACCCTGATGAGCTGTGTTCATCCACCTCCAGGGTGAGATATAAAATGTATAGACTGCTTCAGATCAAAACAGACAGAAATTTAAGAACCAACTATCTAAAATGAGAATTTCATTGGCAGGACAGAGATGAGAGCTGGCAGAAGTTACATTCACTTTCTAATTGTTATTGTCACCATTTCATGACGTGTACTCCAATTGCTGACATGCAACTTACTCAAAGAAAAAGTCTTCTTTCAAGTCTGCTGCACTACATAGTCATTATTCTGTGTTCATGTGTAATCCCACATGAACAAAATCCTTACAAAATTCTTACAAAAAAATTCTTACAAAGTCTAACAGGTGTAAGATTCCTCTTTCCAAATGAAATGGCAATTTGATCCTAGATTACACCCTACCGGCCATCACCCTAAGCTTATTCAGTCCCCATGCAGTGACAAAGCAGCTTGCCCATCTTCTGATTTCTGGGACCTTGCTGCTACAGTTTGGAGGTAGGTCCCACACTGGTGCTTTGTAAATTGTCATGAACAGCTGCTGATTTTTCAGGATATATCACATGTCCTCATCAGTACCTCTGCTATTTCACACTTGATTCCCTGCAGTAACCCAAAACAAGTATCATCCGGTCTAGGTGATCTGCCACCTCTCAGATTCTCAAGTTGCTTTATATAAAACAGGCACGTGCAGATCAAACCCCCAGAGTATTAAGAGTAAGTAATACAGAGTACTGTTTCATTCCTGATGTAAGAGTCTCAAATTTGCTTGCCACAAATATTTCCATATGAGGTTAACTTGATTTTAAGTTTAACTGTACTGGAAAATTGAAGATGCCCTCCAGATTACCACAAACACACACAAATCAGAGTTTGCCACGCTGAATTTGACTGCAAACTGCTGCTGTCTGAAAATTTTGAAATATGAAAATAGAGTCAAGCTATACTCATAAACTAAAGATGCCCATCAGACTTAGTTTCCTCACTTCTTCCCCTCATTAAAAACCAAAATAAAAAAAAAAAAAAAGAAAGAAAAAAAAAATAACCACACAATAAAACCAGCATGAATCTAGGTTTTGGACAACCAAGAACTGGCACAAGAGTCCAAGAGTTTCCAGTGTAAAGCAAGCTACAATCATTACTATCATCACCTTTAAGAAGCTATGGCAAACTAGTTATGGACCAAGTGGAAAAAAATTCTTTCCAATTGCAGCTAATTTGACCTGCGATTTTACCTTTAATCAGAGGAGACCAAAGTGTTACAAATATTCAACCTAAAAACAATTTATTAATGTTGGCCATACCTAACATATGTATGCATTTTACAGATGAGGCAACAAACATATGCTGTATCCACCACTTCCAAAACAGGGAGAAGGAAAATGCCACTTTCTGTTACTTACATTTTAAAAGTTAATTTGAAGTAAAAAGTTCAGCAAATACACTGACTTGAAAGGGACATTTTCAAAAATGACTCTGCACTCAAGCTTAGCAAATTAGCTTTTTAGGCTCAATATGGGCAATATTTTTTAGAAAGCAATAATATACCCAATTTTAAATTTTATGCGCATTCAGAATTACGTAATTTTTCATTAACACAGTCAAAAAATGCAGCAAAACATTTTTCTCCACAGAGAATATTACAACTAAAGTCATCCAAACAGGTGATATTGGTAAAAAAGACAGAATTATTCTGAACTGTCAGATCCAGGAGCATGCTCAGCATTCCCTGTTGCCCCTTTTCTCCAAGGTTTACAGTTACTCCCAGTATTGTTACAAAGGGAAAGGATTCTCAGGTCTCTTTTTTATTTGCTCAGGCTTTTGCTTTTTTCTTAGGGTTTCAGCTCATCAATAGTGCTGGATAAGCTTGATTAACAAGCTTACAAGATGACTAAAGAGAGTTCTGAAAGCATGCATTCAGACAACATTGCACTTACAGCCATGAAATCCTTCTGGAAATTGAACCCCAAAATGTCTGAAATTGGTTCAAGCATTCATGCTTTTCCAGGAGTTTATTTGGAATTTTCCAAGGTTTTGCCTGCAAGATCAGTCTGCACCTCCCATGAAAACCAGCTTTCCTCCTGGGCTCCTTGCTTCTTGGCTAGAGGCACAAAGGGAACATCTATGCCCAAGGGAATTCCTCATCCCTCTCTGCATAGGTCTGTAAAAATCTCAAGGGAAGGTTGGCAAACGTTTATGCTCATGAGAGACAGTCCCCATGCTGAGATATAACGGTAGGTACACAGAGGAAGAGAGATTAGACTGGAAAACAACAAATCACTAAACTTTCCAGTACTGAAGGGAGTGTTTTCTAATTCCCTAGAGATATTTCAGCAGTGAAGAGAGTTTTGTTTTTATCTTAGATGACCAATACATCAGTATTAAGTAGTAGTTATTAGAAGAATTTTTTTATTGGAAAACATACTAGGGAAAGGGACGACTTTCTAAATACTATTAATGCAAAACAATGCATAATTCTCACACACATAACACTTATTACTGTTTTTTCCATTGCCTTGTAGGTACATATTTCACTGCAAAATGACTGAATGCTCAAACAAGAAGTGCAACTTCACAAGTCCAGTTCCTCCATGTGCAGACTGCTATTTTCCCTACATGGACAAGTGAAAGATGTGAAGAACAACGTCCTCTAAATGAAACTACAACATCACATGGTTCTGCCAGTTCAACTACTACTTTGTTCTGGAGAACCCATTCTCAAAAATAACCTGAAGCTTGTAAGTGTCTTGTTGCAAACAGGATGCAATCCTACACAAGAGCTGAAACTAGGGTTGGAAGAAAAGTTCTTCAATCGATTGTCTGAAATATTCTGTCTTCATCAGATCAGTCTTAAATTGCTAGCTGAGGGTGGAGAATTATTCCCCTGCCTCCTTTAGAAGTGACAAATGAAAGCAATTTTCTGCAGTGGGAAAGGGAAAGAAGTTTTCAGGTTTCATCAATACATGTCAATATGGTATGAATATAAACCTCTCTTTGAATACCTCCACAAGTAATCTCAAAGAGTCAGAAAGTAATTTTGCTGTTACAAGAAGAATAAAAGAATAAGAATAAAAGAATAGCAAAGATTGCTGATTAAGTAGTTTTTGTATAGAAATCTATCTCCAATTAACATGATGAAGTTCCTTTTCTTTCCCAATTAATGAGCATTAATCAGTATGAAACTTTTTTTGTTTCGGTTTAAGAGTGATTGATGAAGTGCAACTGAACAGCAGGATTCCTCTGGTCCATGCTCAATATGATGCAGAAATTGTTGTGAAGGTCACGCAGGCAAATAACTTCCTGCCACTAGCACATAGCTGGAAAAAGAGGGAGAGAGTCTACAAAGGCGGGGGGGGGAAAAATACAACTACAGAGCCAAGCAGAACTTCACAGGAACCAATAAGAGCTGTAAATAAGCCTGATCTAAAGCCCCCTGCAGACAATAGCAGTCTTTCCAGATCCATCAGGAAGCCCTGGATCAAGCCCTCTGCATTGCATGGCAGAACTCTGCTTAGTTTTGCAGGCAAGTTGAATTCCTGGCCCCTTGTTTGTCAGAGGTAGGGATGCCTTTCCGAAGACTGTGCTAACTTTTGAAGAGAGTACTATTCCTTCCTCCTCAGCCAGGTAAAAACGAAACAAACAATTTTTGCAATGGAGACCCTTTCAAATGGGGGGGAAAGGGTTATGCATGGGCGCTCAAGAGGAAGAACTCACAACACTTGGGTGTGAAAGCCACCCAACAGTAGAGAGAGCTACTGATTTCCAGAAGCTTATTCAAACATTCATTACCAGAGCCCAGAAAAATGGCATAACTGATGACTACAACCAAAACTGTCCTTTCTGAGTGCATACTGTCCCATCCCTCCCATCCTTCCCAAAGCCCCTCTTCAATTCCCATCTCAATTCTCAAGCCATTTTCTGCAGCACTGCGTGTGCACAGAAGTGAATGCCATGAGCAAACACGATCCAGTACAATCAGTGAACTGTGTTGAATACAGCGCATCTAAAAACATCAGCAGATACAACACAGCATCATTTGTGATGATAACTGTCATTCTTCATATATTTTTAGAGGAAGGAGATCTATAAAGCTTGAAACACATTAAGTGCTTGAAGCTGGCAGTCAAACAAGACCAGCCATTATGTTACTGAAAAGCTTAAAATTCAACAGTTCCTGCAAGAGCCCACTTACCAGCTATCCAAGGAGCCTGGCACAGACAATTTACACCTGTTCTGGTTCCTGCTGCTTTTGCAAAAGAAATCCATGCATCCCACATTCATAACTTGTAGGAAAAGTAAAAAAATATATATATTATATAGATATATAAAAAAAATATATATATATCAAAATCTGGAAGTCCAGCACCTCAGAGACCCAGGCTAGGTAGGAAAACAGAGAGGTGATTAATTTTTGAGGAAATCTTCTCCAGTTTCAACTCATAAGCCCCTTCCCCTACCTCCCACCACAGTATGTCAAACTGGATCAGAGAAATCTAAAGCAGGAGGAAGAAAAGAAGAAGTATCAAAGGCCAATTCTTGTAAGAGTAATGGCACTTGCGAGCTGGTCAGGATGAGTCTGCTGAGATGATGTATGGCTACATGGGGAGGGTATATGCACACACACATGCACACAGACGTCAGACCCTTCCTTGGAAGTGGATTAGGTGGCAGATGGTGTCAGAACCTGAGCTGCTGTCAAGGCCAGAGTTCACACTGTCCTGCACCTCTGTGCTTAGAGAGGAAAGCAGCAAAGACAAGCCAGCAAAAAAAAAAAAAAAAAAAAAGGAGAAATCCCACAAAAACCAACCAACAAAAAAGCCAAAAATAAAAGGCTGATCAATAGCTGGCAATCAGTTTCGACATTGGCAATGGGTGCAACGACGCCCCTTTGTTTGCTCTCTTCTCCTCACAGAGCCAAAGTCTTTACAGGCAAAATCCTCTCTGAAATGGAAGCAAAAGAGGAAACAGACTCTCCAAGTGAGAGAAATACCAGAGGCTCGGTTTTTCCACAGGAAAACTAGAACCTGCGATTACCAACCCAAATATCAGAACCCAGGACAGAGAGCGGGGAGGAGAACAGCCAGCTTAAGGTCTAGTAAAAGCAAAGGAGAAGGAAAGGATTGGAAAAAAAAAAAAAAAAGAGAGAAAACCCACTGCTTTTGATTGCCAACACAATGAAAATAAATGAGGGAAATAACATTTGGGAGGGATGTACCAGCTGAAAGCAGGTACATTGTGCAGGCACCTCTGTTATTAATAATTATTACAGATAATAAGGGTTTTCAGGCTGAGCAAAAGGATCTTTTTCAGTTCCTAAAACCTCATCTCTCTCTGTCCTATCACCTACCTCCCCTTTTTCTCTCTCCTCTGAGCACCTGCTTTACATAGCTTTCCTTGTATTATCATTAGCTTCATGGATAATTGATAGCTGAGCTAGTCCAGCTGATGCTAAAAAAAGAACAACAGGGTGGTTAGACACACACCTGCTATAAATAGACACACAACATGGCCAGTGTTTGCCAACATCTGATGATACCTTCCCTCCTGGGTCCTAAAGTTAGCTAGTTTCTGAAAGTCAGGGAAGCAAAGGAGAACAAGGTAAAATGCTTTCAATTAATTTTGCAGAGATTGAAGGGATAAAAATAAGAGTGGGGCTTTATATTTTTATGACACACTAAAAATACTCACTTTATGAAACCTTTGGCATAGTTTGCAAAGCACAGTTTAAAAACCTTTACTTTTTCCTTTTTTTTAGTGGCAACCATGAGGCTCAAAATATTTAGCTGGTGCTGGGGTCTTTGCCAGCAGGGCTGAAAAGGGTTACAAGATCACTTTGCTGAGCACAGCGTGTGGGAGCTAGACAGAGAATAAAGCAAAATTCAATTGCTCTAAGCCCCAAGGTATCTCTGCAAAGCGTAAGTGCTCATACTCGGGAGCTCGGAGAGCAAAGGCTGCCAGCTGGCGAGTGCAGGGGCATCACAGCTGCCTCTGCACGACTGACAGGAGGCACAGGCTGCCTCAGGAACTGAGTCAGCAGCAAAACCTCCAGCCTTATCACTGGCTGTTCTGGACACTTCTGGGGCAACCTCCTGACCTGCCCTTGATCCCATACGCCAGAGGTAGGCTTCCAGCTGGAAAATCCTTTGTCTTGCTTGGCCCATCAACAAAGGATGGAGGAGATATGCTACTCCACCATGCAGTTGCCTTCTGCCTACACCTTCTTGCTGGTGACCCTCCCGACTGCCCTCTTCAGTCCTGCAGTACAGAGATTACCTTTGCATGATTCACCTGCAAGGCTCACCCCCCTGCACATCTCACCTCCCATCCCTTCCACATTCAGTCTGCAGAGCATATAAAGAATAACCTGCCTTTCCGAGCAACCTGCCTCTCAGGAACCAGGTGGTATTTGCTGCCTTTACTCAGGGGCAAAATGCTGTTAGAAAGCTTCCTTGGTGCATTTCTACCTCTGTCTGTGGAAGTCGGGCACAAGCAGGTGCCACTCTCTGCGCATTTTGTCTCCCTTTTACAAAAAGCTACCCTAACATGGTGTAAGCTGCAAAATTACTTGTTCTTGGATTAGGGCAAACGTTTTTCTATTTTTGTCTTAGTCATTCTGTCCAGTTGCGCTTTGCAGATAGACTTTCTTTTTCCCCCTAATGTAAAATGCTTATTTCTGGAAATTCTTAGTGCCTTCCCACTACTAACACTAATAACAAGCTGTTTCTGTTTGCCAGGTCCCACTTACCAACAGCCAACTAAGCTTCATCAGTACAAATAAGGCAAGCAGCAGTTTAAAATTCCTCCTGCCTAAGGAAAGCAGCTGCAGCTAAGCATTTGCCTCAGCACGTGCTGAGGATCAGCACTGGCTTCATCCTCACAGTAGCTACCTCCTTTTTCAGAGCTGATGAACTCACATATGCGCTCAGGTCTTTCTCATTTTCTTTCTTGGTGGTAATCTCAGTCCGAAAGCTATTTTGGACCGCAGGAGTACAGCTATGTGAAAAAAAAACAATAATTTGTCCTGGTTCTCAATCAAATATTAAGACAGAGAAAATCTGGCACTTCCACTGGAGAAACCTTGTGTCTCTCACAGTTTACTATGACGAAGCTGTTATCACACACAGACAGTGCCCAGTCATGACACAAGAGCAGCATCTTAGACCATAGGGAAGGGGTAAACAAAGAAAATCTAAGCCAAGTCTCCATGCAGCTCTGTGACAAGCACTAGGCACACAGCGAGAACAGTGGTACAAAGCCACACGAGCCTGAGAGTGGGAGGAGGAGTTTTTCTTTAAAAAGCTCCAGAGATCTGCATAAGGTGGAGGTTTCATCTCGAGAAACTTGTAGCTTGAAGCTACAAAGAAAAGCTGCGTCAGGAGCCAAAGAGAAAACCTCCCTTTTATAAAACTGCTTACCTAGCCGGTGCTGGAGGGCAAGCACACTACTGGGGACACAAAGAAGAAAAGCATTCAAACAGTTTTCCTCTCACCAGCCAAAAAATACACACCAAAATGGAAGCTTTAAATATTTAATGTCCAAAACAAACAAGAGAATTTCCCAAAACAAGAGTGCTGGTTCAACACAAACCAGCAGCACTCACAAGTAAAACGCTAAAAGTTTTACACACACCAATACCAGTTGAGGACAGATAAAGCCCATTTAGACATGAAAGGATACAGGTTCACTTTACAGTAGCAGAGAGCCAGGGATCAGGTGGAGAACAACTAACCTTCTCGGTCTTTGTTACACTTGCACAAAATGGTTAACATCACCAAAAAAGTGGGAGGCAGTTTAGCAGAGATCAGTGCTAGGAGTCTCAATAGATTATGCTATTATTTTGAGATTCTGTAAGAGAACAAATTAACCTCCTTTATAACTCTTGGCTTACTTTAATAGATTTAATGGATGTCATAGTCTAGAAACACCATCTTACATTCCTTTAATTTCTGTACCGATTCTCCTCCTTACAATGAAAATCCACTATTTGAGATGTCAGCGGGAGGGCGCTGGTGCTGTTAACCACACAGTCAAACCCTCAGCTTCTTGACTAGTGTCTTACTCATACACCCATGACTGAAGTAATCACCACCCCAAGATCAGGAATGGCTTTCCCACAAGCTCAGACCAGCAGAAGCTATTGGGATTTTCCCACCTTTCTTTCTGACAGATGGTATTGTGCATCTCCCCAAGATCATCTGGGTATTTTCACCCCCAAATTCCCACTCTTGCAGGGACCCAGGAGACTGGCAATGTCTAACATGTCAGATGGCTCCTTGTGGCACAGAAGAGTTTTTCAAAAGTTGTGATAAAGAGCTTAATCTTGCTACAGGGATGGAAGTGTTCCTTATGATTTGCAATACACCAAAATTTATTCCTCCTCCTTCCCAAATCCAGACTGTGAAATTGTTATATGGTTACCTGTGACCACAGGGACAGAATCCAATGGCCAGCACAGTCCCATCCAAGCCTTAACTCTCCCCACTTTTTTCCCTTTCTTTTTTTTTTTTTTAATCTCTATTGTTTTTTTCACCATCCTTTCAAAAAAATTTAAAAATAGGGTTTTTGACAGGCACACGAGCCTGCACACCTCACATAAACAGGCATTTTTCTCTAGATTAGGCAAAGGTGTGATTGATTTCCACTCATGTTCAGCCCACCACTGAAATTCTGCATTTCAGATGTAGTTCTAATATAACACCTAATTTAACTTCAAATAAGGCTGAACATCCAGAAGTTACTACTAACTAACACAAAATCCCAGTTTCCTCTGTGTAATCTGCACTGGAATGGAATGTTTCCAAATGAATGAAAAAAAGTAATTTCCCAAGAAAAAACAAAGAAAAGGTTAGTAAAAGTTGGAGGAGTGATGCACTAAAACCTGCTCCTGACAGTGACAATTGTAGAAGGAAATCTTCTGACTGGAGGTCAGAAGGGGCAAGGTGAGACATCAGGTAGGCTGAAACTAAGGCTGGGAAACAGAAACCTTGCTTAGAAATGTAGCCACACCAGTATTAAACTCCACACAAACAACTCTGGCTGAAGATGCCCCAAGGCCTCACCCTGTCCACCACTTACTCTGTTGACTCAATCTTTGACGATAAAGGCTATAAATGGAAAATTTATAAAAGGTCTGGTAGGCGGAGGGGTTGAATGGCTGTAATCCCCTCTAGAAGAATTCCTTCTCAGTGCTTACAAATCAGAGCATGTATTTGGCACTTCTCTCTCTGAAAGTTTAGCCACAAGTGAGTGCCTAGGGTAGGTATCACAGCTTTCCTTAATACACTGTTTTGCAGGCAGAGCAGAACAAGGGAGAAATAATTTGTTGCAGGCTACACTCATGAATTCATTCAGAGCACAAGATGCATTGAGGTCTGACGTAAAGTGGTGGCATTTCTAGGCACATCATTGTTGCTGCAAGAACAAATCTTCTGGATTTACAGGAGAATCCCATACACCCTCCTGGTTTCTACCATTACTGGCTGGGCAGCTCGAGCTAACTGGCATTTCCCTATATCTCTGCTTGCCACAGCTTGTCATGGCTGCCCTGGGGCAGCCAAGACAAGCAAGAGAATGACAACAGGCTCCCTCCCAAGATAGTTTGGATGTTAGTCACAGGACAAGTTTTGAGCATTATAGGGTCATGAACCGTATGGTTCAGTCTGTCAACCACTCAAGATACGCAGATCACATCTGCTTTTTGAGGACAGCATCAGCTCCTACCACCAAATTGAAGCCTTTAAAGTCAGATCTTTGTACAAATTACTCAAAACCATGTATGCTACCCAGTTCTACACACTAAGGGCATTCTCTGAACAGCAGAAACACATTAAACACTTGATTTAAAGTGTGCCTTAACCCTAAATTTATGTAGCAAATGTTCGGACAGAGGCAGTGTGCAGGGCATTTTTCTTAGCTTGTCAAGACAGGCATACTGTGTAGCTGTGGAGATTCAATTTCCTTTGGGAAAGGCATTTCCCTGGCTGCCTACTTCCAGGGATATGGGGGTTTTTACAGGTTCACAGGGAATACAAAGAAAAGTTTGTATGGGGGCTCACAGGAACATGTCCATCTCAGGAGCTTCTAATGGCACAGTAACACTCTGTCACACTTGGCTTTTCTTTCCCCCTCCGCCCCCTCCATTTCCTTTTATTTTCCTACTTTTTTTTTTTTTAATAGCTCTATTCTTTTTTTCCTGTCCATCTTTTCTTGATGTCTGCAGCTCTCTAATTAACCTTAGTTCTCACCTTTCCTCCCAGACTTTAAAAGGAATGCTATGTCTCTCTATAAACCTTTGCTTTCCCCAGGTAATAGGATATTTTCTCCTTTCCCTGCTCCCGCCTTTTGGTATTCTCCCCACACATATCCCTAATTCAGTATTCTCATTACACTTATTTTCTTTGCCTACCTTCCTTCTTCCACCCTCTCCATTAAAACCTCCTCCTTCCCATTGCCTTACAAATATCTCCTTTTCTTACTCAGTTCATTTTCTCCACTAACCATTCCCCCCTTCCCCTTTTATCCTGTTCAGTTCCTACTCCCCCATTTCGTTCCTACCCACACAGCATGCATAGTGCCTTTCTCCCCACGACCCAGTTTCAAAACTCTTCATTATATTTCATTTTCCTGATTCTATTCAGGTTCTTGTATCAGCCTTCTCTAGGCTCAAATGCTCCCTTCATGATGTTACTGCATATTTATCATCTCCTACCCTTTTCCTTTCCCCAATCATTCCCCATTCACCCTCTCCACATTTAACTACAGTAGGATAAGTCCTCTTATTAATAGCTTTAACCTATTAAAATTTTGAACATAAGTTTTTCTGATCAAGAATAAAGCCTCTGAATCCCCCTGTGCTATTTACATATCTGTGAGCTCTACACATTCCTCAGTCCCGCTACATGCAGTCTTCTGCTGTCACTCATCCTCCCTGTGCTCTCTTAACCTGGGATGAACCATACAGTTTAACCCTAGATGGCCAATGCTCATGAAACCAGACACACATTGTATCACACAACTCAAACAACGGCTCTTTCTGGTGTGACAAGCTCACAACTTGCTATTTACTCCATGAATACCAAAATCAGCCCAATTTCAGATATCAGTAGCAGATTGATTGATAGGCTCTCTGTCACACCCTTGCCAGCATAAACTGGTGTATATCTGTGTGTGCATACTCCAGGATGAGCAGGGAACGCTGCCTTGTATCCACTGCTCAGCAGTAACATGAGCTCTGATGGAAGCTATGCCAACCACCAGATGCCAAAGGACAAATACAACTCTTTCTCAGTGTGAGGTATGTTGTTTTTAATCCAGTAGACAGAAGGGCATGATTATAATGAGTTAGTTAGTTACTAAAAAAATTAAAAAATCAAGAAAGTGAGATCAACAAACAAAATCCAATTAAGGAAATCACTCAGTCTCACAGGGCTGGAGTTGATAAGGGCGCCATTCAGCAGGACCTTCAATACAAAGCCTTGAAGCTGTACAAAGATGATTATTTGTCATGCAGTGCTGATCTCAACAAAAGCTGTACTTAACCTCTTTCAGCCTCCTCTCACACCCAGAATCTAATGACTACATGCTTTGCCATTTTAACTCCAAATGGGAAAACCACAATACCTGGTGAGAGATGTTGTTCTCAGCAGGAAGGCTGGCATCGAGAAGAGAACACAGACAAGCACCAAGGCTCTTGGAGCTACTTCAGCGCTGTGGCAAAAAAAACCAATCCAACACACCCCACTAATGCACCAACAAAACAAAACTGAGATTTGAAGTTCTCTGCTGAAAGAGCAAGTTTGTACATATACCTATCCTCTCTGATTTTGAGATGGGATGGTCTGAAGAAGAGAGAAGAAAGCTGGTCTCCAACCTTCGTCAGATCTGGGAGATGCAGCATGGCTCCTAGGACCTCCTAGAGTAGGGCGTGACAACTAGACATCATATTCACAAGCCTTAACTAATGCCTTTTCTGCACATGCCACTCAGTTTCTGTGGTCCCTTTATCTCCCTCCCACCATCTACCATCTTCTGCTCCTCTCCTTCAAACCACACAGAGAGGGAACATATCTCAGGGCTGTCTGTAAAATACTCTGCCTCATGACTTTAAGGCCCAGCTAAACTGGCATGGAGAATTTGTCCTCTGCCTTTGGTGCCAGTCACAAAAAATGTCATTCTTCAGCAAATGAGCTGATGATTCTGCTGCAGCTGGGAAGTGGTCTTTTTAATCCAAAATGTTGGGGCCTTATGCTAAACCATTTTGTCATCTCTCTCCTTCCTCCCCAAATCTTTGAGGTGTTTCTGCTGGTAGCCAGTTGCCATAGGAACCCTAATCTTTATCTGTTTCGCTTCTTAAATGAACTGGCATCAGTACTCTCCTTTATGGGCTGCTCAGTCCCTCTCCTCTCTTTAACCCTCCCTCCCCAAGAAAAAGAGATTGAAAAGAAGAGAATATGTTTGACAACCTTCCTTTATTCCCCTTCTCCACAGCTCCTATGAGCTTTTCAAGTCCAAAATCCAGATTTTGGCAGAAGCAGCCACCATGATGCAGAGCGTTACGTTAGGCCTGTGTGTCCTCTGCTTTCGGCAAATAGGAGAGGAAGCAGAGCCAAGACAGAGAGCAACAGGTAGGATAACACAGCTTGAGAACCAAATGCTACAATGGCAGAGATACCTAATCCCAATTATTTCAGGTGAAAGCTTTCCAGCACTTCCCATGACACCTTCTACCTCCTACAGTCCCCAACATCAGCCTTGTCCTATCTCACCGCACTTAAGCAGTGCAATTTTAATGCCAATTAGTGAGGGGATAACCCTGAAAAGATGTTTCAGAGCTGAAAGCTGAAAATGGAAAGCAAAGAAAGCTAAACATACATGAAACATCAAAAAGACAAGGTGCCTACAGTGACCTAGAGCTTTTTAACATGAAGCAGGTTTTTTCCCTTCTATGGACCACAGATCTGGGCCAGAATTATGTAGGTTGCAAGCAAATCTTGTTTCAGCTTGTCTTAAGCCAATACTCAGAAGGTGGTAACTCCCACTCAGAGACACCTTTCTTTCTTTTCCCATGTATTTGCTTGAAAGATAGGCAAGGAACTGAAGTGGCAAGGAATGCTGGGTGAAGGCATAAAGCTGCCTAGTTTTGTGTGCATGTGCAATAGTCTAACCATGCTTTCCATCTCAGCAGGCATATACATATCCTAAATGCAGAGATTCTGAAGCTGTTCTTCCCCACAGAACACTTTCTAGTGAGACAAATATCATCCAGAGGCATAGTGTTGCTATCTCGTTCATTCACATGGAAGAAAAGACCTGGAAAATTCAGTGTCAAGATGGGAAAGAACAGGCAAGAAAAGGAATCTCAAGAGGGTGAATTCCCTACCATGCAACACTGAAGCAGGCTAGCAAACCAGGATCCTACTTACCTGAAACTGAAATAACTAGATAGTCCTTCATTCACACCACAACCGAAAAACCTCACACCATAGCAGACACATCAGTTTCAGGGTCATTTGGGCATACCCAGGGATCTTCAGCATCTGTTCACTGGCATATGAATCACTCTTCTCGTGGAAGAGTTTGCAATGCTCAGCCTGCCTCCAGAGGATAAGGGCACAACTCTGAAAGCAGCTGGACTGCTGATTTCTAGATAATCTAAGTCTTGGGCTGGCCTGCATTTAGCTGAAAGATCCAGTAGCTCTGGCAAGTCAGAGCCAGAGAAGCAGCTGCCATTACAGTGTGTTTTACAACCAGTTGCCCCGTTGCTGTGCTTTGCACGTAGGTCTCCTGCTTGTCCAGCATTCATGGATGCTCTTACACCTCTATTTATCAGGACTGCAGCTAGGCATCTGCCTGCTTCTTGAGAGTTATACCTTCTTACATTAGCAGCCCCTTAAGTTCAGAGTTCAGGCATAAATGAGGGGATGACTTAAATATCCGACTCTACTAATGCAAACTTTACCTGCACTAGTCCATACTCTGCCAAACTGTAATCTCCTAGGGTCTGGATCTTCTTGACATTCCTGCTACTTCTCACTCCCAAAAGGGTTGGAAACAGCACTCAAGCAGCCCTCTCTGGGGATATCTATGCATGTGTGGTCAGGTCCAAAAACAGAAAGAAGAGACAAGTGAATAAAAGAACATTAAGTAAAAGTTCACCAAAGTTTTATTCATATTCTGGATGAAGATGTTGCAAATTCCTACTTTACATTAATCTTTCCCCTGTCAGAAGTCTCTTTTCCTTAAGAAACATGGTCCTTGTTCTTCAGGAAAGCAATTTTTAAATTCAACCTAAGTTTCCTTTCCCCTTCTACTTTGCTTTTTCCATTTCTCCATGAGGGCTGCTTTTTGGAGGAGGTGCACACAGGAATCCCAAGTGGCTTCGATAGCCCCTTTTTGTAATGCACATTCTAGACTGACAGAGTGCACAAATCAGCAGTAAAACATTGTGAGGGTTATTTCTTCTGCTTCAATCCCCATGAGCCTCCACCTCCAGTTTTGCTCAGAGATTCCTAGCTGCACAACCTTGAAACTCAGTTAAAACAATTGAGCTTCCTCTGACTTTGTATCTGAACTAGAAATATGTGGCCAGGGGCAGAGGGGAAAATTGTGTGAGATTTATTCAATAAACATTAATCATTTGCTGTTTATTTGAAATTAAACTCAGAAGGTTTGCATGCTCTACTTTCACACACTCACGAGGCAAGCACCAGAATTAAATAGGTGGGCATTGCAAAGCACTTGAGGGCTTCATGAGAGCTTGGCAAAGCCCCTTCATTGCTTTCCTCTCCACAGCTCAGCCCATGCAAAATTTTCACAGGGTCTTCCTCAGTTTATGAATCCCTGCTGTGCCAAGACTTCTCTGCCACCACCCCCACTCTCTCAGTGACTCAGACTTATTAAGATAACTTCTCTTTTCCTAGTTCCTCACCTCCAACACACTCGATGCATCAAGGCACATACTTCTGCACATATGTAAAATCCTTCCCCTACCACCCTCTCTCATCCAACTTTCCTCCTACAGTTATTGCACTCCCCCATCCTGGGATGACAGAGCCAGTCAAAACCCACCCAAATGAACACAACCTTTACTTACACTCCTGGCTTCTCCCAGGCACCTCGTTGTGAGCTAGTGCTTGTAGATACAGGTCTGGGGTAGGAGTATAGATGTCTTCTTTCCCCAGCACAGCTTTCAGCAAAGTCGAAGCTTGTCACATACAGAAGGATAGCCATGACCAGATGTATGGTGGGGAGAGGCCACAATGCTGCAGCTGAGTGCTTGTGCTACATAGAAGGTCTGGGTCTGACCCATAGGCTGCGTACAGACCACAGTCATGGTGTGATATGGACCGGTTTTGGAACATACTGGCTCCTTAGCATGGCAAAGCTTTGTCCCGTGCAAGAAGAGCCCTGCTTTAAGAAGTTTCAGGCAAAAAAAGTTTCTCATCAGGTTTTAGGACCAGCAGGTACCTTAATTTCTCACTAGACTGCGGATGCTCTGTAGGCAGTAGTGCTTGGGTGGTCACTATAGGCATAATGGAGGCTGAGACAAGACGAGTCCTTCCAGCCCCTAGGTCCCATTGCCTATTCTGGCAGTAGAAGGACCATGAGCTGCATCGAAATATTGGCACTGAAGGGGAAAATGGGCTTTTGCCAAAGCCAAGGGATTTGCTCAAATTAACGTCTCTGCTGCTGTACAGAGCTCTGCGCACATGCTCACACTTGCTTTTGTTCCTGCTTTTCCATTACCAGCAACAGGTGGGGAGGAGTGGGATGTGCATGTGGAAGGAGGACAAGAGTGGAGAACATGTTCCTGGCATTCAGGGATACATGCAGATAGAGTTGTCTGCCTGGATCACAAAGAGACTTAGAAGGCAAGGGGCCTGCTGAGCTGCGGGTCGCTTATATAGGAATGGGAACAGGAATGGGGACAGGAATGGGGACAGGTTTCTAATCCTGGCAGCATCAGGAGGGAGTAGGGAAAGTGGCTGAGGAGAAGGTTAAAGCAGGAAGAGTGCACATAGAAGATTTAAAGAGAGAATCTGCATTCTTTTTACCCAATGTAGTCACTCTTAGAATCATTTGATGTCACACTTTTGTACTGAATAAGAGACAATGTTCACTTCTGATGCACGCTTCTGTACATCTTCATTTAATAAACACTGGCAAAATGCTGGAAAAATCTGGAGTGAGGCATATGGCTTCACTTTCTGTGCAAACCTTGTTGTTGCTTTTTTCTCAATGTTGTTTTTTTCCAGATCTTTACAGCTGTATTTGACATGCGCCACTTCTACTCCAACATTAAGGTATTTCTTGAGCAAAGGCTTCTAGGTCTAATTCTTGATGTGCACAAGCGAGTGACCCTGCTGGAGACGTAGGAGGGAATTTGAACCATGGTCCATCTTGGGTGAAAGATCCTTCATTAGTTGCACTACAACCCATTCTCCACTTGAATGGATTTCTGAATTGCCCTGCACTAGTCTGCTTTCTGGATAACAGGAGTTGGACTCATTTTGTTTCTCACCCAGAGGCAGGCACACAGCATTAATTTTCTCCATGTCCAAATGTGCAGCATAAGCTTTGCACATAAAACACTTAGGAAAAAGAGCTAGGCAGAAACGACACAGGAGGAAGGTTACCTTCTTCACTTCTTCATTTTTTTTTTATTGGGTTGTGTATTTCAAACCCTGGAAAGCTGCTGGATTACTTTGCTCAAAGTGATGCTTAATCATTATAATTATTGGTTCTGATAACTGGGCAGAAGAACCACACTTTCACTATTCAGGGAACAGTTAAGACATCAAGCAGTAGATGGGAAGCAGCAGATAATCCAGGATGCCACATCTTTGAGCCTGAAGATGATATTCCTGCAAGAAGAGATACTGACATCTGGACACATACTAACCTAAGCCTCTGTGATGAGCTGCCAATAAGTGCTTCAGCTCCTGTTAATTATGGTGGTGTTTCTACAATGATGAGATGACTTTTCTGTGGAGAAGAGCTCTCATCAGGAAATTGGTTCTATTGCAATTAACATCTTTGAATATCCAAATTTAACATCCTTCTTGAGCCTTCTCCCTTATTTCAGGAAGTTTACGATCAATCAAGTCCTGAAATAGAGCTGGAGATCTGGGATTCAGAGAAGGGGGAGGAGTTGTATATTTGGGGGCAGGAGGGTTAAGTACACAGCAGCTTTAAAATCAGCTAGTTGATGTCTCTAGCAGCATTTCAGCCTCCCATCCCCATATGCGATATTTCCAAGAAAGCTACTGCCATCATCACCGCTGTGTAAAGTCAGAATAGATGACACATCCATTCCCTCACTTCAGTCCTGTCTTCAGTTCAGCCATAGACCAGGATCTGAGACAGACAGCGAAAATCCACAAACATCACCTCCCAGAGCAATTAATACAGTGTGCCATACAATAGACCTTTCCTCTCTCCCCCCAACAAAACACAAACTCATCAATTTTCACTTCTTTTATTCAAGGAAGTGTCACTCTATCAGTCCCCAACTACTGCAGCTCCTCATAGAGCCAAGGGGAGCGCAAGCATATGCCAAAGGAGAAAACAAAACCACCAAAACACATCTTGCTGGTCTTGGTCTGGACCATATTGCATCTCAAACATCCAGCACTTTCAACAGCAGCCCTGCCATAACCTAGCTCAGAGGAAGAGGTCAAATAAATATTTCCAATACGCACAATTTCTGAGATGAAGGAAAACAGGTTTTCTGTCCCAGGAGCGCTTGAAGAAAAGCATACAGACCTGGCCAGCAAAATTTTCCTCATCTTGTACCACAACAAGAAATCTGAACACTAGATGCACTTACTCTATATAACTATGAACAACGGGGGAAAAGCAGGCATGCAGAGCAAAGATCTAGTAAAATCTTCACTGCTAGCTAGCTGTTAAATTTTAAAAATAAAATTTACAGCCAGTGCCATCAAAAGGCTAAATTTTATGGTTCTTGGGTCATAACCATGAAATGGGATTATTTTTTTAATAGTATGAGAAAGACCCAAAACAATTTTTGCTGTATCATACTCAGTTATATAAAATTCGATTTCCTGCTAGAAAGTATTAGACCTTCCCCAACTTTAAAAACCCGACAAATACTGACTGCTTGTATACTTAGCTAGGCAAGACACTTTAGAGAAACGCTACATTCAAGGAAATTAAAACAAAACATAATACTACTTTAGGTTTTACACTGCCATCTCTTGTCTTAAATGTCAAAAATAAAAATTCAATGAAAATTGAAAAATACTAGAGGAGCATGAGTACGGTGCAGAGTGTTGGGCCACAGCTACAGCTGCTTATACAGTCATCTACACATGTTCAAAGAAAATATCCTTCAAAATGACACTTGGGCAATAGAGACCAGCGCAGTAATAGCAGGCATCACCGCAATTCAGTCTGTTCCAACAGATACCAAATCAGACATGGTATGAGCACAAAACTGAATAAATTAGTCCTATAGGCTTTAATACTGAGTCAGTCTTTGTTTTCAATGGGGATGCTGCTGAGACAGAAAAAGACTTAAATAAAAGCCTGCTCAAAGAAATCTAAGAGGTAGAATAAGAGAAGTGGGAATTAGTGAGCTGATGGGTTAACACCGCCTCACAGCACGAGAGCTTAATAGCTGAGAAAACAGGACAGAGGGGGCTTGTGATGTTCAATCCCTGCCTGTGAATGGGCCATCAGGAGCAGCGCCAAACCTGCTGCAGGGCTGCATCTTTCAACTGAGCAGGCGAGAGAGACAATGAAGTTGTTAACTAAATAACACTTATGAAGAGCAATACCCAATATTATGACTTTAGTGAAATTTAGTAACTAATAATTGGGGTTCCCTTGTACAAAGTTATTCTGCATTTAATAGCCTCTGTGCAGCGGCTGTTGCAAACTCATCACCCTACCTTCCAAATCACTGTGATTTGTCTGCATTCACAGTGAAAAACATCTTGACCATGAGGAGTTACAAGTAAATTTGAGGGGTTGTGAAGCTACTAATTTTGGGGCTCTCAAACCCAGGTTCATTTTAACAAAAGAAGGAGGATAACAGGAAAGCCAGCTCTAGGGAATACCATAAGAATTCCACACGCTGGTGGAAACCAAATGGGGAATAACCATGACTGCTTGATCTATCCACTCAGGTAATCAAAGGGCAGGCATAGAGGAAAGCTTGCTTCAATGCACCAGCAGTCTGAAGGTAGCCCAGAGTCCTGTGCCTGCTGCCAGAAGATTGGCAGTGGAGAGCACCTGCCGCATTCAGAACATCACACTGTGACTGCACAGGGAATGAGAATGACAGAGATCAGAAGCATTAAGTAAACTTCATTCTCAGGGCAGGTCAGATTTGGGTCCTATTAACCTTGACAAAACCCCTCTAAAATTTTCTCACTTCATGGCATAAATTATTAAAAGCATTATTCAGAGTCTGCAAAGTCCTCCGTCACACCCCAGCACTTCCAGTGTTGCACACCATACATCTAAAGCTTAGATGTCCTTGGTGACATGTAAAGAGGAAATTCCTCTTTAGTTCTTCATTCAAATTGCCATGACAGAAACCAACAGGGTGAACCTTTTAACCTTGAACAGTATCTTTGTTACTGTACTACATAAGCTCTGTTATTGTACATATATGGACAACATGCTGACACACATTACAACAACTTGGACCACATGGGTGGTCCACACAGATATATACACATGACAACTTGGACCACATAGATATATACACACAAGCATATATGAAATCTTCCAACCTCCGTATGTTCCAAGGATGTTTGTCTTTCCACCGGTCCCACATCCTTGAGAAGTTCTGCCGGCTCCCGCACCTCCTGCCCCCAGCACGCAATGCCCGTCTTTCTTGCCAACTGCAGGAGATGCCCAGCACGATGGCAGGAAAGCAGTAGACCCAGGGAGGCTTGAGGAGTGCCCTGTGAATGCCCTAGGGTACTCAAGTGGGAAAAAGATGGGGAGGGAAAGAAGTGGTTTCTGAGATGTTACTGGAACCACTGTCACATTCAGTAGGCTTCACTTCCCTTCCCATTTTTTATATTTAGGTCAAAACGTGAGTAATTACAAAAGGAAAAAAAAAAAGGCAAAAAAAACCTCCTTGGCTTATTTTTTTCCATGGAGGACCTGACAATGAGCGTCAGGACAGCAAGTAAAAACAGAGTAAGAAAAACCCGTGCAATTTCCACATCCTCCAGAAATCTTACTTTAAGTTCAGGGAACCCGAGCATCAAGAGTTAGAGCAGGAAATAAATAATTCCTTGCTTTTGCCTAAACCAGGTAACAACCACTGTGGCTTTGCTAAAAGCTCTAAGAGTTGTTACTCATTATGAAAGGCTACAATGTCAGGCAAAGCACATAATAACCCTTACCTTTGTAATACGGTATAATAATAATATACTACCACGAATTGCTGGGACATCTTTACACATGTAGGAAGAAGCTACTGTATTCATCTTAGAAATAAAATGGAGCTTTGCTTACAGACACACAAAAAGTCAGAGTGGATTCAGGAATAAATTTACTTAATTTACAGTGCACAGTAATAGTCCATCCCATGCTAAGGACAACTCTTCTGCTTTTTATCAATATGTTCTTTCTACTGGGAATTTGTATGGCTGTTTAGCTGGTTCATTTGCTATTTTGTGTCACACATCACCAGCTCTCCTCTGCTGGTGTTTTCCAGCTTTACAACTGAGGATTATCCCTTTGGGCTAACCATACTTTTTCCAAAAAGATAATACTGTGAAACACAGGAAGCAGGTATAACTAATCTGGAGAGGAAAAACTTTTTATAGATGTCTGCCAACTCTTCAATCTTTCTATTCCCTAAATGAACCTTTCCCCTTTACACCTATTAACCTCCTACCAAAATGCCTGAGCTTCAGTGTGCACAAAAAGAAGTCTCCTCCCCACGAGGCCGTCACAGCATCCCACCTTCCACAGCTCTCCCAGGCTTTGCTGCCCAAGGGGTGATAACAAGCCTCCACAGTCTCAGCTCTCAAGCCCAGCTCAAAAGGCCACTAAACCAGCTCAGCCAAGTAGCAGATCAGTTTTTCTCCTTCCTGGGACATCCCATCACTTACATTTTTCTGTCAGTTGTGCCAAGGTACTCACTAACCTGGGCATGCATCTCTGACCTTCACCTTGAGTAACTTCACCTTGAATGACTGCTGCCTCTGCTATGAGTGACCAGTGCAGGACACTGGGCATGATACTCCCAGCACCTTTAACTTAGAGTGATCTCATCATTACTACTACTTTTAACACTTGATATCATTTCTTCATGGAGATAAATAAATCCGCATCTTTTCTCGGAGACTGAGAGACTCTTCTAAAATATTTCCTTTCAGCATTTTTTCCAAACAGCTTCTTTAAAATGTCTTTTTTAAAACCAAAGCTGACTCACCCTCTAATGCAAGATAGTCTGACTCACATTTAACACTTTGATCTCCACAGCTCATTTTGGTCAGCAACTGGCTTAGCCATATCCTTGTACTACATGTAAGGGGAAAGAGAGGAGAAAGCAAGATGTACTTTAAACATTCATTCAGTTCCAGACCATTGAGAAATGCTCAGGATAAATCTGCAGAGAAAGGAAAATTGTTTCAGCACCCAGAGACCTATTACAAATTAGAACAGAAATGAAATTTTTCAGCAAGAGACAGATTTGCACTTTCATGTTCCCAGATTCGGATGAAAAGAGGGCTCCTACAAGAGATATTTTGCTAGAGGGGTTTCTTTTTCTCATTTAGCTTCATCAAAATCCTTACGATAAAACTGAACAGCACCACTTCAGAAATGAAATAACAATCAAGAAATAATTTCCCATTTACACGTAACTTTCAGTGGAATTTATTACTTAATACTGCTAAAGTACATAAAAAGTGGAGTCTTAAAAAGTGAGCTGCAAATTTAGGCCAGATATTAACTGTTACTGCTTCACCCATGGGAAGCCCCAATTCAAACAGCAAGGACAGCTTCAACATCCCTGTTAGAGCCACACAACTCTGACCTTGGGAAGGCTCCTGTGAGGTGGATCCAGTTAAGCCATCTGCAGGAGTTTTCCAGAGGAATCTAAGAAGCTGAGGAGCAGATCTTATGGACATTAATGGGATCTGGGAGATTGCTTGCCTTTAGCTTTCTCTGAGAGATCTCCAGGTTAGCCACAGAGCCTGGCCTTCTCCTAGTTATGCAGATCACAAAAAAAACCAGAACAAGGGTTTTGCCCGCTTGGGAGCAAACTTGTATCTTCTACACACAGGAGATATCAGAGGTAACTTGCAAGCGGTAATAGACTTAACTCCCAACTAAAATGAAAGAAATATAAATCCACAATCGCAAACTTTAGACCTTTTTTACTAGGTTTGGGTGGGTTTTTTTCATCATCATCTTATTAAATAGGATGAAAAGTAGATAAGGCAGGGGAAGAAGAGAGGAAAGATTTTGGAAATTGATTTCAGCTGACAGCAGGCAAAACAGTCTTGGCTGTTTTGGAATGCAGGGTGCAGGAACTTCGAGACACCCATGTAAACACATATAATAAAGCATTTTTGCTCACAATCCTTCCTCGATATCAACAGACAGAAAAATTCCCCTTGCTTCATGTACTTCCTCTGTGCTCTGACAGATGTTAGCACCCAGACCTGCTGCACCCACACATTTTTGAGTTCAGTCTGTGTTTAACATCTCATGAGATCACAAAGACCTGAACTTTCAGCAGACATTTTTGCAGGGAGGATGAATCTCTAGAAAACCCTCTGCCTGGAGGCAAAAAGCACTGACAGTGCCCATCCCTGCAGCGACTGAGCTCTGCATGGGCAAGGTGACTTTGAGAGAAGTTCTTGTAGCCTACAAATGTATTTCACGCCCTGTTTGAAGGAGCAACAACCTCATCCTGTCCCTCACCCACAGTGAGACACATTGTAAGCTCTCCTGTCACAAGGGACACCTCTATCACCAGCCCCAGCAGCACAGCAACTACTCAGTGGAGAACGAGGCTCAGTTTTTCTCCTGTATGAGGTCGCCAAAGGTCCGATTTATCACATATCTCCACAGTTTGTCAGCTGCATGTGATCATTCATGAATAATGTTCTCCTGCCCAGCTCAGAGACACATACTCGTGCCCCTTCACTGACTGCATGCCAACTGCAGACAGGCACACATCTACAAGCCACAAGTAAGGTATGCTTATCCAGTGTTTTACATGCACAGTAGTACAGTTAATGTATACAAAGTGATATATATCAAACCAGTCAACCCTCTTTTTATCTCAGGAATATTAACATCCTGCCTCCTTAACCCACAACATCAGCAAAAGCATGCCTAATACATCCGCGAGGCAACACAGGAGCAAACCCACTTGAACCATGTCACCAGGACAGCATACTTTTTCATCCCCTCCTGCTCCCACCAGGACACTTCCTTCCAGCTGCACACCTTGCCTTTGCTGTAACTGAAAAGGGAGGAATGTGGTGCAGCCTGTTGAAAACAAAAAAACCCCTCTGATTTTACAAGGACAAGGTCTCCAAACCACAGAAGATTTAAAGGGAAAAACTGCATCTGAGAAGAAGCAAGGGCAGAGCTTGTCCCCAGATGCACACCCTGAGGTCCCAGCAGGTCTCCATGAGCAGGCACAGACAGCACCAGGTCCCTGGCACAAACCTCAGGGAGGCCTGGCACTGAGCTGAGGTGTGCCAGGGACAGCCACAGCCCCCCAACTCCACATGGATAGGGAAGAGCTTGTGGACCACTGGATAAGCATAGATGAAAAATTAATGAAGTAGTTCCCTAGGCATCCCAGACTTAACTGAAGTTGCACATTCAACGGTGGGCACACCACAATATGGAGGAGCTAATAAAATTTTCAGTGCACTTCTAGCTATTCCCCAAGGAATTACTATTGTGATCTAGTGAGACACTCAAAGAAGTCATCTGTTTCTGAAGAGAACCACCCAAATCTAAGCAGCAGAGGGTTTTAGCTCCCTGCCAAAGCCCAGGTTGTAGCAGACTGTGCTGGGACCATCCATCTGCCCTGCTCTGGGCTTGTCATGCCACCCTGCCCTCCACTTACTGCTCTGGGACTTGGAAGCACAGAACTCCCCAACCTGCCTGCACAGCTCAGAGTAGCAGTGTTCCCACTTTGTAAAATACCTACCTTTAGGGCAGGTCTACCAAAGCACTTATAAACTGCTCTTCCCAAAGCATGGTACAACAGCAAAGTAGGATCCTTGGCAATCAGATCCTCTGCCTAGGGGCACAGGGCAGATTGAGGAGAAATACTGCTTCAGCCAGAAGGAGTAAAGGTCATGGGCTTTGGGAGAGAAAAGACAGCTGAAAAACTGTACCAGGAAGGTAGCAGTTAGTAAAAGAGCGTCCATGCCTATCTGCACTACACCCACTGAAATCCTCTGTAATGCTGGAAAGATCCCCAGGCTGGCTAAAAAACAGAGAAAGTCTCCTAGGTGCCTCAAGCTCATGTGTCCCCAGGCAGGTACCCCGAAATGGCTGTTTACAGTTCTAGCAAACTTTCAGAAAATTCACAATTTAACCTTTATTACCGAATTTCTCATCTCCTGTGGTAAGAGCACAGCTTGCCCTCTGCCATCCGAGCTATGCTGCAGGGATCAATGTATTTCTGTACAGGGTTTTCAAAACAACTTTAGAAGTCACTAGAATTTGACATTCTTCCCAGAAAATGCTTCAGAGGGGCCAAGCACAGGGCCAGAGCTGCAGAGGCCCAACCTCAGCTGCCACCAGCCCTCCAAGGCAGACGGTGACCCTGGCACATCATCCGAGGGATACCTGGTGTACTGGTCACTGTCTGCAAGTGAGCACACTGTGGTAAGGATTCCCACGCACTGCAATAGTGGGTGCAAAAGCAGCTCTGCTCGAACTCCCAGCAGCAATAACCAGATGGTGCTATTCTCACTCCTCTTCAGAAGTCACAGCAAGGACCAACATCGAGGCAATGAGCAAGACAGCTGGATCCCCTAAAACTCCATCAGGAGCCCTGTTTTTCCACTCCCATGTGGGGAGAAATACACGTTCCTCTCCAGCTCATAGAAGAGGCACCAAGAAGAGTGAGAAGGAGGAAGAGAAAAAGCGTTAAGCAAATGTCACAAGAGCAAGATACAAAACAAAAGCATTGACACCCACACAGAGCCCTCTGGCAGCTTCTTGCCAGCGAGTCCATCCCCAGCACCACCCGCAACTATTCACACTACTTTTTGTCCCCTGTTATGTATTAATAATTCTTGTCAATGGCCCTTCTGCTAATACATTACTGCTGGAGTGGCTCGGGTCAGAGCAGTGAACAGCAACAAGAACAGTCCAGCCAAGCAGAGCGTGCCTGCTCTGATATTATGCTGCAGAAGTAATTCAGCGTTTTTCTAAACTTTGCTTTACAAACTGCATACAGTCAGCAACATGGAAAAATGTAATACAGTAGTTCAGATCCCATCAGCTTGGGTGCAAGAACCCCATTTACCTGATGTAGTTGAGTAGCCCTCCTTGCCTTTAGAGCACAGAGAAAGGCTAAAGTACCAGATGACCTATCCTGAAATATGCTAGCTCCAGGAATCCTGATTTTCTGATACAACCAAACACACAAGGCACTAAGATTCGAAACACCCTTGCAAAGGAATCAGCTAAATTGTTCCAAAATTCATTTATCTCCTACATATCAACTACCATCATGTTTCCCATATTTATTTTTTAAATCAACTACAGTGGAACATTAACCCTAGTCACATATAGTTTTCCATGCTTAAAAACATGACAAAAAGATTCATGGAAGGATTAAAAAGCGTGGCTTCACACTGGGAAAAGTCCACTTGAAACAGATCTGTTGCTCATTCTAGCACCTCTTTACATAAATGAAATTTCTTTTACACAACAGTATCCTGATAGACCCCAGAAGCTTAGAGCAATATCCTTTTGGATGCACAACTGTTCCTTTATTGCATATTTACTGACTTTCTTCCAGCCTATCGTTCTTTATTTGGAGCAATATTTTTATGCACAAAACGGTAGCTTTCAGAGGAGGCAGGAGTTATTAAGAAGTTCATCTGCTCCAGCTGCTTATTTCTCACTTACTTAAACTCATCATTAATCCTCTTTTTATGACACCACAATTGTCCCTATGGCAACCAATTGTGATGTCACAAACAAGATTAGAATTTGAGATGGGGGAACAGAATTAGCTTCTTCGTTATTTGTTTAGGTCCCTAGTGGCTGTCACGCCTCATCAAATCACTGGACAAGAGACTTCAAGAACTCTCTTTTGAATATCCCACCAATACCTGGTAATTCAAGGGAAGACAGCCAGAAACACAAGCAGCAGCATGTGCCCAATGAAGGATGGAAAGTTACATTGCATGGAGACAATCCCTTTCTAGCCCCTGCAGGTCATCCTCTCACTCCCTGAAGCAAGAAAGTATTGGCAACTCTGGTGACATTGTGGGTACTCAGTAGTCAGACTCACTAGGAATGTGATTCATTTTCCTATAAAAGTCTAATCCTTCTTTGGATCCCACTAAATATTTCCCTTCAATGATCTGGTGCAGCAGTGGAGTCCACATTAAATACACAGAAAACAATCATGTATGGCAAGTACAGGAAAAACCCCTGAGCTCACTTATTTCATCATATTTTATTCTACCCATAAACTAAATAACCACAGTCAATCATCTCTCTTCCTGCAGAATAATCACGAACACACTTGAATGCCTGAAGTGATTTACATTACCCTTCTCCAGTCTTTTTTCATTTCATCTGTACTTTGTCAAGCTCCCAACAAATCAAATAAAGAAGAAAAGGAAAAGAACAAAGGGGTCATATATCAGCCACCCCAGTACCGTTCTGCACATTGTCAACAACTGGAGGTGTTGCCTATTCAAGATACAGATTTGTCCCTCGCAGGTTTGGGCTGTGCCATTCTAGTGCGGTCAGGGTAGCAGGAAGATTAAGCTAAAAGCAAAGCTTGTCATGACAGGGGGCTGGACTGTGGAACAACACCAGGACCTGGACAGAGGCACCAACCTCCCCACCTCAAATACATGTTCCTTTCACCAGCCAGGTCTGGCTCTGAACCATTAAAGAACAATCCTCAAACACCAGCAGAGCTGTGGGTAATCCATGCATTTTACTTTCCAGGTAATTTATTGTAGTTCATGGAAAACATGACAAATGTGGCCAGATTCCATAGAAAAAGAGATGGAGAGGGCAAAAAATTTACTTTCACTTCCTGCATTGGGACTGAATCACAAAACAAGTGCCTCCCAGCTGCCCTTGCAGCTGGCAAAGAAGTTGCTTTTGAAGATGCAGTTCACAGCAAGCAAAATGGCAACATCTCTATTTGGCTGTAAAGCTACTGCAGCACTTTTGAAAAATTGACGTACTTGCCAGTATCTGCTAAAAGAAGTCACCACCTCCACTTCAAACCAGAATTACCTCTTGCAATAAAAAAATTAGAATAAAAAAACAAAAATCCAAACACCCCACCCCCTGAAAAAGAACACATGCTTTTAACAGAAAAAGTTTCCATGTTTTGCTCTTTTTCTTTTAATTTGGAAACATTTGTCAAACACTAATAAGCATATACATCTATTCATCCTATTTGTAGGAGGGGTCCACATAAAAACTAATTTTAGCTTTGTAAGACTGCTCTCCACAGACTGTCTGCAGTCGATAGAGATGGGCTCTTCAGGAGGACAATTTGGAGCCAGACCATGAATTAGGCTGGCAAAATGGCCCTCAGGAGAAGACTCTCTCACTTGCTAATGACTGCTGAGGACATCAAGGGAAGGCAGCCTCCCCAGCCTGAAGTTATCCTTCAGGAATAATCCTCCCCTCCTCATATTGACTTCTTCACACATATCAGCACTCACAATTTTTCCAGAGCCAGTGAGAAGTGACATCCACCATCAGGGTGTGCACATGGGGACTGATTCATAACAGCAGGGCCATTAGAAGGAAATGCATTAGTCTTAATGGCAAGAACTGCATACTCACATGGTCTCTTCCCATGAAAGTTCTTAAATCCTGTGGGAGTCAGATGTCGAGAACAGCAAAACCAGTACAAGCTTGTACAAGTCAGCAATCCTTTGCCCAGACATAATTTTATAACAAACACTCACTATTTTGCCTATCATTTATGTTCCTTTTTGGGCTATAGTTACCAACACCCTTCAGTCTTGAACAGAAGGAGGTCATCAACCCTCTACATGCAGCCACTAAAAATATGCTGGCTCCTTCTTTCTCCACTGCCCAAATTAGTTGGATGGGAGCTCCTCAGTCCCAAGAGCCAAATCTCGCAGGAATTGGACTTCTACAAAACTCTCTCCCTGTTTGCACACTGCAGTGCAAACCCAGCAACCAGAGCGTGGTGGGAAAGACCATCATCCAGCCAAGATCCACCACTTTGATTCCCCTCCCTGAGAGAGGGTAAATGCTGATCCAACTGCTCCGTGGTTGGAAAGGAACAGTGAAAATGGTTATAGAGCAGGTCAACACCTCCTGGGGTGGAAGCCTTTTCAGCCCTAACATTACAATTTCATTCTCTGTGTAAGACAAGAATTGGTGTCCAATAAGTGACAACTTGCATTTTTATTACCAGGTGCATTCTGCCAGTAGCTGCAGAGGCAGACTTCCAAGCATAGAATATGCTCAGAAAGAGAAGGAAAGGAAAAAACCCACCACCATTAACCATACACATGATGTACATTCAGCTTTCAGACAACCCTGGAGAATGACCTCCCTGTTTAGATAAAAAAATGTAGATGGCCATCCACTACCCAATATTACCCTGATAATATACTTGAATCATGACCTCAAGCGGCTTCTACTACCAGTCAGAGGACAATTCACCTTCCATGTTCATTCAGTCTCTAGTCCTTCAGAAGAGGCTAAGTATCGTAGGACTGATTAACACTACATGTGGTTATTACAACACATTTCTATCATGGAAAATTAACCATGGCCAAGATAGTTTCACAGGTGCCACCAAATAACAACTTCAGCTTGCAAGGACTTAGCATTTCCATTCTTTGGGAAATTCTCCTATTTCAAATTAAAACAAAATAACTTTTCCTTTCTGAATCCAAGTAAAAAAAAAGAACTCAGTATGAATAAATTCCAATTATAATATCAACTATTCTATATTTCAGTTACTAAAAGGAATATATAATCATGTTGCTCATTTTTTTTAATAATTTTTTTTTAATTAAAAATTAACATCTTCCTTGAAGATTTCAGTTGGAAAATACGACAAAATTCTAAAATTAAAAAGTTTCACTGACATTTTCCAGCTACCCTTCTGCACCATAGAAAACTGGGATTACAAGAAAATGCATATGTTGTGGTACCTTCACAAGTATTACCCCACATCCAATTTTCCTTTAACTTAGAATGAGTGAGGGGTTACTTAATTTTAAGGAACAATCATGTTTTCCCATGCAGACCCTTTACAGGATGTCTTTGAAATCTTCCTCATGGGGTTTTTCCATGCACCCACAGCTCAGCCCCATCAGGCACGAGCCCTCTGGGTGTACCTGCTTGTTCCCACCACTGCCTTGTTTGTACACCTCTGTCACTCAAGTCAGATGCTGACAAGCACTGTTGTGCCTGTGACCGCCTAACACTAAGACATTCTCACTCTTTTGCATTTATCCTCCTATTATTTGTGTTTTCACACATAATAGAAGCTGCTTTGTCTGCCTGAATAGTAAATTCATCTCGCTGTCGTACAACCTTGCTGCGAGAAGCTGTTAGGATTGATTCACAATAGGGCCAACATTTCCATCAAGCAAATATCATTCTCAGCACCTGACAAATTGTGACACCATTTGTAGAGTGACTGAATCATAAACTAAAAGCTCACGCTGGATGTTCAGGCAGAGGTGGCTGGGGAAGGGGCTACCATCTGGGAAGCAGGGGCCACTGCCCACACACCGATCAGCTGCAGCAAGACCCAGGAGAGGCCCATGTTTTCTGGCCGTTATCCCCATTTTCCAGTGGGAGTGGGCAGCAGAACTGACTTGCCAGGGAACAAGTCAGACAGCAGGCTGCTGCTTCTATGGGAGCAGAATTCACATCTTTCTCTTTTTCAGCCTTTGGATCAAATTAGGAGAAGTCGGGCTATGATTTTTCCATCACAGCTTATTTCCTGCTCTTTTTCTTCTCTCTGTTTCACATCCCTAATGACTTCTTTCAAGCTTGGAAAAAATACTGTTATAAAGCATTACCTAGTGCACTCTAAGCACGACTTCCCACCCTCCCTTCCTGTCCTCATCTCATCTTATAATTGCTAGTGACTCACTGGAAATGCCTATCTTTGGTCAGTCGAAGGGCTCCTAAGTCTCACTGGGTCCAAAGTGATCAAAACTTCTTTTTATGACCTACAGCTCCAAAAACACAAGCAGATGGAAGAAGCAGGCACACTGGAGCTCCAAACCCAATTGTGGGCCCACATCCTCCAGAGACAGTCAGCTGCAGCTTTATTTAGTAGGATGCACAGCTGCAAAGGGTAGTAGTATAAGATCATTGGTGGCAGAAAGGCAAGGCCATCTGGTATCTTGGCACTTCACGTGTGAAAGAGGATGATCTCCAACTTTCAGGAAGCAAAAGACATGAGTAATCTCATGATAAAGGCCAAAGACTGAAGAGAATGTGAATTACCTTCTTTTTCTGCTAAGTCAGGAGAGAGGTATAATCAGTGCGTGATGAAAGCTTTCCCTGTCGCTGCCTGCACTGCAATTTTCCCTGAGCAAACAACGGCCCTTAGCGATTAGGAAGCGAGGAGGAATGAACCCAGCACTTTCACAACCACAGGTCAGCTCCCCTCCTCCTTCCATCTCCCTCCCGATACTAGTCATTGTATCTTCTGTTTGCACACAGAGACAGCAGGAGCTGTGAAGAGAGGAGCCCCCACACTGGGGTTCAGTAGCTGTGGCTTACTCTTCTTCTGTATTCACTTTATACACTTATTTTACTTGAATTTGGTACAAGACCAGGTACTAATATAAGCACCAAACTCAAAGTCTTTCTTTGAAAAAAAAAAAAGGAATTGGAAATGTAATCAGCTATCATAGGGACAGTCCCATCAGAGCTGATGGCAGAATCACATTTGGTTGCTTGCATTTCGGCACTAAGGAGGGGTGGGTAAGGAGAGAAGAATGTACTGCACAATCCAGAGATTAATAATAATAACCAAGGGATTAGAGGAGGCTTTTCTTTAAAATTCCCTGTTACCTGATCTCTCACATTTTTACCAGACACGAGGTGAAGAATGCATTACTTGATCTTGAATAGGTGACTCTATGTGATTACACATGAGGTAATAAAAATATTTGTGTCATGCTTCCAACTACCAGGTATAGCCAGAGACAGCTCAGCTTTGTGTCTTCTATACGATTAAAAAAAAAAAAAGAGCAGAATTTACTGAACTCAAAAAAAAAAAAGAAAAAGGATTATTGTGTATGAGGTTTTTCTGAAACACATTCATTAAGGCAGAGCTCACACACAAGCTCTGTGGTTCCAGCCTGCCCTGGAGAACATTTCTCAGAGTGATTCTGGCTTGAGACTACCCAAAAGCTTGAATGATCATACATAATGTTTGGTGCATGTTGTTGTTGGACATCACATCCCCGAGAAGTGTCTGGTCAGAAGCTTGTTGTGGGCTGGGAGAGCCCACGCTATTCCCAGAGGGAAAGACATGCAGTATCCTCTCTGGAAAGCGTAAAAGGTGTGTGCCAGCCAGCCCTCCCATTTGGACGGTACCAAAGTCGGACTGTCAACAGCCATCACAGCTTTAAGGTTCAGGTTTGACAGGTAAGGGGATGCTAGGGGAAAATCTGACACTCCTAGGTGACTTGTCTGAAGGTCATCAGGTTAGCAGTTTCTAAACACCACATACAAACTTTGGGAGGAGGCATCTTATCTGCTATATTGGTCTCAGTCCAGCTTGTAACTGCCCCAGCATTGCAGCCAACATTACTCATCCCTCCCACTATCTGCTGAAAGAAGAGAAGCAAAGAAAGAGCTGACAAGACAGAGACCAAATAACCCAGCACTCAGTAAATTTGCTGTTCACTCTGGATCATAGAGCATTTATCAAATGACGATATGGCCCACATCAGACTCAAGAAAATGAAAAACATTGTTTTGCTGTTCGCCATCCAGGCTGAATCAAGATTCTCAAGGCCAAAAAAGAGTCTACAAAGGAATCGCAACACTATCCAGTATCCAAGCCACTGAGAGTCTGCTCCAGTACTGTTAGTCATGCATCAGCAGGACTTACCAAGCACATTTCAGCATTAGTTCAACACCTGAAAAAGCTCGGAAAAAAATAAAAGCTTACAAGCTGGAGAAGGCCACTGGTGCCTCCTTTTTGCCATAGGTTTGCATTACATTGACAGGCAGAGGTCGAAAGCCAGTCTCTATCTTTACATCAAATTGCACATAAACCAGGTGCATAACTACTTTGCAACATCTGCAACACAGTCTACCACCGTAGGGCTTGAAAACTTCCAGTACTGCAAATCTAAAGGGGAAAGGAAACATCTTATGAGCATCTTGTTAGCAAAGAATCAGAGATACAGCACTGGACTACAAAGTTCACACTAGCCTTGGAGGCAGGAAAAGAACCTGTTGGAGTGAGCTCAATAATTTCAATCTAACCTTGTAAATGTGAATGTTTATGTACTTTTTATGTACTTCTGTGTTCTTCGTTCGTTGTACTGTGCACTGCACAGCCCCAGACATAAACCCACACAGAACACCGGGGTCTTGGCAGGAAGATAGGCAACAAAGGCAAATGACAGTAATAAAAGGGAGAGAGAGCAACTCAAAAATAAGAAAATCCAGAAATCTTACCACAGTGAAAACTGGCCAGGTACAAAAGAAATAAACTACCCACTCCAAAGCCACATATACTGCCCTGCAAGAGAAGTGACACTTGCAACTGTTGGCTACCTGCAGAGACAAAACATTAAAAATAAAGAAGTGCTTAAGTTCTTCTCACTAATGTAAGGCTACCCACAACCAAAACGCCAGCTGCATTGGTACTGCTACTGATTCTTTCCTCAATGTCATTTTAAATCACGCTAAAACCTGGAGGTGACTATAGTGCCAGCAGCAAAGGATCCTATGAGCACAAGCAGCTGGCAAGACATTGGTACTGGGTATCCCTGAAGGCAATAGCATCAAAGGCACTCTTCTTTTTTTTCATATCTATACAGGTTTTTAACATGTGAATTCTCTCAGTGTCTCAACTTACAACTAACCTCAAAACTCATAACGAAACTTTATTCACATCTTTGGCATTTAATTTACTTTCACGAGAGAGTCCATTGTCCTCAAGGGCATCATCTTGAAACCATAAATCAGACTAACATCAACATTTAATAACCAAAGGACCTGGCCTAGCATGCACCTACACATGGCATTTCCTTGACTTCAGAGAAGCTGCAGGATACACTGCTCAAGTTGGAATGAAACTCAATGTGTTTTCACAACAAAAGGATATACTCCTGGGATCATTCACTAATTGGATAAAAGCATAAGAACTACCCCATTGCCATCCCTAGAGGAAACTCATTAGCAACCTAATGAAATAAAGTGATGACAGCAAGGTATTTTCTCATCATCTTTTAATGCTAACAGGCTTCAAAGTCATTTTGCTTTCTCACCCTCTCCTATGGTGCCCAGAAACCCCATGGCACCTCTCAGAGCATCACAGGCAGTCCCCTCTCCTGCACATTACACAGCATCAGGGAGCAGTTTCAGAGCACAGAGGGATTCTAAGATGTTCAACTCATCATTTGTGATGAATCAGTGCAATTGAAACTTAATCCCTGCCCCACTTGGAGAATGTTCCCCAGTGGGTCAAGCTTCCTGGTGAGTCATTTAGAATTTAGAAGAAATATAATCCAGCTATTAGGGGCTTTATTGTTTGTTTTTATGAAAAGCCGAATTCACGAACATTTGAAAGAAATTAGAAATATTGAAGCAAATTTTATAATTTTGAGATATTTTTAAGTTAATGAAATGACAAATACTGAAGCAAGTTCTACACAAGCATAGTGCTACTTATAACTATGTTTATATTAAATATGAGAATTTCTTTTTCTTCTCCTGTAAAAAGCATCAGGCCATATGCCCAAACACTTGCGTATCATGTAGCCCTAATCAGGCATACTTTAGACGTCCATATTAAATACACTTTCTTTAGTAACAGTGAGGGAAGAATGGATAATTTTGAATCCATCTGAAATATAAAGCAAGACAAGCCATATTTCAACTATTTGCACCTACACTTCTCACCACTAAACACCTTCCTCCAAGTCCCTGTACATTCAAAAAGAGCCCACACCTCTCCACCAAGAGTTCTTACAGTCAGACAGCCAAAGACATCAATATTATTTATCTCTGCAATGCATCTATAGCCTAGCTAAGGCTATAGGGCAGCCAGCAGCACCATTCCCCAATGCCAATAAGTTCATTGCATATACCTTATTGGCAGCCTGAGAGAATAGCATCCTACATCTTCTCATACCTCCTGTTTAGCCACAAAGGTACACAGGGAGAGCAATGATGCATTAAGCTACTATGCCTGAAACCTAAGTACAGTTAGACACCTCCATTCTCTCTGGCTACATGGCCGTTTGTCTACAACAATGGGGATTAGTGTTGGGTAGTCAGTAGGACCAGTGAGCTTTCTAGGTAGAATTCGAAACCATAACCCTTCAAAAAAGGGTGAATAGATCAGATGATAAAAGAGCAGTTTCCCATTATGAAGAGTAATTTCTGAAGTTAACTAAGCTTTCAAACAGCTGTAATTTGGAAGGGGATTGTGGCAGTGCCATTCAGAGCTGCATTTGAAAGGAAATCCAGGGCTGAAATGTTCAGGACCTCATTACCAAGACTTTTTCTAACATAAGTGTTTTAAACCACCAATCTTCCTCAAAAATGAAGTATAGAAAGTATCAGAGAAATTACCAGGCTCAGCCCCAGAGCACAGACAGGTTTAGCCCTGCACCAGCTTACTTTGTCAAAAGAGCAGTATTTAGTGACCATTTGTTCCTCAGAACAAGCTGATAAATCTTTCCCTTCCTCCTCAACACTTTACCTATCTTTATGCTGAGCCATTTGAACAAGTTAGTTGGAGGTGCTGAGACATTGAGAAGAACCACTTAGTGCCCTGTGGTAGCCTCAGGCTAGCAAAGCTCTTTAAAAATCATATAATTCAGAGGCAAAGCTTGGGTTTATTGTACTCTAAGCAAGATCAAATTATAATATTCATGTACAGCTGTCCCCTGCCTCTCCCCAAATTCCAGGTTTTCTCTGAAAGTCATTGTTTCACTTTTATGTTCCACTCTCCTTTTAGCCTAGGTGAGAGGCCTCACTCTTAAAGCTAGGGTTGGGGATCCGTCACTTTGTCACGCAGACTCCTTCTGCCATCTTAAATAAGTTACTTTATCTTTTGTCTCCGTTTCTCACAGTGGATTTACAAAGAATCGGATCCTACAGTACTTGCGTCAGGTAGGTATTATCACAGCCTTACAGGCGGAAAAAGCTGAGGTGAAGTATAGTGGACAAGCATTAGACTTCTTTGTTTAAGGTGAGACTCTGAGCAGCACACCAGATTTTTCGGTGTTAAGAAACAAACAGCCCCTTCCTTGACGCTACACAGTCTCCTACTCCATTTCTGGATGAAAATTTAGTAGAAAGTATAGACGGTTTTTCCACACAGCTGCAACCTGAAGAACACACAGCAGAGTCCTTCATGCCCGGGTCCTTGTCATATACCTTCCTTTGCCCTGAAGTTACTCACCATGACATCTCCTTACCCATAACATAGCCATCAAATACCCAACACTAACCCACACGGAGGCTCCTGTAGACTATACGTACATACATACATGGTCTTCTCAATGTACTCTTACACATTTTTTCATATAAACCCAATTCCACACAGCTTTTATCTGTTAAGATCTGCAAATGGTTAAATCATTCAAAAACAAGAGGGGAAAAAAAAAACCACCAACATTGGAACATGCAGGAGATCAGTAGAATTAAGTTAATACATAATTTCCACATACAAAGTTTTAAAACAAACAAACAACTTTGTAGAGTTGTTTGTAGACACCAAAAGGAGCTCCAACTTTCCACATCCATTTTACTCCAAGGTAAAGTTCCTCATCATCAGTTCTGTAACTAGATGAGGTTGCCACAAAGCTGTGAGCCTCCCATGCCTCTTCTTTTGTTCTTCCTCTTTTCCTTCGCATCTGGGAAATCCTTTGGCTGACTGTCAGTATCTCATGCCCAGGTTGTGCTGGGTTTACCAATAAAAAGCAAGAAGAGATTGTTGCACATACACATCACCTTCCCAACATTTCAGCCAAGTTGACAAAAAAACCCACAAAACCCAACCAAACCACAAAAAAACACTGTTAAAAGCCTGGTGAAGCTTCAAGAAGATCATTCCCTCAGCCCCATGACTGACCCAAGCAAGAACCACCAACTAACTGCCTATTTATTCCATAGGACTAGCCAGAACAAAAGTGGTTTTCCACCTCAAAGTTATGTGGCATCTGATTATTTTTTACGCAAGGAAGTTTTCCACCTGCAACAGTCCCAGGACACTCTTGGTCTATAGGTCCATGCCTGTGCTACACAACAGCTTTACTATATGCTCACAGAGGCTTTCCCTTTCAAATCACTGATGCATTTATCTCCTTCTGGGTATGTACGTAACTCCATTGCAGCTCACATGGAGCTTAATTTAGAGTTATCATTCACAGTGTGTCTTTTGTAAAGTGCTGCTAACCTCAGATACAGAAGGGAGAACGTAATACATGTTCTAAATTCAAAGACAGTCCTTTTACGTTTTGTGACCCAGAGACATTGACAGCCAGACTTGCAGCCACATCTCAAATTCAGGAGGGTACTTCAAAGGTTAACCTGTTTTCCCCATGCCATTCTTCTTTATAAACTGTCCTAGTCTTTTTCTGCATTTTTGTCCAACACAGAATTTCCACCTCAAAGCTTTACAAATGAAAGAACTTCATGAAGGCTCCTTCATGTACCAAAAAAGTCCAGTGATATGCCTTGGGAGAAAATGATAAAATGGTGATGGATGTTTTGGGTGACAAAGTAAATTGAGTCACTGTTATGTGAGTGGGTGGTTAACAACTCTGTACAGTACATACCCGAAACTCTCAACAAAGACAGTTGTAAGCAGATCTTATGAGATTAGGCTGAAGAGTGAGAATTATTTTCTTAACATTTGGTAGAAGATAAAAATCCATCCATCATTTTCATGCAGAACAACCTCACTCATTTATAGAAATAGGATGTATTAAGATTCAAGGAAAATTAAGTAAAATAAATCAACACAATCAAAAGATCAAAGGCTTTTGTTGGGTGTTTTTGTTTTTACAAATGTCATTCAGCTTTAATTATTTATAATGCTTCACAGTACACTAGTAAATGCTGTCATATTTCATAAAATAATTAAGTCTTAGTAATAGGAGACACCTCTACCATCCTGTCTCTAACGTTTACTGAGAAGCGATGTGCATTTTATGATCATTATCATGTCTGTAAATAAATGAAGCAAAAAGAATGAGCACATTTCCATTCCTTTAAATTTCTATTTTGGTCTAAGGCCCCACTCACTGTCTCAGGTACGTGTATGCTCATCCACAGTGACAAGGCTTGCGTAATCAGGGATTTCCCAGAATTTCTCTGCCATAACTTTTTCCCCTTCAAATGCACTCTAATTATGACTTCAGCTACTTTTTGCTACAACTGACAAGCAGTTATTGCTGATGATGTGGAAGAAGAGGCCAGCTTGATTCTTGGCTTCTGCTTGCAGAAGGGTTAGGAAAGCGCACAAAGCATATCCCAAACAGATTTGTTTGGCAAATTGGAGAGAAACATCAGCCAAGGAAACTCAAGCTGCCTATTTTAGACATTTCTGAGTGGAACTGGATGGCCAATGGACACAATGAGTTGAGAAAACCAGTACCTCCAGCCACTTCCATTACTAAAAGTGAAACACATGGTTTCCTGCTCAGGCAAGCCACTGTCACCAAAGGCAAAGCCTCATAACCATGCTGCCAACCCACTGCTTATTAGCAGCATTGGACTATGAAATGGTTCATTACAGCCCCGCTTTTGGAAAACCCTGAGCTATGTACAGGCAAGAATCCCAAAGCCTGCCACCCACTGCCTTGGTCAGGATTTCTTCACTTGGTCAAACTGAAACTGCATTTCTCTAGATAAATTATTCCCTAGTGACAAGTGTTTGCCAAACACCGATTTTTTCACCTCTCAAGGGAGCCATTAAAACTTAAAACATTATTTTTATTTTCAGTGCCACTAATCAATATTCCTCTGATTTCTAAATAATAATAATCAACAAAAAATAAAAAAACATTTGCATTATTGATGGTTTCAGTTGTCTGCTTTTTCGAGTGTGTTGGTAGTTTTGGTTTTTCATTGGGTTTTGGGGGTTTGCTCTGGTTTTTCTTTTTGCATTTTGCTATTTCCCAGTGCTTAAACAAATAAACCACCAGACTGCATTTCAGCTAAGGTTTTAGGGCTGCAAGCACCTGCAGGATAGAGCTTTCTTTCCAAGGTTTTCTCTAGACTTTGGTTTTTATTGTGGAAATATTCTTACTGAGCATCTCTTTGGTATAATCTGAATTTTTCTTTATTTCAAGAATTATTTCGGGAAAGCTACTTTAATCTCTATTTTTGCCAAAAGAGACCATGAGGTTCCTCCCAGATCTCTGCAGTGACAAAAGAATAAAAATCAAAAGGAAAGAAAAATTTACCCACTAGCTTTCTCTCACAGTCTCTTGTAAATGTTCTACCAGGTCTAGAAATGTAGGGGCTAAATACTATTCTAAGAACCAATCTGCAGAAATAATTTCTCTTTGGCAGGGGTAGAGCTTTAATTCACTTGTTAAGAATAATTTTTCATTTGCTAATTTCCTCACAGTGAGGTGGGAAATGGATCTTTTAGTTCTGTCAGTTTATGGAAAAAAAGTTTTCATTTTGTGAGCCCATTGCTCAGATTTTAAGCAGAAAAGCCAAAACATCTTCAACATACTTAATTCCATATTTGTAGTGTAAAAAAATTACTGCTTAGCTATTGGCGTTCTGATGTTAGCATTCAACTATTAAGTCAGTTGGCCTCATATAAGTGTGTGATGAAGAAGAGGGAGCCCATTTCTCTAAGCTTTCACTCAGTCTACACAGGGAACAGCTCTGCAAGATACCCCTCATGGAGGGATTGCCACTTCAGATTGCAGACCACCCTGCCCTCCTGCACCAGCGATACCCACTGTCTGAGTCCCAGCAGCGGCAGCACCCCCTAATACATCAGGCAGGTCAGGCGCCCTGTCTGCAAATTAAGATCCACTTAAGGGATGCGTGTTGGCAGCACATACACACACACAGAAACAGGCACACTTTAAACCCATTAGCTCACTCACAAGCTCAGATAAGTGGCATATCCCCACTGTGTATGTATTTGTAATTACAGTGTATTACTAGAAAGAAAACAGCAAGCAAACATCTACTCCTAACGGAATGAGAAACTTTTGGTGCAGACAATGAGCTTCGTGAATGTCAGGCTCATGGTGGATATGGCTGGGAACATGGCAAGGTCAAATGAGTTTCTGAGCTCACTATGAGGCACACCTGTGTTGTTTAAACCAAGTTTATCCAAGTGATGGTTCGATATGGGGACAAACATGCCTATATTGGTATTTATTACACAGAATCATTACACATTTAATATAGCAGTTTCTGCGTTGTAAGCCACTGACTGACCACATCGGTATAAAACATTTTTTTCTGAACTATATTACTCATGGTTTTGGTACAGCGCTAGAGAAACTAACAAGTTATTTATATGAAACAACTGTCATCAGCCAAACAGATCTGCATTACAATGAAAGCAGTTGCTGTTTAACAACAACAAAAAGAAGGAGGGGGAAGAGATAATACTTCAAGCCAGCCTCAGGTAAACGGCAGTTTCGTAATAAGGAGTGATTATCATAAAATTGGTACAGAAAACCTTTTTCTTCCTCCTTTTTTCCCTTGTTATAATACCATGACCTCTCTTTCAGCCACCTGTTTCATTCCATCAGTTGCCACCAACAGATTTTTCAACTCTCATTTTCATGAAGCTTTATTATTTTAAGCAAGTTCCAACTGGTGGGGTTTTTTCTGCATGTATAAATACAGATATATGGGTGTATTTCACTTAAAGCACCTGCACAGAGAAGCCTAAGTGAGCTGTTTGGAAGTCTGTATGAAGCCTTGAATAATTTCTATCGTACCAGTGGATAAGGGAGTCCATGTGCCGACATAAGTAGATTTTCCTGTACATAATACAGTAATTTACATTTACAAATGTGTTTCAGCATCATAATTTACTGAGAGAAATGGTAGCAATTTAGGAGCCTGGGGATTGCAAGGTGTGGAGAGCTCAGCGGAGGTCCTTTGTGGAAGTTTTCTATTCTTCTATCTACTCAGATTGTTCTCATTACAGATAAATTAAAGTGCACATTATTTGTAGGAAACCAGCTCCAAAAGAAAAGGTGTGGAAATGCAAGGATGCAAAGAAAATGTACTTTCTCACGCATACCCAAGTCAAGTAGAATGAGTAATAGTCATCAAGAGATGCTTAGGAAAAGGCTTTTATATCTGAAGGTTCAGGACTTGTGCGCTTGCCTACATGGAGGAGAGGCAGAAGAAAGAAGAGAAAAAAGCCCCTGGATTTCCTCCCACAAGCTTGTATTATGAAACCCTTACAAACACCAACCATGCAGAAAACTTCAAGATGTCTTTAATACACTTCTAGATACTCTAGAAAACAGGACATTATGAAGAGGTTTTAACATCTCCTCCAGCATCCAAAAAAAAGAAAAAAAAAAAAAAGAAAAAATGAAAAGGGGAGAGGGAGATGCCAAATTAATGGAATTTTAAAAAAATAAATAAATGAACAGAGCCTGAATAGAGCTCCTCCAAGATTTACTGTAAACCCCATGCCTTCTGTACCAAGAGCAGACACATTAGGAATTCTATCTCATTAGCAGCCTCTTCACAGCCCACCTACAGAATATGCCTCTATCTAGAGTAGCGGACTTGCTCCTAAATGGCATGTGCTAGGAAAACTATCAGAGTAGAGATGCAGAAGTACAGAGAGATGACTGATGGAATGCTCTTTAGGTGTCCAGTAAGGTTTTTTTTTCACATCAGTCACCTTCTTGAGTATGAATCATCCCGAACTTCACACTCCCAGCGAGACCACCAGCTCTTGTGGAGAAGTCTCTCTGCATGCGTGAAATATTATATAAAACTTCAGCTATGAAGAGTGTTTTAATTACATCATTTTTAAGCTCTACCACGTGCAGAGACCCAAACCATTACCAAGCTATCTCACATGTACATTGACAGCATATTAAATAGAAGTATCTCCATGTTAGGGGAGATTCTTCAACAAATTTACCTAAAGCTGAAGGCAGTCTTTCCTTGCAGAGACAAAATGAGTAGCAGCTCTGTGTTTGCCACCCTCCCAGTTGAGAGGGCTCATCCCTAAGCACACTAGGCTACTAGTTCCTGACGGCATGCTGCCTCCACCATAGCTTTGCAGCCAGAAAGCAGCTAATATTAGGCAAGATTCAAACTTTGTGACATGTAGCTTCTCAGACAGCAATTACTTGCAGTAGCTGCTGACCATTAACAGATCCTAGGTGTTAACAGACAAGCCCCGCCAACAGCCCCCTCACACAGGTGCAGTGACGGAAGAAATCCATTTATTTGACATCAGAGATATGGGGTAAGTGAACAGCCATAAAAATCCAAGACCCTAGTTATGAAAGTAAAACCCTGCTCTGGCTATAGCGTGTCATGTGGCACCACGGTGTCCGCCCGCCCTCGGCCGCAGCCACGCTTGGGGGTGCTGGGCACAGCAGCCCACCCATCTTCTCAACCGCTGGGGCTTATGCAACGGCTGCCGGCACGGGTGGGGAGCGGGCAGGGAGGGGAGGGGAGACCGGCGCTCCGGGGGACCTCCAACACAGAAACCTCTCTCGGGAGCAGCGATGCCACCAGAAAGGTTTTTCCAATGCCTTTTGCGAGCGTTTGGAGGCGCCGGGAACACGGGTGCCCGTCCTTTATTGAAAGGGCAAAGCGTAAAGACAAACCTCCTGCCCTGCAGCCGGGAAAGATCCCTGACTCTGAGTAACTCTGAAGTTCACCCACGTACACCGTCCCCCTCCCCACCTCCCCTGACACTACCGCGCCGGAGCAGCACCGCAAACCTGCCGGCAGCGGCGGGACTGGGGATCAGGTCACTGACATAGCGGAATGTCGATCTGAGGGGACTCTTTGAGGCTTCGGGAGGAAGATCAAAGCTCGCCGAGCCTCCAGGGTGATGTCCTGACGCCGCTGCACCGCCGCTCCACCGCCGGACCCCGCCTGCCGCCTCCCCACCCGCGGCCGCCCCGTGCCCTAGAGGTGCCCCCGAGGTTCCCGGAGCCGGTCCCGCCCGCCCGGCGCCCACCTGTAGGACACCTGCTTCCTGAAGGTGAGGCTCCGCAGCTTCTCCTCCAGCGACTCCTCCGCCGCTGACAGCCCCTGCTCCTCCGGGACCCCGGCGGCACCCACCGCGTCCCCACCACCCTCGGCCCCCCGGCAGCCGCCGCCACCCGCCGCCCCGGTCTCCTCCCCGCCGGCTGCGGCGGGGGGGTTCATTGCGGCGGGGCAGTGAGGCCGAGCAGGAGGAGGGGGCAGGCGGGGGGCAGCCGGCGGCTGCAGGCGCTGGGGGGCGGCGGCCGGGGGTGCAGTGCTCCCGGGGCAGCGGGGCGCGCTGCGAGCCGCGGCGGCTGCAAATGGCAGAGCGGCCGCGCAGCATCCATCGGCGGCCGCACTGCAGCGGGGCATTGTGGGAAACTCCCGGCAGGCCCCGCCCCCTGCCACGCCACGCCGCCCAACCGCCAATCACCGCTCCGTATCGTCGCCACGCCCCCCCTTAAGCCACGCCCTCAGCCCGCCGCGCCACGGGGACCGCGGCGCTGATCGGGGAGACCCCGGCCTCAGATGCGCCCCGTTCCCCCCCGCTTCACCGTTAAAACACTGCTGAGAGCGGGTTCAGGTGCCCCAGAGCATCCAGCGGCGCACTAAGCTTCCTGCAGCCCGGGCTTGTTAGCGTGTTGGCAGGTTCTCGGTTCTTTCCCAGCCGATCTCAGCTTGGTGAGCTCAGAATCAAAGCACCTGACTCCAGGGAGATGCCTTTCGACACAGGCATCAAGGTGCCCCTCAGTGAGATAGATTGTCCTCCCGCCTTGTTCCGCACTTCTCCCTTTTGTTCGTTGACCAAGGAAAACTCGCCAGGGAGGTATGAGCATGGAGCTATTTAAGCACGAGTTGACAGCGACAATAAAATTGAAAAGCACAGAAAAGGTCAAGGTCCGGGACTATATATCAATCATGGCAGGAATTGTGCTTTATTTTCTTTCTTTTTACTTTTCTACTTCATATTTCCAAAACTTCTCCAAGGCAATGTGATCCAAAATAGAAGGATGTAAGAAAAACAAAAAAAGCAGAAGGTTGAGCAATGACATTTTACAGAGAAGACAAACCCTACAGACACAGATTTCAGAACTGCCCTGTCTCCACAAGTGACTTCCCCAAGTGGCCTTGCCCCTCCTTCGTGGTCCTTGTGCCACAGCACAGCCCATGGCATGACCAAAAGTCAAGCAGCTAACAGCATTTTCCAGCTACCCACATGCACCAGTGGGCAAACATTGCAAAATCCTGGGCATCGCTCAGACCTAGGACAGTCAATAGGTTTTTTATGCCCCATCCCTGGCAGTGTTCAAGGCCAGGTTGGACGGGGCTTGGAGCAACCTGGTCTAGTGGAAGGTGTCCCTGCCCATGGCAGGGGGTTGGAACTGGATGAGCTTTAAGGTCCCTTTCAACCCAAACCATTCTGTGATTTTTTTCTCCTTCTCCAACCCTAGGTAAAGATTCAGCTTCTCCATACTTAGAACATGCTGTGTATGCATCTTTTGCTCAACTTCAGTAACTGCAGGCTCTCCAAGACAGCCAGATGTTTTCCTGTCCCTTGTCAGCAGTAGGCAAAGGTGATGAAAAGTGGATCTTTTTATTATAGTTCAAGCATTTGGAAGTTTCAATTCAACTTTCAAATTTATATTCTACCCCGATTCAGAAATGATGCGTATGTTACCTACACGCACATGTGCTTCCCCCAATATGTATACAAATATTCTCCTTCAAACCCTGAAATACTTTTAGTTACTAATGAAGCACACAGATGAAAGCGTAATTAAGCAATGCAATACATGGTTTATTAGAAGCAAAACTACAGCTCTCACACAGAAATGTAGAAAGAAGATCTGGATCCTGCTCTGAGCTGCCTGCAGAGAGATCTGCAAACTAGCACAGAGCTCCACTGGAACCACCGATCCTTTTGCCATGGAGAGCTGGGACCTTGGTTGGAAAGTCTCCAGTGGAACTTCCAGAGAAATTAGCAGCCAGTGTTGCTAGTGAAAGCATCCAATTTAAGAGCATGTGACAAGTATTTTTTGCAGAAAGAAGTTAAACCATTTTGAGGCAGAAGTGTCAAAGACCATTTCAGACCTAGCCCTACAGCCAGCTTCAAGGACAAGGAACAGTGCCTCAAGCCCCTCTCTCATCAAGTGTGTCTTCACAGTTTTGTCACTGGGGAAAGCCGTATGGTCTGTTGCTATAAGATGCCAGTGGCATGTGCAACAAAATGCTTTAATTATGAATTAATTTTGCACTTGGAGAGCAGAACAGTATGCGCCATCTCACAGCTTTATTCTTTTTAGCCTTTGCTCTGCATGAGAACAGCTCTGTGGCCTGTGCCCCAGCTAATCACTCCACCTCCCCCACAGCATCTGGAGCAAAGCCTAACAACTAATCAGAATTTCCTACCCCCCCACTTCAGCAAACATCCATGCCACTGAGCCACATCCTCCTCCTCCTCTAGCATGAACTCCATTGTAGCTCCTGCCTGTCAGTGAGTATTTTGCCCACATGACCACATTTACCCTGTGCTCAGGGATTACCTGTTTTTCCTCAGTCTGCTGCAATTTGCATGACTCATTTGCAACATGAAGTGCTAAATCGACTTCCTATGCCTTTTCCTAAATATGAGCAATTATGAGAGAATCTGAGGCTTGTGAAGGAAAGCCCTGCTTACACAATTACACCTGGGGCATAGCTGTCAACTCCTGTGGCTTGAGAAAGGCAGCAACAGCAGAAACTTCATCAGAGCATCACGTTTGCTCCAAGATGTGGTTGCAGGCGTTCCGCTGCATCAGGAGAGAAAGGATGAGCACAAAAATAGATTTTTAGCAGGTTTTGCCAGTATCTGGGATCATCATGCTGGCAAAAGCATTAATTCCCACAGCAAGGATTTAATTTCTTAAGCTGGCAACTCAGCCAAGGGCTGGGCTGTGGGGCTAAGAGGAGCATCTTGCATCACTCTTCTGTGACTCCCCTGCTCACCTGGGAGAGCTGACAAGCTTCAGTAGCTGGGGAGCTCTTCCTGGGTGGAAACTTCTTGCATGCCTCAAATAGCAGGATGGATGATGGGAATGAGAAGGGAAATGCAGAGAGAGGAGGGAATTCAGCCTTTACAGTAAAGGCAGGGGAAGGAGGTTTATTCCATAACCCGTGTGCCTGTTAATGCCCCTTTTGAACACTCCAGCGTGCACAGGCTGTGTGCACTGAGCTAAGTTTTATTCAGAGTGGGAGGGATTGAAAATCCCATTCCTAAATGGAAAAAAGATGGATATATGAAAAATGGAAGAGGGGAAGAAAGAGGTAAGGAAACCTTATTTGTTCAGTGTGCCAGGCTAGCCAAGGAGAAGTCAGTCTGCTTTAAACTCTTCACATTCCTTAAGGTCATACAAACTTCATCCTCAGGATAACCCTCAACATTCACCCTCCACGAAAACACACAAAACCATATATATTTTTACACATACATGTGTGTACCTATGTATTTGCATCCCCTCATTTTATTATTTTCTTTAAACATGACTGACCAAGCAGCCATCTTCCCTTCCCAGATCCAGTGCTGATAGATATGTCCACAAAAACATTCGCTTTTGGCCAGCATTCGAAGTTCAAGTAGAACATGGCTTACCCATCCAGGAACTGAGGGATGCTGAGGCTTAACATGGAGCAACCCACCCTCAGCTCAGCAGATCACTCCATTGGGCAGAGCCACTTTATGCTGCAGCTCTGCCAGCGCTGGCTCCAATTAGCTCTCTGGCAAGTTTCTGCTTTCTGCTACATTCTATTTAGTACTTTTTAACTTTTTTCCAGCCATTTCTCAGCACTGCTCCCCTTTCTGCACATAGGCTGCCATAGCTAGAAATACGTCCTGATTCCTGTTGCCAAGTAGAAGTGACAAGGGCCTGATCCTGGCTTGGAAGTGCCTGGGTGATGCCCCTTTACAAATACCATGGATCAGAACCAGGTTTTTACCAAACAGATTTAGAAAAAGAGAGCTAATCAGACATATTCTACCATGGTTATCTTCCCTCAGCTGTAACACAGCAAAAATAAGGGCCGGAATTTGTAATTTTCTCCTTACTGGCAATACACAAAAAAGGCAATTTAATAGTAACATACAGAACTCATGTAAATACAGCTGAAGATTAATTCAATAATAAAAAGTTAAGTAAGTCATTCCTGGGTCCTCTGTGGACTGTTTGAAGCCCACAAGAGACAGCACCAAGAAAATGAGAAATCAAATCAATCACTTCAACTCCCTCCACAAACTGGAGGGAGACAAGACACACAGGCATTATTCATTCCACATGAATTGGAACATGCTTTTATTTCTAATTGTTGCCTCCTCTGGATCACCTTGCTTCAGTTAATCTCAGTGTTCTTTATAGAGAGGAGGAAGCCACCACTGGCCCCATTTCGCAGACCAGGAATCTGAAGCATGGAGAAGGATCAGCCAAATTCCCCAGCACGCCATAAGCAGGCCTAGACCCAGAAGCTCATTTCCTCGGTCTCTACCCAGTGCTTGCTCTGTACAGGACACAGCTCCTATAGAATTATTTTCTTTCTGGCAAAGGTACAAGCTTTTGCTCACTGCTTCTAAACTCTAAGTTAATGAGGTCCATGTTTCTAAAAAAACCCAAAAGCAAATGAGCCAGGACAGGGAGCACCAGTAATGAATCTACCACGAAATACCTGCAGGGGTGGCAAAGTCTGTGCTGCTGTAAAACAGGTATGAGCAATAGCTAACAGCAGAGCATGAAGACTTACTACCCAAACCACATGGTGAGAGGCACTGCAAGCTCCATTCGGACTCCCCTCCTCCTGCCCTGCAACGGGAATCAGCCTGAGAAACAATTATCAAAATTCAGGCTTGAACTCAAACAGTAACATGCTTTTCAAAGAACAGCGTGTACCGGAGGGCGATAGGTAGCGAGGCTGACAGCTCATCACCCAGCATTTCTCCATTGTATGTGGGTTTCTTTTTTAATCACAGACTCCCTGCAGCATCGCCTGCTGTGTGATGCTTTAAGGGTAATTCTGAGACCCAGGGAGATTCTTAACCAATCGTTAATCACCAGTCGGTGTTTTGTATGCTTGGAGGAACTGAGCTCAGCTAAAACTAAGCCAAGAGGTAACTGCTCCAATCAGTCACGATCTAACGATTTTCCTCTAAAAAATGTTATGTATGGCTTGGTGCTGCTAACAAGTGCCCAGATCAATAGTTCTGGCAAGAGAAATTGCCTGTTTGAAAAGCAACAAGGGGCACCCAGCAGAAGCAAAAAGACGGCAGCTGCAATAACATCTGAAATGAGAGAAAAGGAGTGGGACGCAGAACTTCAAGGACAAAGTAAAGCCCTTCTCCCCCCACCTTCCAAGAGAAAGTATCACACACCTTCTTCGTTCCAGTACAGAAGCCAAGTTTTGTGAGAAAGAGCTGCTTCATCATCTGCTGTGACCAAGATGGGGGGGTAGATAATATGTCCTGCTGCTGGAACGAGGCTCTGCCTGGGAGAGCTGTTCTGTTACAGCACTGCATGGAGGCTGCGTGTGCGATGGAACAAACCAAAACAACTGGATAAACCAAAGATAAACCTCTCATTCCCATTTCCTTTTCTTGTGATAGTGAATAGTGGTGGGCAGCAAAGCCAATCCTTGGGTTAAAAGCACCAGGGTAGAGTTCAGGGGAGATGAGCTTTTTTTTTTTTTATCTTCACTGCCAATTTCTTTTGCCACTTTAACTTCTTTAGCCCCAAACTGAGACACTTCTGAAAAATCTGCATCAGGCACAAATTTAGTGCAGGCCAGAGTGTTCCAATTTTCATGGCTGCTGCCTTCCCCAGCCTCTAAAGCAGCCTTCTCTAAGAAGCCTTCAAAAGGAGGCACCAAAGCAATCTGTCATGCTCCCATTTTCAGTTCAGTAAAGCTGGAACTATTACTTTCACTGCTAGTATCTCCTGTGGAGAATAAGCTCTTGGTTGCTATTTTATGGATGCATGGTACTTGCAGATGAGGTCTCTTTCCTAGTAGAAAACTGGCATAATACAAATGACCACACCATTTGTGAAGCCAGGTCTGCACAGGGTAATTTTCACATCCGCATTAGGCCATCCATCACCAAGTTCTCTGGGTGGCCAGCAAAGCCACAGAGCCCCCAAACCGGGAAGAAATCAGGTATTTTCTTTTCCATGTCTACTCAAAGCAGCAAAGGTCAACTGTGTCCCCTGGCTGGATGCTGCTTCTGGGCTGTGCGGCTTAATGTCCACCATTCACACAGGCAAAACAGCAGCATCCAGATGGACAAAGCTCCTGAGCTATCTCAGGGGTGAGTCAGGGTTAGGGAAGGATGCAAGGCCAGCAGAAGACCCAAGCCCTAAAAGCCAAAGCAGAAAGAGCTCTTTTAAGAGTTCACTTTAGTTTAAGCCATTAGTGGCACTGTGTAAAGTCAGCGCAGGTAAAGACCTTGCCTTCCAGAGGGCTATTTGACCCGTATGAATCAAGCTCCAGCAAGCTCTATCAGACTGCTATCGCTAGGCTGAAGCTAGTGCCCCCTTGAGTGTCAGCCTTCCTGGATGCCATTTGTACAGGGAGAGAATTTAATATTAATGGGGCTGAATCACATAGCTGTACTCAAGTGCCATTATCATTATTAAATGCCATCAGCCTTCATCTAATTTCCACCCATGATTGACAGGTATGATTCTCCGCTAATCCCAAAAATGGGAAGGGGCAGCCAGCTTCAGTAAAAACCTATGCCACTGCTTTTAACCTTCTCTGTCTAGCAATGTGCTAAATTACGGGCTCTGTCGTGTTGAAGATGGACACATTGTGCATAGCATGTCACTTGGGAAAGCCGAAGGACAAAATCTTTTCCAACCATCAGGAAAGCAAACAAGCTGTACTTGTTTTTTCTACAGAAAATATTTATTTGCAAGAAATGAAAAGCATAACATACTTCACTACATACATGTTTAGGCTACAGAAGCAGGTAGTCTGTTCTCTTGTAGAATCAAGCCGATGATTTAAAAAGGAAAATCAGCAATTTCTTGCCACCCAATGGACATGTTTGCAGTGTGAACAACCAGGTAGGACCATATCCAGATGACAGCACTTGTACAAAAATAGGGAGGCCATTGAGCACAAGTACACAGAGCTAAACAGACTTATGGCAAAAGAACAGAAAGATCTGCAGTCAGAAAAGGCTCCAATATAGTTTACTGGGGAGTTTAGGGGGTGCTTTTGCACTAGTATCGCTCTCCTTTTCATTTTGATAGTTTTAAACGCTTGCACAAACCCATACTGCATCCGCATGAACAGAGGGAAAGGGAAATATCAGCTGAAATGTCTTAAGGGTGTCACAAGGTATTGGTTTGCATGGCCCAAGGCAATGGCTTGTGTATTTTTCCTCAAGAAGCTAACACCAGGTAATTTACCCATGGAAGGCCCAGTGCATCTCAGGGAAACTGTTATGTACGATGATGTACTTACATCACAGTGTGGCTCTCTGAGAGCAAACTGCTTCCCCTCACTGGCATTCTACTGGGCCTGTGGGGCAGTTAGGGCAGCAGTGCTCTTGGGGAAAGGAGATCTTCAGGTCCTCTCCCAGATGACTAGCTCAATAGATTGTGTTCCATGAGGCGTCAGCTCTCAGGGGCCACATTTAAGGCTAAGTTACACTGTCAAAAAAACCCCTAAACATTCAAAGCCGTAATTCTGCAGAACAAAAATGACACCGGAAGATACAAAAGCTGAAAGTAATTGTTCTTTTGTACCAAGCCAGAGCAGTCCTACGGAAAGGCAAGACAGTCTATGCATACACACAAATGACACAACTTTCACTCGATGACTGCTAATAGGACAGACTTCAGACAGCAATTCACAGGACAGTTTTACGAGTGCTGGGTGATGTGGAATGTGAACAGAGAGAAACGCCTGGACTTTCTGTTGCACCAGGTGGAATATGCCCCATGTGTTCATGTAGATACCTTTATTTTGCAACACTTACTACATTAAGAAAAAACTCTGTGGTTTTATTTTTGTTTTTAATTACTCACCATGCACACGTGCATAGACACGCACATGCTCGCACTCGTTCTTGCTAGCTGTACAAATGAAGAAAGCAAAATGCTGTTACATCAGCACCACTGAATTAAAATCTGATATGGCAAAGTCAGATACAAGCAGAGTTCTGTTAAAAGAAATTGATCACCTGCCTCTGCTTCTCCCTCTCTCCCTTAATTATGGGCTGCTAAAGTTCAATAAGATTTTTACCTGCTGGAAGGGAAAATGGCATATACCACAAATGTCAAAAATGCATAAACAGGACTGCATAGTATTAAAAAGCAAGGGGAAAAGCAAAGCTAAAACAAGGGAGGAACTAATGAAAAAGACTATCATTGCAGATTTATGGAATCAAGAAGTAGAAGGTTTCCCAGGGATGCCAAGTGTCCCTTCACCTGCCATTTCTTTGATCTTTTCTGTAAATAGGTCTACAAATCCAGCTTTCCCATGTTTTGTTTTCACCTACTCAGTTCCAGCTCTTGGAGAAAAGATTATAGAGATGGGCTTTAGGGCAGAGAAGAGACTACTGCTAATAAAGAAAATCCAAACTCCATTTCAGCATCACAAATGAGAGCTTCCTGCAAGATGCTCTCTTTTCTACATAGGAAGTCAATTCATATATATATATATATCTTTGTAAAGTAGAAAAAGGCCTGACATGAAAACCACAAAAACAAATGGCAATTTCATTTTCTGTCCTGAAGTCTCCAAGGAATGCTGATCACCTAAGTAATGCAGTACTAACCAGGATCACACCCTCAATATATCCCTGAACACCCACTATCACTGTATTGGCCATGAGAAAGTTACAATATCCTGGTCCATTGATTGAATCCTTACCTCTTATTTGTAAAGACCCTACACATAAGCTGGCTCATTCATCTTTGAAACCCCCAAAGTTGTTTATCCGTAACACTACAGCGCAAAGCGGCAACACATCATAGCACTACACTACTTAAATAGGCTAGCGTAACTTTTGTAGTTACAAAGTACTGACCTACCATTTCACCTTCACAATACAAAATGTTCCCTTCCTAATTAGTGACTTGAGAAAGAAATATTTTAGTCACCAGGAATATAAAAATACTCTGTATACTTCTGTTCTCAGCTGCATGGGTTTTGTACCATGGCCTCTTGGCATTAACTAGAATCTAGAGCCCAAATACTCAGTGGAAATCCCTCCCAGCATAGCAATTAGTATCATTCATTTATTTGACCTACATTCTAAATGTGTCTAGACAGAATTCACCACTGATAGTTTGGGGGGATGGGAGTGGAGAGGTGGGTTGGTTTCTTTATCAAGAAAAAAAAAAAAGAAGAAAAGTTTTTAGGTTCATTTTCAGCTCTACATTACAAAAAAAAAAAATCAAGAATACTTTGAGAGATATTGTTACATAGACAGATATGGAAGAGGTCCCCCTGACAGTATACATCAGACCTGCAGCCTCCCAAAGCGGTAAGTAGAAGCATGCTGCGTTGTATCAGCTGGGATCTGGCCTAAGAACCTCAGCCTAATCCATTATTAGTCTGTGCTGTTGAAAAATATTGAATGGTACAGATAAAATAAGAGAAACGCAGCAAAGAACTATAAATAGCCTGGGGAAAAAAAACCCACAACATTATCTACACACTGGTAACAAGGTTAGAACTGTCACATGCCCTGCGCTGGATACTTTTTAAATATATATAAAAATAATGCCCTACATTCTATCATAGTTTATCCCCCTAGAAGCAAAGACCCAACAGATCCAGACACACTTTAAAGCTGTAGGCCAAAAGGTAAGTTTCCTTTGTGTATAAAATTGTGCTGATAAGCAGCATAATGTTACAGCCAAAGACTCTAAGGATTGGTTAAAAGTCCTCTAGTGGAAAGAGAAATTAAATAGGACATAAGGCCTTTGCCTATCCTGTCTATGCACACACACTATTCTACAGCACCAAGTCACTGATCACTGAAAGAAGTATACTGGCAGAAGCCTAGGACCTCGATATAGATAAGCTAATTAAAAGGACATACCAGCATCCTCCCTGAACACACCTCACTACTCCTTCCCTACGCCCTTAACACGGAGCATATACAGCCACCTCTCCGTGTTGTTTGTAGCGCACCAACACTTGCACTTGGGTCACCCCTGGACTGCTGAGGCTGGCAGTGTGATTGCACATGTCCTGCCTTCTCTGTCCCCCTGCTGGGAACTTAATACAGGCATCAACTGCCTCTGGAAACAGTGAGGTCCTTGTCACATAACAGCCTGTGGGTAGGTGATGACAGGAGATTCTTTGGCTCCTAGTATCTAGCAGAAGAACCTGTTCTATTAAGGCCCCTGAAGAAAAATGATCACAAACATACCAAAGTAAAGCCTTCCTTATTATAAAGAAATCATATTTAATATAAAAAAATCCCCAAGCAATATGTGTGCTAGGTTAAGAGATTCCCCGAAAGAGCACTTAAAAATAACTTAAAGGATAACAAAAATTAAGATTATAGAATTAGATTATCAAGCAGGTAAAAAAAAAATTGGTAAGGCCATACTAGCTTGGATAAGTTAGTTCAGAGGTCTGACCCAGATCGTGGCCAGCTTAAAATGCTCCAGATGAAAACATGACTATCTCCCAATGAGATTTGAACTGACATGCCCAAATGAAGCAAACAAAAGGGCAAAGATTTAATGGTGACTAATGCACTAGGTTTTGGAGAGACGGGGTTGCTTGGTTTTTGCAGAATCATCTGTTCTTTAAGTATGGAGAAATAATTCAACTTTAGTTCTAATACAGTGAAGTCAGCTGTATCTGCAATGGGAGGTGATCCATTTAACTGATAGCACGCATGAGCTCAGAGCAGCCTCCTACTTATACACAGTGCAAACTGCAAGACCACTAACAGCAGTGTCGTGCTCGACAACTTGGGGCCTCTTTTGCAGAAGACTTAACCATTCAGTTGCCCTCAGAGGTGACAAACCATGGATGCTCTGAAGAAAAATAAAAAAGACCATTTAAAGAATTTTCTGAGCTATGACCTTGCCCACTTACACTGTCCAGCCATACAGCAATGGAAGGGTCAGTCCCAGCTTTCTCCTGTCACTTTGCTGACCTCATGTGGCTAAGCAATGCAGCCATCCCTTGTGGCACCCACCAGTGTTCGTTACTTATGTGGAGCCAGGTTGGATGGGGCTTTAAGCAACCTGGTCTAGTAGAAGGTGTTCCTGCCTGTGGCAGGGGGGGTGGAACTGGATGATCTCTAAGGTCCCTTCCAACCCAAACCATCCTATGATTCTAAGCCTTAAATCATCGGAAAAAGTCATACAAAAAAATAGTTGGTGCCTACTGGAATGATTCAGAGGACCCATTGGGATCACTGTGAAGGGAAAGAGACTTTAGGGAGGAGACTCACCCATGCCAAGAGGAAGGGAACACTTGCAAAATAAGACTACAATCACATTTCTCCTCTCATTGCCACTAAAGGTAAAATAATAAAAAGGCACTTGCATAGAAGAATAGGGCATTACCTAGAAAGCACATCTGTACACCAAAACTCATTAATAGCTCATGGAGTCAGGCACATATTTCACTGTCACTAATCTGAAACACTTTCTTAAAATGGCACAGTGGAGACCGTTCCACAGCCCCCTCTAATTCACCAAATTCTTTCCATTCATTTCACTGAGTTTTGAGTCTAGCAAATAGGACACTAAAGGAAGAAAGTCTAAGGATAATGAAGAACAAGAAAGGAGCTGGTGTGGCAGCTGCTGTAATAAAATACAAATCCAGTATTTTACAAAATAGAGTACATGCAGGAGATATCTACTGTACATGGTAAAAAATTACTTGTAAGGCTAGGTTAGTTTTTCCCTTATTTATCATTAGGAAAATAATAAAAGAGAAGAGCTTCAAAATTCTTTATTCTTTTCCTTTTTTCTTTTTTTTTTTTTTTTTTTTTAAATTGGCTTCTTCTGGTAAAATGTCAAGTAGCTATGCTGGCCTGCTGAATTAGGATTTTCATATCAAATCCATCCTCAGTGGAGTCTGAGTGCCCTTCTGTAGTAACCAGATAAACCCCTGCTCACATCCTGGGGTAGGTTCAACTGCATCACTACAAGGAGAAATTGCAAAAAGCACAGCTTGGGCAAAGACATGACCATAAACTGAGAGAGGAAGAACCCTTAAAAGCAACAGCTACATGAGACAAGGAAGAAACAAAGCAGGAAGAAGAGTACTGGACCAGGATGGATCTGAATACCGCTCTTGGCATTTCCACTGAACTTGGACCAGTCACTTCACCTCCCTGTGTGCCCATCTCATCCCTCTTTTGCCTTGTCTCCTGCCTACACACTCAACTCTTCAGATCAGAGGCTGTCTTGCTATACAGTTAATACATTATCGAGGCCTGAACTGTGCCTAGCTGGGGCTACCTATACCCCTGTCTTTTCAGCTATGCAACTGGTCTAAGATCACATCTCTGGAGAAGGAGATAAGAGGAAGATAAGAGACATGGCTTTATTATAGGGCAATTCAAATGTGTGGGGAGGGAATGGGTGTTCAGTGATATTTGTGTGTCCGATTTCAGTTTGCCCAGACCACTTGCAGGGTTAGGGAAGCTCAGCTCTCTTCATTGCAACTGCCTGAACAAAATCTTGCAAAGCTAATAAATACTATTTACAACAGTAACATGAAGATGGCAAGGAAAGGAAACACGGAACAATCTGAGACCAGGTCTACATAAGAAATTCCATCAATGTACCTAGAAGCCAATAAATTAAATCCATATGGTCCTCTCAGGAGGCACTTCTGGTTTAAGCCTTACATTGATTTAGTTTGTTGGGAAGGAACTGATTTAAGCAAAACGGATTACCCTTAAGCAGACTAAAGGACATCCACCCAAAACATTGCATAAATTTAACAAAACCTGCTTGCTAAACAGATTCAGTTAAAATAGTGTAATTCTTCCACACAAAGTGTGACAAAACCCCAGCTGATCTTTGCTTAAATTCCATAAGGGTGGAAGCAATAAGGAAGCCTACCAAGACTGCTTTTGGCCCAGAGAGGAAGTCACCCCACTAAATGATAAAGAGGCTGGAGGAGAGAAGAGAAAGAGCTAGGGGAGGACAATTCTGCAGCATCATTGCCCATCCCCAGTATCAGGGACCTTTCTTGTCCCTTCAGAAGCAGGCTACATACATGCTTCTCAATCCCCATAAAAGGCTCAAGTGCTGTAGACCAGTAGGCATGGAGCTGTGGCTAGATTCTGAGCAGCATCATGCTGCATCTCCTCTTTCTCTCAATTACCTTCTCCCAGAAAACCTATCACCCACATGCTCCCATCGGGTTTGCATATTTCACTCTTCTAAAGAATGTCTTTGTGCTCAGATTAGGATGCGTGCATGCACGCACACACACACCCACCAGTCACCAGCACACTGCTGGCATCATCTGCCATCATAATTCAATCCTGCCCTTGCAGTGTTAGACAGGAAAGGAGTAAAAGCAAATACAGGGACTGTGTGTGAAGTGAGAAAGGGAGTTACAAAGACAAGAGATCCCATCTGCAGTCACAGCCTCACCAGTCAATGCAGAAGTTGAACTCCCTCTCTTTTGTGCTTTGGTTCACTGAGGATGATAAGTCAGGGGGACTTTGGTTGAAAACATGTGGGAAAGAGGAAAGTCAAGAAAAAAGGCCTTTTTTATTTTTAAGCAGTGGCATTGACTCTTCTATCTATTTCAATTATCTTCAGTGTTTCATTTCCTTCTAGTTCAGAGTTGACTCTGTAGGGAACAAAAAACCAGAACAACAAAGGTTAACGCTAACAGTGATTTTTAAAAGCGCATATCCTGCCTGAATTGGCGAATGCTAAAAAGGCACACAGTATTTACCAGGTACTTGTCATCTGGAGTATGGTAACGCACTGAATTAGTCACCTTTCCGGCTCTAGGTATAAATTTGACACAAGTACTTAGAAGGCATGCTTGGGGTGATATGGCTCATCCTAGCCCTCAGAATAGCATGCCTTGAAACAAAATCTTTCACTCTTTGGCGTGCTTGCTACTGCTTGTTTGCAGAGGCCAAGGCCAACAGGACAGTGGCAGGACAAGGAAATGTACAGTGGAAGGAAAACTTCACACAAATATTTCAATCAGTGAATCTCTGTCTTTTCAGAGGCCCCAAAACCTTAAATTTATGCTAAAAAGAAAAAAAAATATAGGCAGGAATTCTGTGTTAAGTAGTTCAGATATCTTTACAGGTCTGTCTCTTTAGACAGAGTCCTGCAAACTTTCCTCAGCAATGCTTTAGTAAGATCACTGCTGTGAGAAGCTCCAGCTCTTCACACCCTAACCTCATAGAAAGCCCAGTGAGTCACAGCCTCACACTTCCACCCAACCGGCAAAAACTTACTCCTTTAGGAGACACAGAGCTAAGTGCTTAAAGCGGGTAAGCGCAACTAACAGGCTTACAGGGGTTAGGTTCCTGGCAGAAGCACTGAGTTTGATGCTACGATACTGTTGCAATCACTTCTCCAGAGTAACAATAACTTTGTCTATAAGCCCTCCTGATAGAGACCAAACTCCTACTTCATGTTTCACAGTGCCCATCATCGCTGAGCCCCTAGTCTTACTGCTGACCTCCAGGCACAAATGACAGTGACGCCGGACACTCGTATGACAGGCAGCCCACCACCCTGCACTCACCTATGCTGCTGCAGGCCCAGCAGCACTGATTTCTCTAGCCTCGTCTCATTGGCTATTGTGAACTGCATGATATCATCCTGCTGTGCTCCTGGCATGGCTTCCAGGGACAGCGCTGTGTACTTGGAGGTGTCTGCTTGCCTGTCATTGCGATCTGCAAAGGAGATCGGGCTTGACGACTCCTCCAGTTGGTGAGGCTCTTCATAAATTAGCAAACTCCTTGACCTTACTGCATACAAAGAAGGCAAAAAGAGATTAGAAACAGGCAGCTCAGAGAACAAGCCTAGTCATTTCAGGAAATTCCAGAGCAGAACATAAGCTGCAAATTCTCTTCTCTTCATAGTGATTAACTGGTAATTTGATAGCTGAGGAAAGATACCACAGCAATGGTCCAGGTAGGGATCAAAAAGCTCTGAACTATTCACAAAACAAGAATGAAATGAAACAAATGCTTTGATAATATATGTTGAAAACAATTGATTCATTATGAATGTGTAACACTAAGAATTTCCCCCTCAGTCCTTACACTCTTTGTTGACACTGGCAAAGGAATGCCAGCTGATATCAGCTGCATATTTTAACAGTATCAATATTTGCTACCAAGTAGAAATCATGCTACCTTTTACAGACCACTAGCTTCGGTTCCACAAATAGAAACAAAACTGCTTTAAACAGAAGTACCAAGCAGGCTAGTGGGCTTTGCCTATGTTTATGAAGCCCACTGCCATCGGCATAGTTTGCAAAACCATCCTTCTTTGAAAAACACAGGTACGTCAAACTAAGGAGCAGAAAAGCAAGAGGTCGTTGAGGAGGGAGCTAGGGATGGGGGTGGAAAACAAGTGCCAAAACACAACCGAGCAAGAAGCAAGACTGGGATAGTTGTCGCTTACCAATGGAGTCTGTGTAGGACTCTGGCGAGGAATGCTGCCTGGGCAACACCATCTTTGTTGCAGAAGGATATGGCCCATAGCTCTGAGAGAAGCTGCCAAAAACTACTGCAAAGCAGAGCACCACCATCTGGCAAAGGGAGGATGCGGAAGAGGTAAGTGCCCTAGCTCTTGACCCATATGTGAACATCAAAACTGAAAATTAACACAACACAGATCTGACGCTTTTCCAAAACAAATACTTTGAGGCTATTTTCATTACTACATTCAGTATCTCTTCACAAAGGCGCATATTCAGTAACAATTCCATGTTTTAAAGGGCAGATTTCAACTGGAGTTTGCTTTCAATGTCTGCCACCATTTTGGCCTGTTGCCTTATTTACTCCCAAAGTTGAAAAGTGGAAACAGCCACCACGTATGTTTTACAAACACTGTCAGGAATTTCCAAAGGTTATTTCTGCCAGTGGCCTGAGTCTTGCTTAAAAGTGACAGAGAGGCTACCAGACTAGAAGAATAACTTAGGCCTTGAAAATAACTTCCATCAATTTATAGAATTAGTATTAAGTGTAACTGGCTGTCTGAGTATAAGGATTAACATCAGGAAAGTTTAATTCTAGGAGTTCTCTTGTCCTGACTACTATTATTGAAATAGGACAGAGACAGATTTACAGCTTTGGACATATTTTTATTTGGACAAGCAGATTTTTTTTATGTTTTATTTTTACTGGTATTAAAAGAACCAAGCATCGTAGGTCACCTTTGTTTTCATTTTACAACCACACACATTTCTAGCATTACAATATTGTAGGAAATAATAAAACAGGTCACTTGGAGCAGCAGCGCTTCTTTCATCACTGCAGCATCTAATCAAAAGCACAGGTCCACTATCCTCCAGAACCTAATGCCTTCCCACAATTATTAATCTTCATCAGCCAGGAGTCTCCCCTACCTCAAAATTAATTGTCAAGTTATGAACAGAAGTTTCCCAAACTGAGAATTTGCAAGTGAGGGACTTTGTAGAACAAGGGATGTGCCTTTGAGCAGTGCAAAGAGATTCTCCTTCCCCCACAATCCCCAGCTTTAGGGAAACTCACCATAAGACAGGTCCCTGTCTGTGTGCTAGCTGCCTTACATGAACGGGACACTTTCCCAGCAACCATGGCTTGGAGTCTCTGCAACTGCTGCAGAAGTGTTCTGGAAAGCAAAGACAACAGACAAACATCACACACACTGGTCTACTTGCTCATTAAATAGCTTTTTGTCTCACATTCCACACCTGGCAATAATACAGCATGTATGATAAGGTATGGATAGTTAAAGTCCTCTCCTGGAAGTTAGTAGCAAGGAATATTTTTAATTTTACAAAGTTTTTACATGTAGTAACACTTGAATTTTCAAAAAGATCTTTCGGCTTTCCTCCAAATGACATCCCTGACCAATTACTACTTTAATACTTTCAGAAAGCTCTTATAAATAAAAACTGTGTTTTCAGTGTTTCTACAAGAAATTACTCTGGTAAGCATACGAACAACTGAAGCTGCTCTACATGCAAGTGGCTAGATGCATAGACAACCTGATTCTATGTCATGAATTCAGCAGAAGTTTCACCATTATTTGAAAAGATGCAAAAGCAAGTTTATAACTTCTCTAATTGGTGGTACAGTATATGGCTACATCATTTTCCTGAACGCCTGATGTACAGTGGTCCGCATGCTGGACCATTTTCAAAGAGAAGGTCTTATAGCCAGACATAGGCACAGACTTCATTTCTCAAAATCATCTATAAATAAAACACTTTATTGTTATTTGCTAAATCCTGCAGTAGTTGACAAAAATCACAGATGCTTCAAGTGGCTACTCTGACTCTCTTTCATAGGTCCCAACCACAGTGGCAATTCTCTTCTGGTTGGAGTCAACAGCCCCAGACCAGGAGAATATTCTTCTGTCTTTCTGGCTGATCTTCTTCTGCTGTATCACCAATTACTACAGTCAGGATACTAGTCATTTAAGTGGGAAATGATCTCAAAGTATGATTGATAAAAGGTTTTCACAGCAGTTTTCATTAAAGCTGTTTAACAGATGAGGAGTAACCCAAATGCCTGTCCTCAACAGAAGTACAGTACAATTTTGCATCAGTGTTAAATTTGCTGTTTGTTTCCAACTTTACTTTTCACTCCTCCTGTAGTTTCACAATCTATTGCAGAGGATAACCCCCACAAAACTCCAGGCAACGGCTTTGGAGGCTGTGACGTCAAATGCTAAAGTAAGAGGCAAGGTCAGGATGTCACAGAAAATAGAAGGATTATTTTAAGATCAAAGTGGCTAAAAGCTAATTGTAGGACAGACCCAGAGGTGCCTTCACAGCTCAATATACACTGGTCTGACTATTATAGATTTTTTTTATCATCAATGCTCATTGCTAATTAGGGTTTAATGAATTCAAGGACTTCAGGAAAGCATTCTGAAATGAGCACAAGCCATGCTCACAGCACAGATTTATCTGGGCCAGCAGATCCTTCTCAACTTATTAAGGAACGATGTCTTTCATGCTCTTGAGAGGATGGTTTATTCTGCAACTCAATATTTAAAAACAGAAAGTGATTCATCTAATTCAGTCCTTTATTCACTATTAGGGAGACCACAGGCAAATTAAGAGATGAAAACACTGTCCATCATGTAAATGAGACCATCCTAATTCCCTGCTCTCTTCTGTATCTCTCCCCAGTTCCTTCTATTATCCACTACAAAGCATGGGGTTCACAAAGACTTCAGTACATGGTATATATTTGCTGGCACATGAAAACATGCTGCATACACTATTCCCACCATATGTCACCAGCTATGTTATACAGCAATGCCTTTTTAACCCCGCAATTTCTGTGCTATTTTAGAAGACTAAATCTTGCCCCCATTTCAGGCCTGAGTCACTGGGCTCAACAAGGAACAGCTCTGCAGAGCGAAGAGGAAAGAGCTCTCCTCCTCCCCAGCTCGGGGGCTGGCAGCAGCCTTGAAATGCTGATCATTCTTGCCACTTTTTGTGGAGGCGTCAGTGAGAAAACAGCTAATGGCTGGTGAGGAAATGAACAGAGAAGAGGCAATTCTCCTCATTTTCCTCATCTCTGCCTTTTTGTGTCCAATTTAAAAACCTGCTGGGCAGAATGGGCCCAGAGAATTGATTGCAAAAGACTCACTTTCTGGAAAGCATAATTAGGCAGCTATTTTGAGGTGTCCTATTCCCAGAGGAAGATTGATCCCCTACCTTATGTATCAACTATCTTCATATAAAATGTCTTTCTCCCCTAAGTCATTTGTTTGTTTGAGAGCTACTGTCTTATTCTCAACAGACAAAGACACAGTATTGGAAGTTGACAAGCTACAGGTTCATTTTCAAACTAAGAACCAAGGCAAAAGCAAGAAACACATTTGTTCAGAGATGATACCAGTTTACCTTGCCACTCCTCGGTGCTTTTATTCTCTATTTGAATCCGGAATGGTGGAAGACTAGATTCTGAGGTAAAAAGACCTCCTTTCTCATGCAAAAGCTGTCTTCATTGTTACTGGATGGCTGCAGGAATTATCTGAACTAAGACAGGGGAAAAGAGCAGCTCTCTGCTCTGTAAAACAGGGATTTATGTTAAACTAAGATGCTCCTAAATAGCAGCAGGAACTACTGCTTCTAGTGAAACACACTGCCTATGGCTAAGTCCTAACAGGAGACAATGCAATCTCAAGGCAGCGTGCATAAGGGGCTTTGCACCCACTAGGATTATTTTCACTGTGTCTGACACATTTCTCAGTGATATTCAATTAGAGGGTCACCTCGGTAGGAGGTGTGAACCTGCTTTCACGCTTTTCTCTACCAATAGAAACACCTTATAGGAAAGCTGTAAAGTGACTGAACACTCCTGCTCTCCCTTCCACACCCTGCCAGCAAATTCACTCTGCCTGTGATGTCTTGTTTTCGTGTGCACATTGATGTATTCATCTTCAGAAGAGCCTCTTTCACTACCAGAGTAAGGAACAAGTCAAGGCTTCTCCTTTGCTGCCAGTGACACTCTGATTAAGGAGAGAAAATTTGTCACTACAGGACCTGGCCACCCGGGAGGCTTTCTTAAGTCAGTGTTTAAAATCCAACATCAATTTAAACAAACAAACAAACAAACAGACAGACAGAACAGACAGCTTCTAGAGGACACCAAACACTGCTTATTTTGATTAAGATTTTTCAGAGAATGTATCTACTTTGTGAGAACAAAACCTAATTTTCCTAAGGGGAGAGAAAAATTATTCTATCTTCCAGCTGTACACACAGATTCCTTCTCTGCCTGTCCTATTTGTAGGAAAGAGAGCAAATCCCAAAGTAAGGTTTTCACTGAAACACCAGAATACTTCGAAGCAGGAAAAAAATCCACAATTTTTCCTTATTTGAATTACTGAGAAGGAAAAAGAAGAAAAAAAAAAAAAAAAAATCAGCAATTTTTCATCAAAGATGTTTCAGCATAAAAAACCACCATCCTGCTGCTTTGAAAACCAGAAGTCGCTCCAGGGCTGCTATGCTTTGTCAACTATTATAAGTGTGGTTTGAAATGAAGTGCAAGATATCTTATTGCAACTTAAATCCAGATCCTTCACTCCTTGAAAATGACTCGGTAAAATGACTTTACCAGCCTCAAATAAAGGAACAGCCAAACAAATCAGCGAAGTCTGGCAGTCTGGGTGCTGATAAGCCCTTGGTGGGTCAGACTGATACGCAACTTGATCTTCAGATGATTGGGAGTTGTAACAATAGCTTGAACAGGAGCATGAGAAATGGGAGAACATCCCAATTGTATTTATAAAGCCATTGCCTTTAAGGTGCCTGTCAGAGTGGTGATCTACACAATTTGCTAGAGATTACTCCACTGGAGCAACTTTAACAGCAACTTGCATGCATTGTCCATGTGTGACGCTCTCACCCATATGCTAATTGGATCCTGCGTCTATCATTTCTCCAGGAAAAGTGATCATCAGTGTATTTAGAAATACAGATTCAACAGAACTGAAGAGCAGAAGTACTTCTCATATGTCATACACAGTACCAGATGTTTCAATACTGTCTTTAAGCCCAAATTGCCATGGCTCCCAGATAGACAACACTGGTGTCAGAGACCGTATTCAACCCCCCAGATCACTGGCAGCTTCTGCCTTCAGGCCCAGTGTCAAAACATGAGTGGATCAAGTCTTCTTGGTGTCTGGGACAAGTCAGTTAAACTCTTGGTGCCAGCTTCTTCTCACATCCTTTGCTTTCTAAAAGAGCAGTGCCTTGCATGTTCAGATACTACTCTGAACCAATGAGAGCCTGGCTCCCTTGTGCCTACAAGACATAATGGATATGCATGTAATAATGTGTTTCCTTAGTTTTGAGAAAACTGCCTAGAAAGGAACTTGGATGAGTTTCTTTTAAGGGACTGAGTCACATAAATTAGGAGAGGAAACATATGCTAGTGTTCTAATACTAAAGATGCCAAAAATGCTGCAGTCACCCACTCAAGAGTAATGAGAATTAAAAACCCCCTTGCATCTTGATCCCCAGACTCCTGCTTTGCCTTTTAAGATGCATGAATGTCAAGGGAGGTGTTTCTGGATGCACATTTTTTGACCACACTTGTACCTTTTACAATACATCTTTTCAGAGCCAGAATTTCAGGCTAAGGCAGGCTCTGGGGGAAGATTGTTCTATATTTTTTCATGTTACTGATAATAATGTAGGAACTTTTTACCAGAAATTCTAGTGTTTCCATGGTTTGGAGCCACATTTTGAAATGCAAGCAGGGTTTCCCTGAAGTCTTAGGTATGTATCTGTGCAAATGTGTTCTATATATAGAATAACATGCTCTGAAAGAACTGATTGCACATACTGAAAGGAAATTCTGCTGTTCAATCACTGTATGTTTTGGAAATTGCCCCTCAGTTCATCTCAACTCTAGCCAGACTATAAGAACATGAAACTGACTTACAGCACATACATGTGCATGAACTTTTAAGATAAGCATCTATAACCTAATTTGCCAACAAGGAAAAAAAAAACCAACTTTGTCTTCATCTACACTTGAATGCATGAACTCTTATCTTCCTGTTACCTTTCTTCCACTCTTACAATTTTTCACAACAAAATAACAGCTCTAATGTTTGTAGATCTACTTTTAGATAATACCTTCAATGACTTCTTCATTTTTTGCTGCATTGAACACTCAAAATTGCAACTAAAGTCAACTAGGGCTGTGCTTTGAGCAGATTAAATAACATACATGTGTGTATGACTCTGTGCTAGGTACTTTGAGAAATAAACATGTAAGTTTGGGCACCCAAGAATAAACCAACACTGCAAAATTTTGACCATCACTGCTTTGAACTTTGATTCCTGACTGTACATAGGAGACGGAAGTACCAGTTATAGGATGCTGTGAAGACAAGTTCTGAAATATCTGAACAGTTTCTGGATGCCCCATCAAGCCTCTGTGCAAATACTAATAAGGAACCAGACGTTTTGAATTCACTGTAGGAAGTGGGTAACATACGTTAAACAAGGGCCTGGAACCATTCTCTGAATTATACAGTTGCACAATTATACAATGAGAGAAGTGGTTCTTTGGGGTTAAGCTGAAAAAAACCATAATGTGGTATGTTACGTAATGCAGGCTCGGTGAAAGCAGGCACTTTCACAAATTTCTCAGTACTTCAATTTGAAGCCTTAACAGATTTTAGAGACGGTTTGTATCTAAAGAGCCAAAATAACATTGCCATGAATTATAAGAATTTCTGTGCAGAGGGTCAGGAAGATCTGCTTCTCTGCAGGAGATTACAAATCAGTATCAGTGCTATTGCAAAGGCAAGAAAACAATGCAAACCATCCCACATGCCCAAAGGATGAAGGATTTGGAGATAGTATCACTTAGCTAAATATTTTTAGAGTATTTCACGTGAGAGAATTAAGATCATGAATTAATAGAGAAGATGCTAAAAGGTCCTGTCCAAAAGGATGGACAACCAACAAAGCGGTTCTCACAACTACATCCACAACTCCGAGATTAAAACGGCTGGTCAACTTCAGTTGAACTGGCAAGAACAACTCTAGGCTTCAGCACCTCCTGGGACAGATCCTGGGAGAGAAAACACCTACAGAACAATTCCTGGTTCTTTTATGTAAAACCCTGGAGGAAGATACAGGCGGCACAGAAATGGCTTGGCTCTCTTCAAACAAGCAGCAGATGTCTTTATGCATGAGCAGTGTGTGGGAGACACCCTCCAGAAAATTTCAGTGCTACAGGGTCTGGCTCCATGAAATTAGAGATTGGATCCGGAGATTAGAAACAACACATGCCACTCAATTAGCAATACATTGGCTGCAAGACAAGCTCTAGGGCCGTTTTCCATGATCATGGATCTTATCTTCAAAATCCAGCCTGCTCCCACACTTCAGTGCTACCATCATGTTCAATGGTAATGTTCAACCATCACTACAAATGCCTGTAACTAGAAGGTGCTAACAGTAGGCTTATCTAGTACCAACTTGTTGGAATTTGCCATCATTAGAGAACACACCAAGCATAAGCCAAGACTGACGCTTCACTCTCAGCTAACTTCCAATTAAAAGCTCAGCTATGCAAAATTTTCTGCCATGTGTCCTTTGAGAAAGCCACCAAGTTAGCCATTTCTTCAGAAATGAAGAAACAAGAAGTTCATTCTCCTCCTCCAACTGAAAGAAATTCTGGTGTGTGAGTTGGTTAGAAGGCTGCGCAATAATTGCAATGATACTTAATAGTCCACAGAAAGAATTAATAACAACTCTTGACTTCAGCACTGTAATTTCTGGAAGTGCAATGTTCCAGGTCAAGCTCTCCTGTAAAAGCACTAAATAAAGACAACTTGGAGAGTTGGGCTGTTGTTTTTTGTTTGCTCTGTATCACTAATTATGTTTCCATGGGCAGTGGAAGAACTCTAAAATGTTTCTCAAGCACAACACAGCCTAGGGAAACAGTTTAAGTTGTGACATCAAAGCCTTCATCACAATAATTGGCCTTCCTCATCTTTCTTTGACATTAACCACATTAGATGCCGCTACTGTTCACATTTCAATTGATCTCTTCACTTCCACATTTTCACTTTTCACTATAATACTATGCTCAAGTTTCGTTTTACACCCTTCATACCTTACCTGTTAGTATTCTCCAGGACTTCAACCTTCTTACGCAGCTCACTATTTTCATTTGAACAGGTCTCAACTCTGGAGACAGCGCAAGGAAAGAAAGAGGAACATAGAAAAATTAGTCATTTATTAAAGAGGCTGGGCTCAAACCACAACAAAAGCAAACCAAACTTGCCTTCACAGAGAACTCTAAGATCTTGCCTATATTTAATGAAAAGTGACACTATCAAACTTAATCATAACCTTTAACTGTACTTCATAGCGTAAAAGACATTGCAAAAAATACTATTAGCTGTGGAGCACCTGCTTACACTGCTCAACTACCTCCTAGTAGGTGCAGCTCATTCAGGATGGACTGTAACTACTTTTTGCCCCTTGAAATAGGAACAGAAAAGACCCTGCTCTGGCCTTCTCTGTTCATTGGGCCATGGACAGATACTTTAAAAGTCACAGAACATGCTATACTGATGTCGTTAGCAAGCATCTTGTGCAAAGGCGTTCCTTTGCATTTCATTACTAAGACACGGCACCGAGCAATTTGGCGAATACCATGCTTCTGAAATCAGATCCTCAAATTTCAAGTGTATGGAGGCTAACAAGCCAGGAGATTAATTCCCAATAGAGTGATCATTTCCACACTGCCCCTGGAAACTCCCTAAAGATTATGATATAATATGCCAAATAAGAGGTCCAAGTTAAAATACGAGACTCCTAAAAAGACAAACATGACCATGTGAAATAGCTTCGATAAGGAAAAAGGTAAAGGGAAAAAGCTTTGATATCTGTATGCATAGGATGGAATTTCACAAGAGTAACTGAGAAAGCGAGACTCAGCTATAAAGATATAAGAAGAAAAAAAAGGAAATTACATCAAGGATATCGCCAAAGATGGTACAAGGGGGTTAACTGATCCATCTGTGAAGAGAAATACTAGAGTGTTTGTCTCTTGGAAAAAATATTAATTTGGGATATAAATCACAAACTGGGGGTTTGGCTTTTTCTTGCTAAGGGAAGTCAATGGGTCACATGCTGTTTTCCTGAATCCTGCGTATTTTCCCAGGCAGACTTGACTCACCCATTTCCTATTTTTGTCTTCATCTGCACTAGAAGACAGAATATATTCATTTTCCCCTGGACACTGCCTACCCACTAGGCCAACAGAGTCGCATGAGGTGAAGGCTGATAGCAGATGCGTCTTGCTTTATTTAATGTTTAAAGTCTTTGTCAGCATGTTAGCAATGTGTTGCAGGTAGACACAGTTATGAATGCAGCACCCCAGCACACGTACAAGAGGAAAACTGAAGGGCCTTTTCTCAGTCGTAACCACGAGATGGCAGCTGGCACTCTGAGCAAGAAACAGTCCCAGCATCAACAGCTGGATCCCTTCCCAGTCCAGCAACTAGTGCTATTGGCCTGCTTGAAACAGGAAGGAGGCTGGCTTACTTTTTCTCCAGACTGTCCATGTATTCTTTCTTTTTTCTTCTACTTTCCTGGGCAGAGATCTAAGGAAAAAGGAAGAAAACCACCAAATATTTGTGTAGAAAAAAAAGCATCAGAGATGAATTAATAAACTGGTAAAAAGCCCTGACGTTATTAGATTCAAGCCTCTGTGCTGTTCTCATTTCTATTCCTGGCAACTAAAGCACTGATTTGGTCTGTTCCCACATCCTGAAGCTCCTCTCAGTAGCAGGAAAAAGATCATTCCCTGCTCTCACAGAACCAAACTTAAAAAGTAAATCAGATTCATCTGGAGAGAATATCCTAGGACAAACACTAAAAGATGATCCCAACAATGCCCTGCATCTTGGAGAGTAAAGGCCACACATGCATTAGAAAGCAGCTTTGTAGAAAAATACTTGGGGGTCCTGAAGCACAATTCAAACGTAAGTCAGCAATGTGCCCCTGTAGCAAAGGCAGCCAACCATATCTGGGTCTACACTAACAAGATTGTAGCTAGCAGGTCAAGAGAAGTGGTTCTTCCCCCCTATTTGGTGCCTGTGAGACCACAGTCAAGTACAGCATACAGTTTTGTGGCTCTGAAATAAATACTTCAGATGTACAGAAACAAGCTCAGAGGAGGACCACTGCTATAATAAGCATGCTGGAGCACATGACATATCAGGAAAGGCAGAGAAAGCTGGGTTTTTTCCGATTTGAGAACAGAAGGCTAAGAAGGAAATCCTATTGCTGTCTTCAACTGTCTTGTGCAGTAAAGATGATTTAGACTCTTCTCAGAAGTGTACAACAACATGGCAAGAAGCATCAAATACAAGTTGCAACAAGGAAAATTCCAATTAGATATTATTTGATTTTACCACAAGACTGGCCTAATATGGGAACAGGTTGCCCAGAGATGCTGGCTAGGGACTCATCAACCTTTGGGACAGTAAAATGAGACTGGACAAGTCCCTTAGCAACTTGCTCTATGCTGAATCTGTTTCCAAAGCAAGGAGTTGGACCAAAGGACCTCCAGAGATACCCTCCAATATAAATGGCTCTGATTATATGCAAGTGGTATATAAAATGCACAAGGTCACTTCCAAAAATTTTCAAAAACGTATTACAAGATCAAATTCCAAATCAGTGTGGGTAAATTTACATCTCTATCTGCAAAACCAATAACAGAATGCATTAACCTTCAAATATGCGATAATTTCAAAAAGTGAGCTGGCCAGGTTTGAAATAAAATGCTTTCCTCCCTATCAATAGGCTCTTCCCCAAGTTGGAAGAAAGAACAGACTTGTATATGGCATTTCACAGCCTTAGTATCAACTATTTATTTAAAGGTCATGAAATTCAATGATCAAAAGAGTAGGGCACTGAAATACACAGTCAGATTTTAAAACATGAAAAGAATATCTTCATCACCATGGAAAAAATACAGAGGTCTTTGCCTACCATAAGGGTAGGATTGTCCTGTTTTTAAAATGGAGCCAAGCAACAGCAACTTGATAGCCTGCTTGCTAAATATTCTATTGTCCATGTGCTCAGGTAAATACCTAGACAGAGGCACACAGTCAGTGATAGACAATTTGATGCATGTGTTAGGAACAAAGAAAAACACTTTATTAAAAGGCATCTTACAGCATTCAGCAATACCACAGATCATTGCTGCAGAATTGTTGCAGCATTTTTTTAAATGAAGAGTAAGTTGGAATGACCCGGCAAAGCTAACTAACATTTACCTTGTTCTTTATTTTCCTGCGGATTTTCTTCAGCACTTTCTCTTCTGCTTTTGTCAGGGGCAGTTTGGTAGGGATTGGGTACCCCTCTGCTATCAGTGTCCTCTTCTCCTCCTCTGTCAGGATGAGTGGACCAGTCCCCTGTAATTTCTTCAAGTGTTATAGAAATGAAACGATGTAACAGTAAGTGCACACAGCCCTAGAGAAAAGGGTGTAAGGGAAGACAGGCAGCAGCTCTTCCCAATTCAGAAAACTGCCTACTAAAACAGCAGCCTCTTGCAATTGGGAATGTGTGGAACTGGAAGACCTTTTAGGTAGCTTCCATTCAGAGACTGAACCTTTGGGACAGGATTCCCTCAAAACAGTTATTCTCGGCCCAGCTCTGCACAAACCAAGGCCAAAAGCAAAACTTCTGTTGGCCCAAACAGGGAAAGAGGCAAATGAGAAAATCCCTTCCTGAAGGTCACCACTTGCTTTCGACAAGACAAGAGGATAGATTCAGATCTACCAGGGACAGGTTAACCCAGAAGGGCTCGGCCCTAATGCGAAACACAATCCATGGTGGGACAAACCTAATAACACTCTTGAACCCTGTCTCAACTTAGAAAGCAGCACACACTGTTCTCTGTGGGAACAAAACAGACCAGCGAGCAAGAATTACTGGCTGTGCAGTTTTGACCAGAGATCAACTCATCTAAAGAACAACAGAAAGTTAGCAAATCAATGGCAAACCCAGTACTTAAAGAGAGAGAGAGAGACTGGAAAAAGCCAACCCAACTTACATGTGGTGCAGTCAGGAGAGGGGAATTGGAGAGCGCTGAAGCTGTGCGCGATGTCACTTTAGCTGTGGCTGGTAGCTGGATTGGGCTTGAAGGAGGGAGCGATCTAGCTGGGCTCTGCCCTCCTTCAGAGTCACTGCCATGGCTGCTGGGAGGGGTTGGAGGCAAATGCAGGGGATCCACTGCTAAATGGCAAGAGAAACATGTAACACAAGGTTTTGAGGTGCTAATTTAAATTTCCACTAGAGCCACAGCCACTATACAGTTTCCAAGTCTAGGACTGTCTGCTAAAAACTGGATCAAGCAAAAGTGGCATCTTGTAAGATTTTCAGAGCATGTAGGTCTCCCAAGAAGGAATGAAATGCAGCAGCTATCTTTAGGCTCAACAGACAAAACAGGGCTCTGTGCATATGCTCCAGACATTTCTACCTACACTACAGCTTCTTCTCCAACTGCTTTGAGGTTTCAGCATAACCCTGCAATACAAGTCCCCTGTCCCTGGGAAGCCACATTAACAGAGGGGCTCTGAGCCAGCATACTTTCTCTCCAAAACCAGTAGGCTACTCTAACTTTGCTGTGGATTAAACAAACTACTGGCATTTTTCAAAAGGAGGGATCTCATCCAAGGTGTTCTATGAAAAGGGAGGAGAGAAATAATCTGCCTCCTAAGGATCTGGTTTGGCACAACTGGGAGGAAGTGACAACCTTGTGACAGCGAGTGTACTGATGGAGCAGGAGCAGCATAGGCAACCAGCACAGGAATCTCTCTCACACTGTGCTATCCAGGGACATAAGCTAACTTCTACTGCACTTGCAGCCAAAAGAACCTGTGCTAGAATTGGCAAGCAAAGTGCTGGTTATGACCAAATGGGTCTGGACCAAGAGAAAAGGGGCAATGTCTCACCCACTCATATTACATGGATAATTTAGTGGATGTCCAAACAGCCATAACTAAGCAATTTTCTTCTCTCAGACAGATTTACAGCAATGAGAATTGGGAGTAGGAAGATACAGGGATGAATTTGCCACCTTCCACTTCTGTTATACTTTGCAAATTTGAGTTGAAAAGATCAAATGGGTGGTGGGGGAAGAATGAAGAAAAATAGTAACAAAAAAAAGCTATTACACATGAGCTCTTTCTGTCTAGCATCTGAACTCTAGTACTTGTCAGAAGATACACACTTCAAAAACAGCAAGGCCCTTAATCCCACAAAATGAGCAATCGAATCTACTCCCTGGGTTGAGATATAGCCTCCGTTTTTCCACCTGCTACATCACTTGTTTCTCTCCCTAGAGCGGTTATACTTACCTACACAAATGAGTTCACTAACAGAGTATCAAGTATGAGAAGCAGTTATCTGCTCAAATTTCAGCCCAAATATTTAGCTCTTTCAAACTTTTGTTGTGTTAACAGATTATGCGCAACAAAACTGTTTAATTTTCAGGGCAGGGATCGTTGCTCCTCCTTCCTCATTCACAGATTAGCGCAAAGGGATCCTAATCATTCTTAAAAACTCAACTAAAACTAATATGCTACAAACAGATGCACCTAACTTCAAATTTCATATAAACTCACATCCCTGATTTTGTATCAGAGTACATTTCCTCTTACAGTAACAATTCCACTTACACTCTTCATGTTTTCTAAGCCTTAGTTAAGTCCCCTCAAATTGATTTCTAGCCTAAATAATCCTGTACTTTAAGGATTCAAGCTCCCTCCACAAGAAAAACACATAAATGGGTCAGCGAGAGGCTGGCTCTTCAGCAGCCTGAGTTGAATCCCTAGAAGGCAACAGCTTCAGCCTAAAGATTAACATGGCAAATGAGGAAGCCAAATATTTAATCAGGCTAAAGTACATTTATTGTGCATTCTGGTCATCTCCCCCTGCATTTCAGGTTGGTAATTAACAGACCTTCCTTAGAAGAGAGATTCAAGAACTGATCCACTTCATGGGGCTCCAACTTAATCTCTGGAAGAACTTTCTGGCTCAGTGGTTTCATCTAGAAAAGAGAAATTAACAGCATGAAAACTCAAAGCACACATCGTAAAAATCTTTACAGAAGGATTCAAGGATGACTTCTCCATAAATGGAGAGGTTCCCTCTCCTCCTGCTCTGCTACAGGCAAAGCTTTAACTGCTTCACACAGTTTGCTAAACCAGGCTACAGAGAATACTGCCCTGACTACTCCCACTATGGTTTTTCTTACTCCTATATTTAGCTAAATAAAAGATTATGCCTCAGAGATGACATTTCAGACTGAAAGCTAGCATGCAACCCACTCAAATTACTTCTCTTAGCAACAGAGCTGCCGCTAGGATTTGCCGGACCGCACAGTCTGTTCGAGCAGAGACAGAAACACTGCTGGCAGTGTTGTCATCTGGGAGCAAGAACAAGGTGCCAGATACTGAGGCACCAGATTATCAGACCTAAATTCATTTCACAATGTAGAGGAGCAGGAAAAGAGACAGTCACGGATGACTGAAGTTTGGAGGAGTCATATGCTTGCCCTGTTGATGGGGCTGGGGCACTAGGCTGCCAAGCTGTTGCCCAGAGCCTGCCTGTGTGCTACAGTCCCAGGCTTGAGGAAATCGGTCTGGCACATCAGCAAGCTCAATGCAGCCAAAATCTCTCCCAATAACTGTGTAACTAATTCATGCAATGGTAATGAGCCGCCAGCTAGTCCTAGCATACTCTTTGCAAATCATGGCATTCCAGACTACAGCAGGACTATGTACTGTGGATAGCACATTCAGACTAGAAGAGAATTATGGGAAACTCATGTTTAATTTTTTCAGTTTCTCACAAAATAATTTTTTGCACATATTTCTGATCCACATCCAAGTGGAAAAATTTATTTTCAGCATATACTAACTCCACCTGGCCTGGGCTGACATCGCACCCTGGGGACTGAGAACAGTCATGCTTCTTCCTCCACTCACAGGGGACCCTGGTGAGCTACCAGCTGCAGCAGTTCATTCTCCTTCACCCAACCATAGCCAAACTAAGCCCTTAAGAATGCCCACTGGCTGCTCCAGCTGTGGCATCAAAAACGCTCCTCATGAGGCAGGTTGGTGTGGAAGCAGCAGCAGCAGCTTGAACTGTCAAAACTTCACAGACCTGGCAGAAGTGACTTAGCAGGCAAATAAGGGAAACTCTCCAATTGTTTCAAACAAGGAGTCTTGTTCTGATTAGGGGAAGGCACTGCAGCATTTAAGCAAGTTATTATGGAAGACACTTAGCTTGTCACAGGCTTAATAGGGCAAATGGGTTAGTCAGTTCAGGTGGGACTAGTTCATCAGAAACTGTTTAAATACTTCTAAAACCTCATGAGCTCCAAGCTTTGGGGCTGGCATAGAAGAGAAAATTGTGCATTCAACCATTAAGATCTGAAGATCCAGATAGGTGTTTTGAAGCACAAGTTCTTACAGCAAACATTAAAAACCATTAAAGCAGACTGCAGCGTGCACCCTGACTTGACAAGCTTTGGCATCAAGGAGGCTATACTGGTACGCAGTCTTAGGAGAATCTGTAGCTAACTGCACAGAGGGTAGAACAGAAAATCTGCAGGTACCAGGGCATCCGTCTGTAGCTCAGGTTGTTCCCCCTCCAGTGATGTGGTTGTGACAGTGAGACTGACTGAGGGAGCAAGGCCTGATGTCTCGCACAACACTGGCTCAGCCTTTATTGCTGCTGGAGTAAGCTCTGTAGCCAGACACCATTCCTCATTTTCCAGGTCACCTGCCAGGGAAGGAAATTGGACACCACATGTTTAGGTCAGAGATAGAAAGGCTACAAATGAAAATAATGTCATTCCTCCTCCAGAGAAGGGAAACAAACACAGAAGACATTTCAGTCTATGAACAAAACTCTGCCCTTACTATTCAGCTCTCAGTCAATGCAGACAACCATGCCATTTCAGGGCTGTAACCTAATCCTAGCCCCAGGATACACAGTGAGGAAAGACACAGGACACTAATCACTGTACATTGCCAAAAGCTGCTAACACATAGGAGAACAAGACTAAACAAGACATTGGGTAAAGCAGCCAGGGAGCTATGTCCTACACATGCTAATGCCTGCTGACTCAGTTTTATTCCTCCTTGTAGAGACAGCATTTAGCCAGAGTTCTGCTCCTTCTACTGCTTGCAATCGTCAAATAGCTGGAGTGGCGATATTATACTTTTAAAAACAAGGGATTTTTCACACTCCTAACTTCAAAATTTCCCCCCCAAGGATTCATTTAGTAAGTATAAAAGAGGATAAAGGCTTTGATAATCTGACAGGAGCACCAATGCTGTGGTGATCATGCTAATTTCCTCCCCAGAGCCTCTGGAAGTCACAGCATGGGTTGCATATTTTGACTGACAGCAATGAAATGTGCATCATGTGTTGGCAGAATTGTCCCTTAGCCCCACTTACTGCAAGCTCTCTACTCAGAAGAAAGTCATGCAACTCTTCACTGAACAAAGCTGAAAGGTTTGCCTTGCACTGTCAAGAACTGGAAGGTGGTTGGCATGGCAAGTTGATAGCTGCCCATTTCCATTCATGAAGCAGCCACTGTTTGGCTTGCTGAGAAGAGACCTACTATCCCAGGTCTAAAATACGATAGAAGAGGAATTTGGAAGGACTCAACCTTTAAAACACTCCTACAAGGCTATTTACAACCCCACTTAAAAAAATGAAGATTAAAAAATCAAATGCATTTTTGGCACTTGTAATTCTGCCTTAAAATTATTCCCATCCCTACTGCCAAAGTTCAGTCATATAAATTCTTTTGCCTTGCAGGAGAGTACCCTATACCAGCTGTACTGCATCCCAACAGCACGCAGCACAGTCCTCTGCTACAACTCGTCGGTAGTTGTGAGAGCACGCTCATGAAGTCAAGCAGCTGGAATCTGAGGCCAAATATACATAAAAGAAAAGAGTCTTGATTTTTTTCTTTCAAAGTTTTATCCTGCCTTCATACAGAGTATTTACTGCATACATGGCATTAAAGCAGAGAGCAAGCATGTACACCTTACAGCTAGTAAACAGCAACCAAGCTTTGAATTAACCGCATGCTGCATCAACACTGTGGGAGGGAGCCATGGTGCTGTGGCTGCGCCACCAGCAATCTGCAAGGCTGATACAAGACCCTTCCTTACACATCTGAGCCTATCAAGCTGGTGAGGCGTCAGTAGAGCTCAGCCACAAACAGATAACAAAAATAAGAGCAGGCTTACACCCTCCATGCTGTTAAGACCACACACACATATGGTGCACAGCACTGGGCAGAAGCTGGGTGACTGGAAGAAAGGACAAGCACGTTCATCTCCAGTGCTAGTAATTACTTTGTGGTGAGACCTAACCTCCACCACTGGCAAGGAAGGAGGTAATTTGAGTAAAGACACACCAAGGAATTAAAAATGAAAAATATGTATCCTGTAATCAGAAGCTCAAGAACAGCGAGCCAGCTCTGCCGAGAGAAGTAACTGTACAGCAAGGGCCAAATGCCATATTTAAGTTTCCGAGGAGTTTACTCCCAAAGCTTTCTGGGAAATGCAGAAATATAAAAATAGAAGTATTTATGAAAAAAAGAGGTAGCATTGTCTAAATATTAACTCAGGAGTGAGGACATTGCTCTCTTTCAACTCTCCCTGAGCCTCTCTACTGACAAACACGAGAGTGCAGCTCCCTCCCTGCTGACTGCAATGAAATATTCAGTGGACCTGCGGACTACCTCTGCCTCGCTGTGTGAGGATCATTCAGATAAGAGCTTTAAAGTGGTATCTTTACCTGGAAATCCAGAATCCCTTGGCAAATGCAACTTTAAAATGCTTGTTTGGATAATTTCTGCCAAAACCTCCCCCACATCACATTGTGCAGAGCCTCCGCTTGCTGCCTCTTGTACCTCTGGGGCAAGCTACACGTGGCAATGCGATCATCTGTAATCTACTTTAGATGCCCTTTGGGAAGGAAGGCTACATATAAATGAGAGCTATTAGAGAAGCAAGTAATTAGCCCTGAACTTTCTGAGATTTGTATCATCATGCAAGTAGAAGAGAAATCTAGTCGTAGTTGCCCAGCAAAACAGGGCATGTCCTCTAAGGCTGCACTTTGTGATGTGTTTGTCACCTCTAACTCAGAGACCCATTATGAGGATTCAACTGCTGTAAAACTAAGATATGCTGTCCTTCAGCTGGCCATTTTACTCCTCTGGAATCTGACTTTGCTGATTAACCTGACATTCCTGCCATCACCACTTAGATCCGCACAAATTGCTTGGAGTTATTCTAGGCTTTAAAGCCAGTCTAACCAGTTTGCAGGGTTATGGATGGCTTTCAGCGACAGCAACATACTGCATTTAACACCAAGATAATTCTGAAGAACTGCATCTAACACTTCTTTGACACTGCCTGTTATGATGCATTGTGACAGCTTTCATTCCAAATGAATAACCCTGAGAAAGGTAGAGACAGAGCAACACACTGCTAGAATCCCACCTTGACACTCTCCCCCTTCCTACTTTTTCTCCTACTCTCTGCTCTAAGACAGCTACCAGGACATTTCCCACTCTCCTTTCTGTCAGGAGGTTGACATTATCTGTAAATCATTCTTAGTTTATTCTTATAATAGCCCCTTAGCACCTTAGTCTACTCTGCCAAAACCAGACAAATTTAGGCAAATGGGAAAAACTGAGCAGGCTATAGAATACTGGTCATATTGAGAGGCACAGCACACCCTCCAAAACAAGAGTATTTCAGATGGAGGGGTATGGAGAACCATCAGAGAGGTTTCATGGAATAAACAGAACAAGCAAGAAGGTGCTCATGAAATACTGAAATGAAAGGACAGAGGCTGGCTCTAGGGACCCACTAGAGGAAAATGGTGCTGTCTTCTCTAAATCAAGCAAGACATGGTGTGGAAAGAGCAGATGACTGGTGTCGAGAAATTGAAGGTGTTTATGTTTATATTTGACATGATCCAGAAGGTACCCCTGAACTGTTGAGACAGCCCAAAACAAAAGGCAGAGAAAATTATCTTGGTGACAGTATTCTAGACAGATATGAATAGGGCAACACTGCACTGCTAAGGTGAGGCAAAATGTGCCTGCAAATCATTCAGACATAGAGGGAAGAAAGCCTAATCAAGAGATTTAGCTATTCAAATGGCTAGGAAAATCAACATCCTAAAGATGGCCACTTTGGCTGTTAAAAAATCTCTTCTCAGGCTTCAAAACACTGATTCCAAAGTTCACTATTGAACAAGTGATGCAGGCTGCCAGTCCCCATTCCCAGCTGAAACTTCCTATGAACTTCAGAGCTCTGTCATGAAATGACTGTTTAGAGGAGAATTCTCCTTTCTTACCCTTTCACAAGGCCATGAATGCTAGGCATTTTGGCACACGAAATACGGCATTTAAGGAGTCTACACAGCACTTGCTCAGCTAACGCTTCTCTGTGCAATAATTTAACTAGAACTGATAAATTCCACATACGAACTATGTTAACTGAACATTAATGTTGCAAAGCACCCAGGTATTAAGAATTACTTATGAAGGTTTAATTCAGTGTACTTTTGCACATTATATATACCTAAAAATAGGAATGTGATTCCTATTGATCAACATCTCTACAGAACCTCTGCCTTACCCAACAAGCAGAATGCATGGTGCTCCCCTAACCGGGGAGTTATTCCATGTTTTGTTATTCTCACAGTCTCATGCACAGCCTCATCTCTCCTTTACCCAATACAATTCAAATTCTGTTCCCACAGGGCTATTTAATTCCCTTCTAGGGAAATGCTTCACAAACCTGAATTAATTTCCACAGAGGTCCTGAAAATTCAAGTGAGCCACGGAGAGATTTAGGCCAAAAAGTATCTAGTAATTTAAAACAGCCACCTGGAGACAACTGGAATTGGATTTTTCAGACGATTTAGCACTGTTGCTATAGTTTATCAAAATATAGTATGCACTGAGTTTTCAGGTGCAGCTGTGAATACTACCACTTCTAGAAGTTAAACATCAGAGTTTCAACCCAAGCATCCAGACAACCCATTCATCACAGCAACTTAGGGTTTGTGACACATGCATTTAAGATCTTATCTTCTGTGTCCATGTCTAAAGTTACATTCCTTCAGAAAGCTTTTGTGTGCCGCTTCTGCTATCAAGATCATCCCACTTTTCCTGTAGACTCACGTTTAGTATGCATCTGCCACTATAAAAAGAACAAACAAAAAACAAAACATAGGGGCTTTACAAAGTGCCAAAATAAGTTCCATCAGTGAACTGGGCAATGTTAACACTGATAGGAAAAACTTTAAACATGTCCTCTTCTTTCCCAGCTGCACTCCTTGCAAGTCCAGCTTGCTCCCAGATAAAACAAGCTATGTGTTCTAAAATGCTGTGTACATGATAATGCAAGAGGAGAAACTCAAAATGGGACATAATTCCCTTAGTACTCTAAGTGTAAGCACTGCACGTCATGCATACCTACAGCAAGGTGTCCAAGTAGCAAATTCCTTCTGTCTTCTGTCTCTATTTCCTAATCCTGCTGCAGGTTCCACCATCTGCTGTTAAGATGGGCAATGCTAGTAGGGTCTACTCAACATACCACAAGTTTACTTTCCCTGTTCTCTTTCTCCAGATCACTACACCCAAAAGGGAAAAGGCTATGCAACATTTTGCACAATGAAAGCTTAAGATCCTTAAGTCTATTATGAAGCCTGAGTTATACATAAGTGCTTGGTTTTGGGTGCACAGCACACCCAAGTCAACTTCTCTCTATGCTGCACACCATGTACATTATGATGATAGTTTTCAGCAGACCTGGATTTCAGTGCTTCTCTATGCATCAAAGCTTGGAATCATAGCGATAATCAGTATGTGTGATTTAGGCATACACGAAAAATACACAACCAAGAAGGTCTGTGTTTGTACATGGCAGAAATACTGTATACTACTCCTGTGCTTGTCAAAAACCATCTTTAAACATATCTGCATTTTTGTATATGTAAAAAATTAAACACAGTCTCATAACAACACCATGTGCAGCTTTCTAGGATACTCATACTTCTCTGAAGAACCACAACATTTTGCTTCTTCCCCTGTTCCATATAATATTATGAGAAGGCAGGGGAGGAAAAGTGGAAAACAAGGTCAAAAATGCTTAGTTCAACTGTACATTTTTTTAATATCAAAGTTCCCAGCAAGTTTTGCTTTCCTTTTAAAAACTAATTTTTTATCCAACATTATTCTATCCAAGTGATTCTTCAATCTTGTCCAACTTACCACCTCCTTTCCAGATAAAAAAATAGAGCTTCTCCAATATTGACTAAATTTTACCCTCTGTGATAGATGTACAGCAAAATAGAGCTTATGAAGTAACTAAAAACATCTGCCTTGCTCCTCGCATTCATTTCAGCACTACTCATTAAAAAGTTTAACAGAGACACTTTCTGTATGGATAACCACGCTGCATTGGTGAGTTGTTGCGTATTTTTAAATAAATGAAATTAGAGCTGCACTCTGTACCTCTCCCTCACTCCTCCCAAGTACAGAGAACACAAGTACTCAGAGAAACAACCTAATTTTCACCTTTTTTCCCCTACGGTAAAAAGGAAGACAGCACCACCAGGTAACAAACCCACATGAGGGGTGTACCACTGAACCTAATCTTGAAGGGGAAAGAAAAAACCACATACCACTATTACCACCGTGACAGATTATAATCGCACAGAAAACAGATGCATGACTGCGTGTCATTTGAAACAAGCCTGCAAACAAGACCTGTAGAAGCATCAAGGGATACGTTTATCTGCATAAGCAGAATGAAGAGGCAACTCTCACCTTCTCAAGTTCACTGTCCAAGCAACAGATAAAACAGCTAGAGAAAGACAAACCCAGAAACTTAAGAAGACCACACAGACTAGTGGTCAAAGTGCTTTGCACAGGCATCAGAAGAGACATCTCTGGACAGGGTAATGCAAGAAGATCCCTCATGAGTCAAACTGCTCTCCAGCCAAGCGTATTTAAATAATCCCCCTCTTAGTTGTGTCATGGATTTGAGCAAAAGGGCTTCAACTAATTCCTTCTGGTCCATGACAGACGTTGTACTGCCATCATGAACCACAGAGCCTAGATGCACAGCCCACATGGCTTCTGCACAACAGTATGCAGTCTCAGACTCAGCTCATCACAGGTTAATAAGACCCTCTGACTCAGATGGCGTTTGCACTTGCACCAAGGGTCCACCTTTGCAAAGCCGTACTTCCGATAAGCACTGGGTCCTTGCCTGCATCCTACCTCTGAGGGTGCTGCCCCTATACAGCTAGCAGCAGGATCCAAGGGTGTCCACTAGCCCTATGCCACACAAATACAACTGCAAACTGCAAACACAGCTGCAAGGGGAAAACACCTCTGGAATAGTCATAACTTGCTTCTGGGGAAAATGGCCACTCCAACTCTGTCAGCAGAAACACCCCATAGGGAACCTAAAAGAGGCCTCTGCTGATGCACAGATTCTGGTTGTGCTGCTGGACATGCCACTCGTAGGGAAGTTCAGAGCCCTCAGCTCTGCAGTCTGAGCCTCTCCAGCCTCCCAAAGTCAAACTAGATGTTTCTGGAGGAATAACTGCTTCCTTGTCTCCCCTCTGGGCTCACACCATCCCCAGTCCCCAGCTTTGGGCTCACATAACACACCCTTGCAGGGGCACAAGCCCTGTTTATCATGTATGAAATGCTGAACTCCAATGCCACTAAAGCTATCCCCCATCTCCCGTGAGGTGAGAGCCCATATTCATTGACAAACAGTTTCTCTTACAGATTTTCCAGATGGCATTTCCCCCTCCCAGCATGCAAACACACTCTCACCACGAATAATGAAACCAAACCGCTTGAAACAGCCTCGACAAAGGAGATACTGTTTGACTACCAAGCATTGGGGTCCTATTTTTTGAAGTGCCTGCCAGGAAAGAGGAATTAAATAAATGGGCAAAGATGAGAAGCAGTGATATAAAGTAATCACAATGCACAGCCTAAGTAGCCATTCTCCTAACAAAGGATCACCAGTCTTACCAGCTTCCCCTCTCTGAGCAGCATGAAGTCCACCTAAACCCCACAGATTACTTGTATCACTATCAAAGTTATTAAGATAGAAACAAGGACACATTGTTCCTCCAATACCTAAAAAATCAGGGTTAATACCCTTTTTCCTGCAGAGAATTTGACAGTTTTCAGTCAGAATCATCTTGTCACGTAAAGCAAGCCAGATGTCTCAGAGTTACAGGTTCTGCTTTAACCTCCCTTCCCACTAAGACTTTACCCAAGCATAGTGATACAGTCCCTGATGTTTTTAATTATTTTACTGAGGGGTAGAAAAATGTTATTTTTATAGCATCACCCTTTATCTATATGGGAGTGAGGCACAGACTGAGGTGGTAGCTTGGATTTACAGCCTTAAAGCTTGATACTATTAAATGCCCTAAAAAAAAATCATAGCCTCTTATAAGATAAGTGAAAATTATCCACAGAAGCACTACATTCAAATAAAACAGTTCTCTCTCACCCGCCTGAATTTTTCTCCCCATGCCCCATTTGAATGTTGTGAAGGCATATCCATTTTATGGCAGCAATCCGGCTTTGGCATTAAAAGGACTTGATGCTCACAGAGCCTTTAGTAAGTGAGCATGAACTCCCAGTGCAACACTGCAGAGAGAATGAGATCACTGGTTTCAGAAACAGCAAGACTGGAAGTGGGAGGAGTATTCCCCTAATATGCATCATTAGGGAAACTATTCCCGGGAAATCAGCTTCTGTGGTCACTTGACACAGTTTTGGAAAGGAACTGCAAATGTCCCTTTGTTTAGAAAGGAACTACACTCGCTCAGTCGCCAGAAGATAGCCCCTGTAGAGAAATACCAAGGAAGTGCAGTTCATTTAAACTGTATCCAAGCAAAAATCAAGAGGGGACTTAATCACAGTCTACAAGCACCTGAAGAAAGGTTTCTAAGAGTATACGGTTCTTTGCTCCAGCAGGAAGAAAGGCCATAAGGAGATCTCATATGTGGAACTAGAAGCTAAAGGAGATCTGACTGCAAATAAAGTGGTCAATTATTAACAGTAAGCACCAAAATACCCACCTCTAAAACAAAACCGGCATTTTTCAGATATGCTACTGCCCAAGCAGAAGTTACAGGCCTGACTGCCTGTGTGACACATTGAGATTTTGGACCTTGAGTATACAGAAGTTCAAAAGTCCTTGGGTATATAGAAGTTCAAAAGTCTTCTCATCCTTTAAAACTGCAGATGCTGACTGTTACCCTTCCACATAAAAATCACCCAAATATAGGCTACCACCATCAAATGGCTTCCTCCCCATCTCCTAAATAAACACACAAAAATAAAAACCCACACAGGATAAAAGTTGCATTGGAACGTGCTCACAAAAATTATCAGTATGGCTTTGACAGCATCTTTTCAAAACACAAACGAATTCTTTTGTCCACACTTTAAAGTCAGAGCAGAAGAGGTTCCATTTTCATTTCACTGATTCAGTACTTGGATAAAAAAAGGCAGAAGCAGGACAACGCATCTCTCTCTCTCTAGATATAGCCTATACAAAAAAATAAAATCAGGATATATAATCCACTACACATAATATATTGTCTCATATATACACACTATATACCCATATATTATGTGTGTGTATAACATACAAAATGTATGAAGACCACAGGTGCCTCTACACAAAGAGACAGCACATGACACTGATTATAGCTTGTGGACTCCATACATAAGCAAGCATTTCCCTGTACAAAGCACTGCCTGAGGTGAGGCCTGCATTTACTGTTGAAAGCTCTATTTGCTCTGTAGAAGTGGGAGCCACATACAATGATCTCTGAGGTTTTGTTTGTCTCCTCTGGGTTTCTTGCTTGTTTTTTCTTTTTCAAACCATGTAGGGAGACAGAGTTGAAGTTTAAAAACAAAATTTAAGTTTTAAAAGCGCATTACAGGAAACCATAACCTCAGCAGCAAAAAACCCAATAACAATACAGATCATATTCTGGGACCGGGCCCAGTTTTGGCACAGCTAAGTGTAAAATAGAAACATACCATTTCTGCAATCACTCTGTCAAACCTTTAGCCAAGGCAAGCCTCTTCAAATCCAACAGTAACTTCAAAGCATTCCTGAGCAGGAAAGCACGAACAGGAGGGGCAGGTAGGGACCAAGACTAGTCTCAAAAGCAGAGCCCTCGAGGGACAAGGAAAGGAAGGCACCCAGCCACCTGGCCACAGTTTGAGGAGAGGAACCATGCAAATGACTAGTTGGCTGCCCACTGTCTCTGCCCTGCTGGGCTCACAAAGTGAAACACACAAAAATCATAAACACACACTGAGAACCACCCCACCACTTGAGCTGATCCCAGAGGATGAAGAGCCCCATGCAGTCTCTGCCTCCATGTTCCTGCTGCACAGCAGCCCCACAGTATTACTTGTAATCGGCTCTCACCCATGGATCTCACATTTCCAAAACTATGGGCAGCCACTATCCTAAAGTTTGTGCCTACAGCTGGCAAGACAAAGCATGGGAAGGTAGGGAAGGACCCCAAACTCGCATCTCAAGTCACATAGGAGGCTGAAACTCAGGCCTTGCCTTGCTCCTGGCTCTCTGACCCACAGTCCTCCCTTTCCAAAAGGCTGCAGAGAGTAGAAAACTGAAGATAGACACACACTAACCATAATAGAAAACTAAGGTTTTCCCTCTAACTGTTTACAACTGTTAAAGCGAACACGTGCCCCAAAAGGCCCTGAGGCACAGCAAGAGGTCTCCCTTATCCATCGGCCCTATTCTCAGCCTCCCTGCCCAGCTTCTTCATTTCCTTCCAAGAAACATTTTCCAGTTCACAAATACCCAGTGTGCTTCTCCACAGCTACTCTGCATTTTTCTCAAAAACCCCAAGGCTCTCAACTAGAAAGAGGAAACCTGCTGTGAGAGAGGCAACAGCACAACCGGTGTGGATCATTGGTACATGGGATGCAGCCTCCTTTTTTATGTTACAGCCTAGAGCCCTCCTCAGGCCAGACGCCTTATTCACCAGATCAGGCAAACAGAAGTCCACAGTCAGCCAGCTACAAGCAAGAAGGTCAGGCTATAAATCTCTCTCTAGTATCATTAGTCTTAGAAGTTTATGCAAAATTGAATATAAGAATAGATTCTCGGGGGTGGGAAACCAAATAACTAAATGCCAGATGTCTTGAACACATGTGCTTTAAAATAGTTGCTCTTGTCAATGCTTTCACAAACTAGAGATTTAGCAACAAACACCCTCAGAGACCCCACACTAGCAACAAGCTGTGAGTATTCAGGGAAGTTCTTCTGCACAAAGCTTGGGAAATAGCCTCAATACAGTGAAGTCGGAAGACTAAATAACTGGGGAAAACCAGTGTCGGGACTTTCATGTTATGGACACATAAATGTGCTCTCACCTTGAGGTCAACAGGACTTCTTGGAAAAGTTAAACCCAGGCTTATGAGTTCGACAGGCTTTACACTTCTAGCACTTCTTTAAAAAAACTTTATATAAGATCTACAATTACATGAATAGGTCAATTTAGCAACTGTAGGAATTGTGGTAATGGCCAGGTAATGACCAACAAGAACAGCTCACGGCAGAAGTTAACTGTTCCCCTGCAACAGTGTGCAAGAAGGTGCTTATGGAGTCAGAGTCATCATTCATTGCACCACAACAGCTGACAGGAAACATTCAACAGCATTTTCAGTAAGGTTGCTGGAGACATGGTGGGGGAAAAAAACAAAGATGGAAATAGACACTGAATGGCTTAAACCTGCCTTGAAGATCATGTGCCTAACAAGACAGCTTCCCCATACTCTTGGGCTCTGGAACCCTGCACTTGTGAATACACAGATGAAAACTGCTGCAGACGTTGGGTGCCACTGAACCAGATGGAGACAACTCCTAAAATCCAATTCCCTTCTCCAACAGGCTGGCGCGGACTGCAGGAGAAGGGCAGAAAGGTGGGTAGTGGAGCAACACAACATGGGGCAGGCCTGGCAGCAGATGGCAGGACCCTGCCCCAGGACAGGCCACACATCCCCAGCCGTCATGCCTGCCTCCTAGACATCTCCAAAAGGCCTGTCACCATGGAAACAAACTTCAGGTTTTGAAGCTATTTTTAAAGGCAGGCAGATAGGTTTCCTTTTAGGACCCGAGACCCACGTGGTAGAAGCCACCCTTGTCCCCCATGGTCGCTTGACAGTGCACCACTCACCGGCAGGCCAAGCCAGCACACAGCTCAGCAGCCACCGACCCGCTCCTGGCACAGAAATGGCACCCAAGGGCTGAGCAGCTGATTAGCATCACACAATTAACATGCACTGAGTTAGAAGTGGTATGGGGAGCCAGCTGGCATCTCAACATACACTAGCACATGGCACCTGAAAAGTCTTTGCTGAAAGGAGTTAGCAGCTCCAGGTCACACTAACAGAGTAACTGCTGGTGTGACAGCAACAGTAAGGTGTGTAACAGGCGCCGCTTCCAAGTGTGGGTTATCTGGCTATACGGGCTAAGGGGCCTGGACCTAGAAAATCCTGGAGTTTCCCTCTCCTCGCATTTCCCCTGTCTTTGCCTGCCCATGAATGCTCACTGGCCTAGGAAGGATGGCATTTCTGCACTCCCTGAGAAATAACCCACCAGCACTCACTGTCAGGAGAACTGCTAAGACAGTTACAAAGAAGAAACATCATCTGACTTCACCACAAAGCAAGAAGCCTGTCACACGCCTTGTGCACACCACCAGCCCCTTAGTCTTTGAGAGGTAAGGGCCAAGCTCTGAAACGGCATCCAGACCCAGCTTAACAGCTCTGTGCCATCCTCCTCACACTGCTGCACTGTTGCTCACTGCAGGCACGCAGGTCCACAGCACGTGTGTCCATAGCACATGTGCAAACATGTATGCAAGTGTCATAGATGAGCATCCTCACTAGACTGTTTCTAATCTCAGCCCTGCAAGGCAGGGTCCTGCAGAATCATGAAGCCTAGCCATGGAAAAGCCATGGAAACACGACAGGTATAACAGCTCACCAATCTGCTCAGTGGGGTGCTTACATGGAGAAGTAATTTTTTGCACATTCTTTATGTCCCTCAGCCAACCTCGTTTCTCAGCCCCTGCCACTCCACAAAACCAATCCCAGTTCCCCAGCAGTAAAAGGTCATGCTGGAGCATATGGATCTCCCCCTCCACACCCTGTACCTCCTGCTCCCCAAAAGGACAGTGGTGCTCCCAATATCTGTACCCTTACTCCACCAAGTGGACTGACATTCACCAGAGATGTCAGGAGCACTGAGTACCTCCACCATCTAACAACAGAGATGCTTTCAATCACCAGTGTGAAACCCTGCAGTATTGCCACCCACAAAATCCCACTATCCTGATCTCATGGACTCAAGGACTGAAAAATGTCAGGGTGATGCCTTTGAACACCTATCAGCCAGCCATGTGTGAACTGTAATTCTGCAGTTTCCTCAAGTGTTTCTCTGAGCTTCACTGTTTTGAAGTTGACAGGTATTGAAAGGTTGTGAACATGATTCCAGGGTTAAGATTAAATAAAATCCTATAGACCAAGAAAAACTTCTCCTCCCCCTCCTCTCTTATGAAACACTCTGCAGAGTGAACAGAACATGAAATGCTTTCCATTCATTTTCTATTTTTAAACCCACTTGTTAATGTTTCTTGGCTTTTTAAAGCACCATTTGACTACAGCTCTATTAATTACCCAGTGGTCTCAGCAGTATGAATTTCTTCAGGACTTTTCCCCAAAGGAAACTCCCCTCACTTTTAGCCTAGTTTGAACCTTCTCCCTGTTAACTTTCAGAGAAACTTGGTTTCGGAAGTTTCTTGTGCTTGTTTCTCCTGCTACAATTAATATTTCCCTATATGTATTAAAGATATTCACATAAAATGGTTAGGAAATACAAAATGGGAAGGCTTTATATAGATGATGTTACCATTGAAAAGCCTTCTCACAGGTTTTATTAGTTGTCCCCCCATGAAATCTCTAACAGACACATCTTGTTTTAAGAGAGTGCTTTGGAGTACGAAACTGTCAGCCTTTGAAAACTCATGTCCTGGTGGATCTTCATAAACAGCTTAGCTTCTTAATGCTTAGAGTAAGCACTAATCTCTCTCTTTTATTGTGATGCAGCTTAGTACTTTACTGCTTTTTACTGCAAAGCTAACGTTGAAGACATTAAACCAATTATTAGGAGTGAACATCTGCCATGGTGATTATTCCTAATAGTTACCAGATATTCATCGCCTTGCTCCTCCACCGACCACTAGCTTTCACTTTGAACTCCCCTTCCTGCCAGCAGGCACTTTCCACACCGGAACAAGCAGGTCGGATGTCTTCCTCCCACCATTCCTGCATTTCCCTTTTTTCCTCTCCAGATGTTTATACTGCTGAATTAAAGATAACTGCTACAAAATGCTCTTGGTTTTATTAATTTCATGTGCATCACCATTTCCTACAACCACAGAATCCATAAGACTGCAGTTATGGCTTTACAAGATCACCAATAACTTCTTAAAGGGCATTAATTTTTTTCTTTGCCCTTTTTCTTTTTTATTTTCCGAAAAGGAAAAGAAAGTCTGTAGGACTTCAGCAAGACAGCTGAAGTTACATCCCTACACATGTATTTAGAAACATAAATAAGATTACCTGATTTTCATTTTGGGATACCAGAAAACTCCAGATATTCACTACTGAAAATAAGGGTACTTTAAAAGGTTTGTTTGTTTGTTTTTAATAAACCTGAAATTATGTAGTTTCGAAGGGACATCTGGAGATCATCTTGCCCAACTCCTCATTCAAAGTATGGCCAATTTGGACCAGGTTGCTCAGGGTCTTGCCTAGCTCAGCTTTGAATTTCCCCACAGATAAAGACTTCATAGCTTCTTTGGACACCTGTTCAAATGTCTGACTCACTCTCACGGTGAAAATAATCCTCCTAACACCCAACTGGAATTTTCTTTCTTGCAACTTGCAACCCCTTGTGCTATGACTCTGTATCTCAGAGGAGTCCAGCTCTGTCTTCTCTGCACTCTTTCATCAGCTAGCAATAGCCAGCAATAAGATCTCCACTTTGCTTTTTCTCAGAAGACCAAACAAAACCCACCTCATCCTTTTGCTCACATATCATGTTCTACAGTACCCAGACTTCATGGTGATCCTCATTTGACTCATTTGGTTTATCAGTCTCCATTTATCTTCAACAACTACAGATTCAGATACATAGAAACAAGTGCATTTCTGGCCATTCTCCCATTTCTTTTTGATGGGAACTCTACTTCTAATACAAGATGTTTATAGTGCAAAGCTGGTAACTTCTGCTAAGCACAATTTCCCTGTCTATGGACAAATTTCCTTCTCTGATTTCATTGTAAGTATATCAATTAGCAAAGAGCATTAATGTGCACCCTTAGTGCATCATCACCTCACCAGGAACATCTAATTGCTGCATCATGATGGCAAACGAACAAGGGCTCAGTGTGTACTACCTTCAGTAAAGTTGTCATCAGTTGAGATGTGGGTCAAGGGAGACTGGGGTCGAGAGTCCCCGCAGAGGGAGTAGCTGTGTTCTGCCTGGATGAGGGGTGCTGGGGATGCCGGAGACAGTTCCACCTCCATTATTTCATTCTTCTCAGACAAGAAGGGATCATTCAAGAGCTGGCCTAGGACATCGGGTGAAAACTCATCCAGGAACTCTGTGAAGTGCTGTGGAGATAAGAAAGAGGAGGGGGAGTTTATCTCCTTGCTTGTCTGTCATGCCAACAACAGCAGAGCATTGATCAGAACAATTCCAGTATCTGCACGGGGCACCCGTGCCAGTCAGCAGCAGGATCTACCAGGCCTGCCTAAAGACCTCCTCCTCCAATCACTACTTCAAGCTGAAGAGCTAGAGCTAGAACAAAAGTCCTCTCAGAGGCATACATTACAACAGAAGAGCCTGTGATTAACTTGTAACAAAAACATTAAATAGAAGCATGGTAGTTGTCTCCTTAAGCAGCCTCCTCCCCCCACCACCAAAGGCACTCACTACAGCATGCCACCAAAAACAATGTCCTGGAAAGCACATTTCACCCAGACAGCAATGAAAGATCCTGCAGGATTTATCACCAGAACACTTTGTGTGCGGAATAGAACATATTGGGTTAATGTTCACTGAAGCAGAGGAGAAAAAAAGAGACAGACTCCGACACCACGTAAGACTATTTTAGCTGTGCAGAACATACAGTGCGCTCTAGGAAAACGGGTCCATGCACATCCCCAGCCAAGCAATTAACACATTCGCCATAAAACAGGTTTCCTGGTTGATTTATGTATCTATTTTAGGAGTTACATTCCACCTAGGACTAGAACCCATATCCAGCTTCTAGGCCCCAGAGCTAAAGCTCCCGACGGCCAGTACTAATTACCACTTTTTTTTATTCAAAATCAGCACAAACCAAATCTCGCCATCTACTTCCTTGAAACTTCACACACAGTTCCCGTCAATAGCCAAAACTCTTCTTGGTTCTGTTTCCAGTGTCAGAAGATTACATCTTTGACAGACCAAGAAACTGCACTGCAACAAACCATTCCTGCTAGTCACAGTCACACGAAGAATTCTGGTTTTGTACAAAAATATTTGCACAATGAATTATAACAAGCTTTTCTGAACAATCAGGCATTCTCTACCATCCTATATAGGAGTCTTTGTTGACTGTGGGATGATCCTACAAAAGTCTATGTCTGTTTGATTTGCTCTGTTTTTGCAAGCAGTATTGATCTTGGCTCTTTATCTTGCTCTCTCCTGCAGAAACAAACACTGAAATTCAAGATCCAGCTTCCTGAAGGCTAAATTAAGAATTAAACAAGTCAATATTGTACAAACCCGTGAGAGAAGCGGTGTGTTTATAGCCCCACACACACACATTTCACAGCTCCAGCAGCACCTGTGGCCTTGAAGCCTGATGCTGAAAAACACTGAGCACTGCCAGCTCTCACAAAGTCCCCTGGACATTTGAGCACCTCTTCCAAGACGCTCTCGAATGCTAACTGTGCCTTCTTTCACAATCAATAGGGCTTCAGTCAATTCTGACTGACACCAAGGAAAAGAAAATATTTACTAAACATAAGGCAGTAAACAGAGGACCACAGTTGCTATGCTGGAACAGCAAGCTAGATAAAGGAAAGCCTTCACAAATGGCAAAACAGATTTGTAGCCTCATATTTACTTACTGTAAATGATAACACTACTAAATAACTAAATAAACACTAACTCTCAGATGACTCAGCAAGAGGGTCATGACCACCTTAGAAAGACCTGTTTATTTGAATTTTGATACCAGGACTCACTAGCACATGACATCCAGGGCTGCCTCCCAACATCTGCAAGGATGAAAGTATAAACTACAATTCCCCACTACACAAAGAAGAAATAGGATGTTCAAGAATAGCTGAACACTCTGGTGTATCAATAAAGGCACTGAGTAAAACATGGTAGGCAGCCATTAGAGCACAAATAAGAGAGAGAAGTGCTTCCCAACCACAACAAACGTCGAGGATGAACCTATAAAAAAGCAGTTCTTTCTTAAGGACAACCTTTTCCCCCCAGTCTACACACTTTATTTGGGCTAATGGTGAGAGTCAATTTTGTTTGCGTATTTCCCTCTTTCTAGTTCTTGCATGCATTATTCTGACTGATGACTAGCAGATGCTGAACTAGGGCTGCAAAACAGTATTTGTACCCTGTTTTCTACACACAGCTAGTGTCACCAGTGTCATCCAATCTGAGGCTTGAAAATATCATACCTAAGTGTTGATTTAATCTGACACTATTCAGATGTTCTAATTTAACAGACTCAACTGAAAGACAAAATGACCACAGGCTGCTTGTCTATTTTTGGCAAATTGACAAATAAAGATTTCTATTAGCCTTCTGTCTGTTACTGCTTTGATAGCAAAGAAATTCATATCAAATGTCATTTTACTTCTTCCATTTGATTAAGGTAGCTAGATTAGATTATTTTTATTATTTTTCCCTTTCTGAACGGGGAATCTTCCTAAAACCACTTCAGGAAAAGCAAAGAAGGAAACAAACATTCAACTTCCCAAAGCCAGAGAGAAAGAGGATCTTGGGGTGGGGAAGGATGTTCAACAAGTTCATCAGCATTTGTGCTTCCTCCTTTTTACATGCAGCTGCAAAGCAGCAAACTGTGAGGAAGAAAGGAATTTGCACTTACAACAGAATTGTCTGATAGCAGATAAATGGTCAATCAATTTTTTTTAACGATTCTCTAGTTTCATTATCATTTTTAATGTTATTTTTAATGGTCTGTGATACCAGACCATTTGAACACCAGTCAGTAGAGAAGCCTCAAACAATTGCCTCAGGTCAGACCACACAGCTACTGAACTCCACGCACAGACAATTTTACGGATCTGGACTTCTCACTCAGCAATCACAAAAAACCACCAGCACCACTTGATTTACAGGAATCTACCATATGTTCTACACATCTCTACCACACTGGCTGCTTAAAGCTAGCTCACTTTAAATTTTTTGTTCGTTAATAAAACAATTGTCTCATTGAAAGCAGGTCCATTTGCCCGGAGAATTAAAACAGAAAAGGCATCTGAGCAGCAGCTACAGCAGAAACCACCCAGGTCTCCCGGTCTTCGAAACTTCCACCTACACCTATGCTGCTCCCCCTGTCTCTTCAAAGCAAGTTCCCATTGCCAACCCTCCTTCCGCTGCTCTCCATGCTCCCCTCTCTGCTTCCACATGCAACTTCGCAGCCATCAGCCACTTCCAGGGCTGGAAAGCCACAAAGGAACCCTCAATTCTGACATGGTAGCAACTACCCCCTGCTCTCAGGAACAGGAAAGGGCACTTTAGGGAGGAAACTAAGACTTTTACCCTTACAATCTGTACATATATTTGCTTGCAAAAGAAAGAAATTCTTTGTCTATGGCTTTCAGCTTGGCGTCTTTCATCGAGGGAGTTCACCTTTAAAATAACAAAGGAGAAAAGAGCACTTGCATTGAAAACATGCCTCTTTTTTCTTATTCTTTTTGTTTGTTTTTTTTTTTGCCTTGTTTTTAATACCTCTCTAGACAGCTCCATTGCCAGCTTCCTGATATCCTCACACCCCACTGGCAGTCACAGCACTAATTGCAGACATGTGTTGGTACAAGGAGTCTGCTTGAATTATTAAATTATTCTCTCTACATAGCAAAGAGATGCGTCCAGCTGGGATTTTAACCTCTAAAAAGTCAGGGATTTAGGACAGATGTAACCTTATCTTCCGCATCCCCTTTCCCCTGAGCCTTGAAAAGACAAACAAACTAGCAGTGCTCCTGTTTACAGAAGAGGAAGTCAGTTGCAGCCCCCCAGAGTTCTACTACCAATCTGGTTGGACGTTTGCTCTTGCCTATATCCCAGGTGCTTTTGGGGAACACAGAACACCTACAGACATCACCCTGCAGTAAGCAAACAGAGAAGAGCCCTTATATTCGGGTGCACAGTGGGTTTTGGATAGCTTCGAAGGTAGTATTTGGCTCCAGACCAGCTGTGCCGCGAGCTCGGCTCTCCACAGCATCTGCCTGTTCCTGCCAGACAAAGGCCCTTTTCTCCAGCTCTGCCTAAGGGACGAAAGTTGGTCTCATCAAATGAACACCTCTGAAGTAAAACAGAGACTCAGGTTTTGCTAGGTGCATGGCAGCGCTGACTTCCCCACCAGAAGCACTAGCCCCAGTTGCCTAAAGATGTGACATGGACTAAAATGAAACAGTCATGCTCAGAAAACTGACTAAGAGCTCACTGATAAAGGAATGAAGAGAAGTCAAAAGCCCCAGATGACACTTCATATTTGAATTATTAAACAAGTAACAGGCTTGGCTGAACCTGGAAAATGCACTGTGTTAGCTCCAAGTCCCACATACCGACTGCAGCAACACAATCCACCCGTTCCAGCAGAACCACCCCAGAGGGATGCTGCAGTGGCAGCACCCTGACACACTGCAAAACAAGCCCTGCTTTCCAAGCAGCCCAGGGCAAGCCAGCCTACATGCAACGTGCTGGGGTGCGAACCACCCACAAACTCATGATATTCCCCTCTTGGGAGTTAATGGCTCTCTCCTGGCTCACCCTGAGGTCTCCCCATCCTGGAGGCATCAATATTCCCTCCACAAGAGGAACTGCCCAGGTGGGAGCATCCCTTCTACCCAACAGACACCCACAGGATAAAAATGAAGCCCACCATCTACCCACAGGTACAAAACTGCCTGATATTTATCCCTTGTAAAGCCTGAGCAGCAGTAATGGGGGGTGAGGGGCAAGGACTGCATCCTGACTTCCGTCCTTACTTCTGTATCAAAGGAATCAGAGTCCATATAATGTACAAGAGGCAGTGCTCCCTGAGAAGATGAAGGAGAGGAAAGAGAGACCACAAACCAGCGCCCATCCATGCGGAAGTAAACGTGCACCACAGACATTAATTTGCCCCTTCCTTTCTGCCCCTACCCCCCCATTTCCTCTCACATTAAGATAACAGAGAGAAAAGGGAATAATTTCTTCAGCAGCTCTTTTGTGGTTTACATAAACAAAGGTGCATAGGAGATAAAACACAAACTATCACAAAAGATAGCATCATTTCTAGTTAATAGCATCAAACAGATCAAGCAGCATGGCTACATGGAGATACCATCTCCTCTTCAAGGAACCAAGCACACATTTCACAGACATCTGGCAGCTGCTTATATAGGAGCTGAGGAGGTCTGAGTAGGTGTCACAGTTGCTAACAAAAGGCTTCAAGCTCTGAGGCATACAGGCAAGGTGCCAGTTGTTATACATGACACATACATGCTGGTCAGCCTTCCTGGGTTGAGCTCTAAACTTGACTGCACGGCAAGAGCTTTAGAAGGGATCATGCACCTTGCTATTAGCTCTGCCTTGGTTTGCAAACGCATTATCTATCCATAGGGTCTTGGAGCAAAGACCTGCCCCTTTTAGCTAATGAAGAACCATGCCTAGAGATGCTGCTTGTGGAGGACTGCACACACAAGCCTACCAATGATGAAAACGCAGCAGAGAAGTCCGTGGCTTTCTGCATGCCCAATCCCAAAGTTAAACCCCAAGGCATAGGTTAAAAAGCTTCCTGAAGGCAGCTGTTTTCTTCCCAGATATCTTGCTGGTAGTGCTGTTGATTTTCCAATTGCAAGTTTGGTGCAATCGGTGATGGACTGGAGGTGTCAGTGTGTACCAGCTTCCAACAACCAAGACTGCTGTTCTCGGTACTCACTGGCACTTGGGCATCAGTTAATTTTCAGATATTAGAACACAAATTCTGCAGATTTTCAGGTACATCACTTCTCTTAACTTCTTTCCTTTCTAGAAATCCTTTATGTTTGCAGCAGGGAAGCTGGCCACCACTCATTCTTCTCCAAACTCAGCCACATATTGTGGCACCCCGCGATACCCATCTTTGTCAGCTTTGAGAAGAGCTACTGATGGAAACCCTGTAGCCTCACCTCTGCAATTCACTCACATATGCCCTGCAGGGAACAGAAGAGCTCCTCTACTGGCATGGGGTGTGTTGATATATCACTGTTACAAGGCACAGATCCAAGCTCCTGCTGCATTGCTCTTAGAAGGATGAGAAGTGAAGGACAGCCTGGCAGCAATACAGTATTTTTTTGTAAGTTTGATTCCAAAGATGAAGGCTGAAAGAGAGACAAGACCAACCCCATAGTCACTCACCAACATCATCACAGGGAGAAAGAGTGGAAGAGCAGAAGGCTGTACCCTATTACAGTTTGATACACCAGGGTGCTTACCTTTTGGTATTGCATTAATTTGGGGGGACAGAGGGCAAGGTGAGGAATGGGAGCACCAACTATATTTGGCAGTGAATATTTGAAAAAATTAATGCAACCACAGCTGAAATAGCTGAAATTTGATTTGCTGAGACCCCTTGGACAGACCATGATACTGAGCATGCAACTGCTGACATATCTAACTGCTTACTCTTAAACAGGACACAGAGATCCTTTTCTCTCTCAGCCTGATGAAGGAAGATTGAATAGCTAGAAAAGCTTTCTGATGGCAGGAAAGAAGTCTTACATGCAGCCACAGAAGAAAACAGAGAGACTAAGGACTGTAAACAGTCCCCGAAGTCACACCTAAAACATGCTGATAACAAAGCAGAGGGATTTACACTACCCTGGCTTAGGTACTTGCCAAGGGAAGAAGGGCAGATTTCTAGGTGTTTATCTGCTACAGTGTAAAAACAAAAAACAAGATACAGAGAAATAGTTGCTCAGTTCTTTTACTCTCCTGTAAAATTCTCTACTGTTTAGTCATTAACTACACTGCAATTACCTCATTTGCAGGAGGATATGAAGAATAACATGAAATTGGTATTTGCAAACAGTAAAGAGATCCACCATAACAGCAAATATGTAGTCTCACACCAGCACTTACTCATTTTAAACATAAATAAATAAAAAATGGTCAGATTTAAAAAAATCCACCAAGTGAATAACTTTCAGGTTGCGTCATCAGCAAAACAAATGCCAGGAAATTCAGAGCTAATAGATTTACATGGTAATTAAACCTGCACATCTTCCCAACTTGCTCAGGTTACACAGTTGGAAATGCTGAAGGTCATGCTGAGCAAATCTTATAATCCACTCCATTATGCACAAATGCATGCACACAGTTCCGCTGCAAACACTCAAGTACTTCCAACCCACTACCAGCAAAGAAGAGATGTATTCAACTAATCAGGGGGATTTTTCAAGAACCATGTTTACTCCTTTGCCTTTCCTTGTTCCAAAATATTCTTTCTATTTTCTTAAAACCCTCTACCCACTCCTTCCTCCAAAAAAAGTATTTTGGATTTAAAAAAGAGAAGTTTAAAAAACCCACAAAATTAAACTCTATAATAACTAGGACTAAATATGGGTTGAAAGAAAAAAAGAAAAAAAAAAAGCAGCCCTTTTTGTGCAGTTGAGATAAGAGTGAGAAACAACACTGAAGTTCGGTGTCTCTTAAGTCCACTGTCTGCACGCAGAGAAAAGGATGCTATTGCTCATTCCTAGCCTAAGCCTCTTGGGAGTCACATAAATTAGAAAAATCCTTCTCACATTCCCCTGCCCTTCCCCCAGTGCATAGTTCTTGGATCTAGTCTAACTTTTCAATAGGCTGGGCACATGTTTTGCTATTTCCCACCCTCTCCCCAGAAGAGCCAAAGTCAGAGAGGAGTGAGTCACAAGGACCAGAGCGGTGAGTCAGTGAGCTGGAAGCCCTTCAACAAGGCTCCCCCCATCTGCGTCCCTGGCTGAGACCTCAAAATACATTATTAATTCTGTGTTGCAAGCAAGCATCTGGATTAAGCTCTCAGGTCAGATGCATTCATTCCTTTGTCTAGGCTACTTTTTTCCCCCCCTTTTTTTTTGTCTCTTACACCAGGCTCACTGGTATGCACTTCATTTGTCTCCTAAGTCAGCTCTCAGCTGCCAGCTTGAGCAGCAGAACCACAGAAAAACAAATCTCTCCATCTCTTCTCCCCATGCCCTTCTCTTCACCTGGTGAGCAGCAGGGTTATCATTCTTTACCATCAGTGACTGCAGAGCCTGCAATACAAGCCTGACTGACAGGTCTGCCCTTCGCAAACCCCCAAACCACCAAAAGTAGGGGCAAGCCTCTCCCCACCACCTCCAGCTAGCATGACTCACCCTAGACAGAGAGGGTAGCTCAGCTTCCAAAACTTAGTCACTGGTGTGTCTGATGATTTTTGGCATCCAGGCAAGATACTTAAGAGACCACTTATGTTATTAAAAACTGTTTAGTGAAGAAAGGAATAGGTGCAGTTGCTTTGGGTTTTTTGCCCTAGGTATGCTCTAGGCATGCAATGCTAGTCACAAATACTTGTGAGATACTATCAGTTTGCTGGGTTATGCCCCAGGTACACCTACAGGCACTTTGGAAAGAACTTGCATTTACCTCAAGTTTTACATCTAACTAGTGTCTTCTGTGTAACTACCCAGTGCTTAGCCAAAAAATAAGCAGTGAAAGAAAGTTTTCAGATGAGTTGAACCTTTGTGTACAAATTTTACAATTCACTGGTGGGCATTTATGGTCTTGTTTGCTGCCCAAGAGCTTGGCAGCAGGGATAACACGTTTTGTTGTTCCACAGCTGGTTTAACTTACAGTCATTTTTGAAAGAAAACAGTTACTTCAGTTTCTTCTTGTATGCATGCAGATAGATCTTAACATTAGAGCAGTGTTTTATAACATTTGAGAGCACTGCACTTAGTTTCATTTATCATCTTCCCCCAGCATGGAAACAGGAGGGGATGACAGCAAAGAAGATTCATCTCAGTCCTCATGTAACAGCATCCCTCATCAAAGGGCACAGCTAAGCCCTTTGTGAAGGGCACAGCCAGCACAATTCCTGTATTTTAAACAGAATCCACTGGTCTTTCACTCATTTTAGATATCAGAGAAGATCTCAAGTTGGAAGAGACCCTAAGGATCATCAAGTCCATCTCCTAGATTACAGATATAACAGGAAGGAGGAAAGGATAATCAGGAAGAGAAGTCAGAAGTCACAGGGATTGTCCAGCTGGCCTACATGGAGACAAAACCCTCTCCCCAGAGATGACTAGCACCCTGCAATTCAGGGATGGTTACTTAAAACAGCACCCCTGTTTTAAGTAACCTACCCTGCAGGCCAGTGGTAGTTCGCTCATCTGCTCACCCTGAAAGGTCTCATCACAGTTCCCACATGCTAAACAACACTAGAAGCTGCCAACCTCTGCCCACGGGCACAATCTCCCAGAAGCATAACCATCGCAGTGGCCAGGATGCCATCAGGAGAGCCCAGCAAAATCATAACTTCTCATGTAGGTTCCCACTAGTGCATGGGGCCTCCTGCAGAACACAGATGCTCTACAGTTCAGCTGTTTCACATTTAAAGTGTTCATAACAGCCTCCTCCCTGAGGACCAAACCAGTATCTTTCAGAGGAGGATCTTAAATTAGTTTGAGCAGTGTAGGTAGGAAACAACTTCTGCTCCGTGCTCTGGCTTGCCACGCCTGATTGACAGGACACTTGACATTTAAAATAAAATCGCTATTTAATTCCTCAAAAATGTCACTTCTTTAATGGCTGCAAAGTTTAAATGGCAGTGTTCCAGCTTGCAGGAGTGATCATTCCTTCTTTTTCCTAACACTGGCTGCAAACCTACACACCACCCGTCAAAATTAAAGCTGTCTGGTTATTATAAAATAAGTAAGGCTTTATTATCAGTATTGGCAGCTTAAGGAGAGAGTGAGCATTTTATTTCACTAATGAGCGAGTAGGTCTTGGTTTACAGATTTATTTTTGTACTGGGGGGGTTCGGCTGGGTTTTATAAATGTTGCCTAACATTTTTAGACAGTTAAAATTGCAGATACATGTAAAGTTTTAAGCAGGCAAAACACACCATATGCATATAACCCCTTCTTGAACTCGAGAAGCATGTGTTTGAGCACAAGGGAAGGAGAAAAAAACACAGTGTGGTTTTGCAAAACAAATGTGAAGAAATCCATAGGTCATATCACCTTACCCGGGAGATGAACTCCCCTGCCTGAATCAGAGCTCAAGGATCAGCAGCCTTGGCTAGTCACGACCTTAGCTGCCACGGGTTTTAGACCCTGCCCAGCAGAAACTGCTGCCCCCTCTATCAGGTATCTACTATCAGGGCAGAAAGAGAAACAACACAGACAGGACTTTGTGTTCAGTCCTGCTGTTGCTGAGTATTACACATTAAGTACCATGCACTAAACAAGTCAGTTTGATTAAATCCTGTTCCAGCATGTGATCTTGCCAGACAGGAGAACAAACGACTACATTAAAGAACCCCTTTCCAGTAAGTAAGTCCTATACCTTGCTTTCAGTAGAAACATCCTGGGATTTGATCTGACATATCTCTCATCCTTCCCATTAACTTGCACTAAGCCCAAACATTGCGGATGCACACAGAGCTGATACCTTCCCAACAGCAGGTATAATCAAAGACTTCCCATCTCAAACTGCCGAAATCCTTCCTGCTTGCAACTTTGCAATATGCTTCATGCCAAACCAGCTACTGCCTCAGGAAGCTAAGGAAGACTGGAGCAATACTTACTACTTGATGATGACAACTCCAGGAAAGAACATGCCTACCTTGTATCTGAATCCGTGACACTAGAGCTGCTTTGGATGAGCCAGCCCTGCCCAAACTCATCCCACAGCAAAAAGCCTTGCATTTGGAAGCCACCTCCAGTGGTCCTCCGTACCACAAGATGGATACTTCAAGACACCCATGTTGCACTTGTACAGCCAAAACTCTGAAGAAATTCATATAGGAACCCACAAAAATCGTTTTGGCACCTCATTTTGTATCAACCAGTACCTCGATCAGTGCTAGTACTTCGGCACCCTCCCTCTGAGGAAAGATGCATTTCATTTTATGTCACCACAGGAGTGGTGGTCACTCGGTTTTTACTCGTGTCAAAGGCAGACCAGTTTGTTTTCAAGCTCTACTGAAAGCTGTTGAGAGAAAGGAAACAAGGAGACAAGATATGAACAAGATCAAATAAATATATACTTAAAAGCATGTGTAGCATTTGTCTAGACAAATTATTTTAAGACACCCCATACTTGAGAGCCAGTATTCCAATTTCCTACAAGTCTTTTGTCACAATGCCAGAAAACATTACTTCAGTCAACTTTATTAAAAAAATAAAAATAAATAAAATAGGAGTGGTACTGGCTTAAGGTTCAGGATCCAAAATAGTAGTAGATGGAAGCAGCTGTGTCCTTAGACCATGTCTCAGACAAAAACAGTTCTCCTCTATGCTTCTTTCTAGAGATGCAGGGACTAGTGGAACAACTTATTTAGTAACGTGTGCTGGCTCCCTCGCCTCACAAGTCATTGTAATACAGGGGGACTTTCAAACCAGCGTTGCCTTCATTTGCCCGTGAACAGGCATTTCAGCTTCTTTTACTAGCCCTCCCCCATTCAGAGTATCCCCTCCTTCTTCTGTACCTCCCTTTGTACCTTCCATTTCCAAACTTTTGCTCCCAAGCAGGTGAAAAAGAGGCCTAAGCTACTCATCACTTCACAGGATGTAAAACTAGTGAAATTGGGAAGGAAGCTGCAAATTGCAGGCAAAGACTCTGGAGGAACAGAGCCAGAAGAGCAAGGGTGCAGAGGGAAAGCAACACGAGGAGGAGGGAAAGTCACAGTGCTTTGGAAGGGATAAAATAAACCTATGGCAGTTAAGTAGCATATTAAGGTTGTGCAAGAACTTCCTCCATCTCCAGCTGTGTATTTTTGCCAAGTGTCACTGACTTTTGTGCCTTGCCATTTAAAACCCCCAATCCTAAAGTGGTTATTCTCATGACTGCTACGGCCTTCCCCTAGTTTATTCTTCCCCACCCAAACTGCAGGTTCAAGAAGGAAAGGAGACTCAGTAGGGGCCGAAACAAGATTCCTGTATCCCTGAGTCAACAAGACAGAGGCACACTGCTGCAGGAGCAGTGCCAGCACATCCAGCACTGCACGACCCTTCTCCTGCAATGAGCATTTCTCCTTCAGCCCATGCTCTGCAGTCCTGAAGAGGTGGTCAAGCTCTTTAAGCTTTCCTCATAAAACAGAGGATCGAGAGAACCTGACAGAAGGTCTTTAACCAAGAAAGCACTGATGTTGATTGATATAAATAACTTACGAACATTTCAGCACATGCCTAAAATCCAAAACCCTTGCCATCTCACCACGACAGGTGAACAGAAAGACACACTGGGCAAACAACCCTGCTTACCATGGAAACTTCTGAGTATTACATATTTGCACTAATGGAAGAAAGGAAAAATTAATAGGAATTAACATAAATCGGAACCAAGAAAACAAGAAAGAGTTAATGGAAAATACAATTCAGAGGGGAAAAAAGTTTGTTTCTGAGTTTGTCAGGACGCAGAAGAATGTTAATTATAGATCAGGCCACTGCTTGGCTGCAGTTACTGGGGGAGGAGGGAGGAAGATCAAAATGTTTAATTGATTTTCCTGGGAGGGGGTGGTTCTGAATTACTGCTTTTGATATGAGAACAGATGATACAGCCATCCCACAAGGATGGTAATGAAATGATTTTCATCCCAACAATAACGGAAGAGAATATAAAACCAACAGCTATGCAAAGCTGCCCATTTTAATTAGCAGACCTAGAAAGCCTCCACCTGAAAAGTCTAAACAGAGCTTCTAAGGAGCTCTTGAAACTATTTTCAGTATGAGACAATACTGATGGACTGTAAAAAATACTATGTAAATATTTAAGTGTAAACAAGGCAACCAACGCAACAACAATTTAACCTACCTACTGTTCATTCCTGACTAAGGGAAGAGATGGAGAAGGGAAAAGAGTAGCTGAGTCCAAGAATAAAAGACAGAGAAATTTAATTTATAGAATCATAGAATAGTTACGGTTGGAAAGGACCTTAAGATCATCTAGTTCCAACCCCGTGCCTATAATTCCACCATAACTGGTAATTGAGCTTCCCAAATTTCATCTTTTTGTAGTAATACTACAAGCTTAATACCGCTTGTCTCTTGTAAGGCAACTGACATGGTGCTATACAAAATGAAGCCAGAGTGATATGAAGTCAACAGGCCACATTCAGTGTGATAAAGAAATAAAAAATCTCCAGATGCAAAACACAAATCAGCTGATTGCACCACATGCTTTCAGTGGGTTCCCACAGGGACCAGTTCTTGGCTGCAGACTCTCATATTTTATCAATGACCTGAGAGGAAAAGTCACAGAAGTTTGCAGATAACACAGCATCAGCAGGAGCACCGAGTAATAAAAACGTCAGGTCACAAACTCAAAACACAGAGTACTTGGTAAGCATCCATAAACAATGACATGTTTTAAATAAAGCCGAAGGTTAAAATAAATCTTATTTCTGCAAACAGAAGGCCCCAATTCATGCTTGGAGGACTGACAATCGGAAGCAGAGATCTCAAAAGGACTTGGGACCCTGGGAGAGATACAGCTGAAGGACTCTCCATGGGACCACAAGCGCTGCGTGCACAAAGGAGGGCCTGGAGAGGAATTACTGCAGATGTGTGCTCACCCTCTGAATGCAAGAGACCCCTTACTGCACCCCAGGTTGAGCCCCTTGGATAGAGCACTGAGATCTCATGCAGTCCCAGGAGCAGACGAGCAATGGAGACCCTCACATCGCTATCCCATGCTGCGGGGCCAGTGCCAGGTTACACAGCCAAAGAACAGCAGAGAGGTAGTGGTACTACAGAAATTTTGCCTTTCTTACTTATTTAGGGGATTTTTTTTGTTTGTACTAGTCTCTTACATGAGGCTTCTTATTTAAAAGAAGTCGTCCTGTAAAGCTCAAACCCCAGCTACAGCTTTGTACTACAGACTCATGCTGATCACACAACCTGCTGCACAAGTGTGTCCCCCCCTGCACAACCCAAAGGGCATGGGTTTGAGGACTTCAGAAGACAAACAGGTGTGAAGCAGGAATTCATTTTCTCCATACTCCTGGTGGATGCAGCTACTACTGGCCACAGCCGGGCTCCAATCCTAAACCACCAAATTCCACAAAAAGGACGTTGCACAACTGGAAAAATTTCAGAGGATCACTGTGGAGCTGGAAATCCTGCCTCATAATAAAATAAGAAGAAACCAATGTATTCTGCTTGTCAAAGAGGAAATGAATGCAGAACATGAACTTTCTTTAAGTACTGAAACAGGGAATAAGCCTTAGAGAATGGTTCTACTGGCTTGCAGCTAAGTTTACAAGCTGAAGCCAGATTCATTCATCGTGGTTATAAAGGGTTGCGATATTAAAAAAAGGAAGAACAATCAATCATGAAGGGACAGTATGTATTCTTTGACCCAAGCCATTCTTTAATTGAAGACTGGAGGTTTCCCTACAAATATATACAGGAATTCAAACAGGAAACAATCTGGGGAAGCTTTATAGCCCTTGATTTACATGAGGCTAAACTAATTAATCATAACTGTTTCCTTTGGCCTTCTCGCAGCAAAACAAGGCTGTTTACTAGAGTGACAGCATGTTCTGGAGACCCCAGTACAAACCCGGAGCTGGGAAACCTGCTGATGCTGCTTTGCATTCCTATATTCCAGATAACTCGATATCCTTATCAGGAAGGCAGCCAGGGAACGCAGTTCAAGAACCTAGGTTTAAGACCAAAGGTTGTTCGCGTTAGACACAACTAAACCACACACAAGCAAACTCTAAATAGAGTGCTCGATAAACTTCAAGTGGCCGGCACATCCCACAGTGCCAGCCCACTGAACGCCTCTTCTCTTCTTTTATTTTTAAGGCTGGGTTCTCGAGACCTACCACACAAGTGAGTCAGCTTTCCTCCCTGCGCCCAAGCTAGGCTGGTGAAGGCCACAGGCCACAGACACCCTAGCACCAGCTGGAAGAGAGACCTCATACCTCTTGCCATCACCCCTAGAGCTGCACCTCAACAGAGAGCTGGGAGAGTGTCACAGAGGAAAAATTTGGCAGGCTTGCACTGGACTTCAGGGTTTCTCCATCAAAGAGAAGACACAAACACCCAGCAACTCCCACACATGTGAACTATACCCTAGCCTTCCGATGCTGACCTGTTTGTCAGGAACAAAGGGGCAGCTGCAGTCACGCCAAAGCACAAACGCCTGCAATGAACTGCAAGGACTCGCAAGCACAGAGTGTCACGATCACTTTCAGAGTCCACTTTTAATTTCCAAACAAACCATATCTGATAGATGGCTGATTCCAGTGGTGATGGGAGATTCCCTGCAAGCCCAGACAAGGGGAATACCAGAGTGCATAAGGGAATTAAAAGGGAGCTTTCACATGGATTGACTTCAAAAGAAATTTAGTAGTTGCTGATTTCCGAGTCTCCCTTACAGTGTCTCCTAGTTAGCAAAGCTGCATGTGCCTGGGCATCTTTTCCATGGCCCATGGTCCTTCCCAACTGCCAAGTTTGGGGCAGCAGCAGGTTGCCCAGAGCAGGGATATCAGAGGCAAGTTACTTTGTTCTGTCTTTAAACCTGAGAAAGAGCACAAACACAAGCATGTAATATGCACCCCATTCAAACAAACACAGAGAACAAGGTAACTTGGGCTCCTATGTTAAAGAAAAGCTTATTTTTTCTTCAGTTTGATAAAGAAAAACATTAAAAGCAAAAAGCTGACGAAAAAGGAGAGGGAGCACTTAAAGGAAAGGAGGAGTTTCATCTTGTTTTAAAGATTAATTGCAAGATTAATCCCACCAGGCAACACAAGCTTTTGGCACTGAAGCAGAAAGGTGCTCTAGCCAATACCTCCAGCCAACACATATGCGTGCACCCCTGCGCAGCATTTCCCCAGTCCACATCCCTCAAATGCTAATGCACAAACAAAACTGCTTGCACTTGCAGCACTGAGATTTAATTAATTGGATATATTGAGCGAGCGTGTGCTGTGTGGCGTGGTGCAGAAGACGACTCTCCCAGGACTGCCAGAAAAGCCTACCAGCGTCCCAGGGACAGAGACGGGCAGAGGAAGTTCCAGACATTGCATAAGCACAGGCACACGTAATCACTCGTTCGCACTCTCCCGGCCAACACTAACCCAGACCCCTGCGAGTCGCAGCCAAGACCTACTCCAGCTATTCAGAGGTAACTGTGTGCCCAGTAAGCCTGCAGAGAAGGGAGAGGCCCTGCCTGGGGAAGGACACAGGTCCTACACAGAGGCAGCTGTCCCAGCACCCAGCTAGGATGAGCCCCAAGCCCCCGGAGGCCCCTCAGCCCCTGCTTGTGTAACTCTGATCCCACAGCTTAAAAGAAGGAAAGAAAATACAAGTATTTTTTCCAGGCTCTATCAACACTGCTGTAAGGAAAGAAATGCAGCTGAACGCGCCACGTGCTGTCCCACACTGCCTGAGGGGGCCCGGGCCTCTCACCTCCTGGCGCAAAGGTGCCCTTTGCCTCTTCATTCCACATGTCGGACTTGATGATCTTAAAGGTCTTTTCCAAACTAGTCGATTCTATGCTTAAGGGCAATAATGAACCGATATTCTCCTATCATAAGAGATTTCATGGAAGACTGTACCAAATTCAATGCCAAGATTATCAGGATCATAAATGTGCCAAAGAGAGCTAGGACTCTGCGCTGAAGCCTGGAGGGAGAGACCCACACAGCCACTTTGGGCTCTGAGGGCTACCAAGAGGAAAAGAGCAAGCTCAGGAGCTCAGAAAGCACAATCTGCATTCAAACTTCAGGTGACATGGTTTGTTCCATGCTGCCTGAAAGATACCCGTGGTGCATGGCCATGCAAAACCCTGGCTGCTAAGCACCAACCCAGCGCAGCCCCCCACATTACACAGCTCAAGTGGAGAGCACCTGAGGGGGAAAACACTCCTCTGGAGCTAAATGAGTCTGTTTGGAGCTAATTGAGTCTGTTCAGTTCTAGGGAAACACAGGTACGTAGCCAGAAAAATAATCCGGAACTTTGTACTGCTTACCAGCAATGCATAACTCAGAGCAGTTAAGTCTATATATACACAGAGATATATACTTGTGTGTGTGCACGCTTGTGTGTGTGTCTGTGTGTGTATTAAATATAGCTCAGGTTTTTTATACGGTGCCGTTGGCTGCGGAACAGTTTGGATAAGCATCTGCTACAGACCATCTGGACTTGGAGGGAGGGAGAGCGAAACGCTATGGGACTCGAGGAACGTGAAACTTGCAGTGGATTTTATACAAAAAAGTGTTGTGTAAGGTACACCGACAAATGTGCGGTATCAGGAAGGTTCTTTAATTAAAAGAAGAAAAAAAAGAAAGAGAAGTGATCCTGAAACTGCTGCTTCCTGTGGGGGTTGGAGTTGGCTACATTGTACTGACCTCACGCCACTGAAATTCTGCATCATTAGAAGAAACAAAATCAAGTTCTCAGGACATGCATTAGTATAGGAGAAGATCAAGCACCAGACTGGTGTTGCTGCAATGAATTGGAAGTGGTACCTGATGTTCAGTGGGTTACCATGGACTATCTTGAGCTTCCATCAAAAAATAAAAGCTCATAAAAACCATGGCAAGTTTTTATTCATTGAATTAACATACAAGAACAAATGGTTCTTGTGTAATGCACTCTGATATCCTTCTAAGACAGCTTCGTATTCATAATGTATATGGATGCACGCAGGGAGATAGAATCATTGAATCATTTAAGTCGGAAAAGACCTTTAAGATCATCAAGTCCAACCATTAACGCAGCACTGCCAAGTCCACCACTAAACCATGTTCCTAAGCGCCACATTGACATGTCTTTTGAATACCTCCAGGGATGGTGACTCAGGCTGGGCATCCGGTTCCAGTGCTTGACAACTCTTTCAGTGAACAAATTTTTCCTAATATCCCATCTAAACCTCCCCTGGGGCAACTTGAGGCTCTTTCCTTTTGTCCTATCTCTTGTTACTCAGGAGAAGAGACCAACACTCACCTCCCTCCATCCTTCTTTCAGGTAGTTGTGGAAGTGACAATAAGGTCTCTCCTGAGCCTCATTTTCTCCAGTCTGAACACCCCCAGGTTCCCTCAGCGGCTCCTCGTAAGACTTATTCTCTAAACCCTTCACTAGTTTCTCTTCTCCAAACACTACAGCAAAATTCTATGAACTGGAAGATTTTATAAATCAAGGCTTATAATGACCATGTCTTATGCAGATTCACTACAAACACTCAAACAAGCCAAAACTCATCATCAGGTTTTCAGAATTGCTGAGCACACTCTCCTCTATTTTTTTTCCCCGGTTGCAAGATCTGCAAAGGGTAACAAACGAAACTGAAGAAGATGAAGTAAGCTCAAGTTTGCAGAGTCCTCAACTTCCCTAGAAAATTGTTAGGTTTACAAAACCGATAAAGGGTTGAAAATCACTGCTCCGATTCTACCGACCAGTTGTGGTTCCAGATGGCTCAGGATGGTCTTGAGCAAGAATCAAAATGAGCACGGTTGACACTAATACCAAATGGGAACTTGGTACTTCAGGGATTTCCATGAGCTGAATTGTACCTGCCCTGTAACGGTAGCAAGTTGCTGGCATGCACACACTGGGAACTCAAGCATAGGATGGTATGTAGAAATAACAACTCTTATTCTGGAAAGAGCAGCTGTCCACTTTTCCCCACTACAAGTCATCTTTATTTTTCCAATATTTCAATAAAAAATATCTAACAGCACTTCAAAAGGTCCAGTAGGGTAGCATTTTGTAAAAGGAGCCCCTAGACCATTTTACAGAAGGACCTAATGGCTCTGTCCTATGAAAGCTTCCAGTTATACAAATCTCCAGCTTGAGCTTTATGGGGACAGCCAGCCACACTCAGAAAAGCCTGCAAACAGATGGAGATAATAGAAATTTAAATGGACCATACAGCTTTCAGTATAACCACCGTATGCGGTATTTTATCAGTTGCCAGGTGAGTGGGAGAGGGGGAGGGAAGGAGAGATCATCGGTCTCCCCATCCTGTCTACATTGGTCCAATCTCTGGCTCATATAGCAGCAGCTAAAACTATTCCCCTTTTGACAGGATTTATTAACCCAGTCAGGAAAGGTCAGGACAGAACATGGAAATAAGATTTAGACCAGATGCCCATGCTAATAGTAATTCAAACCACATATTCCCCACCTGAAATGAAAATACTAAATAAAGGCAGTGACAATCTGATATGCTTTTAAAGGTTTAGTGTTCTAGCCATTTTTTTAGTTAAGCAGATGATTTGTCTGATCTTAATGCAAATCCATTTGTAAAAGTTCAAGGAGTAAATAGGGATACAGGTTGAGAAGCAACCTTTTTTGATGTGTAGAAATTTGTATTCATGGCTTTTTTTGTTGGTAAGATAGAGGCTGTACACAAAGCTGTACCTGCAGGAATAAAAGCTTGACAGGACTTTTCATACGACATCATTGTAAATAATGCTTCCCATTATTAGACTATACCACTGCCATACACCTTCAAGAGAGGCAACCAGAGCAATAACAAGCAAATTGACCATAGACCCAGGCAAAGAGTAAGAAATCTCTCATTAGTAAGGGATGCCCACACACATGTTCAGATGTTGTGCTGGTACACTTTGAAGTTGGTGTTTTGTTTAGGGAAGAAATCAAGCAGCTAAGGAGGACGACAGAGAGGCTCCTAGCCAGGACTTAGGAGAACCACAGCACTGACCTACTAAAGCCTTCAGTGATGAGACAGGCAGAAAAGAGGCACAAAGACACAGCTGGGGAGCAGAAAAGGAATGTATGCAGCTCCTTATCTTGCTTTTCAACACTTAAGTTCCCATGGCAATGACTCTTTTCTTAACCTGAAAACAAGACGACACTTGTGTAACCAGTGAGTGAACAGCCACAGGCAAGCCTCCTCTGCTGATATACCCAAGCCTTGTCCTTGGCAAGATAGCCTGCAGCAGCCAAAAGGTCATGCAGTCATTCACCTTGTTCAGCCTCTGCCGATGGTGGCACAAGACCACGCTGCTTGTGATGGGAAGAGCCCTGGGGATGCTGGGGAAAGTGATGACACTTTGCCAAGAGCCACCCAAAGCACCACAGCTGCTTTTGGAGTAAGATACCCACCTAGCCCCAGGATACCTGCACCCTTCAGTCACTGCTCCGAGGCTCAGGCAAACAAGTTCTGGAAAAAAATCCAGAAAAACAGCCCTGGTTTAAGATGAATGACATTGCCCTCTGGCTCCCTGCAGGACTATCACTCTCTCACGATGGGAGGTGGTCTTCACCCCAGCCATTTCTGTTCACAGGAGGGACCAGGTGCCTACTCACCTTCCTCAGCGGTGTGAGCTAAAACACTGGAGCATAAGGCCCGGGCACCTCTTCCCGTGGCAGCCTCAAGCAGAGACGCAGGAGGGACAACTGGAGGCAGCAGCATGTATCTGATAAGCAGTGCTGTGCCACAGCTCCCCTGTCACAACTGTCACTGGGCATGCTTTAAAACACATATTTGAAATTAAAAAATTCTCAGTGCCCAAATGATAGAGCTGTTCACCTTCCCTCAGCCATCAGAGCAACACCAAGAGCTGTGCTGCCAAGCCATTTATTTTAACAAATGAAGTAAATAGAACTTCTCTCAGTTCCAACACCGCCCTTGGAAGAACACGCATTTTGGAAACCCGCAAAGAAAGACAAGCTCAGAGTGGCTTCAGAGCTACTTCAGCTCAACGCACAGACACAGAGTTGTTGTCTTCAAGAAAGAGGCAAGAGCATCCCCACAATTCACCCCACCAAGGCCCCAGCCCTGCTCTCACACTTTGTGTTTAACTGCTGGTAACTAACATGTTAAGCCCCCCTGGATTTACATCATTCCTCTGGCAGAATAAAACCATACAGGTTCAACAGGTTTTTCTTAAAAGTTACATGCAAGGCTCCCACGGTCTCAAAAGCCTGACTGTTGGCGCTGACCCCTGCTCCTTCCCCACCAACCCAAAATGAAACAGAGACACACTTGTTGTAAGACTGCTCCACCGCAGGCACACAGAGCAGGGACTGTGCAGGCAGGGCATAAGGCAGAGGTGGGCTCCCCGCTGGAGGGGAGCTGCGCTCCATTTCCCTTTCAGTTTTCTGAGGCTCTTTCTTCCTTCACTGCAGCCTGTCCAATGCGCATAGAGAAAGCGAGACATTTCTGAGCAGAGGCAGGACCTTGGAAACCCCATTTCACTGCCCTGTGGAGAACGAGCAATAAGCCCAGCCTCCCCACCATCCGCCAGTGGCTCCCCAGCAGAGCCCCTGCCGGGAGAGGGGGCTGGCGAGGGTCCAGCCCGCCCAGATACCATGCCAGGAGCTTGCAGCTGCAGGAATGTCTGGGAATGCCGCGTGCACGCAGCTTTTTTTAATTGCACACTCCTGCTTCCACCGCCTCAGTCCATCCCGGATGGGTGTTTTTGGGGGTTGGTTTCTTTTTTTGTCTTCTTTTTCTTCTTCCCTTCATCCTGCTTTTATGTGGACAGGGGAGAGAAGGGTAAGGGGAGCAATTATAAGGCAGGCTATTGTGATGGCACGCTTCCTTGCCTATTCTTAGGCTTTGAAGGGACATAGAATCATAGAATTGTTTGGGTTGGAAAGGACCTTAAGATCATCCAGTTCCAACTCCCTGCCACAGGCAGGGACACCTCATACTAGACTGTGCTGCCCAAGACTATGTCCAACTTGGCCTCGAACACTGCCAGGGATGGAGCATTTACCACTTCTTTGGGCAACTTCTTCCAGTGCCTCACCACCCTCACAGTAAAGAAGTTCTTCCTTACACCTAACCCGAACTTCCCCTGAACATCCTCCAGACTAAGTGAGCACAGCCTTATCTTACCCTCGTTTCTATGTAACAGTTGGGTTTTTTCAAACTCAGAGAAGCCAGTTTTCGCTGTTGGTAGTGGTGGAAAAAGTAGGGCTTTCAGACGACACAAACCAGTGCGAACAAAACTGAAGGAACACATTTCAGAAAAGCTCGACGTGCCTGAAAACCCAGCATGCAGGGAGGAGTGTTATAACAATATCAAGCTATGAAACATACTTTGGCAACCTGTCTTTTGCATCTCAAGAGGCTAAATGCTGCCCATATGCAATGGATGAGAGCGCATCTTGAAAACTGAGCAAGTCCTGGCAGTCACATGCAAACTACTCAGAACCGCCAGCTCTATCATTAAAACTCAGACTGAGCACAACAGAGACACATTCCAACTGCAATACTGAGTTTGAAGCCATCACACCAGATTTCAAATGCAAATGGAGTTCATAAACATGCAGTCTCTTACACCATGACCTTACATCTTATCTCTTCCACTGAAAGGCATGGTTCAGCTGTCTCAGCCTCTTTTCCACCTCCTGCAGCATCAGTACTCCACAGGAAAGAGCGTCATCAAGAAAATCCTAGTGTTGCTGTGTCACTGGGAATTTTGAGATAAAAATGTTTAACAGGCATAACCTGCCAGAAATTGTGTTGAATTATTATTATGTTCAGCAGAAGTTACCATCCTTCCCAGAGGTCACTGTTCCCTCAGAGAGATAACAGCTTAACTCCACATCTGCTGCTCCAGCCCAGTTCCATCAAGATGGATTTGAGGTCCACTATTTTAACTAACACAGACCACCCTGACGGAGCAGTATCGGCTAAAATCTAGTGAAATCTGCATGGCTTGTTCTCACTGAGAGCAGATGCTCAGCCACATCTGCTTACAAACCCACCATCTGCACGAGCACTGCTTCTGCACCAATGTTGCTGCTAGATGAGACCACCTTCCACACACAAGGCTGCCTCTGCCTGCTTGGGCTCTGGCTCCCATCAAAGAATCAGTCCTGCAGGTTGTATTTGCAAGACTGCCATTGCGAGCCCTAGGAGGACATTAAGCAACACACAACTGTTCAAGCCTTCCTACTGAAGACAACCATCTGATTCCAACATACGATGTTCTTAAATGCCATCAAAAAAGACTGCACTAGGTGACAAAGTACTTTATGATCGTTTATGATCACCACAGGCAGCCTCTGATTGAAGTATCTTCTCATCTCTGGACTGTCTGCTATCAATCAATCGATCAGACACAAAGTACCCGACTGGCTTCTTACTACAGAAACAATCCAGACATGCTGAAGCAACTGGAAAAGAAAATTCAGCCAAGGCTCTTTTCGTAAGCAGCCTGACCACTGCAATGTTTTTTTTCTGGTCTTCTGTATACAGTTGTGACAACTGCAGTAAAATATTCCCTCAGCCACCCTCCCATAGCCCACTGAATCTGTAACCACCCACCCACACCACAGATGTACTCAGAAGTTACGAATCCCTCCCTCCCTATTTACACAGTGTGACAAGCTGGGATGCCACCACTGCAGCAGTATTAGTGCTCCAGCCTTGCCACAAGATACTAAATCTGTGCCTCCTGTGTAAGAAGTAATGCCTAACAAATAGGACAAGCCGCTTAGATGGCATCTTGGGTTCAACTGCGTTGTTCAAGCTCACTGTAGGGTTAGAGCTGGTTGGGAACAATCATAAAATCATACATCAATAAAATGATTTTATTTTAACAAATAGTTAATAGGTCACATTTTAGGCACTGCATATGCAGGGCTAGACTGCAAAATATTTCACACTTCCATATTTTCTTCTTCACATATGCATCTCTAGCAATATTTCACACTATTAATAAGCAAGATCTTCACTTTCCATTATTGCTAGACATCATCATAACTAAGCAAAAGATGCACCTTCCACTTACAGCTTCCAAAATTTCTTAAAATTATCTAAACTACTGCATTTCAACATTATTTTGTCCCTACCTTGCCTACCTTGCCAGTAGGGAGCAGAAGCAATACCCCTCTATGTTATAGCTTTTACCATCCTCCTGCGCTGTATGATTTCTAGGGCAAGGAGTTGGCTCAAAGAGCACGCATTTCTCAGATGCTCTTCTACTTCTCTCTGTCCTTCCCTGGACCCCCTTAAAAAATCCTACAGCTATATCCTTTTCCAATAAAATACTAGAAGCCCTTTTTACTCCCCAGAGTTATTATACTGTGCCCTTTCACACAAGCCTGTCCACCTGTTTAAGAGACTGTGCACTAGATAATACTGGAGAAAATAACCTAATGGAGCAGAGCTGCTCCTCACATAAAATTATAAAGGATAACATTTTATAACCTTGTTTTCCTCACTGTCAGAGAGAGATGGAAAAACTCTCTCCTTCCCTCCTCTCCCCCTCACAACTTTTTTGTTTGTTTTTTCTTTAAATGAACACCACCAGGACAGAAAGATTATTTGCTAAAAAGACTCTGAGAAGTTAATGCAGAGCATTTAAATATACTGTCTGTCAGCCGATAAGGTCCTAGTATGGAGGCCTCACCTTTCACTCCCTAAGCGGGAACATCCCTGTTTGGCTTGGCTCAGCCTCCCGAAGCACTGTGTCACTAACTGGAAACAGGCGGGTTTGACGGAGCTTCCAAGAAGAGGCTCAGAGGAGTGATGTAACACAGGCACCCCCCCTCAAACCAAGCCAGGAAGAAACAGAGGATGCTGCTCAAGGAACTGGGTCTTTGCTGTGTCCCCTGCTAAACTAACTTCCAGCGTGTTCTGGGAAGCGTGACAGTTTTGTCTGTATGTTTACTGATGGCTGGGGCTCGGGTGTCTCTGTGGATCACAAACGGGACTGCTGAGAGCAGCAGTTAGGAGCCTGAAAGCGCTGGTTACATTAATTGTGCCCTTGTACTTTACAGAAATCTTTGACAATCTGTCTAGAGACTAGAAGAAAACCATAACAGCTACCTCCTCTCTGCGGCTATGAGATACTGCACCAACCTATCTGTAACCTCAGGGCTATTTCTACACCAAGCCCCTCTCCCCACCAAAGGCCAGACGAAGAGATGAGCACCTGTACGGGTACAACTTGTCATGACAAAAACCCTCTTGAGTCCAAGATGTTTCAAATATCTCTGCTTAAAGCAAGAGCTCTGAAGCAATGCATCTCATGGACGCATTTCAGATAGCCACAGAGCCATTTCCCAGCACCAGTCCTGAACAGCCATTTCTCTTTGGTACATATTGCAGACCACTGAAGTCACAGCCTGGCCTGCACACAATTCATTACACTTCCTTGCTCCATTTGTCTCCAAGTTTCTTCCTACCCCTACTTGATCCAGATTTTCTCTGGCATGTGCTCATTCACTTTGGATTATCTCCACGGGCCTTTGACTCACATTCTTCCCTGCTGCTAGACCAAACTGACGGAGTGCAGCCTGCTGGCTCAAACACCAGACCTCTTGTCGGAGATCTACACAGAAGCATGGATTGAGATTTTTGGGACACCTGCCTGAAAATGCCTTAGACGTGTTCAAGTAAGAGAGGACACATAATTGAAGAAAGTCCCCTCCAAGGCCTTCTGGCAATACTTTGAAAGTCAAGGTCTTTTAAAAATTACTGTTCTTATGAGGGGAAAGGGGAAACTTTACACCTCACTTGTGCTTTTATTTCTGTATTTTCTGTTCTGTCTTGGCCATAACCCACATGTCCAAATGCCCAGAGGCTGCTTCTGGGGCGCAGGCAGCACTCTGGAACAGCAGAACTGCCCCCCATGTGGTTCCTGTATGGGCACAACTGGTCCAAGCAGCAGAGATCTGTTCCTAACCTGCCAACCACGTGCTGCGGCGTCTACTGTTGCGAGGAGCTCAGCTCCACTACATAAGCCAAACAGAAATGAGATAGGGCAGCTCTGCAAAGATAAACCTGCTGTCCATCAATCACAGGTTAAGCATATGTCCAGGCTATGGGCACTTAGAGCGGTTTAAGGCATTGCATGTCTTGTGCTATTGCTCCACTGCCGCAGGTTATCTTTCCGCAGCAGGATGGCAAAGGCAGTCACAGGAGTACCTCTCTGCTCCACTAATGAACTGGTGCTGCAGGACCAGCACTGCTCACTGTTCCCACCCTCGGATAGGCATGTGTGGTGACTCCCAGCAGCACATGTAGCCTCAGACCCTCCTGGTAGACCCAGCTGAGCCTGACCAGTCTAACAGGACCATCAAGTTGAGGAGGAGCTTCATTCCCAGCCAGACCTGGTTGTCAGTGCTTCTCCAGGAGGCACCCCATGTCAAGCAGCAGGTCAGGAAGGGGCCACTTCATGAGTGCAGCTGCTCCCCCCACCAAAAAACATCCCAGACACGATGGGAGCTTTATGCCCAAAGGAGAAGTAACACCACTTTAGAGAAGCTGGGCACTCTCCTGGCGATCACTGCGTTTTCAATACAGCTTTTGCATGTTTTCAGTACAGCTTTTGCATGTTTCCAAGCCACATCTGCTGTCCACACTATACTTGAATAAAATATTTTTCCTCCCAGCATATTCCAAAGTAAAACAAAAATAACACTAGCACTAGAGAAGGGTACACCATATCATGGAAGCAGTTTAAGGCAGTGCCTTCTGTCTGCCAGCTACCTAAACACAGAACACGTTAAGGAAGAAATATTACCCACCCTTCCCAAACATCCTGGGCACTCTCCTCCTCTTTTCTCAACCTGTGTGCTAAAATTAAACATGAGTCCCCTATAAAACATGGGGAGACCAACCCTGCATCACATACAAACTAGCAGGCTTGTTAAAATGCTGCAAAAGTACTGGATAGACCTCGATAAGGTAAGGACTGCTACAGGCAATGGATTTTAAGCTTTCTCCAGCTGGTGGTGTAGACAAGCACAGGCTTGTAGTATTGTGACAAAAGTGGCAGAGGGACAACAATCTTCCACTCTTAAAAGTCAGGGTAAAAGTTGGTACCATGGCTACAACTGGGATCATATCAGCTGCCACCTTCAACTAGCTCTACTTTTAAAATGAAAGCTGAACTTCCCTTTTCTGTCTGGGTATTCATCCCACCTCCTTATATGTTCAGTCTATTGGGTTTTCTTTATACCTCATCCTAACTGATTGCTTTTCTTCCTTTCCTCAGCTTTTTTTCATCTGCCAGGGCTGAAAACCCTGCATAAACTGATAGCAACCAGGTGGGGTTTAGCCAGTCTGTTCCAGACAGAGGTACAGGGAGTACAAGGCCATGTTCGGTACTCACCTCCAAGAGGGAACATACATAAAGGTGGCCTTGTGTTTTGGGACTAATGCCTTTTTCTACCACAAATCTTATCCTTTCCCCCATGCCTTGTGTGCTGTCCACTGTTATATGGGCCAAAAGGTGTCATGATAAAGACAAGCAGTTCAAAACAGCTTGAAGAGATTAAAGCATTTGTTTAGACTTCACTGAAATCAACACAGTGTAGGAGAATGACCAAATGCTGTGATGCATTTGGACAGATTAGAGTCACTTAGGGTGTTCTGTACGTTCTGCCTTGCTGAACATGAACATGTTGACTCCAGAGAGTCAACAGGCCCAGCAATAAAGTTTTATAGCATTTAAAGCTAGAAAGGACTATGAAACCTTCCCAACCTGACCCTTCCACATGTCCCAATCCACCATTTCCCTGAGGTACCCTTTTATAGGGCCTGATAATTTGTTCTTCGTTGAAATATAACTGCTAGAACAGAACATGGCTGTGCTGCAAAGATTGAGAAATGAACATTTTTTTCCCCAACTCAAGTGTATTTTTAGCTTTTCCTTTTTTTTTTTTTTTTTGTTCTTAATGTTGTTATGCTTTCCAGTTCTTTCATATTCTAAGGGTTGAAATTCAGGAATTCAGGACACTGTGTAGTAGCACTGGTTTCACCAACAGTGTATACTGAAGTTAAATAGAGAAATAAGTTTGAGAAACATGGATTTTCAAAAAAAGTATTTTTCCTTCAGAATCACCTCAGGAGAGCACATGGAGTCACTTGTCCACTCTGAACTCTAGACCATTTTCTCCAATTTCTGATTCCAACATACATTCACCTGCCCCATAGGTACAGACACATTTTTTGTTCCTAGACACATAACTTTGCTTCTGGATCATGGATGAAAACCTTGAGAAGCCTCTCGTCTGGTACATTTTTGCAGAACCCAAGAAATCTATCCTCTGACACCAACTGTCCATTAGCAACTACTCTGAGTCAACCCTTTAATTTCACACATTTTATGGTAAAATTTTTTAATCACTACAATGAAATAAATATCCAATTTCTTGCAAAGGGTCTCCATTTTCTTTTTCATCTGACAGAATGAAATCAGATTTGCCCAACTATACTGCTTTTCATAATATCCTGCCTTCCAGAGTTAAATCATATCTGTATCCTTCCACTCTAACTACTGAATCCTACAAGATTCCATGTATCCTTGAATATGTTTGGTTCTAGGATCTCCAGTGCATAGTTTTTATTTCCTCCCCTTTACTCTTTCTTAATCAATTTAATGTTTTCATGATGTCATGACCCAACGAAAATCAGTGTCAACAAGCCAAACTTCTCCTTTGGGACCTCTCAGCCTATCTGGATTTCCAGTTATCCAGATTCATTGGTTCCAAGAAGTTTTGTAACCTGATTACTGGCAATAGTTAATTCTCACACTACACCATTAAAAAAAAAAAAAAAGGTTCCCTTTCTACCCTTACACTTGCCAATATCGTCATTTCCTCTTGGATATTCCTAGCTGATCATCATCAGCTCCTCCCTACTTCACAATGATTCTTTTTTACTCTTCTCTAATTTGTAGGTATTACCTTGGGCAAAAAGAGAAAAGGTATTTTCAGAGGACATTAGCAGTTTAAAAAAAGAATAGCATAATGATAGCTTAAGATTCATAATCCCCTTCATGATAATGATAATTTTATTCCAGGCACAAAGCTCTGAAGTACCTTGCTGTGGGTACAACGACATTAATTATCTGTGTGTTATGAGAACCACAGCTGTAACCAAAGTTTTCACAGACTCTCTATTCTGGTACTGATACTGAAAATTACATTATACACATCATATGAAACTGAGAAAGAAGTTTCCATAATATTAATGTAAGCTTAACATAAACTGTTTTGATCATATCGCTTCCACATCCTCTTCCAAACACCTGTCAAAGCAATACGTATTTAAGGTTTTTAATCTTTCCTCATAAACCTGCTATTTCAACCACTTACTTCTGCTGTTGTTCTTTGAATTCTTCCAAACTACCCTCTCTCTCAGATATCTGGTGTCAAGAATTAAAAAGCCCACAGCCAAACTATAGCATACTGACACCTACAAGCCCCAGGTTCCCATGCATCTCCCCAGACCATACTTTCCAACACCTTAATCACTGCAATGGCAGTGGCACAGTTACTTGGCCATCCTCAGTCACAACCCTGGCTCCTTCAACACACAGACTTTACAGCCTTCTGCACTGAATAACTTCAATTGTCTCTTCCCTTGGCCTTCAGCAATGCAAGTTTCCACAGATTCTCATTTCTCGCCTGTAATTTCCAACCTCCCTTTTCCCCTCAAATACCTGCAAATTTGAAACAAAAATAAAGGAAGTCCAGAAGTTCCTTGTAGCTGCAGTAGCTCCATCCCTGCCACCATATCCTATAATGTCCCCCTTAAACACTGAAGCCACATCTTAAAAGCAAGTAAGATTTTTCATTCCCAACTAATCTTGCCAGAAAGCTGTTGCAAGCAAGATCCTGAGGAGGGGGTTGTCTGTATGCCTCTCTTCCAGATCTTTTTCACGAAAGCTAAAAATTATGTTGTAGACATGAAGTGCCTTTAATTTTATTTTCTTTTAGAAAAAACTAAGACATTGACTGCACAGTTTTCCAGGTTAGTGCCACTTTTTTGTAGGTTTTGATCTTGCAGACATATTTGTAGTTGAGAAAAAAACAACCAGCTACATAAATTAAGTCCATCTTTCCCCTGTAGTTTTGCAATATATTTCTAACAACCCAACAAACAAGCAACAGCAATGGAGAAACATTCCTAAGTCCCAGAGCAGACTCCCTACTGCTTTTTCAGCACAGAAAGATCATAGGCAATAGGAATTCAGCTGAATTAGTACAGCTGAATGAGAAGTCACAAGTCACCCTGGGCAAGTACAAAAATAGGACTTTTCTTTCTCTTTTCGTCCATCTTGTAAGTCACAGCATCCACTGAAAGCCATGAGGTGCAAAAACCAGGCAAACAGAAACAGAACTGCAAGAGCACCAAGGCATGAGGAGGAGACAAGTTTTGCATTCGGAAAGCTCAAGCCTTAAAAATAGTGCCAAAGCTCATTTCTGCCGTGCCTGTTTGTTCAGGGAGTCCCACCTGAGCCATGCCTTCCAGCTGCCACTGGGACGAGCCAGCTGAGTACCCCAACGGCTGTGGCACAGCACCCTCACACATCTGGAATCCTCCTGTATCCACCTGCTTCTGCATTCCCTGGATCACTGGAGAGCTGTTGTTATCGATTTGATAAAGTTGGCCAGGAGCCTCCCAGCGAGTCTCAGCTTTGGCTCCTTCAAGGGTACTGGGAGGGAAAAGGACAGGCAGACATGCAGGTATCGGTCTGGAGAGGCAAGGGGGAAATGCTTTCCAATGAGAGGAAGGGCAGATGGTCCACAGCCAGCTAGAATGGATGCCCCTTGAGAGCCCTCAGTCCCCACAGCATTTCACCAGGGAGTGCAGGAGGCATCAGTCAGACACTGTAGGCAGGATCAGTTCAGTTTTTTTCTTTATAAAAGAAAAAACAAACAAAACCAAATCTATGCTTTATGTCTTTTGTCTGAAAAATACAGCTTCCCAGCCTGCCCCAAATACCACACCAGTCCCAACACTGAATCACACACACAGCTGTGCAGGGGGGATGGATGCTGGAGAGGAGAAAGGGAAGGGAGCTGTGGCACTGAGGAGCTGAAGCAAGACATACCGTCAGTGCTGATGACTAGGCCAGTTACACCCGTGATGAGAAAGGCAGATGTTTTGCAGAAAGTCAGCCACTGCCTCATATTAGGAGGTATGAAAGCAGACAGCTTAGAGGTCATATTTTCCTCATCCTTTGCTAGCCAGGACAGATCCAAAAAGCCAGGTATCTGGCTGCAAGAAATAATGACCTTCTTATTCTTGGTTCTTCCTGAAGATCTCATCCCAATCGTAGTAACACAGGCTTTCCCCAAAGGCAACAGTCACATCACTTCTGTTGCTGCAAGAAAAGCCGCAGGAGAAGCTCAGCTCTTTACTGCTCTTGAGTTTTGGTTCTACTCATACTCACACAAATCTCTTCAGTGGGTACTAGAAGCTCCATAAATGAGAACACACATATTTTCAGATAACCCCCACGAAATCAAAACAGTGCAAGCAGATTACTGAAGCCAACAGAAGAATCTATAAGGACACCTGGGAAAAAAGCAGCCTTGGGGTAAGCTTCCCCTTGTGCACAAAATTTACTGCAGCAGTGGAGGAACAAAGACCTGCTTGGTATACAGGGCTTGGGGTGTTTGGGTTTTTTTGTTGGCTGTTTTCCAGGTTTTAGGTCATATAAACCTCCAAGCTAGTCACACAAGCTACAACATAGGGTGGTCTCCAAAACACCTACAGTTTCAGGGTTAGCCACAAAAAGGAATTAGAACAGGTAGCAGCCAGCCCTTATAGGCTTGAGGTTGCATAATGACAAACAGCCTTGAAACAAATGGTGTAGGCTCTTATCATTTCAGCATATCAGATGGCAGAAGAGCAAGTAGGTAAGGCTCCCAGAATGTTATCAGGAAAATCCGGAACAAAATTATGGGTGCCTAACCAAACCACAAGTCCAACACACCACTCTGCACATCATGTGTGCTGCACAGAAAGAAAACATACACACAGAAACAAGCATCTGTTCAGGACAGCTGGAACTCAGTTCAGTTTTCCTTCTGCCCATTTCAGTAAATCCAAACCAGAACATTGCTTTTGTGAAAATATGGCCATCAGAAACAATAGTTTTCTAACAAAATCAGCAAAACCAAGTGGCCTCAATCAGTTGGTAGTGTAACAGGGACATGAAAAACTCAGGGATCAGACTACTGCCTAGCAATGCCGTATCTAAACTTGAGCAAGGCAGTGCCTTGTGTCCTTCCTTGCGGAAGGAACCAGAGCACAGCTCCAGCTGGATGGGGACTCAGGTGGCCTCTAGCCCAGCCTCCTGCCCAAGCAGGGCCAGTGCTAAGCTCAGACCAGGTAACTTGGGGCTTTATCCAGTCAGGCCTCAAAAACTTCCAAGGAAGGAGATGGTGCCACCTCTCTGGGCAGCCTGCTCCAGTGCTCAGCTATCCTCTCAGGAAAGCTGTTTTTCCTTACCAGTCTGAACCTCTCTCATTTCAGTTAATGTCCACTTTTTCTCATCCTCCTGTCATGCAATGATGTAAAAAGCCTGGCTCCTTCTCCACTCTTCTCTACAGACCTTTGCATCACAGCATCCAAACTTTGGAGAACGAAAATTAAACAGGATACTTCAAACCTCAGCAATTAACAGATGCTTTCCTTACTTTGCAAGACACCATATGCCTAAAAGCATTTTGCCACAGCTGAAGACCCTGCTTGCATCCAAAATCAGGGGCAGCACTCAACATTGCCGGTGCAGAACAAGGGCAAGTGACCTTCCCCCTCTCTATTGCAGATTTGCCTATCTTGCACAAGGGAGCACACACCTTACCTCTTCAGGCAAGCCCAACTCCAGCAAGAGCTGGAAAATGAGCGCTCCAGGGTGTCACCAAACAGCCAAGGCTTGTCCTGGCAGAGCTGCAGAAGAGGAGGGTGCCCAGCAAACATAGCTCCAGCTGAGCCACTAAAGTGTATCAGCAGTATTGGGTTTTGCCCCTACGCTATAAGGGAGAAGCCTCCACCAACACACTTCCCTCCTGCATCTCTGCTCAGGACACATAAGACTTCACAAGGAAGGAGGCCTGAAGCTCCCTAAGGCGCCTGTCCAGAGGTCTCTAAGAGGTTACCAGAGCAGCCTGGTCTCTTTTTCTCACCCCATATGACTAACAGATTGCGTGGAAGGACAAAGCACAGCTGCAGGAGAATGTTTTTTGTTGGCAGAGAGGAAAGAGATGAAGTGGGTGTCACATTTTTCCATTGGATTTTTGCTTGTCGCCACAGCAGAGCCAGATCACGTACAGAAGATTGAAAGCCAGTTAGCAGCAGATGGCAGAAAAAAAAAGTAGTGAGTAGTTTCCAAGACACAGCGAAGGCACAGAGAGGTCACTGGCACTATTAAGCTACACATTTGGATGGATGGCAGCTATGGGGACAGCTCTAGCAATTCAGATCTATCCCATTTAACCAGCCTTTCCTTATTTTCTCACATTGCCTTCTCCGCTTCCCAGGTTACCCTCATGAGAGGGAGCATTCCTTATTCAATACAGCATTTATATCCTTCCTGCACACATTTAGCACTGATGTAACTCAATTCAGTGACTCTTTTCTGCAGTCACAACCTGCGTTTGACGGCTCACAGACAGAGAGAATGACAGCCCCTGCTATGAAGAGCTTAGCAGCTCAGTCTGGAGACAGTGGACGCAATGCCCTTATTAAGGGGCATCTGCTACGCCTTATTAAACCTCACCATTTTTGCCCTGTCTTCTTTACTGCCTATTACTCGCTTAAATGAGGTGAAAGGGTAACACATTTGCCAGCAAAAATGTGGCCCTACGCCAAGCTTAATTTTTGCACTCTGTTTCTGTCACTTTTATACAAGACAAACAATTTAGCATCCAAGACAGCCTCCACTTTTCACCAACACTTGGTACCATGGAGGGATGGCAGTACCATTGACTGGATCCAACATCAGCACTTCTTTGAACCTCAGGTCTGTCCGTCTCTTTGCTACACATCCACATTATTCTCAGACAACCCTTTTTCCTACTGATCTTTGAACAGCTGCCTCCTCTAGATAATCCCCTTTCTTTCCAGTGACAACCAAATCATAGTCCACTGGTACCAAATAAATACACACATCAGGATTACATCTAAGCACAACCCATAAAGCTACCCAGACTATTCCCACCGCACATTCCTTTAATCTGCAACACAGTTCCACGACGCCTTCCCCAGCCAAATATTCCTTCCCGCCCTCTCAATGTCAGCACCAGAGCCTGGGCTGCTACAGGGTAAGCTGTGTCAGGAAACTAATACCTCTTGAAAGCTTATTTCTTGCATAAGTCATTTTACTGGATGAGCTCCGCAGCAGCTGCCACAACAGCCTGCAGTTACATCCAGGTGCAGAACCACACTGTTCAGGTGTTGTCACCCAGAAAAAACACACAGCCAAAGGGCATCCACATAGTACTGATTCCTCATCTCCATGACTCAGAGGGAGATGAATAGGGAGCAAGAGCAGAAACGTGCCCTCCCTGAAAAACCAGATGCAGAGCTCTACTGTGAGAAAACCCTTCAGGGACCCACTCAGAACCCATCTCCCTTGGAAAAAGGAGAGCTGCTCTTGGTAATCAGAGGAGGTAAAGGGAGGACCTCATAAGCTCAGGGTAAGCAGCCAATTCAGTCTCTGAAAAATGCCACCGAGCAAGGTTAGTCACCCTATCTGACTGGCTATCAATAATTGCTAAAGTCTTGCCCACAGGATGATCCTTCTCCAAAAGGGAGAAAAGTAGCCCAAGACAGAGGAAACAGATGATGGATGTTTAAACCAAGTATTACAAAGTGACTGGAAAACAGCTTTTAGGAATGCAAGGAGGAAGGAGTACAGACAGTACAAAAGACAGCAAGGCCTGATAACCAGTATTTGAATACAGCACAAAAAACCAGCATCTATCTGCAAATGTAAAGCCAGCAAGATAACTTACCCAGTCAGAGACAGCTGCTTTCAAGGAACCAGCTCCCCCCTGTCAAAGCAATAACTAAGTATCTCAGGGGTACCTTGGTAGCTGAGACACCAAAACAAAATAAGCCCACAGTGACACAGCCCATACACCTCTTTGGAGGAATGAGTAGCAAGACATGGTACAAGCTAGGTGCCTCAGTCCTTAACAGTCCTCAGTAGGTCTGCAGCCTGTGCAGGAGCAGGGCCATCAGAGCTGTGCTGCTGCTAAGCCCACAGAATGGTTTTGGTTGGAGCGGACCTTAAAGCTCACCCAGTTCCAACCCCCTGCCATGGGCAAGGACACCTTCTGCTAGACCAGGTTGCTCCAAGCCCCATCCAGCCTGGCCTTGAACACTGCCAGGGATGGGGCAGCCACAGCTGCTCTGGGCAACCTGTGCCAGTGCCTCACCACCCTCACAATGAGGAATTTCTTCCTAAGTTCCGATCTCCACTCTGCCAGCTTAAAGTCATTGCCCCTTGTCCTGTCACTACATGCATAGTAAAAAGCTCTCTCCCCTGATGAGTCCAACGTCTCCCTGTTCCTGCCATAACAAAGCTGAGCACACCCGCTCTAGCTCAGCTCCACAAAAAAGCCTATTAAGGGAGGCTTAGAAGCTCTCCAAGCCTAGAGGCAACATCTTGTGTCACCACAGCATGATACTGCTGTGCACAATGGCTCCTAAGGCACTGAAGTACTTTAATTCTGCAGTAGTTACTTCCCTCCCGTATCTGGCAGGCAGCTCAGACAAAAAGTGGTTTTACTAGGTGGTGGTATAGGTGACAGCCACACAGCAAGAAGCTGAGACAAACCAAGAAACAGACAGTGGCACATTAGTCAAAGGCCTCTTTGCTTTATTTTTGTATTTGTTTTTACTATTTTATTTCACAGCTGGCACAAAGATGATCTGATCTCACAGCGTACAAGCAGAAGTGTCAAGGCAGACGAGCAGAGGAGGAGAAAAAGCTGCAATTTAACTGCTATGGTTGAAGTCAGTGCATCAGAGAGCAAGAAGGACACAAAAAGATCAAATCAAACTGCACATCTCCATCTGGGATCTGCAGCTAGTCAGATCAGCCTCCTCCAGAGACATAGGTGATCCTAAGTAGTGAGACTGCTTTAATAAAACACTGGTCACACACACACCACCACCCCAGGATGGGAAACTTACTTAACCCCCAGCTCTGAAAGACCCCAAAGAAGAGACTCTTCACAGTGCAAACAAAGACTTGCAAAGAGCACAAGTTTCCCCCGGACTCTGCAGATAAGTTCAACAACTCCAGACACAGGAAAACCCTGTCTGGTAAGGCAGTGAATGAATTCTTTTACCACAGCTATCGCACACAACCTGCTCCACGCTTAATGACTGGCTTTCCAGAGTAAGGAAACATTTACAGAGGACAGTGCACATCAGTCACGTCCATCAGGAAAAAAAACAGTGGTTTTGTACATTAAAAGCTGGCTTATTCTTATCTACCCCACTTCAAAGTCAGTCCCAGGACAGAGTAGGATTTTTTTCCAGCTTCCAGCCTTGCTGCAGATCAAGCACTTCACTATAAAGTTACAGCCAGTCCAAATGAAACCAGCCAGCAACTCAATACCCTCATTTTTCTAATTTTAACTGTCAGAAAATGGGAGGGTAAAGTTTCAAAGTATCCCACTTGCATTTATCTCAGCTTTTTGAGCAACTGTAGATCATTTAGACCCATTATGAGTATGTGACATGTCCCTTGGCAAACAGGGATAGTTTTCTTATTTAAATTTGGGAAGAAAACAAGAGAAGTGGGCTGGCTTTCAGTGCAAGGCACTGAATACAACCAGTTCTGCTGCTCATTAGTTGTGACCCTGTTTAGCTTTTTAATATGGAAAGTAATTCTCAAAATTTAACACTACTGCTTTGTGCAAAGTTTGTATATAACTATTTAAAAAAAAATAAAAAAAAAATCACACTTTTACATTTCCCCTTTTTACTGGAGGATTTTGGCAAAGTCCTTGAAAGTACTGACTTGATAAATATTTCACTTAAAGTTAGCTGTCTGGTCCTCCATATGCAGGTGTACAGAGAAGAAAAAAGGAGAGATTTCAGCTTTCTTGTTTCCTGGGCAGCAGGCCAAACCCCGCTTTCAAATAAATGAAGTACCTTCTGCCCCCAAAATAAACAAATAAATGGATCAAGCTATATTGACACCAGATTTTAGAGAGCTACACGCAGCCGCCACAAAATAAGATACAGCCATCTCCACATCCATACATGCTGTGGTAACCACAACTTCTAATTAAATACACACAGACTGCAAAAATCAAGCACTGCCACCCGTTTAAATTAACTATTGCCAGTGCCGTACTCAGAAAACTAGAGGCAATCCCTGGCAGCTTGTTCAGAAGCAACGTTTCTGCAGAAGTCATCAGAACACAAAGTAACAGTGACCATGATTTTTGTGGCAGAGGAAATGAGTCACAGCAAGCTCCCAGTGAGGTTCAGAGGCTTCTAATGGGCGATTTTTATCCCAGGAAATAAGGCCAGCTCAATGTTTCCGCAGCTCATCTTAAGATGACAATCACAACCCATCACAAGCCATCACTGAACACTAACCTTCGGAGGTGGATCACTTGTTTTGCTCTTGCAAGGAGACAGATAGTAATTTGGTTGCCAAGGCCTAAGATGTCTCCTCTGCTCATTCCAACCTACGCTGCGCCTATATTCCAGTGTTGAGCTGGCCACAGCATCACCAGCAACATGGCAACAGGCTTGCTGAGCTCAAACACCACTCAGACAATGGCATCGGCAATCTGATATTTGAGGCATTTCAACTTTTTCACGAGCTTCAAGTTCAACAGTCAGGCTCTTTAAAGAATAAGCAATTTGGGCTACTTAGCATTTCCAGTTAATCACTCAGGACATGACATGTGGGAAGTTAGTCCTAAATATGTAAGCCAGCCGTTGCCCTCACGTACCTGCAGGGCAGGTGTAGTTCTATATCTGCTATGCCAAGATCACAGTCACACTGACATTCAGCTGCATTTTGCTACCATCTGGAAGCAGCAGCCAGCAGCTAGTGTGTTAAAATAATCATGAAAATGGGGGGGGAAAAACCCCTGCCTCCTCAATATTAAATAAGGAGGTTTTAAATGTCAAAGGCTCGTAAGAACCATCTGCCTGTCAGCTCCCATCCAGCAATAGGACAGGTAGTTGGCATTTCACAGCGTGTTTGTCAGACATCCATCTGCATTAGATCTGGCATTTGTCACTGAAGATGCTGTCCCAGCTGGGCTGCATACAACCGCCAATCAACTCCAACAGCGACCCACGACCACAAGCAGAGCTCTCCCAATTCATGCCTGCCTGTGTGTTACGGGAAGTACCAGCAGCAGCAAGATGGTGAAGAGTTTGTAACCTGGCCACACTTCTGCTCCCTGTGGGTAGCAGCCGGCTTTGTGCTTCCTTTCTGCTTGACTGCCAGGAAAAAGGAAAAGCATATAATAACAATAATAATAATACCTTGCATAATGCCAGCGTATGGTATTACCGACACCCAATCATAACAAGCTACAGGGCATATGAAGATGATATATGCAGACAGATCACATATGCCATGAACACACCTCTGGGAAACCTTTCAGCCTTTTCTTAGCTGGGAAGCTAAGCTGCTCTGGAAAAATAACCACTGTAAAGCTATCTGGCATCCAGGTGATTACTATAAACTATGAAGGTGTTAATGAGCTACCTCAAAGACTGCTGCCTGCCAACACCAGAGCTGAACTACTCAAGGTCCTGCTTTCTCCTGGCACAGGTGACAACATCACCAACAGCATCAGCAGAGTGAGGGAACCACTCCTTACACTGCTTTGAATGCTGGTGAAATCATCAGCTGCTACAGAGAAATGTAAATCCCCGGGGCGCTGGATTTTGCCCTGGTAATTAAGGCAGGCTGGAACAGTTTAAAATAGAGGTCAAGTTTTTAAGTGTATGCATACTTTCACACTTGTCTACTAGCTTCAAATTCAACCGGACCCAGGAACAGCCTTTATGGTCATAAAAAGGTTAAAGCATAACTTAAAATACACACAAGGCAGCTGGCTGGCAGAGTTCTCACTGTCACCTGCCTGCACACAGAGTCCAACTGACAAAGGACGCTCATCCTTCTTCCTGCTTGTGAGCTCTCCCCTCAGTCATCATCTCCCTCTTTCCTCTCGCCAGCCCAGCTCACACTCTGAGAGCCGTGTGACCATCCCAGGCACCTTTCCTAAGCCCACTCCGAAGTCTCCCTGAACTCAGACTTGCGCATCCAGCTATGAGACACCTCAGGAGTGGACGAAGACCAGAAGATGCCATAGGGCACGTGCTCCTCAGCCCTGAAGATGACAACACAGTGATCAGCACTCGAGGGGACCCTACTGTGCTCTACCTGCACATCATCTCACTCTTTTCAGAAACACCCTGCCATAAGTTTACAAACACAGCAGAAACATCCGGGTCAAACCAGTCCTCCCAGATGGAACGCATAAGCCAGGAGAAGAACAGATGTTTTATCCAGAGGGTTTGTTTGTTTTGGTTTTTGAAAATGATTCCATGAAGTTTTGGACAGAGGTAAATAGAGAACTTCTGTTTCATGATACCAAGCACAGTATTTTCCTCCACACAGCAGGATGCAGAAACATGTGCCTTTTTCCCCCGCTAGAGAACGTTCATAGAACGGTTTGGGTTGGAAAGGACCTTAAAGATCATCTAGTTCCAACACCTCTGCCATGGGCAGGGATGCCTCCCACTTGACAAGGTTTCAGAAAACTTCTCTTTTTTCCTCTAAAGATCTTAATACCTCACTATACCTACTTTATCCACAGCATTTAGTTGCTTTTATTTTTTTTACTGATAGCTTCTTTCAGAATTCCAAAACCAACCAAAAAGATAAAGTTGTTTCAAACTTATTATTTTGTCTTCAAGATCCTAAAGCCTTTTTATTTGACTTCAAGTGGCTAAAGTCTTTAACTCCCAAAAACCAAACAAACAAGACCACCACACAAACAAATCAAGGGTAGACTATTACTCCCAACAAAGGGGGTTTTGCACTGCCTCTTGCAAAACACACATCATCACAGCATTTGAAGCTTAGAGCGTCCAATAAAACTTGAAAAAGAGCAGAGGGAAAAGCATTGCATTTCCATCCACCAGGCAGCCAGGATGGCTTTTTTGTCAGACTACACTTAAGCCCAGACTTCTTGAAATAGGGTAGAAAACACACATATCCATGTCACTGCAGCCACAGATCTAGCCCAAGCGCAAGATCTCCTTCAGGACACTAATTAAAAAAATATGAGAACACTAAATAAGAAAACAAGAGTTAAAAATGGCAACTCCATTCTCATCACAGGGATCCAAAGCAGAAGGAAATATTCCAGCACAACTGTAAAATCTGAGCAGGAGGACTCTCTGAAGAGCCTCTCCTTTCATTCACAACATTCCTCTTGTTAAAGACTCCCATCTTGGTAAAGAAAAAACCAAACACAAGAAACCAGCTGTTTGAAGGAAGAGTTTTCCATTGTTCAGTGTTCCTGTTTGCTCTTTAAAGTAACCCAACAAAACAACCCACCAAAAAATATGATTGCTTTTCCCTAGATCTACCAGAAGATATACATTGCGCAAGAACCCCAAGAACTTTCAAAGACAAAGCAGCCAAACAATATTTATAGACAGTCACATGCACAGCAGGCTTGCTTCCTCCTGAAACGAGGCTTGGAGCTTGTGCCAGACATGATCCCGGATCAGTGAGGCCACTGTGTACTGCACACAAGTAAGATTTTCCTTGGTTGCCTTTCAAGCTTTAACACCAACATCTCCACGCAGCGCCAGCATGGTGCCTCACCACACGTCACGCTGTGGAATCAATCACCCCTGCTCCCACGAGAAGAGGTGGGTCAGTCCCTCTCTGTAAGGTGATATTTGCACATCGTTCTCTCAGGTACAAGGAAGAAACACAGAGCCTGATCCAGCACCTTTCCCGAGGCACCCTGCCACATGCTAGTCACCACCACCATGTTACACTGGGTGTGCATTCGAGTAGCAGCTCGATAACTGCACCAAGCTGGAATTGCCCTGTGCTCTGCTCAAACAGCAGACTAGAGGAGTCTTCCATACGCTGTCCCAAAGCGGTCCAGCTCAATTCCACTTAGGATTTGTGCCTGCACATGTGTATAAAGCTGTATCTCTGTGCTTGCAAAAAGCCTCCAGATTCACAAAGGAACAACAGAGCGGAGATAACAGGACGCATTTGCATAGGATTGTCCCAACTATGCGGATTGCAGCCAAAACAAACAAACAAAAATAATCACCAAAACTTCTGTTACTTCCTTCCTGCGCTGGGGGACACCAAGCAGCGGGACGGTGCCGGGACAGTCTCGCTTTGGAGGAGAAGACTCCCGAGGGGATCCCGGGAGAAGCCGGCAGCGCCGCAGGGGAAGCGGGGCCCCGGTCAGGATAAGGGCTGCCGGCCCCGGGGAGGCGGCGAGGCCCGGGCTGGGCGCCGGCCCAGGGAAGGGGGAAGGAGCGAGGGGCTGGAGACCCAGGCCAGATCCGCCAGCGCTGCGCACGGAGGGAGGGACCTGTGACACCCGGCCCAGACGGGGCGAGCCACGGCCCCAGCGCCTGCCCCGGAGTACCTCGCTCCCCGGGGGACACCGGGCCCGGAGCCATGGGAGTCCGGCCCGGGGAGAGGCGGCGGGCGAGTACCTCCTGGCCTCCGCACCGCGACCCCCGCGGCCGCTGGGACACCCCACCCACCCTAGGGGAGGCCGAGGACGCCCGGCACGACCCTCGCCACGGCGCCCCGAAACGCGGGGGGCGTCTCGGCCGCCCCACCCCGCCCTCCCCGCGGCTCCTGGGGGCGCTGCCCGGCCGGAGCCGCCGCCCGCCCGCCGCTCCTCACCGTGTGGCACAGCAGGGTGTCGGGGTCGGCGGGCTCGCACAGCTCGCTCAGCTTGCGGTCCCAATGCAGCAGCTGCGGCTGCTCCCCGCCGCTCTCGCACACCTCCATGGCGGCCGCCAGCAACGGGGCACCCCCGCCGGCCGATCCACCACCACCACCACCCCGCCTCACACACACCCCGCCTGACCCCTGCACGCCCACCCGCGGCGGCCGGCTCACACCGCGCCACCCGCTCCCATGGGCCGCAGAGCCGCGCTCACACCGCGCCGCGTCCCCGCCGGGAGTGCGCGGACACCGGGGCGGGCGGGTCACCCCGCCAGCTGCGCGCCGCGCCCCCACCGCCCCGCGCCCCCGCCACACCCCCGCCGCCGAGGCCGCCAATCGGGGGCGAGGAGCGCGGCTGACCGGCGGCCCGCGCCCCAATCGGCGCTCGGCCCCCGCGCGGCTCCAGCTGTGGAATGTGGGCGGGAGCTCCCTAGACGCGTCACCAGCGGCGGGGGGGAGACCCGCGTGCCCCGCGCTGCCAATGGGGCGACAGGGGCGCCGGGAGCGACAGGCGCGCCAGCCAATGAGACAGCGACAAGACTGCTGCCGCCGCGCGCCGCCCCGCCCATCCGCCTCTGGTGCTGTGAGGGCCGGGGGGCGGCCGCGGCTCGGCTCCGCCCGGGTCCCCCGGCTCCCCACCGCGATGCCCGCACCGGGCCGAGGCAGAGAAAGGGGTTCCGAGCCAGCGGAGGCGCCAGTGGGAGGCGAGCGAGGCTGCGTCCACGGCCTCAGGCAGCAGGGGAGCGTTCGGGGGAACCGGCCGGGGTAGCCGCAGGCAGCCCCCAGCCCCTCCGTCGCTTCAGCACCAGCAGCGCGGCTGCCGGGCTCCAGTGCACATCAGCTGGGTTACGGGCACTCTGTCTTCTGGCTTAGTTAAAAAGGAGGCAGGAAAACCAGGTACTGCTCGGGATTTGGTATGGCTGAGTGCTGCTTACCTGTTCATTCGAGACATGTCAGAACAGACTTTGTGAAAAACAGAAGTTTTACAGTGAATCACGGGATCAGCTAGGTTGGAAAAGACCTTCAGGGTAATCAAGTCCAACCTTTACCCCAGGACTGCCAGGCTCACCACTAAACCATATCACTGAGGGCCTCATCTACATGGTTTGTGAACACTTCCAGGGACGGTGATTCCATCACTGCCCTGGGCAGCCTGTGCCAATGCCTGAGCACCCTTCGGTGAAGAAATTGTTCCTAATATCCAGTCTAAAACTCCCCTGGCGCAGCTTGACAGCTCCTCTTTCCCTACTCCTTTCAGGTAGCTGTAGAGAGCGGTAAGGTGCCCCCTGAGCCTTCTCCGGACTAAAGAACCCCAGTTCCCTCAGCCGTTCCTTGTAAGACTTGTGCTCCAGACCCTTCGCCTCCAAAGCTTCAGCTTTGAACTGCACTTCAGTGCTGCGTGCAACTTGGGTGTTTGCAGCAATGGGTACTCCATTGCTGTCAGATAGCATTCCCAGCCTGCCAATGAACCAGCAGTAAAACCAATCTCAGTCAGTGGGAAATTCTGATATTGGGGGACTTGCTCTCATGCCAAGCAGGGACAACACTGCCGTTTCACTGTTCTTTAGAAATGAAAGATGTCAAACCTTTACGATTCAAGAAACCAGGCATTCTTCAGTGCTTCGTTTCAGCTCCTGGACCTCAGTTGAGGCATTGCGGTGTGGATCAGTTCAATGCTAACTGGCATTTCCACACTGCAGCGTGCATGAACCGTAAGTGGATTTCCTGGTACATCCTCTCTCTTCTAGACCTCCCATTTAGCCTTCATCTCTTGCAGCACATCACTTTCATTCACTCACAGAGCAAATACTTGTGCAGCCTGAATGATACAGCCCTTGCTAAGGAGAGCCTAGACTAGCACTCTGAGGAAAACCAAGTCATAAGGACTTCCTGGCACCCATCAGGCACAACAGCGACCAAAAAACAATGGTGATTTTGTTGGGGTTGTCCCTTTAAGATTTCTTAAACTTTTTTTGTTTGATTAAAAAAAATAATAATTAGAAGAGTTACAAAAGCTACATTATTTGGTGAAGGATATGAAGGGAAAATCCCTAACTGCCCCAACCAAAGATCTCCTGCAAAGATAAGTTATTTTAAGTCATTGTGAAACAGGTCAGCCCAGTATATATGCCCTCTGCAGTACAGAAAACATCTAAAGCCAAATTACTAGCGCCTGAATTGCTACCTACCACTTTGGCAAGCCCAACCGGAGGTACAAACTTCTTGCGTCCTGGCATTGCCAGGCACTGTTTTCAAAGCAATTACATTGTGCCAGTCCCGAGGTGCAGATTGTGAAAATTGGGAAGGTCAGTTCCTTACCCAGAAACCATTGTGTTTTCACTAGATGTGTTCTTACTTTCAAAGCTTTCAGGGCCTTGTGATAACCCATTTAACAAAAGGCTTTCCATCAGATAGCTGGCTGACATTAGATCCTTCTACAATTACTGCTGTGACTAGGCAATTTCTTTGGGCTAGGGCACTAAATTAATGTTTTGCCCATATGAGAAACATAAAGGGAGAGCCATGTTTGCCTTGTAAGCCAAGAAAGTAAAAGCAACCTTAAAAGAAGGTGCTGACTGGGTGACTGCAGCTTCATTTGCCAAACGTTTCACTTGCTGAGGATAAGGGTCTCCTAAGGATCAGTATTTGACCAGGAATACTGGGCTGAGCTTTCTCATCCTAACACGTTTCTCAGGAAGAAATCCTTATTTAGGGAACAAGTTGCACAATGCATATTTCTGTTGCTCCCCCTTGGGTAAAGCACCCATGGGAAATTAGGCACCCTGGGTGCAGCTTTTCCCAATGGTCTCCACTCTTTACTTCCCCAGGGACTGTCTTGTAACACTGGTACTGAGGCACAGCTGCTGCTGTGGTACACAGTGCTGCTGAGGATTTGTAAGTATCTTGGAAGATTTCACTGGCCACTGAAATATTTAGATACACAGAGACTACCCATTTTTGGACCTTATCGCAGATAAAAAACATAATATTGCTAACCAGACATTGGTAACTGGGCATCCTGCCCAGTTCTTGCCATACTATTAAGATCAGTATTCAAGGCTACATCTCATTTTTGAGCTTCAACGCTCCTAAAACCTGAGACTTTGTAAGGAAATGTGACCACCCTGTCTGGTGGCAACTAACAGCATATGGACCACACTGAAGTTTTTGTGCTGCGGCACTGGTTCTTCAAGAGAAAAGAAATCTGTATTAGCAAGTTTCTGCTAAAAATTGGCAGCATATACAGGGCAATGAGAAGGACAAAAGTGGAGGAAATTAATCCTTTCCAAAGAATATTAATTATTCAGTGTCCTGATACAACACATGGGATAGCAGTCTAATGTGTCATGCATTGCTACTCACAAACTGATGCTACACCAGAAATCAGGCACTGTGGAAAGCACCACAAAACCAGCAAGGACATTACACAAACCCAGCTATCCTCCTAGCTTTTCCCTGTATTACTTGGAGGATTTTTAATTGTAGATTTCAGTAGTTACTAGCATGCCGAAAATCAAGGCTGTTTTTCTGTTTCATAACTTTCCTCTTAGAGCAGCTTTAGTAGTATTTTTAAGCTCCAGCTCATCTAATCCTGAGAGCATTTTGTTTTCTCAGTTTGTGTAAGACCATTTCCTCACCAGCCTTATGAACTGGGTTTGAACTCACTCTCTAGCACAGGGGAGCAGTGCAAAAATTGACCAGCAATCTACAAGAAGATAAAAGGGGAGGGGAGGGGGAGGTTATTGTCTGCAGAGAAAGGGCTGAGAGGAGAGGAGATTAGATATTAGGAAAAAATTCTTCACTATAAGGGTGGTGAGACGCTGGCACAGGTTGCGCAGAGAAGCTGTGGCTGCCCCATCCCTGGCAGTGTTCAAGGCCAGGCTGGACGGGGCTTGGAGCCACCTGGTCTAGTGGAAGGTGTCCCTGCCCATGGCAGGGGGTTGGAACTGGATGAGCTTTAAGGTCCCTTCCAACTGAAACCGTTCGATGATTCTGTGATTCAAGGAGAGCAGAGCTGAACTCAACCTTATTTTACTGAGTATTGTTGCCTTTCTGCAAGGAACAAAAAGCCCACACAGAAAAAGCATATAGAAAACCCAACAGAAAACCAAACTAGCTAAGAAAGAGGAGGCTTTTAAGGCAGAGGTTCAAACAAACACCGCTTTAAATATTAAAGAAGAAAAGCTAGCAATAATACAAGCCTGTAAGTCACAGAAAGCCTGGCAAATGAAAGGTGCTCTTTTTTCCTTGCAGATCCGGGTTACAGAAGTGACTCCTGTGACCGCGTCATTACTCAGTTCTAGATCAGGTCAGTTGCACAAAGGCTCATTAAATATTTACAGGTGACATTTTTGTGACTTGTGATAACCAGGATCAAGATAACCATCCATCTTCTACCACTGTTCTGTTCAAATAAGTTTGAGAAGTCAGCCAGCAAGAAAAGAACAAACGGCAACAGAGCCAAGAGGATAACAATTGCTGGATTTTTGACTAGCTACAAATGAAAAATCTTACCCTTGAAAGCCACAGAAAAAGGCCATTGTTAGAGAAGGTTTCTTCAACAAACTTAGCACCTCTTAAAGAGTACAGGGCACAAATTCAGGACTAAGAACACAAGGAATGACCAAGAGATCAATTTCTAATCACAGTAGTTGCTGGAAATTGTTCCAAAATGGTAATGAGCTGATTTTTTTGTCTCGGACATAAAGCAACAAGCAGCAGAAAGAAATGTCGCACACACCGGCATGCATTTCCCACAAGAGGACATCTCTGTAAAAACCCTGTGAAAGTCGATTTCTTTGTGTCATGTGTAAACACATTACGTGCACTACCCGGTACCTGGTAATGCATTAACAAAGCCAGTTCCTTGTGTAAATGAGATTTAAATCACACTGCTGTGTGGAGAAGCTCACTATTGCCAAGATAAAACAGCCACCAAATCTCAGTGCATGCATACAGACACACTCAACTGCTTGGCAAAAAGGCTTCTACCACAGAAATTTCAGAGTTAAAAATAGAAGGTGTGCTTGAGAATAGTGAAGTTTTCTTCCCACAATCCTGGCATTATATTCCTTTTCTGACATGAATACTTGTGAAAGAAGTGGGATCGCCAGCTCTGGAGACAGCCTGCTACTAAAACCACATAATTGGTACACTGACAGGAACACAGGTTCTGTTTACCAGAATATTCCTAGCTCTTACACCCAGGGACTTCTCAAAGCACCAATTCAGCTTTCTTGCCTTGCAATTCGCAGCCTCTCTGCATGGGCTCTTACCGTGCTCCCACAGGCACTGCTGGTCTTCACAGCAGAGCTGGGACAGGGCTCAAATGCCTACCCCCTCATGCAGGGCACCATGCAGTCACCAGGATGCAAGTCTTCTGGCTCAGTTAGAAGCCAAGCAGGTACCTGCTGGTAAAAACCTATAGCAATTCTGTACCAGTCCAAGCCCTCAGTCATTCTTAATTCATCCTGTTACTCTGTCCGAACAAGTGATGAGCCGTGAAACAGAAGCAAGAGAAGATGCTTCAGCCAAAGAAATCAAGCCTCACTTCACTTCCCTCTTGTTACTCTCTGTGTTATGTGGGGTTGGGGGAAATATGTCCCCGAATACAAGCTACACATCAATTAAAGTTGAAAATGTTCTTCGCTGTGTAACACAGGCATGATGCCCATGATGTCTTCCTTCAACCAATGCACTACAGCTGCGGAAACAAGCACTGGAGAAGAGGGTTTCCTATCCCTTGCACCAGACTGATGGAAATAACTGAGTGGCATTGAGCTGCATTGCAGACCAGAATAGCTCTGTCTCAGGGCTGTTAAGAAATGCTCCAAATACTTGGTTAAAATGCTCTGTCATTTTAAAAAGAAATCATCTCTATTTTTTATCTAATTTATCTCCATAAATACATGAAATAAATTCCTTGTTAAGATCAAACACTTCAGAATGTCCTGGCTGATGCAAGCAATCAGGGTTTGCTGAATCCAGTTTATACAAGAGGTTAACAGGGAGAAGCAAAAGCTGAATGCCATTCACCAAGGGACAGCACGGAAGAATACTCATTGCCTCATGAACAAGCTAAATAAACTCATAAACAAGGTATCACTGTATTTAACTCAGTAGATCCCACTTCCATTCTTTAACAAGTGCTTGGCCATAAGGAAACCCCCAGCACAGATGCTACACTGATTTTCTCATAACCAACAGTAGTTACAGATTAACTTTGCCCCACAGCAGCAAAGCAGACGTTAGAGGTGTACACACAACATACCTCTGCCACTGGTTATTTTTGCTGTAACTGTGCCTACTGCTAACGAAGAATCATTTGAGATAATCTACCCTACTGCAAAATTGTGATGAACACTCGAGATACTGCACTGCTTTTCAAACTGTGTGTTCCCAAAGTAGGTATGTGTGCCTTTGTAGCAGGTCAATCTTAAATAGAACAACTGGAAAAGCAAGAAAAGTTGAAGTTCTTGAGCAAATGTTTTTCTTTGTTGGCCCCTAATCCTATACCTCATGCTCTGTCCCCATCCCGAGCTGGGGCAGAGAGTAGCACCAGCCGCTCAGTCCTGAGAGGAGTTCTGGCAGTTGTAGCCCTACCATGTGCAGCGGTGAAGGGAATCATCACTGCCCGTTCTACTCTGTAGAGTAAAAAGCCAGTTCCTGAGCTCCAAAGCAGACACTGTTAACAAGCTGTGTTGAGCTCCACCACCACAGCAGAGTGCAAAAAAGGAAATAACCACTGGACAAACAGAGGCTTCGCAGATTCGCTTGAGGCCTCCTGCATATGAGGAAAGATGAAGACAAGCCTCAGCTTTCAGCAAACAGGAAAAAATTGTGAGGACCAAACACAAACTGTTGAATCTGTGCTGGTTTTAGCTGGGAGAGTTAATCTTCTACATAACAGCTCCTATGGGGCTGTTTTGGATTTGTGCTGGAAACATTTTTGATAACTCAGGGATGTTTTAGTAACCGCTGGGCAGTGCTTGCAGAGAGTTAAGGCCTTTTCTGCCTCTCACGCCACCCCACCAGTCGGCAGGCTGGGGGTGCACAGGAAGTTGGGGGGGGGGCACAGCTGGGAGAGCTGATCCCAACTGACCACAGCGACATTCCAGATATGGCATCATGCTCAGCACGTAAAGCTGGGGGAAAAAGGACGGAGGGGGATGTTTGTGGTTATGGCATTTGTCTTCCCACGTAACTGTTACATGTGATGTAGCCCTGCTTTCCTGGGGACAGCTGAATACCTGCTTGCCCATGGGAAGTGGTGAATGAATTCCTCATTTTGCTTTGCTGTGTGCACAGCTTTTGCTTTACTTGTTAAACTGCTTTTATCTCAACCCACCAGTTTTCTCACTTTTACCTTTCCAGTTTTCTCACCCATCCTGTTGAGGGGAGCATGCGAGTGGCCACGGGGGGTTTAGTTGCCAGCTGGAGTTAAACCACGACAGGATCACTACTACAGAAGTGCACCATCACAACCTTCTCCCAGCAGCACAACAGGCTCAGATTGAACGAGTAGTAGTTAAGGGAACTAAAGTCAGAACTTCCTGTCCAAAAAGATACCAGTCTCCTGTGGGTAACAACCCATTTAAGTAGCTAAGTTTTTTCAGCACATCTAACACCTCAGTATGCCAGTGACAGGGGCTAGGATACCAGTGAGCGCATTAACTTCAACCAGAAATAAATGCTGAACTGAAAGAATTGAAGTTTTTGGTTGTACTGACGATGATCAGAGAGAAGCATAAACAAGACCATTATTCCACAGCGGGGAAAGCTGCAAAAACTATAAATAAGCATGCCCTGTACTGGGCTCAGAGAGAGATAAGATACAAAATCGCACCAGCTTTGAAGGCAGGAAATTGTCACCTCTAATGTTTTTCTTTCCCTGTTTACATCCCACTGTATTACTGCTTCTCCATGTAATAGAACGGAACGCCTTTTAGTTGTGCAGTTTTTTACTAACAATACCATTAATTCTCAGTCTTTCTGACAATGAAACAAAGTTAAAGCAAAATAAACGCCACCCCCACATTAGCTGAGAATCCTGAACCAGGAATGTTGTTCACACACTGTTGCAGGCTTCTCAAAGGAACAGCCACAGCAGCCATTCCTCCAGCTCCTCCTGATGGCAAACGATGGGCATAGCATCCTAACAAGACCTGAGCACATGCCCAAAACAGGGTTTGGTGAATGACAGCACCTGATTTGATCAAACCCTGTGATCAGTGGAGGCGCAGACACAAATGCACAGAAGGCCTTCTCCGGGTCTGTGAGAGAGAAACTTCTAAGGTGAGCACCAATCGAGGCCAGTGGTTCTGCTTGAAACTTACCAATTGATTTCATTAAGGAAAAATGGCGAATGACACCTATAGAACAGAGGGATGTTAACAGTGAGAGATGGCGAGGCTGTCAGGACCCATAAGACAGACGAGAGATTGTTAAGGCAGCCAAGGATATATAAGGTTTAAAACTGGCTGAAGATGCAAAGGGTGACTTCTATTTACATATTCACCAGCTCAGGAATTAATACAGCTGCCCAGCTATATACCTTTTCTCTTCAGAACAAAAAAAGAAATCCAGATGGAACAGAGAGAAAGCAGACAGGAAAACAAAAACAAAATAACAAAATACACAGAGATACCCTATAGGTATCAAAGATTTTATTTACCTCTTAAAGAAACTACAGCAATATACATGATTACAGAATTCTGAAGCACTGTAAAACAGAAGGAATGAAATGGCCTGGGTCCAAGCACTAACGACCTCACACCTTTTCTTTCATACCACTGTCACTCAGGAAAATCACATTATCTGAAAAGAAACAAAGAAAATTTAATCTTCAGGATTGTTTTGTCCTGTTGCAAACCTGCACACCCACAAAGGCAACATATTATAGAATCATAGAATAGTTAGGGTTAGAAAGGACCTTAAGATCATCTAGTTCCAACCCTCCCTGCCATGGACAGGGACACCTCACCCTAAACCATGTGGCTCAAGGCTCTGTCCAACCTGGCCTTGAACACCGCCAGGGATGGAGCATCCACAACCTCCCTGGGCAACCCATTCCAGTGCTTCACCACCCTCACTGTAAAGAACTTCTTCCTTATATCTAATCTAAACTTCCCCTGTTTAAGTTTTAAGCCATTCCCCCTAATGTCCTACCACTACAGTCCCTAATGGAAGAGTCCATCCCCCAGCATCCTTGTAGGCCCCCTTCAGATACTGGAAGGCTGCTATGAGGTCTCCCATGCAGCCTTCTCTTCTCAGGCTGAACAGCCCCAACTCAGCCTGTCTTCATATGGGAGGTGCTCCAGCCCTCTTATTAGTGTTAGAATAAGCCTGCAAAGACATGTGTTTCAGAACAGAGTAGATCGTAAAAGTATCCGATACAGGGTTCTTGCTCTGTACCCCCAAAAAACTGAACAATTCAAGGCAACCATATATACTATGAAAACAAATTGTCCTAAACCTGATGAAAAGCTGCTGAAGCCAAAAATACCAGAAACGTTTTAAAATATGGTTTAATTCTTTGACTACGATCTCTATCAGTTGCAGCTTATCTCCTTTTTATTTCGCCGTTTTCACTATGTGCTAACCATGTCATCAGCCTACAGGGCTACCAGAAGCTTGTATTTCATCAAGCCTCAGTAATTTCTAAAGCATCTTGAGGACTGGGGATATTGAACATGAAAGAAGCCACCTTAGGATAAATACTAATTAAAAGAGAGACTTGCTTCTCCCCTACAGCTGTTTATCAGCATCAACCTACAGCCCTGCTAGGTGAACTGCTCGTGCGGAAGTCTGATTACTATCGTTTTATAGAGGCTGCACAGCAGAACATCCAGAATTGTGGTTGGGGTTTTTTTTTTTGTTCCTTCTTTCCTTCTTCCATTTATCCTTCAGAAATGTTTGCTATACCACCCCATTATTTTAGCCCTCCACAAAAGCAAAAAGTTGATTTTCCCAGTTCTCTTCATTGTCCCTACCCACGGGATAAGTCTACACCCTATCCATTCTGTGCTCTTCTTATCACTACTGTCTACCCGAATGAGGTCTTTCTAAACTCTCCACTAAGTCATCCCCACATAGAATCGCTTTCACAGAGGTCCTTAAAATTGGTCCTTCCACACAGTAAATACCTCCTGCACCAACTGGTTTGTGTGAGCAAAGGATGCAACATTTTGCAACTACATGCTCTCATTTAGTGTGTCTTCACAAGTGGAGCCAGAGGACACCTAGTGGTTACGGCCTATTCCTTTCTCTTCAAAATCCCCAGGTGATGATACTGAGGATAAGACAAGCCAAACTCTACTTCAGAGGTCCTCCACCCCATCTCCATTTCCAAAAGGTCAAAGTAGGCTTCAGTGTGTTGTTCCTTACCTGCTATAATTGTTGTGGCCTGACGCCTCACGTTGTTTTTATCTGTATATTCACCATAGTCTATCTTCCCTTCAACAAAGATTCGAGCGCTGAAAAAAATCAAGAATTTGTTTCTGGTCAGAGAACTCTACTGCTGTTTTCTCTTCTATATCTGATTCTGAATAGACAAGCTTTGGCATCAGTTGTTTGAAGCAGGTCTGCTAATTTACTTTATGACACTTCTACCTTCACATAGCTCCTGGTCACCATAATTATTACATTCATTGATTATTAAGGCATTAAATCCTCAAACACATTTATTACTCACTTACCCCTTCTTCACATACTGATAGGTAACATCCCTGAGGCCCGGTCTGAAGACAGAGATCCTGTGCCATGTCGTCTTCTGACTGATATCACCTAAGTTACGTAAAAATAACAAAGTTGGATGCCAAATCCTCTTTTTGATGCAAATCTCAAAAGTTAGTTTCAACATGTTAGTGTTCTCAAATTATGAGAAGTGATTTGAGCACTCAGTCTCCCTTTCCATACTAGAACTCAATGTTCCACTCATCTGTGCCCAAATAGAAGTATTGTGCAGAAGCACAGTTCAAACCAAGAGATCAGTTTTCCTGGAACCCAGTGCTCATACTAGAGTTTTTTTCCCCCCTCACACACACCACATTCAACAAAAATTAGAGAAAGAAGGTGACATTTGTAGCCTCAGGCTGATGGAAGAACCAAAGAGAAAATGTATCATTCTTTTTTTTCTTTCCCCTCCTCTCGGAATACAAGTAACAGTACGGAACCTGCTACACCTCTGGCAACCCCAGCAGTGAAAAACTGCGACCTCAACACTCATTCCCTTCCTCCAGAGGAAGGCCAATATGCAGACCTCTCCTCAGTACCATGCTGCTGGGGATCAGTAAGAGACACGCAAATGCACCCAGCAACTCTGCTGACCTCAAAGGAACTTCCCTGCACCTGAGAGATTTACACAGCAGCCTGAAGACTAAGCACGGTGCTAGCAAAATATACAAAGACGACCTCGAACACGGCAGAAGCACTTTGCTCATTGCAGACTCACCTCCCTGGTTTACCTCACTTTCCCTGTTCGCCACATCTCATTGGTTGCAAGAGAAATATGGTAACAGGATTTTTTCCTTCCACTTGCCTCATGATAGGGTCCTGTCCAACCCGACCAAGTAACTGAACACGATTCATGGCTGAAACGCGAGATAGTAAATACATATACACGGAATTATGATGGTTTCTAATCATGGCAAGTCGTAAGTTAGCAGCTTTTTGTCAAGGGCCACAAAAATTCCTTCCTCCTAGCCATTTTTCAAGCTCTTGTGACTTTTGGCTTATTCAGGCCCTGCACATGGTTGACTGTACCTGTACTATCATTATCACTGCTGAATAAGCTCATTTAGAAAGCTAAAGGTTCTTCATTCTTTCTGTTTCTTTGTCATCTTTCTCCACAGACACAACCATATGTCACTTGAGGACTACTCTGTATTTACTTATCTTGACATAAGACCATAGGCATTGCATTGTTTTGTCCTTAAAACAGTACCTTAAAACCAAGAAAATGGCATTATTACACCCCATTCTTTAAATTAGATGGTACCCAGGACTAGGTGGACACAATTTATTCCTTCTCCTTGTTAAAGCACAAACTGGAGGAAGTCAGGGAAGCATCACTCTTGCACAATGAGCACGTGAATTGAATGGTAAAGTCTGAAGCGTACACCTGGAAGCAAATCATGCTGGGGCAGCAGACCCACACAAGTCCCCCAGGCACTAGGAGTCTGAGGAAACAAGCACAAGACACCTAAAGGCAGGTATGAGAACATATAACAGCAGTATATCCAATTCACTACCACTAATAAGGCACAACTACATGCCCTTTACAGGTTGCACTCCACGTGAGGGCTTTTTTCTGTTCCCCCTTAGGGACTGCTTGACTTGCCAAAGACCAGATAGGAAGCTACTTACGAGGGTTTATTTAAAACGATGTATTCAGCATTACTGCATTCAGGAGCTACCATTCCTATCTGGTTTTCTCCTGGCCATTCTAAAACTGAGACAAAACCCACACAGAGTAACAGCAAAGGTTCATCTCAAGACCCACTTACATCTTTCGAGTACCAATGAGCCAACCATGTCAGAGTCATGTCTTACAAACTGGCGAAGCACCTGAAGGAACAGACAGATGTTAGTTTCCAAGACACAAAGTATGAGCAGTATCCATGTGCTTTTACACCTCAATTTCTAAACGCTTACAGAGGTTCTGCAAGTACATTCCTTTGGGGCAACTTATGGAGGGACTGAGGGAAGAAATCTGTTCAGCTAAATGAAGCCAACAGGATTATACAAAAAAATACCTGGTTAAACTGGGGTTAAAAAGCTGCCTAGGAAAAGGAGTGGCCTAAAGGTACAACTCCAGCAATTATTTCTAGGACATATGGTAACTACTGCTCTTCTGTAACACATAACAGGAGACAGTTGAAGCAAAGGGGTTGTTTAGGTCATTGGGCTTTGGTTTTTGGAAACAAACACAGTTTTGGTCGATAGTTTTAACAACTTTTTGCTTCACTTCAGAGATTAAACAAGATGTGCCCCAAATTTACTTCTGTCTACCGCCATAAAGAGTACAATGATGCACTGATAACCCCTTGTTCCCAAGCAACCAGCAAATCAAGGCCACAAAAAAACCAAGTGCTGCAGCTAAACACAAGTGAGAAAAAGAAAAGGAACTGACTTGATGCTGGCAAATACCATGTCCTAGTAGAAAGGAGGAGAAAAATAAAAGCCCACAAACATCTCCAGAAGAAGCTTAAGTGCAGGAACTGGAAAAAAAGCTCATCTCCTGTTACAAGTGGTTGCAAAACTTGAAGGAAGGTGAGACTGACAGTCCTTTGCTAAACACAACCTGCAAAACTAAAGGTCTTTGCTATGTCTGTATGTTTCATTGATGCAGATGCAAATTATTTTCAGACTCATTCCATGCACAGCCAGATTTTTTAATACGTCGTTTTTTCAGTAGCTGAGTAATGAAGGTCCAGCATGCACATTGTTTACAGAGTAGGAGCGCAAACAGAACCTCCCTCTGTTTTCATGGGTAGTGCCACATATTTCTCGAGAAATAACACAACCACCACCTGCGGCCCGGCACTAACACGGCACAATCCACACTTTTTCCCACGGGCAGAACCTTGGCCGGTCCGCGCAGCACAGCCGAGGCCCCGCCCCGCAGCGGAGCGCTCCTCCGGGCCCGCGTTTCCCGCGCCTGGCGAGAGGGTTATTACAGGCCCCGCGGCGGGAGGAGATGGAGCAGGAGCTGGAGTTGCCCCCCGCCCCGGGGCGGGAGCGATTGAGCGGACCACCGTTCCTCCGCCCCGAGCGACCCGGCCGCGCTGCGGGCACCCCGGGGACACAAATCCAGGGCCGAGCTCCCGCCACGGCCGCAGCCCGGCCCTCACGGTACCGTTACGCCGCCCCGCACGGGCCTACCTGCCACGCCGGTCGCCGCAACATGCCGCCGCCCCTGCGGAGGGAAAAGCAGGGCTGAAGCAGCGGCGGAGGGAGCCCCGGCCCGGCCCGCTGCCCGCTCCTGACCGACCCCACCGCCCTCCGCACCTCTCCCCCCGCAGCCTCGCCGAGGAACGGAAACGGAACGGGAAGCCGCGGGTCCTGCCCGAAGAGGGGCCGGGCGGAAACGCGTCCCGCTCCCCCGCCGGCGGATCTGAGGGGCGCCGCGGGGAGAGCTGCCCGGGGGGTGGGAGAGGGCAGCGCACTGCGGGCGGGCCCGCTCCTCACTGCGTATGGGGAAGGAGCGGCCTGCGGGGAGCGAGAGCGCCCGGGGCGGGGCGGGAGGCACAACGCGGGGAAAGAGGAACAGAGGCATGCTGTCGAGATAAAACAACATTAAAATCTTTATTTGCACGTTTCCTTTCTTAAAGGGCAGGCTCTAACACAGTTTAAAACCGACGTTCGGAAACAAACTTAAGTAAAACCCGAAAACAACCGAGTTACCAACTTTAGCCTTTCCCTGGTAACAGCACAGGTAGACGTGCGGCCAGCAAGGATTCAGAAAGTCACTTTTAGCAGGGGATGAGATTCAACACGCGCACACTTCACATGGGCAATTCCAGAAAGTGACACGGCGTAAAAAACCCATTTGTGATTTCCCCCTCTTCACTGGAAGGCCACAGGCAGGTGGTTACTAGTTGCACCATGTGTAAGATAGTAGATAGTGGAAGGGAAATAGGTAGAGAGCCATCTGCCAGCGCACCACAGCTATTTACTGCACTTCAGGCAAGGAGTCCTTGCTGGCAGGCATAAAACAAGTCAGGCACCCAGGACTAGTCTGCAAGAGCTTAACCAGCTACAGCCTTTTGTACTTGTTGCTGGAAGCTGAGTGAGGGAAAGTTTTCCATCAACTTCCACAAGTAAGGCTTCTTAACTCAAAGTGTTTCCTTCTTGTCCTCCCTCAGTGAAATGCCTCTCCAATCGCATCCCAAGGCCACCAGGAGTGCTATGTAACCAGTCTGTCTTCTGATACGTGGTTAAAACTGTCTACCATAGTCTCTACCTCCTCACTCCTAGGACCAGCCAGCTGTAGATGCTGTCCCCATGTACAGCCACTATCTCCCCTCTAAAGATACACAGGTGGCCAGAGCATTAAGACCACAAAAACATCGATATCAGGCCCCAACTAAACAAAGATGGAAGTAGAGGAAATGCCATCCTTTCCCTTGTACAGCAAAGGTATTCTTAATCTAGAACAAGAGCAATTACTCAAGAAATTAGACAGGTAAGAGAGAGAGAGAGGACTATATCTTATGATCTGACACTTGTAAACTAGTCATTCTTCCGTCAGCCAACATCTCATGATAGCTAATGAGGGAACCAAAAACCACGACAGGGGGAGCTAATAAGGGGCATTGGTCTTTGCATACCCTCTGCTTTCACAGGGCCATTCAACAGCCATTTGTTGCTTTTTGGACAACACAGAAGTTCAGTAACCCAAAGTAAAGCTAAATGAGCGACAGCTCTTCCCTCCCACCAGGCGCTTGCTGTTGTGCTTAGGAGAGGTTTCAGACTGTTGCAACTTGACACTTCCTAAGGGCTGGTCCTTCATGAGGGTCTGGGCAAGGCGGGCTGCTTTAAGTTCCCTGCAGGGGGGAGATGGGAGAGGAGAGGAGGAAAATCCCCATCAGCTGCAGAAGCAAGCTATGAACAATCTTGCTCAAGAGGGTTACTGCAGTACTCCAGCATTGCTGGAGGATGATGACTTTCCACCCCAGAGGGTAAGATGAATATTACTCTAGGTATCTCCAGAGTTCCTACTTCAGAACAGATCAGCTTTGAAAGTTTAACAAAAGAGTCGGCAACACACTGGCATCTCTATTGAAGGGTCCCTCACTTAGGGGTTTTTCTTTTTTCAGATATTTGTGAACAGTGGAACTTAGATCAGAGTCACCTCATGCAGCACAAATACCTGAAGGCACATGCTTCTTTTCCATTCCCTTTTCTCCCTAATACTTGCTACTCTTCCAGAGCGTATTCTGTCCTGTCTACATGGAAAGCCTATTCCCCAGCTGACTGTCGCGCTAAGTGAAGTCATGGGGCAGTTCCTAGATCCCAGCACCTCTAAATGTTACTGCCAAGAGCAGCAAGAGGGAGCAATGGGAAAGAGGATTTCTGCCACCACCTGATATTTCTCTTCCTTCTGTGCTAGACCACTGTCTCAGTGAGTGTGGATTCCTCATCTGCCCATTGGCTGCATATTGTATCGGTAATTTCCATCACCAGTGGTTGCCATAAGCATGCAAGTTCACTGCTCTAATTTAGCCAGCTCCTCCAAGCCAGAAGTGAACCACAGCTGCTCGGTCACTACAGGTCCCCACTACAGCCCCATCACTCTCCCAGCTCCAGGCACAGGAGCTGACTGGGTCTTTCTGCACTTTACATCTCCCAACACTACTGGTGACCAGCACTTGTCATGCCCATGTCTTCTTGCCTTCATGCCCAAGCCAGCCCTACCTTTCCAGCATGGCAGTCTTGCACTTCTCCACATTTAGCTGCGTCTGGAGCTGCACTGCTTTTCCACGTGAAGGACGGAGAACTGGATGTTTAGTAAGAGCCATGGCAGAAGGTCTTTCTGCTGGGTCAGGATGGATCATGACCTGGAAGGCAAAGGAATTCAGGGTTTAACACTCCCTCTTGTCACATGCCAACTGGAAAAGCCTCCATCCTGTCAAGACTAATTCTTCACCTTGAGGAGTTCCAGGAAGTGTTGAGGAAGCTTCTGGGGGATCGGTGGGATATTGCCTTTGCGGATATGGTGCCACATGGCCCCGTTGTGAGGCAGCGGTGCTGTGCCGGCTGCTAGAGCTACTGTGAGTGCCAGAGCAAAGATGTCTGCCTTCGGCAAATAGCAGTATTGCTGCAGAGAGAAGAACCAGATGTGGAAAGGGAACATCCTGATGCGCTGAACAAAGGTGAGTTGGGGTACAAGCTCAAATACAAACAGCCAAACAAGTATATGTACAACACTGCCTTCACCATCCCAGTTAACTCTTTTCTTCTCTTTAGGATAAAAAGATTTCTAGCAGGTAGTATTGGTAACTAACAGCACACTGACTTTCACCCAGTCACAAGGAGCTTGCAGCCCACATTGGGATCATCCCAGCAAATCCAGAGGGTGGCCTAACAAATGTGTGCCTCCAACCTTCACCACAAGGCAATAAGCTAGCCATGCCCAACTCAAACTAAAGACTGCATGTGATGTATGGGCCTAATGGTTCCTAATCTGTTTGCAACACAAAAAGATCTTGTCACTTAAATACCTGAGCTGATGAATACATCCAAGCTGGTTGTTACCTTTTGATTCCCTTTTGATTCACTGGCCAGAGTGGCAAAACTGCAGCCAATTTAAGAGGTGTGTTGTGCCTCCCACCTCTCCACACTACCTGATCAGTGTTTGTTGTACAAGGCATTTGTCTACAGCATATATTCCTCAGTAATCACATCCAGCAGTTCAGTTGCATCTGGGTACATAAATGAAGTGTCTCCAAACTGATAAAAGGTTTTGTCCCGTTCAATAGTTGCAATAATCTAATGATAAAGTTACTTCTGAGGTATGTTAAATATTCATGACAAGCCCCATGCCTGTACTATTCTTAAAGTGTTAATTTTGCCAATTTCACAGCCAGACCAGTCACAAGAAAGAGGAGATAAGACAAGGAATATGTCAGGGTAATGATGTCACTACAGTTGGTCTCTGCCCACTCCTCACCACCCTGCCAGCAGCAGTACCTCTTGCAAAATCTCATTAGCCAAAAACCGTCTGTCTCCTTCCTCCACCTGGGGGTTTGTTACTGATGTCACATGGCCGAGGTCACCTGAGACAAAGAACAAGCAACTAAGGTAGCAAACTGATGTAGATGTCCATCAATAAAAGCTTGCATTTCATAGGCACCAGCAGAGCAATTGCGAAGTTCTGTGTAAGAGAGCAAGCCTCTACTCACAAATCTGGGCTTGGAAACAAGCACATGAGTTTTCTAGGACTTGTCTCTTTAAAGAAATTAATTCTGGCAAGTAGCAAAGGCATTCAAGACTATGTTGCCAGTTTATTATGCAAGTCTCTTCAGCCAGCAGGACAGAGTAATATCAAGCAGCAATGAGCAGCCCTAATCTTAAGCCAGTTTTAAAGTGGGTTTAAACCTACCAATCTTATACACCACACCAGAAGAGAATTCATCTTCACTGTCACTCTCATCCTGCCCAGCAGGGCTCGCAACTGCCAGCTGGTGACAGATGAAGATATTACCTGCAAGACAGTGAAGTTTAGCAGTTGTGCAGTATCAGCAGCCAGACTGCAGCAGCCTGACAGCTTTGTAAGAAATCACAGTTAAGCTAGCTAAGCTTTGCAGCCAGAGAAACTACACACATGCTTCCCACCCGTTAGTCTGCTTTCTGCCCAGCTCACATATTCAGCAATACAGCTGGCAGAAGACAGTTGTATCTTTTGCATAAAATATCCCAGTGTTACGAACTTTTCCACCCCTCCCCTCTGTCCCCCAAGATAGAAGCACTATTTCGTAGGAAAAATGAGCTCCACTATGAGGATATAACTGTGTGACATTGGGGAGAGCATTGCCCTAGAGGCATCCATCCTCAGCTGCAGGGAGGAAAGCTTGTACTGTTTTTTGCAGGAACTTTATCTCTCAGGGTAGGTACAATGAATATTCACTCCTCAGCTCTCACATACAAAGGCCAAGTGTTGTGCAACAACACAACCGCAAATAAGGAACTCCGCTTCGTCATTAGCAGCCTTACTTGCTCCACCAGTATGAAAGCAATTCCCATGAGCTAGGATTACAAAGCTCGTAAGACATAAGTAAAATGCTGCCAACTGTCAACAAAGTCTCACTCTTAGAGCATCAATAATGGCAAGATAAAAAAACCAAACCAAAACCCACAAGACATTCACCTTTTAGGGCAAAATCTTCTTTCCTTTGAAGCATTGTAATAGGTCCAGCCAGAAGGACCTGTTACAGATGCTGTCCCTGGAGGGTCACTTGGAGAACCCTCCACAAAGGTGGAGGGTACTGTACTTACTAGGTTTGATATCCAGGTGCACAAGGCCAGAGTTGTGGATGTATTTTAGACCCATGGAGACTTGTAACAATATTTCTTTCAGCTCTGTTTCTGAGAAATACTGGCCAAGCTTTGCATTTTCCAGCAGCACGTCTTGGAGACTCCCACCTGGGTGAAAACAGTCAGTCAGACCTCACAAAGATTTTGTGGAGCAGCATGTTTGAAAGCTTAGTAGAAACTGTTGCCAAGAGAAAGTTCAGGCTTGCTTGTGACAGACCCTGACCAGACCAGCTACATATGCTCTAGTGATCCAACTAGGACGTCACTGTTAGGCTTCATAGAATCATAGAATAGTTTGGGGTTGGAAGGGACCTTAAAGATCACCTAGTTCCAACCCCCTGCCACGGGCAGGGACACCTTCCACTAGACCAGGTTGCTCCAAGCCCCGTCCAGCCTGGCCTTGAACATTGCCAGGCAACTAACATTTCCATACTATGGCATGTGCTTGTGGTTAGGACACCACAGAGAAGCTGAGAAACTTGGTGTAAAGGACATGAATGTATTGGTCATTTCAGTTTATCTCCTTCACCCCACTGCTATACAGGGCACTCAGTTCCCATCTACTCTTACCTCTCCATTCACTAAATGTCTACAGGGCACCTTTAAGACTGGTTCTGATGGCATGCAAGACATCCAGAAAATCTCCCAAAGGAAAAAAATTTAAAAAAATTAAAATCCCAATTATTCAGCCTTTCTATTGCCTCAGAGCACCCTTCATCCTGCTTGCCAAGGACTGAGCAACTGCAGTTCTACCTACACTACCAGGGCTGACCTGGTAGTGATGCTGCTGCATGTGAACAGTGGAAAAGTTGGTTACTTTTGCCATGCTAACCGGTGAAAAAACAGGTTTGTAGGTGGTGGAGCAAGGAAGTTAAGCACCCACTAGCAGGTTTGATTGAGGAATGTAACTTGACACAGAAACGGAGTTTTGTGAGTCTCCATCAAGGCACTCTGGCTATTCAGGACTAGCCCATACCATGACCCCCCTCCCCATCAACCTGCTTTTCATCACCTTTCCTTTAGTCTCAGGTGTTCATCCTCTAGAATACAAGAAATGCATCAGTGCTGCAGCAATGATCACCAATTTCATGGTTACCTCCACCAGATTCAAAGTCATTACTCCAAACAGCTATCACCACCCATCACTGAGCCCCAAGACTGCGGGAGCAGTTGAAAGATGAGAGCTACATATTTGCTTTCAGTTCCTCTGGTAGCAGAGGTGTCTTTTACAATGTCTCGCAGTGTTTGGGAGTTTGCCAAGGGCAAACTCAAGTACAAGTGTACCACCCTGCCTGCAGCACCCCATTTATAGTTTACCTCATTATTTAGCTCTGTTCCTCTGCAGCTGTTGAGCCCTAGTCATTCTGCAGATTGTTACTCCCCTCCATTAAGAAGGGTTTGTTTCCAAGATACATGCACTTAGCTTACCTGCTTGAGTCACTCGGATCAGGTTTTACCTGAGTAGTCCCAGACAAACTCTAAGCATTAGCATGAGGAATACTTCTCCCAGGCCAGCCAATACAGAGGAACAGGTTTTAAAATCCCACAAATTAGAGGGTATTCACTACTTGTAAGGCACTAGCATCATTCAGAGCTTTGTCTAAATATTATGAGCCCTCACTGTATTCTCCATGGCACTGTAGCCCCAATGCAGCTTGCCTAATTGTAAACCAAAACATCCCATATTCAAGTACAAAAGCAGGTACCTGCACCCATTCCAAGATCTCAGGCTTTAACAACATCACAGCTCTTACCATTGCAGTATTCATTTTGGATAATCATGTGATCGTCCTCTGCCCACGCCGAGTAGTAGCGCACAACATGGGGGTGGTGTCCAAGGACAGCATGAGCATAAACCTCGCGCAGTGCCACATGCCTGGAGAAGCATGCACAGAGAAAGCAGTGGTGACAGGGTGACATGGTCCTGCTTGGGACCAGAAGGGGAAGCCTGGTTTGCAGCCTGGCTTGAGAAAGGGAAAGCAGAGGTGTTTAGGACTTTCTCTTGGGTTTTGGCAGACTGACTGGCTCTCACAGCTGCTGAAGCAAAACTTAACCATGCTCCAGTGTGCTGAGCAGCTGTCAAAAAACATAAATCACGGAGCAAGTCTTGTTAAAGAGGTAAAGGCAGCTTGAAAGGCTTTGCTTTAGCATGCAAGACAACATTACCTGGTCAATACAGATGTAAGCAGCGCTGGCCACACAGCAGGGTGAAGTCATATCACAAATGAGCTATTTGGCAGTTATTGTTTTGAAGATACTAGCTGCATGGACATGAGGAGTTCAGGTAAGCTGTCATCTCACGTTGCAATGCATGTGGCTTCTTCCCTTTCTCAGGCATTTATATCTGATAGTCCTAAAGTGGTAACTTCCCCCGTTCTCCCTGCTATTATTTGGCTGTGCAGCAGCAGCCAGTTTTTGCTTATGCCACCCCTCAGATACCTTTAGATCCACACTCCCTCCCATCACACCTCCCAAGAACATGCCCATCATTTCATCTGTCAGTTTCTAGCTAGCACACTCACTCATCAGAGGATCCTGCCAGAGGCTTTTTGGAGCGTTTGATGGCATAAACACATCCATCAAGACGTTTAATGCACTTGTAGACAGAGCCAAATTCCCCCACACCAATTCTTTCTAGTTCCAGGAACTCCTTCTTGTAACGGGAAACCATGTTGCTCTCTTTCAGAGGGTATCTCTACAAGGTCACAAAAACAAAGACAAGTATGAGTTTGAATACTTTGATAATAACACCTGTCATGTTTTTAGAGCTGGGTAGCACTTGTTCTCACAAAGCACCCATGTGGCTCCCCTTCCCATTGTGGATGTTCATTCAAGCACACTTCCTTCTTGAAATGCTCCCTTTCACTTAAGCATGTTGTGGTTTTTTCCTGACCACCTAACCAAGCTGGTCAGTTGGCTGTATGTGCCTAAGCTTCCTTGGGTTACGACTGTCACACCTCTTCTCTTGGCAGCCCTGCCCAGTTTCTAGACTGATGGAGTCAGGGGTGAACAGCAGGCAAGAACAAAATACTTGTCTTCTGCCTAGCTACTGCAGGCTCAATACAACTCATTACCAGCCTTGGTAAGTGGGCATCCAGTACCTCTGAATTAGACTCCTGTACTGGACTTGTCTAAACAAGTGCTATTGCCTATTTTGAGCTCAGGAGAGAAGCTCGAGTTGGCTTAATGCAATCCCAGCTATGCAAGAGCTGCTTTACTCCGGCAGCTAAGGTTGCCTGCAGCAAGGACATTCTGCATGAGTTCAGGCTCTCATCGTGTTTGAAGTACCAGCTGTTGACTAATGGCAGATTAGGAGATCTCAGTGTATGTGTTTGTATTCCCAGCAATTTCTCACCAGGAGCCACTTTTCCACAAAGGGCTGAAAGCCTGCAGAACAGCTGGAACATCATTATTGCTACACTAATGGTCATTAAGGAAATAGGAGCTGCCAGTACTGCTTGTAGAGTGATGCCAACTGGCAGGGGAAATAACTGAAGGGGAGATAAGAAGAGATAAGCAGTGAAGCATGAAGTGAACAACAGGAGAGTGGACTAAGTAATTTTTCTTCATCCTCTTGCGTCCCTTACAAGGACAGTGGCTCATGTTGCACATTGGTTTCCACAGAAACCCCTGCTGTGATTGCTGTAGTATGTGGTATATGACCTTAAAGTCATAAAGTGGAAGATTTGGTCCCCACAGCCAGTAAGATATGGCCCATACAACCCAGCAACCCTTCACAACAGGTTGTATTTTATAAAGGCAGCTATATTATATAGTATCTTAAAAAGCTCAGGGAATAAAGATACTTGCTAGTACACAATTTTGTGTCCATATTACATACCCATTCTAGTCAGCACTCGATCAGAATAATATTTCAGTAAGTCACAAGTTGAGGCTTTCTTCTTGGGGAAGAAAAAAATTGTGGTAGCTCTGAATGTTACCTAGTAAAATATTTAGTCTGCAGCTGTAGTTTTTCCAATTTTTTCTGCAATACCAGTCTTGTCGGCCAGAGGGTACCATTATTCTTCCAGTAAGCCTAATTATTTCACAGCTACAATGAACAAGTCTACTTACTTGCACAAGACAAGATACTTCCTTCACGGAGCTGCTCAGGAAAATTGAAATTTTTCCCTCATCTGAAGGCAGATATCCAGTTCAGGCTTAGCTTGCTTTCCAGAAACCAGCTGGATGAGTATCTTCCGCCAGATAAAACTGGGAAGGATGTAGGATATGGGTTCCCACACCAGCTGCCTATTTCTGCCAGTACAACTGGGGGTTCATGAGACCTCACACCCTGCCCCATGCAGCCAGGCCAACACACCGTACCACTGAGACTCGCCAGCAAAGCATAGACATCAGCAACAGCAAGAGAACTTGGGTTTGAGTTGTAAGACAGCGTTTGCTGTCGTGTAGTTACGTAATCTGTGAAGGGACCTTCCCTTGGACCCCAAGGCACACAGACACCTCTCAGCTGGACATTTTCCTACTCAAGTACAGAATTTGCTGCCTTGCTTCACAAGTTTGCCATTGTAACTACTGCAATTGAAACATTGCATTCAGTACTTATCCACATCAGAGCTGTTCAGCTCAACACCTGTGTTTTTGCAGTGCAAATCCATGTATTATTTGCAATATAGAAGCATCCAAAGATGCTCAGTACACTGATTCATATGAACCTGCTTTTTCAGACCACAAAGGTGTAGTCACTATTTATACCAACTCAATAATACAGTAGTACAGTTCTCCATAAGGGACCTAAATTACATTTTATTTCCTAGAAAGACCTCCTGACCAAAAATCAATGAGGTTTTAGGCTTACTTGTCAAAGTGTCAGATCTGCTTTAGTGCAGGTTTCCTTTAGAGATAGAAATAATTTCCAAGTTTGTCTCAAACAAATGTTAACAGAAAACATTCAGCTTGGAATTATTCTGTCGTAAGTATTCATCCTCTGTCATGCCACCATGATTTATTCTCCAAAAGCGGAATAGATTACATCAAGCACCAAGTCTTTACAAGCATCTTATCCTCTCTGTGGGGAGAAATAGACACTCACCGGTGCAGGCAGCTCCCGCTTTGTTTGACTTCTTGGATCAGGATTCCTCCTGTAACAGAGGTTTAGGAAAGTCTGGATTTATCATTTCAAGGCAGCAATCCAACTGAGATTTGAAATGAAAATATTTTTCAAGAGAATCTTCAAACCTTGTTTCACAGTTTAATTAAAGATGTATTTTGTAGAGTGTTAATATACAACCAATTTCTAGTTGAGGCCTTAAAGACTGTAGTCCCAGGCAAGGAAGCCTTCTGTTTCCATTAGAAAGCCTCCACATACCAACTTCAGTACTGTTCACAGGACTGAATGATTGTTTAGGGGCATCATTCTCCTGGCCGCCTGGTGAAGCTGCATTGGGCAATGACCTTGCACAACAAGCTCCTAGTAAAGAAGAGAACTGCTCCACTGTGATTTCAAAGAGGATACCCAGCTGCGCATCTGTTACAGTTGGGGCCAGGAGTTGTAGTGCACAGGTATTTGACTATGTTTGTGTCTTGGTTAACCCAGATGAGATTTGGAGCTTTTGCAGGTCAACAGAAGCCTGCACCCACCTTAAAAGCTGTATTACATGCAAGCATGCATGTAATTTCTCCCAAGTTGTGGGTATGAGCATAACAGAATCAAGCTCCATTCTACCCGTGTCCAAGAAAGAGAGGTACAATTTTCTCCTACAGCCATAGCATTGAGGTTAGCTGTTGATCCCTCACATTTCTGAACAAAAGGAAACAGCTTACTTTATTTAGATTTCTACTACCTTCATGTGTCTGCTAATGTTTGCTCTGCACCAATGAATACTACAGAAGTGAATGATTCATTGTTAGCAAACAAGTCCAGGCACTAGACATCTCCATCATTACTTATCTCCTTTAAACAGCCTCCTTCCAGCCTGATATTTAAGAGTAGTTCACTTACAGCTCTCCTCTGGTCTTCTGCTTGCCATTAGGAAGAAAGAGCATTTGCCGATACGACTCTGGTGTAAAGGGGTTAATGTTGACAAGAGGTGCCTGAGTAGAGTCATCCAAATCAGCACCAGGAGTAAATCTCAGATGTCGAAAGCCTTTGGGTGGGACCTTTGTCCCAGATGAAGGAAAAGCTGTCTTCGATAACAGGCTCTGTGTCAAGGAAAAAGAAAAAAAGGGGACGGATAGGCAAGCAATGTTTTTGTTGCTACAGTGTCAGAATAAAGTCTTTGCTCTCCTGCAAATCAAGAACTCTGCTCCCTTCCTCAGGATAGCTGAATCATTAAACCCCTGCATCCCTAGTTTAGTCCTGACAATTTTCTTCTCTTTCCACAGAGAATTACATTCTTCACTAAGCCCTTTCAGGCTCTATTCTCTGCTCACATGGGTGAGGCCTGCAGAGCCATTTTGGCAAGCACAGTCCTAAAGAGGAGCCAGCTGCTCATCTTTCCCACCTACAGAGACATTACATCATATGTTGCATTAACATAGAAGGCTCAGTTCTGCCAAGCAGGGACTGTTGCATCAGTTTGGTCAGGACAGGTTTGTCAGAAGATGAGATAAAACATCACCCAAGTGCCTTTTGGTTCTCCGGCAATAAGCAGCATTAGCATAGGCGAAGTTGCTAGAAATATTTTTATATGGCTGCTGGCAAAGTGATCAGAAAACAGTTCTCATCAAGAAGGAAACAAAGTTTCAGAAACTGAAGTTCAGAAGGAACCTCTGGGTCTTCTATAGTTCAGCTTCCCACAGAAGAACTTTGGGTTTCACCTACTAGTTCAAAGCGTTGGGCTGAGTAAGGCATAGCTTCAGAGAAGCACCCCATCTTGATCTGAAGATGGAAAAATATGCTTGCTGTGATTTACCCCTTGAGTAACCATCAACCTTTTGAAATACAAGTTTGTTTTTTGACTTCAGCAGAGTGGTGTAAGGTCTAGAGAGGGTTTTAATATATACCTCTCCTAGTTAAAAGCCCTTCAAGAATCCAGAACTCTCCCTGTCATGAAGATCAAGATACTTCTATATCTTTTTGATCCAGCAATGGTCTTACTCTTGTGAGTGGAGACACGGCTCCAAGATCATATCTAGAGTTTCTCCTTTCTCTCATTGAAAGATTTTGAGGATAAAACTCTCTAAAAGCTGCATGCAGTATCCTGCATCCACCTAATTGATGCTGCACTCATGGATATAGCTACTTCTGGGACATCGCTCTAGTTCTATACCACACTTGGAAGTTCAGCTACCTGTTTACTATGAACCTGAAAGTGCTTACTGATCACTTTCTCAAGCTCTGGTTTGCATCTCCTTGCTCTTGGACGGAAAAGTTCTGCATACGGACATATCAAAAACAGTATATGTCCAAGCCCAATTTACCCAGCAGCCTAGAAGCTCTATAGAACTGCGGCTATGTTCTAGTCTAAACACAAGAAAGGGACCTAAAATACCATTGTAGCCTGCTGTTGTGTGCATGCATTTCCCATCTGCTCTACTAGGGCTCTATTTTGTAATCAAGCAGACTTGTATCCAGTATCATAATCTGAGAGTAGCTGCTGCCATACAGTGTAAGCAACTAGCTCTTGCAATCTGTTCCAGGATTGGGTAAGTCTGCAAAATACAATCATATTTTATCACAAACACATGCATCCTAGCTGGGGCTCCAGTGCTCATCTGTCTGCAGTTGGATGTGACTCTGCTCTTACCCTTTCTCTTGCCTCCAAGTGTTCCAAGATCAATGCTCCCAGCCTTTTTATAATCAGATTTAGGCCCTTTAGAGCCCACCTTTTGCAGCATGCTTGGAAACCAAGACCTTTCTCCCAGAAGACAGCAAAGGAGAACAAATTGTTGATTTAGTGCAATTGCTGCTCATGGGCTACAAGGTGACAAGCCACAAGCAGCATGTCTTGAAGCATCCAGCCAACATGTTACCTACACAAACATGCACTCAGAACACCCTCCACTACCAGTAGACCAGATGGTCTGGAAGAGATTGGAGACCTCTCACCTATTTTCTGATGAGATTCAGGGAGATTTCTTATAAGTGATCAATGCAGAAAATTCTTGGAGTGATGCCATATACAGCCACTTTCCCCTAGAGGGTGACAGACCATTCCTCAGTAAACATGGCCACACAGTTGGTCATACGTGGGCATAGGATCATCCTTCTCCCCACACAGTCAGCTTTCTGGAGGGCAACAGAAGCCAAATCCTAGTTTGGAAGTACTGAAAGGAGTCATCTTCTGTGTACCACTTAAGCAAAGGAGCAGTAATATAGAGCAGGAGACAGGACTGAAAGAGCTACTTTCATTGCAAGTCTTGAATGCTAGAAGCTGGTGCACACAACAGAAGCTATCTAGGAACAGAGAATTGGTGCCAAGCCTCCACTTGTGCTTGCAGAAGACAAAGCAGATGCATTTTATTCTGTACAAGAAATTTCACAGAAAGCAGGTGCCGGGATCATTCTCCCAAGAAACTAAGTCAGCAGATAAGCTACGTTTTAGGACAGTGACAGAGAGGAAGACAGGCTAACCTTCCTCCACAAGCACACACTGATTTGTTACCCCAAATCTCACAGGGGATTCGCTACCCTGAGGGCAAAGTCCCACTTTCCCCATATTCACTGAGCAGCTCAGCTCCACAGAAAAAGAGAATGAACGTCACTGGACAGCAAGCTGGTTGGAACAATCCAGACTCACCAAAGCATACCCTAGCCACCACACCATTCCCAAATTTCTCTTTCAAGAGAAAATGCGCTTCCATCCAAAAAGCGAGCTGAACAGAGCAGCCAGGGAAGCTGCCTGTCTCCAAGTTCCCCTCAGAATGATGAGCTCCTTGAAGGGAGAAGGAGATGCATTTATCCCTCTGGGAGCACATTACATCCTTGCTACATAGATGCTACAGATGCCCACCCCCTAAACAGAATGTGAGGGGCGCACAGGCAGCCAAGGCACTTGGTTGCCTGGGTTTAGTTTTTTCTTTTTTTGACTCAGAATTACCTGATGTCAACTAATAGGTTTTAACGACAGCTTGGAGAGATTCAAGACACTTGCTCCCACACACAGGTTTCTATTCACACCTACAGCATAACCCTTTGATGGCTAAGGAGCTCATGGTCCAGGTTTCTAAGAGTAGAGACAAGCAATGGGTCCCTTCACCACCCATGGAGCAATGCCACAGCAATACTGGAGACCTTGCCTGCTCAAGCACAGAGCGGATACATGCCATTACCTTGGGAGTGTGCGGGGTGTCACAGAGCTGCAGCTTTTTCCAGGTGATGTGCAGTGGTGTCTCAGCATCACCTGGCCTCTTGCACACGACTGGGGAATGCACCAGGGTAGGACTCATCCAGGCTTTTGTCCTGCTCAGGAAGATCTCACTAAGCTTTCTCGGAGGGGTTGCTGGCAGAGGGCTGCTCCCTTGCCACTTCAGGAACTCGCAGCTCCTGGAGGGGCTCGAGCTCAGGGTGTCTTCCTCATTTATACTTCTGTCTTCACTCTCTTCACCACAGCTGGAAAAGTCCAGTCGCTGAATGAATTCATCGCTGTTGTCCCAGTCATCCATCTCACCATATGAAACAGAACAGGGCTGGTATGATACTGGCCTGCCTTGTTAGGAGAAAGGCAGAGGGAGAGGAAGAGAGCATTACTTACACAGGCAGGGTAACCATCCTCTTATCAAGACATTAGTTCTACTCATCACATGCATCCCCCACCCCAATCCCACATACACAGAAACCTTGATCACTTGTTGATGCTGCTTGATAGCACTGATTAAGGAAAAGCATCCCAGAATTACCAAGTACAAATCCATTCAGCTGCTGCTCATGTAACAGATTTTACTTTTTGTCTTACTGGCATAAGTCTAATACAACTCAGAAGTCACTGCCTTTCCCAGTAGGCCTCTAGGGCAACTTCTCCACCTACCAATACCTTATCCACTATTCTCATCACACGTAAGAACAGAGCTTCCATATGCTGAATGACAACACGCACCAGCCCTCATCCTTTTGTACTTTAAATTTCTCAACCAGAGAAAAAGAATCCATGCTACATACAGCTGTAAAAGCAGAGGGTACCCAAGGGCAGTTACCAGATACCCTACAGACAACCTTTTTCCTGCCCTGGCACATTTATAACCACCCCACACAGCTGGACCATTGCTAATGAGAAACTGGCAGCACCTGAGCACAGTTGCCTGGTGGCCGAGGGGTTCTGCTGTGGATGTGGATTTGGTGTGCCTGCAACCAGCTCTGCAGGGAGCCAGGGCTCCCTCTGAGTCATCTTCTTGCTGCTGCATGCTCTTCCCTCCTCCAGCTTCCCAGGGCCTGTGGGGAAGTGATGTTTGCTGACAGCCAGTCCGCTCCATGATGATCCCATCAGAGGTGCAGTCTTTGTGGGCTTTACTTGTATAAGTGATTAGTCTAATGGTAACAGGGTCCTGTGCTTCCTTCTTTTAAGTCTGAATTTCACGTCCTGCGCTTAGGTGCGTGTTAGTTTAGACAAACATTGCAGCCTGCATGGAGAGGTCAGTAGCCTGATTTACAACGTGCTGCGTTTCAGGAGGGGGTTAGGGACCATACACAGGTCTTTGTATGGATTCCCGTCGTGAGGTTTCAAGGGGGGGGGGAAGGAGAAGCTGACTGCGTTGGCAAAGGCAGCCCGGCAGGTAGGGTTGCTCTGCTGCTCACGGGGACTGGGTCAATGTCTCTCTGTGGAAAACGGAGATCTTTCTGTGCCTCTGTGAGCCAACATTTTGAAGAGGGACTAAAGTGAGTTTTAACTAACCGGGAGTGAGGTTACAGCAGCCTTTTTTCTTACTATCAAGAGGATCTGCTAGAAGGACAAGCACAAACAGGAAGTGGCTGCAGCCCAGGGGAGGCAGGGATTTCTCAGAACCAGCACCTGCTTTCCTCTGCACGCATGACAAAATAAAGGGACATGTTGATCTGAGGTCACTCAGCCCTCCTAAGCTGGTCTTTGGATGAAACACATGACCACACGGGTCTCTGAAGTTGCCTGTTCAGACTGTGATGAGCAATTCATTTGATACAGGCCACCCAAGCAGTGTCAGGGGGACATGCCAGGAGCTCAGTATCGTTCTTATGGCTTGCATCTGGCCCAGAGGTTGTAGTGTTTCTTCCAGGCACAGAGCCTGTTGCTGCCCTGCAGACTCCTTTCCCCAAAAGCCTGGCAGTGCTGGTGCTGGCTGCTTTTGCTGTGAAAAGCTGTCTCTGCAGCATCTGGCCAGCTGAGGTCCTGGGACAGGACCACTGCAGGACTGCTGTGATCTGACTGTATTAATGAGGTGTTCGGTATTTGAAGCCCTGGATAGGAATATTTCATTTTAAGTCTGAAGAAATAATGCTTTTAGTCCCTGTATCTACATTTTGATTAACGACCCTGCAACGAAACCCCTTCAGACCACAGTTCTAATCCCATCTGAAACATTTTTATTAATTATTTTTTTCTTTTTGTTTTCCCCCTCAGGATTTATAGGCAGTGTCCATTTTCTAAGGAGGAATGTGATGTGTAAAGGAGAAAAGTTGGACTTGCTGTGTAAAGAAGGCCCAACTTGTTCATCTTGCATCTTCTAACTAAAAGTCACCACATTTTATCATAGAATCACAGAATGGGTTGGGTTGGAGAGGACCTGAAGAGCATCTAGTTCCAACCACCCTGCCATGAGCATGGGCACCTTCCACTAGACCAGGCTGCTCAAGGCCCTGTTTCTGTTTTTTTTCTGGAGGACTGCTGAAAGATCTGAGGACAATTTTCTTAGCCCTCAGTCGGAGGGAAAAGATGTTCATTCTGTTTTGAGAGACATGTTCATTCTCTTTTCTCCTGAAAGGGTCACATCCTCTCCTGGCCTACATCTTTTCGTATTTGGTGAAATAATTAAGTAGAAAATGTGGCCTTTGTTTTTTGCATGTGTCCAGCAAAGAGCGTGCCCTCAGCAGGCCCAGATTGCTGGCCAAAGCAGTGCAAATAGCTCTGGTGCCACAAGGTCTCTTGTCACCAGAAGCCGAGAGCTCGGACGGTGATGACATTTCATGTATCACAGAGCCGGCACTGGCAGCCTCTGTTCCCCATCACAGGCTGCTCTCCTCGCTGCATCCCCTCCCTCTTTCATGGGCGCACCACAAATAGCCCGTGTGTGTGGAGGAATTCTTATTCCAGATTTGTTTCCCCTGCCTGGATCGCTGGGGGACAGACTGACGTTCGTGCCAGCACCACTGTGGGGATGGAGAGGAGAGAAACGAGCTGTCACTTCAGCATCACTGACGTGCAAAGAAAATATTCATCAAAATGAAGCTTGGCACTGTCTATATGGGTAAAGTGAAGCATGTGGCCAAGTATTTGCAGAATCGGGCTTTTCTTTATACAGCAACAAATAATGTGCAGGGTTTGGGTTCTTTCTATACCAGTCACCTTCCACGAAAGACTCCATCTGCTAAACACCACCTACTGCGGTTTATAGCTCTGCAAAGTAAATTTGTTCATGGGCTTTGTGAAACAAAATGCCCACTCAGAGTCAGAGCTGTCTGAAATGGAGCTCACGGCAAATGGACACTAATATTACCAAAGAAAAAGGGATAAAGAAACCAAACCCCACTGCTGAGGAAACTGGATGATGAGTTTCTTAATGGCGTATTGAACACTCAGAGCTGCTCAACAGGAAAAAAGTGAGGCAATTAAAGCTTTTATGACAGTATCTTCCCTTTAATTGTGGCCTGCTTAATTGGGTGATTCAATTAATCAGAAAGTCCTAGGGAACCGAGTTAAACCTAATGACACTTAATGACACTGGTGGTCACATAATGAGGACAGTAATTACACAAAAGTTGGCTGCCTATGGATGCCTTGGTCACACTTGTGTCTTTGTCTTCCAACATCAAGCTGATTCTGCCTGTTTCTCTGACAACTGTTCCACATCCTTCTATACCACATATATATCTACACACATACACCCCCCAAATCTCCCAGTGTATGCTGGATCGTGCCACTGACCCGTACAGATTTGTGCCTTGCAGCTTCCACTGCAGCAGTTAGGTGGTGCGGGAGGCTGCCCGCCGCTCTGCTCAGCTCCCGCGGCTCACCCAGTAGGATGGGCATGACAGGGCTCCCCCTGACCGATCCTGCTCAGAACGGCAGCGGGTCTATACCGGGGTCAGTACAGACCCGTACAGACGGCAGGCAGGGCCGGGGGGCAGGACGCGGTGCAGCAGGGGCAGGGGGTGCCCCACCGCAGGGACCCCCGGCAGCCCAGCGCCGGGCACCGCCGGCTGCCCCTCGGCCCCTCACCGCTGCCCCCGGCGACCAGCCCCGCCCCCGGCCGCAAGCCGCGCCCCCTCCACCGCCACGGAGCCGCCCCCCGCCGGCGGCCGGTGCGGCGCGGCGCGGCTCGGCTGGGCTCGGCGCCGTGCGGGCGGGGGGCTGCGGCCATGGGGGAGCGCGCAGACGAGGCGCCGCTGCTGTTCTGGGCCGAGGGCCCCGCCGTGTCCGCGCCGCCACCCGCGGCCGAGGCGGGCGGCAGCAGCGGCGGGCGGCGGCTCGGCGGCGGCTGGAGCGCGGCTCCGTGGGGCGGCGAGGGGCCGGAGGAGGAGGCGGCGGCGCCGCCGCGGGCGGAGGCGGAGGAGGACCAGATCGTGGCCGTGTTCGTGGTCACCTTCGACCCCCGCACGGGTGAGGGGCGCCGGCGGCGGGCGGGCCGGGGCGCGAGGGGTGGCCGGGCCGGGGCCTGCGGTGGCCGGGCCTGGGGTTCCTGGTGCCGCTGGCGTACGATGGATGTGGGCCGGGAACCGGCGGCGGGACTCCCGTGGAGGGCGGCCTGCGGGAGCCGGACTGCCCCCGGCCCCCACGGGAGAGCGCTGCTTCGCGGCCGGCCTCCCGAGCAGCGCCCGGGCACCGGGGACGGTGAGGTTTGCGTGTCATCTGCATCCCACCGAGAACTTCGGAGGCGGGGAAGGTGCCGCTCCGAGGAGAGCGGCGACCGGGCAGGGACGGGGGTAGCTCCGCGGCGGGACACGGGATGGGGATTCCGAGGATGGTGGCGGGGCACCCCCTGCGCCCCGCGCAGCCTCCAGCGCTCGGGCCGAGCCGCTGCCCAGCGCTGCCTGGGGGCACCAACCTGTTAGCAGCATCCCCAGAGCATCCTGCGGTGGCGTGGCCTGGCGGAGACCTGCCTGCGGCTGTCAGCGATGGATGGCGGCTGTGGCAGGCATCAGTCTGGCAGGAGTACAGAGCATGATCCCCAGCAGCAGCAGCTCGGCTGTGTATTTCTTGGTGACCGCTGTGTTTAGAGGCTGGCCTCTGGTGGGATCTCTGGGACTCTTAGTGCTTTGAAGTGGGATGCTACAGTCCAGGAGGGCAGAGGAGTGAGGGAATCTGTTTTCCACCTTTATTCATTTATAAAAGCCATCTTTTCATTTCAGAAAACATCTTGACTTGTTTTTCTTAATCTTGCTGCTGTAGTGGTATCCAGGGAACAGGGCATTGTGACACTGAATGTTAGCACCCGCCGCATATCTGTTAACACAGGTACTGTGCTTAGGGGGCTGATGTCCCAAGACAGCTCATTGGGTCTTTTAGCTGTCTGGCACCAACCAAAGGCAAAAATGGGGCATAGCCTGGTAACATCAGAAAGTTTAGGAAGTAGCTTGGGAGATGCAGGAGTCCATTTGCATCCCAATGTGGGAGTGAGCTCCTCTTTCCTCTGTATGCCGACCCTTTATTAGCAAATCCATAGCAAAAGCGCTAGAGACAGGAAAGAGCTCTGTGAAGCATGGCGGGGTTCGTGCAGGGGGCAGGTGACTGACATTGCACTCACAAGAGGGCCCTGATAATGAAGACTGAATCCCAGTCTTGAACTGAAAATCCCAAGGAAGTAGTGAAGAGGACAGAGCCCAAGCGTGACGTGCTGTCAGAAATGCATGCTGCCAAATGGCATGGCCGCTGTGTTCTGAAACACCAAAGGGCTTTCAAGAAGATACCCCTTTCATACTGCACCAGAGAGAAGTATCTGCAGTCTGGACGTTAGAGGCTCTTGACTCATCAAAATCCAAAATGAGACTGATGCCATCTTTCCAGCAGGAGATGGGGAGGGGAGGTGTTTCTCCTAAGTATCCAAAACACGGAAGCGTTGGGATGACTACAGCAGCAACAGGTTGTCTTTCGATCTGAGAGCATATGCCTTCTATGAAACGGTGAGATTTTCTTGGTTGGCAGAAAGCTGAGCTTTCTCAGGAGTTTGTCTGAACCAGCTGTTGCTTTGAATGAAGTCCAGGGAAAGTTGGGAAACAGCTTTTCTCACGCCTGATGTGCAGTTAATGCTGGGTGTCACCACCCTTGGAGCACTCTGTCTAGTCCAGTGAGATTCAGCTTCCCGCTGATCCTCAACATGGATACTGAATGTAAGGAGCATGGTAGCACTGTGAGGAACACGTCACCTTCACAGGTGGAGTGCAGAGCGCCTTATGGAGAATGGGGACTTGGAGAAAAGATCTTGAAGCTGCAGTGGTGTGAACACGCTAGGGTCAGAAACAGGATATGGGAATGCTGGGTCAAACACATCAGATGGCATGAAGGACTTCTGTAATGTCCTAAGGGTATCTTGTCCCTGTGTGTGACTTAAAGGATATCATCCAGTCAGTGTCTGAGCTGGGAACCTGCTTGTTCCTGTCCAGGAAAAGCACAGCAGATCTCCTTTGGTAGCTTGCTCAGGAATGTGAAAGGCAGAATTTCTGGTGGTGGCTCAGGGGTAGTTGTGTCAGGTAATGTCTGTGCAGATACAGGTAAGCAATTGATGTTTTACCGTAGAAGGATGAAGTGGTAACTATGCTACTGAAGAACCTGACAGCTCTCCTCCTAAATTTAGAAGGGCTTGAGGCAGACAAACTCAGTGTACTCAGCAGTTGCATGCAATGAGTTCAGGAAGGTAAGTAATGGGGTTGCCAGGCCACTGTTACAATTCCAGTGCCCTGGGACTCTTGTTGATGCTCGTGTGCATGGCTGAACATAAGAGCCAAAGGCAGCTTCTAAATCAGCGGTATTGTCCTCACCTCCAGCAGGGCGAACCTTGTGGCACTTGAGAAGAAGCTCTTTTCTCTGTTATTACAAAGACAGCTCTTGCACTGATGCAGAAAGTGAACTGTATATTAAGTTCAGAATGGTGGCAGCCAGGAGCCAACTGTGCCATCTTCTCATGGCTTCCTGCCCTTTGGCAGCCCCCTCCTTTGGGGAGTGACGAGTTGGGAATGCTCTGACACTTCAAAAAGTGTGAGCACTAGGTCTGCACAAATGCTGCCCCTTAAAGAGCACGGTCACGGGGGGCTTTAATGAGGCTGCTGGATTTCCTAATGTGGGTGATCCCTTGGGCAGGTAGTAACAGAAGACCCAACGCTATCTTGGGCAGCAATGGGGATACATCTGGTAGCGTGACTTACTTGGCATTAGGTTCAAGTATGTGTGCTTTACGAGACTCATCCTTGTCTTGGGTAAAAGCAAGTGAAAAAAAGTAGAAGAATAAATTTTGCTCTGGGAGGGAGATAAAAGAAAATGAAGCAAAGTCCATGGCCACATCAACTCTGTCAGATCAGAATAGCTGAAAAGAGGCTGAACCTTCTTAGGCTTTTTCTGTGATGGAGATGGTGATAGTCAACCTCGTGGAGGTCCCACACAGTGTGTTCGCGTAGAGGGTGGTGTGAGTAATGTCTTTTAGGGGAGACCTGGAGGGAAGAGAGGGAAGTAGTATGTATTGCACCAGTTAACAGGCAAATACTGTGTTTTTCTGTCCCACCTTTCTTCCATGCAGGAAACGGAGCCCGAGTGACAGCTAGGTCACACTTTGTGCCTCTTGTGTCCTGGCACAACATGGTAGTATAGCACAGCTGGGGACCTTAAAGATCTAATGGTGAGGAGAGCCAGGCGATGGCTACCAAATGCTAGTGCCACCATCATTTCTGTAAGGATGTGAAATCCAGTAGAGGGAAAATACAAGAGGAAGAACATCCTTAACTTTGCACACCAGAAACAGAGTGCTGCTTCTGACCTGGCCTGGAGCTGGGAGATAGCTCCCACGAGATCTCCAGATTTGACTCCCAGCAAAACCACTCATCCGCTCCCTAACGCTGGGTGACTTTCACTGGGAAAGTTTCCTGTGCATGCGAGACCTGCTCTCTGCTCAGGGAAGGGCAGTGCTTCCTGTTTTTCCACAACATTGCTCACTCCTCCAGTTTCTCGGGCAGGCTGGGAGCCACTGCTGTGTCTGGGTGAAGTCTCTCCTTTGTTTGCTCTGCCGTTTCACCAGACTGACTTTGTTAGTTCCCTTTTTTACCCCTATGTTCTGCGAGTGCCACGTCACCCGTATGTCCATGGGGCAAGGTGACGTGAGGTGTGCCGGGAACGCAGGTGTGGGCTGCTTGTCACAGATCCCAGGGAAAAAAAAATGGCTGGGTGATGTGCAAGTTGATTTTTTGCTTACACAGAGGGCGAGGAGCCGTTTCACGGTGTATTTTCCTTACACACTGCTGCAGAACAGGCATTGTTTGGGCAATGTCCCCTTCAACACCTCTGTAATTGGTATTACACCTGATAGTGTTTGTGACTAAGCTAAACAAAGTCAGTTTCCTTTGCTGTTGGTGCTCTTGCGTATGGATCTACGAATCTGAGGTAATAACCAATACGTTGCTTCTCTGCAATGCAAGACTGAAAAAGCGGATCTAGCCTTACCCACAACTTTGTGGTTAAGAAGCAACTAAGAGTTGACTTCTTCACCCTGTCAAGGAAGGGTCTTGTGCCTTTAAAAAGAAAACCAAACACACACACACACACACACACAAAACCCCAAACAACCAAAAGCCAACATCTATATATAATACGCAAACCCTACAGGGGACCGCGCAGGCTGACATGATGTCACTGCTTTCTCTGCCAGCCTTTCACACGCCCTCAGAGCGAAGCTGCTTCACAGCAGAGCTCTGGTTTTCACATGTGATTGCACGGAGGGGTCACGTAGGCCTGCATCTGCTCCCAGCCAGCCTGGCTCTTGCAGGAGAGGTCTGCTTGTGCACTAGAAGTGTTAACTTGGATGCAAAAACTTCTCCTTTGCCATGCTTAATGCTGTTGTTTGGGGCTTTTTTTAAGTCCTTACCAGGCAGGGTTGGGGGAAGTCTGCTGAACACAGATATCTCATGGGGGAAGAAAAATAGCCCATTTAAATGTCAGTAGCTAAGCCCGAATTCCTGTGTGAGAGTGCATGCATATACTTGTGAAGTATGAGTAATGACACAACAAGACAGGCTTCAGAAATGAGGCCTCATATTTAAATATCTCTAAAAGTCTTCCAGCTGGGTGTAAGGCTCTCCAAATGTCCAGTCCATGGGATGCTTATCCCAAAGGCCAGGGGAAGGACAGTACCTGTATAATGTATCTTCACGCTGCATCTGCTATTTCATTATGCTGAAGAACATTTGTTTACATTGTTTTTAAAACTAAGCCACGTTACTTCAAATGCTGTTGCTATGGGCGGGCTGGCAGAGGACAGAAACTCTGTGTGTAACCTGGAACACATCCTCGGTGCAGTGGGAGTGTCCAGAGAGCAGGTTAGGCTCCAGAGTGCTGGCATGGGAAATCATGAGAAGTCCCCCTTTTTTGACCGTGGTAAGCTTGCCAGTGGCAGGACAGGACTTCAGTGGCTTTAGGGACTCCTTGTGACTTCTTTGATATCATCTGTTCCAGGATCAGGCTCCTCGGGTGGCCTTTTCCCCTGAACAACAGCGTGCTTTCTGGCCGGGTTGGCAGGTGACAGATGTTTCCCAATCTTGATGTAGCTTATAATTTATGTGCTTTTTTGTTTGGTCATTCTAGCATGCACAAACATGTTGCAGTACTCAGATCACCTCAGCCTCCATATAAAGTTCAGCTGACTCCTCCTTTCCTAAACAAAATGTGAGAAATTCCAGGGAAGTAGTGGTGACTGGGATGCTAGCTTAGGGGTTCCTGTTTGACCAGCCCTGCCAAGCACAGCCAAAGGACAATACTGATGGTGGTATGAGCTCTCACAGAAACTCCTCCTAAAGAACAGCAGCCTATACTCCGGATGCTTTCTGTATCAGATACTCATGCAGACAGCCTGCAAGGAACAGCACTAATACCAGAGCTTATCCACTGTCAGGTAAAATTGTAGCTGCTCTGTGATTAAGCTTATAAAGCATAAACCCACAAAATAGCACTAGCTTCAGAAATGGCTCTAAAAGTCCTGCAATATCTGGGTGTTGTGCTGCAATAAGTAACATTCGCAAGAGATGTGTGGAGTATAGTATGTCAGCTACTGCCTGTGACAATTTAGGAGTTAAGGAGTTGCATTAGTGCGCTGTTAATGGTGATGCAAAAGCAGCAACTTGTTGGTGTTTGCCCTCTGGAAATGAGTACGGTGTTCAAGTTTACCTAATTGTGCTTCACTGCAGGCAACATGGTGGAGTGGTGTTTACCCCAAGATATTGATTTGGAAGGTGTGGAATTCAAATCGATGGCAAGCGGGTCCCACAAAATCCAGTCGGATTTCATGTGAGTACGTCTGACCTAAATTACTTCTTTCTCCTAGCTCTACATCTATACCACCATCCCTTAATTCAGAACATGCAAGAAAAATTACACCTCTGAAGTTAAGTCCTGCATAAAAGTGCTGCTAAACTGTATCCAGCTGAGCTAAAGATACTCTTCAGGTACTCTCAACATCATATGAAGTACCAGCTAGCTGTGAGGATCTGCTGTATGACAGCTTTGGCTGTGGAGGCCAACTCGTGCGTGGGCAGGGCAGCTTTGCAGTGGCGTGCAAAGTTTAATGCATATCGGGCAGATCATACTCACTGCCACACTTTTTGGACTGTCAGCAGCGGCCTAGGAAGAAGGGGAAAGAGTGGCAGAACTGAAATGGGAAGGATTTTACAGGAACTGGACTTAGATAAAGGTTCTTAGTTCTGCCAGTGCTTTTGGTTCCTTTAAATGTTGTGCTATGTCCTTGCTCACTTTCTTCTTTGATAGCTCCTTCCTTCAGTGGAAAGATATAAGCTTGGAATTTTCTTCGTTCCCATCCTTTTACTAACCCAGTATTGCAATGCAGCAACGTTTTGGAATGAACTGCAGTGTCACAGTTCCTTTTGGTCAGGAGTAACAGTTACTTTCTCAAAGGCACGTGAACTGGACATTTGCACTCAGCTAGAGCATGCTTCAATGTGCTGGCACCCAAAATATGACTAGCTAGCTAGACTATACTCCAGACTTGATGCACTGCAGGCTTTTCTTCCTTGGAAGAAGGGAACTGCGTTGAATATCCTGTCTTGTTCTTGAGAAGACTAGGACACCCAGCGTCTGTCCTCAGCCCTTCAGACAGCACAGTGGGATTTAAGGGCATTCCTTAAAGAAGGAACTACGTTCCTAAATCAGTATTTTAGGGGTCAGTTAGCTTTCTTTCTTCCTTTTCCCTCTTTTTGTTAACATTAACCCTTTTGTCAAACATTTGTTTCCAGTTATTTCCGGAAAGGGCTCTGTTTTGGCCTGGCCTGCTTTGCCAACATGCCTGTAGAGAGTGAGTTAGAGCGTGGTGCCCGCATGAAGTCCGTGGGGATTCTGTCCCCTTCCTACACCCTGCTGTATAGGTACATGCACTTCCTGGAGAACCAGGTCAGGTAAGTTCCCTTGGGAATGGGACCGGCCAGGGAGAGGTGAAGTTGCCTCGATGGAGAGCAGTTTTAGGCATGAGTGAGAATTTGACTGCAACGCTGAGCTGTGATTTCCTTGCATGATTACTTCTTTCAAATGAGTTACTTGTTCACAATGGGAAGGAGACAAGGAACTGATTAGCAGCAGCCTCTTCATTGCTAGCGGGCTAGTCAGATGCATTCCAAACCTTACTTTGTGTGGATATAAGTGTCGGGGAGAGTTGAGAGGACAAGAAGTTTCACTGTTCTTCTGAAAACCATTTTACTAAGGGCTCACAAAAGGCTTCTAAATCTGCAGTGGTGATCCTGGGTAGCTGTGTGCTTCAGCTGCGTTGAGTGGACCTGGCAGGGGAAATGGTGATGGTTGAAGGGAAACCTCTTCCTACTTAAGCATATTTAAAACAGGATCAGTACTATGCATACATCAGCTCGTTGTCTGCTTCAGTCTGGCTGCTCTGAAAGCTGGTGTTACTCCCGACTCTTCAGCTGCCCTCCTGGATAAGTCTGTGCAGCTGAGACACCCAGGGCTCGTTTGCTAGCTGGGTGGCAAGACGCTGAATAAGTAGAGACTGGAGACACTACAGATCCCCCCTTTTTTCCTTTCTTTTCCAGACACCAGTTGGAGATGCCAGGGCACTACTCCCATCTAGAGGCATTCTATGATGACAAGAAAGGAGTTCTCCCTGGTAGCAAGGGCACCTCCAACTCTCAGCAACCTGTCCACTGGCTGCCATCCATCCACAGATATATGTACCCAGAGATGAAGGTGAGGCAGGTGCTCTGAGGCTTGCAGGAATGGCCAGTGTGCTCCTGCTCCTTGCCGGTGTCTCATACTTCTTTATGTAAGCAGTGACTCCAGCACTTTGTGGGCTGCTTTAAGATTTTGTTACTTGGACTGTTAAAAGCTGCAGTTCTCTGTCATTGCTGTGTGCTGGTCTTGCTCCCACATTTAGACTTAGCATCTGTGCATGTGTCCCTGTTTCACCTCTGAGCTGTTTTCTTCTCTTTCCCTCCACCTGCAGATCACACACCCTGCTGGCTGTATGTCTCAGTTCATCAAATTCTTCGGTGAGCAGATCCTTGTCCTCTGGAAGTTTGCCCTGCTGCGCAAGCGCATATTGATATTTTCACCACCCCCAGTTGGAGTTGTCTGCTATAGAGGTATGTTTCCAGGGACACTGCAGAGCTCTGATCTAGCAGGCTGAAGCATTGCAGAAATGCCTGTGGGTACTGAGGGGATAGACATCCTGCAGGTGTCCATTGCAACTATTCCCTGTGAAGATACCATTCAGCCTGCATTTACCCATTTCCTACAAAATGCTTTACTTCAGGTCTTTTGGGTAAGGACATACCTGGCTCTGTTGAACACAGTTCCTGTCAGCAGAGGACAATATTGTGCTGAATGAATTTGTGGAATCTAGAACATGGGATTAAGTGTTCAAGGCCAGGTTGGATGGGGCATTGAGCAACCTGGTCTACTTGAAGGTGTCCCTACCCATGGCAGGGGGCTTGAACTAGATGATCTTTAAGGTCCCTTTCAACTCAAAACATTCTATGATTCCTGTGGGAGAACTGATTATTACCTATCCAAAACAGGATGTCTCCACTTGAGAAGTTCCAAGGCATTGAGATGTTCAGAGGCATTAAGCTCTAACCATTGTTTTCAGAGAAGCGTGGGGGAGAACTGTGTAAGTGGGGTTCAGAATGCCCTTGAGGGAATAGTGAAAGCATCTCAGGATGTACTTCTCTTGTCTGCAGTCTACTGCTGCTGTTGCCTTGCCAATGTTTCTCTGCCTGGTCTTGGAGGAACTGTCCCAGAGTCCAAACCATTCTTCTATGTGAATGTGGCAGACATAGAAATGCTGGAGACAGAAGTATCCTATGTGGCCTGTAAGTATGATGGATTAGGTGTGAAGTTTTTAACTTCAGGCTGTAAAGTGTCTTGAGACACCAGACTGTGGAATAAAACTGATGAGAAATTGGATGTGCGTGGAATGACTAACTATGAAAGGAGGAGAGAACAGTTGGTCTGCTGGGAAAGCAACAAGCTGCTCTGAAAATCTTCTCTGATTTTGGCAGGCACAACAGAAAAGATCTTTGAGGAGAAACGGGATCTCTATGATGTCTATGTGGACAACCAGAATGTGAAGACGCATCATGAGCATCTGCAACCACTCCTGAAAATTAATAATGCTGACAAGGAGAAGTACAGGCGGCTCAATGACCAGAGGTAACAATGAACATCTGGGTGGTCCTGATAGGACAGCAGTGTGATGTGGGATAAAGAAGACACTGCTCCTTTGTACTTTGTATTTTCAGAGTTGTGCACTGCTTCAGCTCATCTCTTTGGTTCCATTGTAGCTGACTGGTATGAGAGCCCTTGGGCACTCTGCATACACACAGTCACTGCACCAGTGAGCTGATAGAGCAGGCAGAGGGCAGGAATTGAAGCAGAGGTTGTGACTCACCATTCGTTCACCAATGATCAGTACCACAACCGAAAACAGCCTGCTTTTGAGTCTAATGCCTTATAAAGACCATGCTGTTGCCTCAGGTATTGGGGCAAGAGTGTCAGTCTGATTGGTCTCCAAGAAATGGATGTGATGTTTTCAGTTGTACTCCTTGTCGTCTCATAATGCTTCAAGGTTCATTGTAGGTATGTGCAATTAATCTGGCTCCCTTATTTCAGGCAGATGTTAATGTATTCTCAGGAAGTGGGTGATGATTGTAACTCCTGTGAAGAGGACCTTTTCATCTTGTGAGTAGCTACCTCTAATACTTAGTTGGTCTCCGTTAGGTTCAGGGAGCCTCTTTCACTGATTTCATGTTGCGCTGGTTTGGCATATTATGAAACATCATGGTTAACATAATGCCATAGTCAGCTCTCTTCCTCAAGGGATCCAAGAAGCAAACTGACCCTTCCTCTTCAGATCGTCTTCCTTTCAATTTGAGAAGCCACATGCAGCCATATAAGTCTCCACTGGAGCCTCTTAAGTGCTGGGAGGGAGAAGGGAATTTTAAAAACACAATTAGAAATGCAAGAATCTCCTCCCATTTTTTAAAACTGAAGCACTATAGGACCTTTCATGCCAGAACATTTGGTTCAGGAAAGGAGAGTGTGGGAAGCAGGCACTGTACTGTGCTGGGGGAGGTACACTGTGGAGATAAGAGCGCATGTGAAGGATTGGCCCATTGATGTGGCTGGCTTTGTACTTGGCAAACAGAGGAACCAGAACTGCGCATAGAGTTTGAGGTACGGAATTAGATGAAACCACACCTCTACCACCTCTGAAGCCCTTCAATGCCTGTTGCTATTGTTCAGAGTCTGCAGCAGGAGGGAAGTAATGGGATGAAGCTGTGTGAAGGGCTGTCGGGGCAGAGCTCTGACGGTTGAACTGTGCAGATACAGTCAGAGCTCTTTCTGAACAGCCTTGCACGTTCCTAGGAAAGTACTAGGTCAGAAGTAGCTCTCACTGCTGTGTTCTGCACCAGTAATGGAGAATTTATTTACCCAGTGGCTTACTAATGGATGACAACACTGTTTCCTCCTTTGCATTAGGGGAGCTATGGGTCTTGTGTACCCACTTCGCTACCACAAAGTACACATTAACTGATAATGTGGCTTGCTTCTCAAGAGTCAAATGCCTACCGTAAATCAGCCCGACAGAAGCACTGCTGTAAATTAAAAGTTACTTCTTTATCTTTGTTTATTCTGGGTCATGCATAGGGTGGGTGGAGAACTACTAGAGCGTGACGCTCTAAGAAGGTGGGATCTATGATTAAAGGGGGTTAAACGCAGTTCTGGGGCTCTGCTGCCTGTTTGGTAAATACGCTGTCTTTTTGGGGGTCCAATGCCATCATCTTAGCGACTTTATCCTATAGGTTTTTCATGGAACAGAACAACCGCATATTTCAGACACTGATGGAGGTGTCGGCCAGCCAGGACAAGACACTGACAGCTGACCACGCACGAGGCATGGGCCTGGATCCCCAAGGAGATCGAAGTTTCCTTTTGGACCTGCTGGAAGTATATGGCATTGATGTTATGCTAGTCATTGACAACCCCTGCTGCACTTAAACCAAGGGCAAGAGATGGGGAGCAAAGATCACTTTTTAAAGACTACCAGACATTGCTTAGGAGGATCACTGGAACTCACCACAGCCACAGTTACTAAATAATGTTAAAGGGAGAGTATTTATAATTTTAAAACAAAATGCGATTTTCTCTCCCTCCCAATGAGTACTTGCTCCAGGTTCCTTTTTGTTTGGTCAGTTGGTTTTGTTTTCCTTTCTCTTTCATCTGTGGTTTTTTTTGTTTTGTTTAGATAGGACCAGTGGCACATTTGCAGCAATCGTTGCTGTTGCCAGTGATAGCTAGGTTTTGGCCTAGCCTGGATACCTGAGGGCTTAAGGCTTCAGGAAAGCACTTTGTCTGATAGGGACCAATGTGAAATGCTGTAACTGAGCTCTCAAGACTTGACTGGAAAACCCTCCTATCATCCGCTTTTCCACCTGGGGACTGAAGAGAGCTTCAGCACAACTCAGTCTCACAAAACATCTGTCCTACCATGTTTATTGGTGGGGACAGTTAAGCCAATGATAAAAAACTAGGACTCCTTTAAGCACTCCTCACCCAGCTTCTAGCAGCTGAGTTGGAATAAAGCCACCCTTCCTCATCAGTGGCAGAAGCAAGTTTGGAATAAGGGGGTGCTACAGGACCTTATGACTTTGCTTGCCAGAGTGGCACGGTTTCACTTCCAGCATTTGAGGTGGTATAAACTGGCAAAGACCACACCTACCCATCTCAGAGCTGGAGAAGAGCACCATCTCTACATGATCCCTCCTACCACTTCCTCTGGTCTTCAGTTGCATCACACCTGCTGCTTCGGTTTAAAACCTTCAAACCAGCAAGATGGTCTCCCGTTTAACAGGGACCAACATCACTGAGCCACCTTGCAGTCAGTATGTTCTCCAGCCTCAGTTCGGAGGGTGCTAGGCCAGATTGGGTTGACCAAGTATGCTTTAACTAATGTCACCTTCCTTTTTAGCAGATGGTACTTGTCACTCCTTTGCTTTAACATTGTCTGCTGATCCTCTTTTTGTCGAGCAACCTTCAGCACTGCCTGCAGCTGTCCCTGGCTTTCAGTGTGAGGCAGAATGGCTTCGCAGTTTGCAGGAGGTTCCCTTTGAGTTTGGTGTTCTTAACTAGCACAGCTGCTAGAAGCAATGTCTAACAGCAAGCCTTTTTTTTTCCTGGGTAGCGAAGCTGTAGAACCAGATGAACAGTGTTTTCTTCTTCTGCTGTGGAAAGAGTAGGATTCAGTTCATGCAGGACCAGTGGTTACCTCCACGAAGGCTATCCCAGTAAAGAGTAAGCCCTTTGCCGTGTGAAATCCAAGAATGGTACTGTGGGTTCTAGGTGTGACATATTGCTGTGCCCCAAATCCTTTAGTCAGTAGTAGCATCAGCTTTAAGCTAACTGTTCTTCCTGAACTATGGCTATAGCTAATTAGCTGCTGCTTCTACCATAATAGATTTCAGCATCCTTGGAGGCTTTCAGTGGTTTGTAGGAATGCAAACTATAGCTGACGTATCCATTTATCCTACCATTTTGTAGGATGAGACAGAGCCTCAAGCGTAAGTCTCACCTACTAATTCTTTTTAAACCAGGTGGAGCAAGTGTTCCCCCAGTAGACCCTCTGTGGCTTGTCTCCCTATGGAAGGAAGGAGGCTGGCATGGCCTGTTTTTTCTTGAAGGCTATCAGCAGCCAAGGGATAGTTTTGCTTGCTGTGGATTCAGAGGTTTTAGCGCGGAGTGGAATCGGGGGCCTCACAAGGCTTATTTGCACAGTTCCTTGGTATGAGTTTCAGCATATTCTGTTCCTGTGATCTGCCTGTCTCTGAGCAGTCACTCCGCTGCCAGCTTTTTTAGGGCTTCGGATGTTTTTGGGTGCTACAGGAGAAAACGTGCTGCTGCTTGTAATGCCAGTTGCTCACAACTGTAGTGTTATCAGCCTTAGAAGGTTGGGGCGAAAAGGGAGAAAGAGTTAAAAACAGAGCTGAGTATCATTTAATGCAAAGACCAGTCTCTTGTCCTTAAGAAAGGGCTTTGGTTCTAAATTGGCATCTCTAGTATAAAAGTGAGCCACAGTCTCCATGGTTTTTCCTAACCTCCACTTCAGTTGTAACATGCTGTCTGCAGTGAAGATCCCTGAGGAAGTGTAGCTGTCACTTCCTTCAGATACAAAAAAAAGGAACTGAAACTAGTCTCTAGCAATTCTTCCTCTCACTTTCTTGAAGGTTTGCTACATAGTTGAGCTGTGGTCAGCTATTAATGACTTTCTATTCTCTTTGATGCCAGTCTTCTTTTGCTGACCTAACTAGAAACAAACCTTTGTCATTGAAATTTTACAGCCTCTGCAGCTGGAGGCTTTCTAACACCTTGCATTAGAGCATTCTGTTCACAAGCTGTCAGAACATCAGATCTACTAGACAGCACTGCTAAGAGCCTACTGACAGAACCTCCTGAAATTACTATTTGACATTTATTAAACTTCTGCTTTCCAGAAACTAGGTCTTCAGTTGCCAGCAGGAGTGCGGGTGCAGAAGCATCAAACCAAGCAGGTTATTGTAAAAGTAGCATCCGTGCTACATCCCTGCCGGATGGTTACAGCCTGTTTTGTTCTTCCTTATAATACTGCTTCTCTACAGCCTCTCTTGGCAAGTGACCGCTACGAAAGTCAGGAAGTTGCCAGACAGAAAACAGAACAAGATGATTTCTCTCTCCTCATCCTTCCTTGTTTGATTCACTGCAGAACTTTCCACCTGCTCTCTCCTTTTCTAACAGACACTGCTATTGGTGGTGTCACATGTGGAAAATCCTTGATAAATGGGTACACAATACAAACAAATGGCTACAGCTTGGGACATGGTGGCTTGTTCAGCAGGCTGGTTTTGTTTGGAACCAATTTAACTGAATCTTATCCTTCCAGGAGATGACATAATTCAAGGTAAAACAGTTAAGTGGAGACATTTAAAATCCGCTCCTTGGCACTTAATAGTTGCTTTTTTGAATACTAGCAGCTGGAAGGGAGGTAGTTACTTAGTGTATTTTGAATTAAAAGAGGCAGAAGAGTGTGGCATAAGGTAGGGTATTGCTGATTACCATAAAATCCTCTTCTCCATACTTTGCCTTTACAGTGGTGCCTTTAGTTTCTGTGGTGTGATGCCTCTGGTCAGTTGCTTGTGATCAGAGCCCAGGCTGAATGGTGGTTACAGTAATCAGGTATATCCTGTGCCCTGGTAGACAGAATCTGGAATGTTCCTTTCTAACACCCAAGGCATAGTATAGCCATTGCAGGTTCTCAGTTGGTACTCACTTGAGTTTAAACAGGAGAGCAAGAGCTTCATAACTGTGTCTTAACTCAAGTTGCACTAGAAATGTATCATAAGAAATAATGAATTATTACTACTTGTACTATCTCAATTGGAGCGTAAAGCGTGAGAGAAATAAAAGCTAGATTTTCAATCTGAACAAGGGATACCATACCAGACACTGAAATCATGCAGAAGACCTCTCTGCAAGGTTAGGACAAGCTGCTTAGAGCCAATTACAACTAAGAACTATAATAGATACTAGGAGAAAGGCATTTTACTGAATTAAGAGTTTAGATTTGGCTTAGAGACTTCTTTTCTAGCATATATGAAGTAATTATTCCAATGTATGTTAGAGCCAATGGTCATGTCTGTCACAGGAGATAAGTTCACCTATCCAGCATCCTTAAGGGCAGAAGAAAGTTCCATCACCTTTTCAAGAGAAAGCTTATTCTACAGCTTATTCTGTAAAGCAGTTACTGTGATACTGCTTCCAATTTTAAAAACTGCCAAAGTTAACGGGCAAAAAGGTAGGAGTAGCTGTGGCCTTCCTGGGGACAGACTATACAAGGGACAGGGCATGCTTTGCCCCAAGATGTGGAAAAGCATCAGTTTCTGGAATTGCAGAGCAAGAGCATGCTGTCCTAATGCAGAAGTCTAGGTACAAAGCATGCACACCAACCAAATTCTCTCATCCTAGCTCTTACTTCAAAGTTAGTTGCTGTCTCCTTTCCACCCCTGCCAAATCTAGTGGTCTAGTGATTATGTTAGAAGACAACATAAATGTCTTTTGCAAGGGACTGGGATGTACTGACTTAACAGAATGATATGTCTCTCTAAACCAGAGGGTATTAAATGCCTGTGGGCCAGGATTTCATGTCCTGGTTAATGCAACATGCCGTTCAAATGGGAGTGTTTAATTGTGGTTAAAATAAACAGGTGCCTTGGGCTGTCCATCCTTAAGTTGTTATCCTTCCTTTTTATTTAGCGTTAGCAGTTTAATTCAAAAGCCCTTCTACAATGGACTGTAAGTTGAAGCCAGGATAAAGCATTGTCAAGAGTGCGACCTAGGATTCTATTCTCCTTCCTGTCTTGGAGTTTATACAAAGTTGTCTTGCTGTCAGACAGAAACATGAGAAGTGAGCCCTTTCCTCAGCACTGCAGATAGCAGGTTCAGGACCCTGCTTATTTAATGTTTGGCCTCACACTCACCCCCCGAATGTTGCAATTCAGAGGTCTAGAACCACCCCATAGTGGAAGGCCTCTGAGCTATAGAGGAGGGGGGGAAAAATTACTTGAATGGTATTTATACAAGCTACTCAACCTACGTTGATCTGAATATCTAATTATCAGCCTGTGTCTCAGGTGATCTTTGGTACTTTAACATGAGAACAGCATTTACAATACCAATTCTGAAGGGAGCTCTTGGTTATCCTCAAGCAAGGAATCAACACTGCAATGGGAGCCATGCGTCTGATCCTATGGAAGAGAATTAGTTGTTTTCCCTGTAAAATGACAGAGATGAACCAGAAGCTAGTTCTTACCATCTCACCTCTTGCAGCAGGCTGGTTGTAGTTCTAACAGCTCTGATGTTGTCTGCATCTTGCAGATGTGTGGCTGCTCCCATAGGCCTGCGGCTGTGAAGAGAAACTGCTTACTAAACCATGGGTATTTTTTAATGCAATTAAAGTGTACCTTTTGGAAATGGCTGGTGCTGTGTCTGTCCTGCCACTTGACAGAAGGAAAACCAACATTGCTGATTTCATTAGAGAACCATCAGCTTGAGGAAAAATTCAGTAGGGTGAGAACTGCCCCTGACTCTGAAGGACTCAGTGGCTGCAGAGCAACCTTCCACGTGTCTCTGTGGCACAGCCAGTACGTTCCTTGGAGAGTGACCCAGGGGTCCACTGAGCACCCTTAATTGTTGCAGATCAAAAAAAAGAGAGCACAACTCGGGCCGTATCACCAGCATAACTCATAAAAGGAACTAGTAGGCTTCTACCCTCTTGGATCTTAAGAAAGAGATGAGTGCTTGCCCAATAGCTGAGGTAATTAGTTTTTCCACCGTATAGCCAAGGAAAGGACAGCATTCAGTTTGGTTCTAGCATCCTGTGGAAAATCAACCCTACTTCCCCTCACAAAACATTTTTCCTTCAGCAAGTCTCCAGCAGAGGATGCTGCTGTAGCACTCAGGATGCAGTCTAACAAAGCTGCAATTCACTAATGTCCTTATTTTGATTACAGCAAAGAATCAACAGATGAAGTTAGACTAGATCACAGCGTAACACAGGGACTACGTACAAGCAACAGTCACATCAGAAAAGTAAGAATCCATTTTTCTTCTTCTTCCAGTAAGCAAGGCAGAATCATGTAAACTTGTAAGTTATAATAAGAAGGGCAACAGATAACCTTGCCTAAGTCAGTAATATTTCCTTTCAGCAATTAAAGCAAAGCTATAAACAAAAGCTCAGAAAAGCAACAAAACTAATTACAGTACTGAGACTCAAGGGAACGTAGACTCTGTAAGGAGTGGTGAGCACTGTTTACATTAGAGAATAGCAACCAGACACAATGAACAATAAAAGTTATTTGGATGCCCTTATTTGTGTTATTCTACTACAGGAATAAAAGGAATACTTACAAAAAAAAGACTCATTTGGCTTGTTAAAACATGTACTTCATACAGCTTTGGGTCAATGATGACATTTTCCAATTTGCTGCTCTGTAATGTAGCTAAACTTGATCAGAGGAATAGATTTCTACTATATTATTAACTGGAATGCCGTGCTGTTGTATCTGGCAAGATGGAAGAAAAATAACATATCTTACCCAGGTACACAGGGGGATTTTTTAACTTCCTCTGAAGCTCTGGATCACTAATCAATTTCCAATTTATTTTGTGACAAGAGTAGATAACCAATCACCTGTTTGAATGTAGCAATTCCAACATTTCATAGACTTCCTTAGCATTACTCCCCAAAATAATTTTTCCAAGATCCCAAGTTTTGCAAGATTTATACACAGGTAACTAAAGTAGACTTCACCTCTTAAAACAAGGACAAGTGTGCTTTCATTTTACTTTAATATACAATTGCATTAAAGCAGTAGCATCTGGCACACAGCACTCAGCCTGCAGTGCTGTAAATGACTGCTGATGGCTTCTTTGGGGAAAAAAAAGAAAAGGTGCCATCAAGTTAACATGCATTTCTCAGAATTTTCATTTGCATTTTTACCCCTCTAAGACCAGCCACATCAGCCACTTCCAATGGAAGTACCTCCCACATAAAAACAGCCAAATGACTATGTAGACAAATAGACTTATTAATCTGGTGGGGGTAATTAAGTTAGCAAGGTCTTGTGTGCCTTGAAGAGACCCCGATAAGACTGGTAAACATGGCCCCTTTGACATGAATTCTCATTGTACTGTTGCATGGAGCATCTGCTCTCTCATTCTGGGATCACAGATGAACCGGAGTTTCCGGGGTAATAGCTTCACCTCCACAGGCATAGCTTCATACTCCTCATTATCAATGCCAAAGGATCCCTCAGTGCCCTGTGTACAGATAACAGTATGAGCAGTGTTAAACATCAAACATTATTTCAGCAATGTGGTATGCTGAACCTGGTTTTACTAGTTGAATAACTAGCTGAGTGTTAACCGAAATGACCCCCTCCCTATGCCTTCCAGCAACATTTGGTCCCAGGAACACAGTGAGAGCTACCCTTCACGTAATATATTCAGAATCTGTTGTGTAAGATGTTACCTCAGTTAGTTGCTAATGGGTGGTAATTAAATGCTAGGGAGCCTTAATGACCCACATTTTTTATACTGAAGGATTCTTTGCTATTGGAACCACAATTATATGCACTTAGATCTTGGTCTGCCAGTGGTGGCACAAGTTAATCTGCAGAAGTGCCTGTTAAATAACTCCTATTAAACCCATGTTACCAAACATCTTTTAGTATTGTTTTACTATATTGATCTGAAACATGAGATGCAAAGTAATTCATGGCTCAGGAATTACTCAGCAGTAGAATTTCCGTAAGCTTTTCTTTAATGCTGATGAAGTCACCATGATTAAAAACCATTTGTCAAAAATGGCAGGTTGATGTTACCTAGAACAAATCTGGTGACTGCTTTGCACGCACTTGGCTCAATGGTAGGGCCTGTGTTACGTGGATACTCAACTAGCTCCAAGTGAACTCAGACACTAGAACAGCACAGGTTAGAGAAAGTGGCGTAGGTACAGCAGTCCACCTGCATCAATATTCCGCTTCTCTGCAAAGCTGGTGAGAGCTCCTTCATCAGAGCTAGGTCACGGAGTCGAACAGCACTGCTTTGTGCCATGCACACGCACTCTTGAAGATTTAGCAGCAGCTACCAGTATGAACAGCTCATTTTATATCACAACCCTTACTGATGGCTCAGCTGTACTTAACCCAGCACTCCAGAGTATTGTCTCAGAATCACAAAATTGTCATGGTAAGAGTTTGATGCAAGTATGAGGGTGCTGGCTAGTCATAATATCGTAATTCATGATTTTCACTTGGTAGTGAGAGAATTTTTCACCTTTTGGCACGTTCTACTCTCCCTTAATAAGGAATTATATTGCCGAATGATAGAGCACCTGAAGAAATCTAAGAAATTGATTTCACATTCTTGTAAAAACAAGAAACTGCCTCTCCCCACCATGCCAAGCCTTTTCTTTCTAAGAGGCAACAAAAGACTCACCTAAATTACACAGACGGACACAGTTTTGGCCTCTTTTTCAGCCTCATCTGTTCAAAGTTTTGAGACACTTCCCTATAGTGATCTGAGCCCCACTGCCTTGTTTCACCCTCTCCATAAAGCTTCTAATGTTTATCTTCTCTACAGCACAATCCCTTCTAGGGTAAAATGTACACATCATCTTCAATACTAACAAGAAGGTGTGCATATACAATACACCTGAGTAAAAAACCCTTCACAACCACCACCGCTGTCTAAGGTCTGCCACTACTCACTGGCAGAATGAAGCTCCCTCTCGGGTTTACAGACCACTTGGGAAATTGCAGTATGTGTCTCCTGGCCAGAGACTTAGATGCTGTGCTGAGGAACCGAGTGTCTTACTGGCAGTGAAATGAACCTCCCAGATTGGAGTAAGGATTTCTTAATGTGTAGCATCAACTGGTATGAGGAAATAAAGTGACAGTTTTCCAGCTCCCTCAGCTTCTCACCTCTGGAAGTTGCAAGATGCATCTGCTGGCTTGGATACATTGACTCCCTTCAGGGCACGTATGTGGGTCACGCATCTTTTGACTTCTGTTCAAACCAAAAGAGAGGTAAGGTTAGGAGATGTTTCTCTTGGAAACAGCCATCTTTAGGGATCACATGTCATTGTGGTTTGGTAAACTTGGAGGTTATGCATATATACAAATATTTGTGGGTTTAAATGTGAGAAGGGAAAATAGACATTCTCTCTTCTGGTGCAGTCAATACATATCAGTATGCACTGACAGCCTCCAACCTGCTTCTGCTCTGAGACTCACTGAATATATTTGAACATAGAGTTTTGTATATTTGAACATACAGCACAGTTTGCATTCCTCACTTACATGCTGAACTCTGCAATTCCTGCAGTGACTACCATCTCCTCATATCCCATGCAGCCACATCACTTACCAGCAACCTAAACAATCCTAAGCCAAAAAACACGGATAGAATTATAGTTAAATTGAACCACTAAATTACCATATAAAAACCAAAGAACCCTCATCTCACATCAACACCAGTCATCACAACATTTCTTACGAGCTGCTTTTATATCATTCTTGTGAAGAAACCCCAGAACATCATAATTTTATCCATTCCAAATAATATATCTGGTTTTGTTTTTGACTCACTCTCTTCTGGTGCCTGTGAAATTCTTATTTATGTACTGAGAGAAGTGCTACTCTCCTACTTCTGCAGATGTCAAATGGAAGCACAAAGGCAGATGCCTGTCTTAGAAAGCTGGTGGTGCAAGTGCCACATGGTCTTTTTCAAGACTTAGGTTGCTGTCCTGTCACTGTTAAAGAACAGCGTGTTGCAATTCCTTTTCCCAACGTGTGCTGCTGCAGAGTAAGCACAAGCTCTTGGGTATGCTGACCTGCCTCCGGCCTCCTGACTGAAAACACACATAACCTTTTTACTGACCTTTGACAAAGGGGACACCACACCCCAGGCAGTAACCCTTCACCTTGGGCCCCTCTCCCAAAACACAGCAGCAAACAAGTAGTACCAAAGGGGACAGCAGAGTTACAGCATTAATACAATCACAGCTCTCAAGCACGGCTGAATTACTACAAATATTTTTCCAACAGCTGTCCCCAACTTTTCTGTGTATTCTGTAGACTGATACAAAAGAACATAAATATTGCCCAAGAAAAGAAGTCACAAAAACATGTGAGACTCTCTCTATACACCAAGTTGCCTATGCCCTGAGGAATGCAAGCACCCCTTAAAGAAAATCCCAGAGAAACAACATGAGAAGAGAGGGTTGAAGCAGGAGATGATAAACAAAGACAAAGGAAGAAAGGTTAAGATACCAAAGGAAAGGGCAGAGAAGGACGGAAGCAGTATTAAGTGTGGAAAGTTTGGTTTTAATCAAATACATATATAGTAAAAGATTAATGAGTGAATGTGAGGGCATTAAACATCCTCCTGGCAATATAAATTATAAATCATTGATGGCATGCAATATTGTCAGTTTATACAGTGCTGTACAAACAAGCAGCAAGATTCCCCACTTAAAGTTTAACCTACTCAAAGTTTAACAAACAAGGTCTTTCATATTGCCCTTTGGTGAGCAGTAGATGGGTTTGGTTCATGAAGGTTAGTAAGGCTCTATACAGATGCAATTATAGCATCAAGGTAAGCTCAAAACCACAAGACGTGGAGTTAAAGATCAGCCAAAGGAGAAAGCTGGTAGCAGCAAATAGACACAACTCCACTTGCAGTGATTGCCTCTCTAGTGACCCAGTACAAAAAGATCAGAAATAATTTCCATTTGATTCTTTTGTTTCCATTTGATTCTTTACTATGAAGGTGGGGAGACACTGGAACAGGCTGCCCAGAGAAGTTGTGGCTGCCCCATCCCTGGCAGTGTTCAAGGCATTTTCCGCCCACCAGCTTTCCAGCCACTCTTCCCCCAGCCTGTAGCGGAGCATGGGGTCGTTGTGGCCCAAATGCAGGACCCGGCACTTTGCCTTGTTGAGCCTCATACCACTGGCCACAGCATCGATCCAGCCTGTCCAGATCCCTCTGCAGAGCTTCCCTATCCTCCAGCAGATCAACGCTCCTGCCCAACTTGGTGTCAACTGCAAATTTACTGAGGGTGCACTCAATCCCCTCATCCAGATCATCAATGAAGGTACTAAACAATGCTGGCCCTAACACCAAGCCCTGAGGGACACCACTAGTGACCGGTCACCAACTAGATGTGATACCATTTACCACCAGTCTTTGGGCTCGGCCATCCAGCCAGTTTCCAGCCCAGAGAAGAACACATCTATCCAGGCCATGAGCAGCCCATTTCTCCAGGAGGACGCTGTAGGAGACAGTGTCAAATGCTTTTCTTAAATCCAAATAGACAATGTCCACAGCCTTTCCCTCATCAACTGGGTGGGTCACCTTCTTGTAGAAGGAGATCAGGTTGGTCAAGCAGGACCTGCCATTCATGAACCCATGCTGACTGGGCCCGATCACCCCGTTTTCCTGCATGTGTTTTATGATCTCAGTTAGGATGATCCAATCCAGTGGAAAAAAAAACAGAGCTCTGCGTTGGCCGGGAATCGAACCCGGGTCAACTGCTTGGAAGGCAGCTATGCTAACCACTATACCACCAACGCCTGACAATACCTGTTCTTCCCCCACCTTATATTAAACATCAGCTCCACCCCAGCTGCAGATGCTTTTGTTCACACAAACCTGATCCACAGCCTGAGGGCACTTCTATACACGTGGGATGATCTACTCCCTTCTTTGAAATCCAACAGCAGTTGTTCTCCAGCACTCTGATGCATCCCCACACACACACACTGCACAGTAGCTTCCTGTGGGGTATGTTGTTTCCCATCTGTGATCATCAGTTCTGATCAGCTTGTGTCAGTGCTCTCTTCAATATAAAAAACCCCAAACCTCAATATCTGCACTGATAAGGCATTTTCCCTAAAAACCTTTTCAACCCCCCCAAATTCTGGTGGTGTTTATGCATTTTAAAAGGAGAAAAAAATAAAGAGCTTCTTCACACATTTCCAAAGACAAACTTGGTGCTAAGCAATGGGAAGCCTCTCACAATGGGCTTGATTCAAACCCAGCTGCCCAAGGGCATTGTGTGGTGAAGAGCTTCTCTGAACACCCTGATTTTGCCATGCAAAACCAGGGTGCATTCCGAGCCCTCACTGCAGGACTAACCGGCCCCTCCTGCTGCTCCCCAACCCATACACCCCTCTTTCTCTTTCTTTGTTATCAATACATTTTTGGGCACTATTTAATCAAAAGAGCTTGTTTCTTTGAACTTTGCATGAATGGCAGCTCAAAGCTTTTGGTACTGCCTCTAATTAGCTCCAGCCAGAAGGGCACGTTAACCCTCATCAGAGGCTTTTTTCTGCATGACAGTGCAATTCCAGCCAGAAAATGTGACATACTACTGCATGAAGCATGTCCAGTCCACACAGGAGACATTCTTTACAGTGAGTGTACACTCAAATACCCTTCCCTTAAATCCCACAGATTCATCCACATCCCAGCATAGCACCTCCTATGTCTTCCTCCTTTAAGAAGCCAGATTCCTGCTAGTGGGAAATCTCCTCCTTTCCTTCTCTGGCCTTCAAAGCAAAAATTTTAGTTCCAAGTAACCTTGGCCCACATGGCTCATGCAATTTAAAAGCAGTTGCAGGTGGTAACATGACCTATTGGGTATGCATAGGTCAGAAGATCCTATACCCACTGAGGCTCATGGGATGCTCAATGAGAAGCCTGCTGTTGCTATCAACATCATATACAGGATATAAATGCAGAATTATCAGGGTGATCACAAACAGGTAAAACTGTGGTGAAATCTTTCCGTTGATTTTTCACTAGAGGGAGCTCTAGGATTAGAAAACGGTATTAGCAAATAAAAAGGTAACATGCAAAAGAGCACTCTGATTTAGTAGGAAAATCTGGTGCTGGTAAAAACTGCATTGAATATGCAATGTATTTGCTAGGGGGACTGTAGAGAGGAGCTTGAAAAAGCAGCTCATATTTGTGTCTGGTGAGAGCAGGGGGAAGAAGTGCACTATGAGTCAACATCCAAGCACAAAGGAAGCTATACATGTTCACTTTTTCTTTCTCTACATTCTACCGCTTCATACCTGCAGCCTTCTTATTCCATATACAAGCAGTACCAATATATTTGCTTAAAGTCTCTGTTTAAATTCATATCTTCCTAAAGTTCTTCCAGCTCAGACCTAATTTCTCACAAGGGTTACGAATCAAGGGAGCAGTTCGCTTAGAAGCGGGGACTGTCTAATCGTAGTTCAAAATTCCAGGCACCACTAGTACAAATATATCAGCTCTGTGACTCACCTCTCAATCCACTGAGCAGCTAAGGCTAACGGATGGTGGGGACAAGTCTGTATGGCTTTCTATAAAACTCGGTTATGACAGTGTTATCCAAGTAGCACTGATCAATAGCAATGGGGAAAAAGATTAAAGGTATAGCAAACTCGGAAGTGAGGAAGAACTAACTCCAGGCAGACTGCTCTGCCTTGTTTCCAGAAAGAGAAAATTAGTAAGAATTTTAAAGAACAGACTCAGTAATGCCCATGAAGCATTACTGACGGGTGTCCTTTGTAGTCCTCTGCTTCTGAATTTTGCAGCACAAGACCAGAGAAAACCAGCACACTTCCTAGAATTAGTGTTCCGAGTCATACAGAGATTGTGTCATCCTTTTGCAGCCTTCCCATACTCACCCTCTGCTTACAAACTGCCCTTTGCTGACAGTATCCGCTTCAATGCAAATATCCATGAAGTCTTCTGTGCGCTGTGCAAAGAAAACACATTCAGAAATCAAGCAGTTAACATTTCAAAGTGCCACACCCATGATACTGCAATATGCTCACACAATGCCCAGTCCTTTGTCCCACAACAGGAAGCAGAAGATGCATTTCTGCATTTCATGCTTTTTTCCATTCTCATCTTGAGATTCGGGTTATAAATCACAAGTAGTCATTTCTCATTGATGACTATTCAACAATAAATACCGCAAGTGAAATGATGATTCACACATTTGGTTTCTTGTTACACTTCACACTTATCAAAGACAGTAAATAGCACATCACTTGGGTTAACTTCTGTTCACAAAGATTTCTAATCAACGGGTCTTTCATGAATTTAAGCAATAGTACAATGATGCAACATTTTGCCACTAAACACAACAGTAAGAGAATTTTAAACAATACAAATTGGAAGTCAAAGTGTTCTTGATATCATTCCTTTAAACTCCTTACTTAGCTTCTTTTCAATTTACAACCTGTCCGTAAGCCAAGTATACAGTAATGCTTTTGCCAGGAAAGCAAACTCAGATTAAGATGCAATTCATTTTTTATTTATTTTAACATTTCTGTCCTGGCAAAAGTCCCAGTGCAGATGCAATCAAATGACAGAAGTAAGAGTAAATGCACTTGTTTTATTTCTTTGCTGTATCTGCAGAGGTAGGCTTGGCACTGCGTGAGCTGCACCTGTATGCCTTTATCAGCTTCTCTTCAATAGGGCAGCCTAGTAACGAATCTGAGGTGAGACAGAAAGGCAGGAGTGGCTGACAATACTCAGCAGACATGCCCTGGTATCGATCAGAAAGCTGTTGTTCAGCTTAAACAGCTACAGGGACAATGGCTTCACAAGTGAGAGTTATAAGGAGTCCACATGTGTAGAAAAAAAGATACAGCATCAAGGTACTTCCAGCTCTAGAAACAGAAAAGTACAACGTCCCTAAAATAAACTTGTCCATTTCTCTAGGCTATGCAAGAGACCTGACAGAACCCTACATCGCTTCTTTGTTCAATACCAGTATTAAAGGGTATCTTGAAGGCATAAAGGTAAAATAAAAGGATGTAAGGGCTAGTCTGTGGCAATGAGATACTGTTCCATTTCTTGGTAGGTCTGTTTTTACTTCACATCACTGACTCCAATCCAAGCTGGCGACCAAAACTGTTCTGTTCAAGTGCCATCTAGAAAACACTAAAAAAACCAATACTAATCTCTGTCTTCTACCATTACTAGGACCTTGGTGTTTCAGTAAGTTCAGCACCTTCTCTTAATGTGGTGCAGTGGCTTCCTGCAGCCTTGAGGAAGACATGAAGAGCAGCTCACCACTACAGGATCAGTGTTAGCATTTTGCAGTAAAATTAAAGACTGACATCTATCCAAATAGCTTTCACAGCAATCCTAAGCTTCTGTTTGGCTAGTGGAACCTCCTCGTTGTGCAATTCTTCCATCTCCATTTTACATGGGTCTCCAGTGCTTTTTCACTGGCTCTGAAACTTGCCCATTCCTGGATTCAGTCATGGACCCCTCCTTGCATGGGGTAGTAAGTTTTGTTTATACAGACACAAGAATGGGACTTGGGCAAGAAAGGAAAACTGTGTGGGCAGGCAGCACTTGGAATCCAGTTATACTATGGTCTTACTGTCAGATCAAGCTGCCTGTTCCGAGTTGCAATGGAAAGCTCAACGGTGGACAGCTTCAGCTCTTCCCAGTCCTCCGGGGCTACCTCCTGGGGGATTTCTGCAAATCAAGAAGAGAAGATATGGTTAAGTGGAATTTAATTACACAGATCATTATTTCACTGCTATGAAGCATGAAACATCAATGCCGGCTGCAAAAAATCACTCTGACCCATTGTGACCACTGGTGCTGTTTCTTTCAAACATCAAAATCTTTAAAAAAGGAGCTTGGGAGCACTGAAGAAAAAAAATAGCACCAGCATTCACACAGTAGCAGAAAAGAATATTAAGCACGTTATATAGCAGCCCTGTGAGTCCTTATGCCCAGGGATTAACCCAGGACTCCTGGGCTAGTATTACAGGAACATTTAGAAAACGCATGAAGTGCTTCTAACAAAACCAAACAGAATCCAATGTTCAGGATGCAGCGGTAACATGTATTTTCTATAGGAGGCAACTCCACAGTTCAGTTCTCATATACAGGTCACTTAGTCCATGCTTCCATTTAAATCACCTCTGCTAGCCAAGAAGGAATGAGAAGGACTTTGCATCACACCAGATTATGCAAAATACACGCTCCTTTCCTTCTGCAGTGTCACACGCACTGCCTAGCTGAAAACTCAACTCAAGAGAGGCTGCCAGAGCACACAGAAGAAAATTTATGGAACAGAAAGAAATTTGATGTACTAAGAGACACTTCAGGCTTCTGCATGGCCCAAGTTTTATTGTTCTATTTTAAGTAACATTTGTTACTCTGTGTCTGCAACTCTTTCACCCTGGAAAACAAGGGCTGCTCCTCTCAACAGCTCACTAAGAAGTCATTCTGTGGGAGGAAGATTTCAAGCAGCTCACTCGTAAGTGCCAAGTATCACCTGTGGAGGCTTCCACGGCAATGACAAGCAACTGTGAGCCTAGGAAACACCCTGGGTTCTTTACAAATGCACTTTTGTTTATGAGACCAGAAGCAGTGGCAGGACCTATCTGCTCCATTTCTGGCAGGTAACACTGTAACTATCTTGAAAAAGTCACAGTTTTAAATAATAATAACAACAACAACAACAATCATAATAAGTATAAAAATGAGAGAGCAGAAAAGTAAAGCATAAACCCTTCCTCCTCTGATCTATTAAGAGTAAAGCCTGCCTGTAAGTTTATGCCCAACTAGACACACCTCACCTTTTGAAGGAGATGACCAGTATAACCGAAGCCGTCTGTAAAGCCTCACATACAATGGAGGTCTGGACGGTTTCTCCTCTGGCTCTTCTGGAGGTCTCTCAGTTGGACCCAGATACATGAGAGCAGCCTGATGTTTCTGAGGCCATTCCTTGGATTTACATGGAAAGGAAAGACAGAAGATAAAGAGCCTTTTGTTTAGCACCTACCTGTTTATTCTGTTTAGTCCTTTAGCCTATTTATTCTGTGTTCTCAAGTACTCCTGCAGAGCTACCCAGATCCCACCACTGCCTCAGCCTACTTCATGGCTCTTCAGCCTCCAGATTCATACATGAGATGACATTTTTTGCAACTTGAAAATATTACCCACAGTTCCCAAGTCTACTAATCTATTCCTTCCCCACACAGAAGTGAGGTATTTTCCTCTCTCTAAGCAGAAGGTAAAGGGATGTTTTTCTTGCTGCTGATATGTGGCAGGGTGACACAGCTGCTGGGGCTGGAGGGAACAACCTAAACGGGCAAAGTCAACATTAATGTTTGAAAGCACAATTGGTTTCTGCATGGCACAAGGCAACCTCAAAGAGAACTACACAGCAGGGTCTAGTGCAAACAAATACTACAGTGCCGTGCGCAGCCAAGGGGCACTAAAACCTGGCAGGCCTTTGTTCTCCAACAACTCAAACAATCAAGATCTGACCTTATAGTCAGGTGCTTATAGACAGCAATACAACAGGTCCTAAGGCAAGTCAGGTGAGCTTTATAAGGCATCTGGGATGGGGGGTGGGGAAGTAACACATTATTCTCTGTGATATTTCAGATTCCCGTGCCAGAAACTGATGGGCTTAGCTCCTAAAACACAGGTGCTGACAAAGTTTATATCCTCTCATCTAGTTTTAAAAATAATTTCTGAAATGCTCAAAACAAGGGACTTATAGAGGGAAAAGTATGATTGTTTTTTAAATGTAGATACTAAAACAACACAGCCAAGAGCCCACATGCACTCAATACGATTCTTTTTCTACACACAGAACTTTAGAAGTAGATTTGGATCATATAGTACAGGTTGTTAAGCAAATTCACCTCACACCTCTGAGAGCAAGGAAAGACTCCACTCTCACACTTACATAATAAACAGGACAAACAGAGGGTGACTCAGTAGGGCAATACACAATAAGTTTTAATGATTTAAGGGAAAAGCAGCATAACAATGTCTCTACCAATATCAGGAGTGAGCATTTTGCTCTTACACTGTTTTTGGCTACAGGTCATCCTGTTTCAAAGGACAGCTACAGTAAAACCAGAAAAGATGAAGTGCACAGCAGCAAAGAAAGCCAGGAAGAAATTAATCTCAACAGGTTGAAGCCATTTCTCATAGAAATTAATACAATGGTAACATAGAAGCACATAAAGCAATGAATAACACAACCAGGGGAGATCAGGCAGAAACTTTTTTTATCTTGACAGCAGAAAAAGTGGGCACTTCTCTTTAACCTTCAGCAGCCTAAACAGATCTTTTTAGTGTACCATGAATAGCTCACCAGTGAAAGCCACTATTACAGCCACTAACTGAGGCTAAGGACTCACCACAAGTGAGAAAGGGGCTGGAAATAAGTGAGGAATGGGTTCCTACCTAGAATGCCAGCACACAGAATCATTATCCCAAATTTCCTGGGGATGGGGGAAAAAAAAATATCTTTAATGAATGCATTACAATCTAACTCCCCTTTACAGGAGCTTCCTATAAAGGAAGCATTGGCACTGTCACAGACAGCACGGCTGGACTGCAGTCTGAGCTACCATCCCAGCTCCTCGGTTCTTCCACAGCCTTTCATGAAGCTCCTTGTATGTTCAGAGAACAGGAAAAGCATGGGAACGAAAATGCCTCACCTTTCATGCAGGTCAAATTTTAATCCTTCCAGGACCAATTTTAAGCAATAGAGAAATTTAAGGTGAGATATAAGCTGTTAATCTTCATGTTCACTTTATTAAACATGGAAGCCTGATTATCAACATGCTTTAGCAGTCTAATTATAGACACTTCTGCCAGATTAATAAATCAGAATGAAATGTTATCATAAGGAAGACTGTTGAGAAAAGTGACAGAGCACTTAATGGTTACCTTCACCACCACCACTTTCCAGTTTCAAAGGTGGTTACTGGCTCCCCCTGGTGATCTTCCAGCAACAGATTCTCAGTAAAGAAACGATTTTTTTTTTTTTTTTAAGTATTTCTCCTCCCCTTCATCTTTTCAGAAGTTAAGTCTGTCAATTGGTAGGTTTTTAACAAGTTGAATTTCACTCCCACTTTATATTGTTACCAGAATCCTTCCCAAAAACTTGCAGATAAATTATACAAAGCATAGTCAGCCTTTTCATTTCCGAACTACAGAAACACTTTCCTTGCAATTACTCTTTACCTTAAATGTACTGAAGAAGTGAGCTGCTTTGGTTTTCAGAGGCCCAAGGTACCAGTACCTAAAGTAAAGAACATAAATATTACTTTTAAGATATCCAGGGGTTGTTATTGGGAAAGGGATTAATCTTGCATGAAGTCAGATCTCACAGACTTTTTTGCCTCTGAAGTCAGTGCTCCCCTACAACCTTTAGCTTTGTGACACTGTAAGATGGTTTCTACATATTACCAACAGCTTAGCAGTGACGTCCCTTTCTCAAGTTGCAGATCACCAAAATGCAGTATACAGTCTTCACTACAGGCAGCACGACATCTCAGTAGCAGGATTTTACCTAGTTATGTGATACAATTGGAAATGATTTAGAGGTCTGTTGTCTAACTGCTGATGGGATGCACCTCCACAATATGCAATAAAGAACGAGGTTGGAGGAAACAAACAAACAAAAATCAACAGCTTCAGTGACAAAAGAACAGAGCCAGCAAATATTGATTTTGATCTGAGAATCCTTTGGGACAAATGAATGTTTTACAAAACAAAAATCCTGCCAGTCTTACAGCATTGTATAGAATCTAAAGATGTGACTATATTTAGGCAGGCTTGGCACACATTTTGATCACTGTCTTCCACCAAAGAAGGTCAACAAAGCACATTAAACACTATCAGCTTACACAGTACTGCAGATCTAAGTATATCATTAATTACTAAGGCAGGCAACTGTCACATCCCTCCCATCAAGCTATGAAATTGTCTGTAAACTAATAAAACCTCAAAAATGTAAACCAGCAGCACGTCTCCATAAGGACAGTGCTCAGCAGAGGGATGGTCAGACAAATTTCTGTAACTCTGGCTTATGGCTTAACTCCCTTTGTAATAGGTGCCTTCTCTTCAGAGTAAGATCAATTGTACCGGAACACACCAAATGTTTAGTTTATTTAGCCCGATAACCCATCTCTCATGGGTACCAAAAGCAGGTGAAGTGCAGAAATATAAAAACAGGGCAAGCACACACGGTTCTTGTCCCAGGCACACTCTGAGCACCCCTTCATTTGTGGCTGAAATGCTTTCCCAGCTGGGCACGTTTTCTGTGCGTTTGAAAACATTCATGGAAGAAAATGAGGTTTGAGGATGTGCGTGCTGCCCCACATACAAAAGGTGCTGTCATGTCTCCAGGACCAAAGCCAAAGGACTCTTATGGAAAGGGAACTGCTGCAGAAAAAGATGTGAAGGCTGACACCAGGCAAAAACAGGGTATGGGCAGAAAAGCTGTAAGAGTGCAGAGGGAAGAGAAGTGCACTTCCTTATCTTGGGGCTGTAACTAGCAGGAGAGCCTGCAGCACAGCCAAGTCAGCACCTACACAAGCTACCAAGAATGTCTCTTGCTTCCCATGGACAAACACTCTGACCATTTACTCCCCCACCCCACATCACCTCACAAGCCTAGTCAAAGATTTGCCAGATCTGGTACCTCTTGCTTTCTGACAAAGGCAGCTCATTTACAAAACACATGGTATTGCTGCACAGCAGAGGCATGTGCTGCAGTTCCTCCATAACAGTTTGAGAAGTGAACTGCTTTGGCTCTGCTGCTCCTTCACCAGATAAAGCTAGTCATTTGATACACAGACAGCGGCATATTAAATGTCCATTTGGAGAAAGCCCAACAATTATTAGTTTAGCATTCAGAGAACAGCCATCAAACAGCACGGTCCATGCCATTTCTGGCAGGAACTGAAGGGCATTTCTACTGCATCTGATGTCCCTTGTTGGAATCGAGTTACAGAGTCTGCGTGCATCTTTTCATTGGCAGCTGATGAAAAACAATGGCCAATTACTTTACTTAGACTTTACTCAAGGGAGAGCTTTTTCCACTTATACAACCTGTATAAAGTTCCAGAAGTGGGCACCACAAGGCAAGCGGAAAGTAAATGCTTAAAAAAAACAGGTCAGCACTAAAGAAGTGCTTATTTCAAATGACGAAAAAACTGAAATGTCTTACACACCCATGTGTGTAATGCAAGACCTAACAAGAGTGAGTGCCTCTGCCTGTCAAGTGCCTACACTCAAAAAAGACTTCTTTATGAGAGGGGATATGTCTTTTTAGGAAGCAGATGCTAAAAAAAGGTAGAGTTTCAAAACCCAGCATTTTCTTACTTGCTAGCTTTAACTCCTGCATCTCTGTAAGATCCCCATCTTAAACCAGTCACTGCAAACACAGGCTGTTCCTTTTCTCCCTGTAAAGAAAAATAAACATTGCAAAATGGCTTTCTTTTCTTTCCACCTTTGTTTTTCACAGCTAGAAAAATATCATTCCGATACAAAAACTGATTTCTGATTAATCCTAAAAATGAAATTTCACAGACCAGGTATGATAAGTAGCTAAGAACAATAATGCTAAGCAGAATTTAAGCATTATACATTCCATCTGGTCCCAGAGAGGAATATAAGAGATGAAGTTTTGAGGAGGCTGATTTGAGTTTGACTGTGCATCCAGTAACAGCCATTTCACTTTGTAGATACCGTCAGTCAAAAGCAAGGAGCTCTGCACAGTGACACTAAGTTCTTGCTGCAGAAGTGTCCGTTTTACAATATAACAGAAAAATAATATTCAAAAACCATACAGGCATAGTAAAAGGTTTTCCCATTTTGTATTTTTCAGTTTGTAAAAGAAAGCTATTAACTTCACAATACATATGAATGCATTAAATCAGCTCAGACAGCTATTGTTATCTCTCACCATTTCTACAGAAATACCAGTGTTAGTAAGTTTTGTATTCATCAATACTCCCTGTCCCTCTAAAAAAGATTTTCAGGCATTCTAGGGTTTTCTCCGTTTTAGACTATCTGATATCATTGCATAGAGTGCAGAAGTTACTGCCATCAGAACTGCTAATATCATCAACCAAAATTCATGACAGCATTACACAGAGGAAAAGCAGTCCACCTAAACAGAATATAGAACAGGAAAGTTTTAGGAACGCTGCGTGCCAAATAAGCAGATGCTTTTACCTTGATCTGCAAGACATCAAGTGGAATCGTCTCTCCCTTCAAAATGGCCAATGTAGCATTAGTAATATGTCTGCAAAACAATCAGGAAAGAAGCAAAGGAAAACAAATAAGAAGGAAAATAATAAGCTTTAAAATTACACTTTTTTTTCCAGCAAACCCCACTATGAGTCCAGGTGGGTCTTTTTTGCCGCAATCACAACAACCCCAGAGAAGGCACTCTGACAAAGCACTTCCCTGAAATCAGACAGCAAACTGGGTGGCTGCAACACATGATGAACAGCAACAGACCTGAACAGCAAAAGGAAATTATCCACCTAAGCTTTTCAGAAATTCCTCTTTCTTCAGCTAATGTGGCAGATCATGTGCCAACTCTGTCATTTGCCATTGTGGATACTTAACACACTAAGGACCCAAACAATGGTTTTATTTTTACTGGTGGCAAGTGTAACAACCTGGGAAACAAGGGAATGGTCATGAGACTGGTCTCGATTCACGTGTCTGGGACTGAACTGCCTGAGTATGTGAATTTGTTTTGAAGTTTTTAATCAAGATAAATCTACCTATCAGCAGCGCTCCTGTGGTTTTGGTCTCCATAAGGTTGCAGACCAAAGCTAAGGCACTTTCTCATTTCAAGTCATAAAGCATGGCACTAAAAATTTTGTAACTACAAGTTTATAAAGAAGTCTATGTTCAGACCTTGAGGCATATATTTCCTTAAAACTCCTTCCCTGTTTTCAAAGTTCAGTAAAATTTAGATTCCAGATTGCACACATTTCCAGTGTCTCAGCTGGACAGGGGAAAAAAACCCAAACAAACCAAAATCCCCCAAAAAATACATGCAGCTTTCAGATCCAGTCTCATATTCATGTGAGAGAATTTGCCCGTAACTTCTTCAGGAATAGAATACTAAGGCAAGAGGAGGAAGCTGTTCTTCCCTCAGCTCTTCTTTTCTCCTAGCTCTTGACCTTCTGCAAGACCTGTACAATTCCTACACTTCAAAGATAAGATAATGCTGAAGGAAACACACCCCAAATATTTATTGTTACGATATCACTTCTGCACTTAAGTCTGGTTCTGTTATTGGTGTGGGTTGTTAAGCAGTCTATTGACTAAATTCCTTTCAACTTCACCAATATGCTGCAGTCTCACCTGCACAGTTCATTACCTTGGGACAAGAAGATCATTCATTTCAAACTGCTTCTTTAAAACCCAAACATAAATTATTATTTTAATCTTAGCTACTGATTACAGTCTTGTCCATCTTGCCAAGCTTCAGAGGACTCTGGTAGTCTTAATGAAGGATGGTATACCAGTTGACTCGTGGGTTTTACGTATGATGGATACCAGCAAGGGTTCCGCAAAGAAGAATGTTAATGAGTTATTGGGAGAAGCAGAGCGAACAGATTTCAGGAGCAAGGAGAAATACATTCATTAGTATGGGAGGAGAGGAAGGGAAAAATTGAAAAGAAATGAAATGCAGGGAAAAGATTAGTTGACTAGCCTTTTTACTTTAGAAGTGGACAAAACAATCTTACAACAAACTGAAATGCAGGCAGCAATTACTGCCAGACTGGATGATACCCAGGATGCTGATAGAGAAGATTCAGGTTGCTGCAGAGTTGCCAGCATCAGTCCCATCAGAGGGATGAACAAGAAACCCTGAAAAAGTCAGTAATGGGATCCAGCCTTTCCCATAAAAGGTATTCCCATATGCCTTACTTTGCAGGCACTAAACAGGTTATATGCAGACTGGTTTCCAGAATTCTCAAACTAGAGAAGGAATGGAAAGAGGACTTCTTTTTGTTTTGTTTTGTTGTATCCTTGCTGTATCCTTGTCAAAAACCTTGTCAACATCCTTTTTGACTATTCCTAAGAGGCTTAATCTTTTTAGATTTTTTTTTCAATCTGAGCATCACACAATCACATAGATATTAGCCACAGCAAATTATTTCATGTTCTAATAATACATACATTTCCTTCTTTTAATTTTTAGTCAGTTTTTGGAAGTCATTAACTCAGGCCAGTCCAGAGAATCATCAGGCTCTGCCCAGAGATTGTCAACTTCTTTGTAACATAGAAGAAAAAGTATCAACCTACCAAGGAGCTCTGCTCCTCGAAAACAAACCAAAAAAAGCCCCCTTTCAGAAACATGTAATACTTACTCGACTTGGTTTGTGCTCTCAGGGTAGAGCGTATGGCTCAGGGTGCAGGTCTTTCCAAGAGGTATGAATCCTATAGGAATCTTACTGAAGGCAGCCTGGACACATGAGGAGAGTAAATTAACATTTGCATCAGCTGAACGAAGCTTTCTGTGTGGAGATCACAGCTGTGTCTGGTATCACCCCGTTGGCACTAAGCAGCCAGGCACTTCCTTAAATGAGGCAGTAATACATAATGACTCAGAACATGGCATCTGAATCTGTGAACCCACCACTGCCAACTGGGTACAAAGGAGCTCTCTGTAACCATTAAGAGCATTGTTACATGAAGGTTGGCAGCCACGTCCTAACTAATGCATGGATTCTGTCAGCAATCCACAATCTTTCATAATACTGACAGTGGCACCACAAGCTCTGAATCTCATTTACCACTGCAGAAATCCCCCTCTGATAGAATAACCTTGCATGGTAAAGAGATTTTCCCAGTTAAGGAAAGGAAATTAATTGATTCCTCTGGCATCCAAATCATGAAGCAGCAGAAGGTCTAATTTTCAGAAGTCACTGACCATTTTATTTTTCTGTACCATAGTTCAGCAAAAGGGCTTGTTGAAGGACCAAGTTATTATACTGTACCTCATAATAAGCTGTGCTTCTTGAAGCGTGTCAGCAAATCAATGTACACTACCATATATCACAATGTACCATCTCCCTCCTGGGTACTGCTGCTAGCAGCACGATGATACTGCAAATCTGCACTGAATAAGTAATACCCCCCTCACTTCATGCTCACCCTTGCTATCTCTGTGTCACCTGCAAGTCTTCACACATCTCAAACACCCCTCTCTCATCTTCTTCAGAATAGTTTTACAGTGTGCAGATGACAGGCTGTTTGCAGCTCATGCAGTCATGCTCTGCTCCCCTGGCTGCTAGGAACAGCGTTTTTTGCACAGGCTCTTCTTATCCAGGCAACAGCAGCATGACATACCCAAGCCAAAAGGGAAGGAGAGCCAGAGTGAGGGGGCTGAACTGCAGATCCCTACTCCTAGGACAAAGTGATATGAAGGACAAGAAGAACTCCTTGGCCAAAGACATAAAGTTACACAGTGGCAATACTACAATACAAGTATTCCACCCAAAATAGTGCCGGCTGCAGAATTTTCTACGCCATGGCAAATCAACCCAAGCTACATCCAAGAAAAGTCAAAAAAATACAGAAGAAAAACTAGCCAGTAAAACCTCTAAAACTTTTCTTCCAGATCTTTAGATTACAGAAGTCTTAGGAGCCAACTACAATAATATTAAATTTAAAATCTTGATGTCTCAGAATTGATACAGCCAGCGCCCCTTTAAACATTCTGGCTTGGTTGCAGAGTTTTTCTTGTCACATTCAGACAAAGCGACTGCCTAAACAGATACAATTCTAGCTGCCAAGGATATCATCATAATCTTGTCTGGATCATTTAATTGAGTTTTTGCCAGCTTCTGCCAGAAGGTTTTGGGAACAATGATTCCCTCCTTTCTTCAATAACACTGTCCTCCCTCTTCAAAAAGAAAAATCTCATTTCCATTTGGAGTGATCCACCTTGAGAGGTTAAAATTTACTTTCTGCAGCCATCTGCATAGGTAGATGTTCACCCCTCAGAAAAAACAGCAAAGCAATCATAAAGCAACAGGAGCATGGCCATAACTGAATTCTGCTTCAAGCCTGTACAAGAAAAACATGTACTTTCGCCGGATGCTTCTGCCAAACAAAGCAGCATACACAGCTGGTCCATGGATCTCTGAAAGTTGTGCAGTTGGCTTCTCCCTGGTCTGATGCTGGAAACTTCCCAAAGCCATGGCTTGGGAACCATTGCACTCCCTGAGAAAGGGAATGAAGAACAACGGGCAGGATTGCAGGACACTGACATGGCTGACCCAACTACCCGGCAAGCTGGCTCCAGGTAAGTAAGCAACCTATCTGTAGGACACAGCTGAGGCCAAAAGATCACAACAGATGCACATGACACTTCCTCTAAGAAATAAACAACATTTTTAAAATGACACTTCCTCACCTCATCTGCTCTGCGGAGAAGCCCAGTTATGACCTGAAAAACAGGGGAAATGCTCAGCTCTGAGAACTCTGTTTTTCAGTTACAGCAGAAAGCTATAAAATTCATACCCACATTTACTCGGAAAAGATTTAAGCAGCAGCTTCTCTTTTGGAAGGTACTACAGTTGCTTACATGAGAAAGGAGGCACGTTCAATGTATGAACATGGTAGAAATAGCAGGGTTATGAATGCACAGGAGTATATGCTGGCACCACAACCAATGCCAGTGTAAATGTTTTAACACTGAACAATGCTCTGCATAATGCAATACTGGTCAGTGGGCAATTAACAACAATCAATTCTAAGGCCAGGAGAAACTTGCAGATGTATTCTGACCATTTTCTCTTAAGGCTACTGCATTTCATTTAGCCATTGCCTTACGAAGCCAGTAGTTACCACCCCAGGAAATGCTTTCATAAAATACAGCCTTCATTGAAAAATGCAGTATCCCCCAGCCTTCACCGAAAAATAGAGTATCTCAGTTTGCTCCTGTCATTCATCTTCTTGACAACGGGCATTTATTAAGTACATACCATGCTTTGTTATCAATCCCTTGTAATTTTTAAATTATTTGATTCCCACGTAGCAAAACATGCATTCCTCTTGGGAAGTACAGATAGGAATGAATGTTGAAATTTAAACCATTACAGGTACGTTGCACAGAAAGTCTTACACAGAAATCATATCTCCCCAAATAATTTTCTCATTCTATAATAAAATTCTGGAAGATAGTTATGTCACACACTCTTTTTGCCCCCACTCCCATCATCACTTTTAGACTAATAACTGGCAGAGTTTCCTTGTTCCCATAAAACTGTAGCTAACTGTAACTGTTGACTGAAAACACATATACTAAAATGGACAAATCTCTAGTAATACTTCTTATGATGTTGCTACACGAAACAGACTCAACCTTCGCACCCTCAGCCTAGGATTCTCAACAAACCAGGACAAGGCTCCTGCAGTACCTCTTGCACTGTGCCATCTCCTCCTGCAATAATGATCAGATCTGTGTTTTCCATCAATTCCAGCAGCTTTTTTGCTTGTCCCTCATAATCAGTCTGAAGAAACAGAAATCCAAACATGAGAACTCAAGTGACTATTTCTAGGATTTCTCTTCTACAGAAAAAAAAGAATCATCTATCCATTTGCTTAATAGTTATTCTCATATAGGCACACAATACTGTACATTACTTACAATCACTGACATTTCTTCAACTTACAAAATAAGTCTGCTGCCTAATACAATATGTGCAAGCAAATATACACATATAAAGGCTAAATGAAACATCAGAGTAAATCTCATTCAATAGAATATTGAAGCCATAATCATATTTCCAGGTAGTTTTGCATTGCAACAAAACCAGAAGCAACCGATGCTCTAGCAGCTGAAGTGCTCAAGTGTGCCTCCTGAAACTCAGCATTAACTACATAAAAGGCTACTTCCCAACAGCAAGCTGTTGACAAGGGGTTTATCAGTAAAGAGTATACTGACTTTTGAAACCATCAAAAACGTTTTCTGCAAGATCAATGACTTTTACAGGGACACCTCAGCCTCAGTTACCAGCCCAGCTCTGCTTTGCTAACTTGTCAGGTCTGGAGCTACAAAGCATTAGGTTTAAGTAAGTCTTGCAAAATAATTTTTTCTCTTAGAGTGGGATTATGTATTTTCAATGATCAGAGAAAGGCATTAATAAAACCATCATTTAAACATTAAACCTTGTGAAAAAGATTCCAAGATGGAAAGATATGTATTAGCGTACTTCACTGCTAGGACACAGCGACAATTAAACAATCCACATATCACAGTCTCAAAAACCTGCAAAAACATCACAATCCTTCATGTTTACTTGTTCTTCTCTTTCCAAAGAAAACCTCCCTGCTAATTCACACCATTTAGAGCTCAGTGGTCTGCCTTCATCGTGGGAATGTTAAATTATTTAATTATATTTTCATTGTAAAAATAAAAGGTTATTTTTTATTATTCCAAACAGGTCCACTGCACATCAAAGTTCCTCACTTCTGAATTCTGCAAGTTCAGGCAGAATTCACGATTTCAACAGTGATGGGCACACACCACTAGCCAGCACTCAAATATTTAGAGAGTTTTCTCTCAAACATGAATTATACAAGGGCTGCTTTAGACAGACAGATAAGTAAATGTACTGCTTTAGCTGAAAATTAAAAACTCAGTACACAGTTTGTAAATTAAGTGTGAATTAAAAAGAAAAAGATTAAGTACTCGCTTAATAACTCGGTATTTATTTCTTCCCACGAGATGCCTACAGGACAACTGAGAACTTCAAATGAATCCAGAATTTAATTTCAATTCTTCAAGAGAAGAAAGCAGAGCAGACAATATATCAATATAAGCAGAACCTATCAGTTCTTACCTTAACTACAGTTACATCCAAGCCAGATAAGTGCAAAATTGGAGCAGCATTTGTTTCAAAAAGGTTTCTGGCTTTGCTAGAAATAACAGAGTAAAAAACATCCCATTAGTCCGGTAGCTAAAAAAATTAAAAAGGAAAGAAACAAATGAATAAGAACACAAAATCTACTTAAAAATGAGCATATAATCTACACAATCAGTCACTCAACCTGCCAGCCAGGGAAGATGAGATTTCATTTGGTTCAAATGTATTACATTTCTAGACTCATCTCTCAGATGCCAGGTTTTTATTGGAGTTTTAATAAATGCAGAACAGGTTATCTAGCTTTCTCCAAAAATAATATGAAAAACCCAATAAAACAAAACAAGATCTCCAGAAAGAAATTTATTAGAAAATTAATGCCTTTCAGAGCATCAGGCTTCAAAAACACAAAGAGAGCCCATTTTAGGTTTTCAGAAACATTTTTTAAAGAATATTTACTGTTGAATATTGTAAGTTTGGAAGCAAAATCTTATGTGACCTTCTTTTGTTAAAGGACTGATACATTTTCTGCCTGTAACTGCATAATAAACTAATTATGCCGTTAACTGTAAATTGCTTACAAGCAAACATGAGTCTAGAAGCCAGAGACTTAATTTATGAACACCTTGCATTTTCCACTCATGGGTGTTTTGAACACAAGCACGTAAGTCCAAGCACTTCCATGTCAGATATATTATTTCTTTCATATTATTACTAACAACTCCCTGCCTCTCCCCCAAGATGCAAGCGATACGAAGCTTAGCTGATCAGCAGAAACAGACACACAGCATATCCAAGATTACTGGTTTTTTGCTAATGAGCATGCAAAAACAGCAGCCGACCTCTTCCAGGAGTCTTGCTCTGAGCCCATATTTAGCCTCTGAGTTTGTGGACACATCCCTTTTCAAGGACAGGTTCCCAAAGAAGTAAGATCACTGCTGGCTAACTTCAAGTCTTGAAGCAACCAAGGTCATCTCTATTTCTATAGTTTTTGAGGATGGAAATGCATCACATACAGAAGTTTGGAAGGAATACGAGGGAATTCCACACATGAAGGAATGACAAAGGCCAAAACACAGGATAAAAGAAAAATTAAATATATACATGGGTTTAGAAATCACTCTTTCACTTCAAGCATCTAGTTCTATTTCTCATCCCAATATTTTCAGTGAAATAAAGTTTGGCATAGTTACACAGCACCAGCTTGGCATCAGAGGGAGGTAAAAATGAGCTCAAAAATCTGGCTGTTTTTTATAGTGGATGGCAGAGCAAAAATACAGAAAGAGGGCCTCACGTATGAGAGTAGGGAAGGGGGAATTTTACCCTTTGCAAGCTGCCAGGTTTAGGAACACTGTTGCTTTCTTCAATGGCATACTGGAAGGGATCAGCTGGTTGCCAAAAACCTAAATAAGAGAAGAAGAGCACAGTTCAATTTACCTTGGTAATTGGTAAAACATTTCAAAAGAATGCATCTCTACAAATGCCAATGGGCTTTCAAGCCTCATGACATTCAAATGACTTCCGTCTTTAGCCATTGTACAGGTCTCCTACTCAAAGACCTGCACTCTTATCAACAGCTCACACCACTGTCACAAGTACTCTTCAGCTCATTTTTACAAATCCACCAACATTTCGTTTTTGTCGACCTCTGGTTTTCTGCCACGGGCACAGATCCAGGGAGCTATCCTTGACTTGAAGGTTACTTGATTTTCCTTCCTTATGTAATTCTCATACACCTGCCTGCCACCTTCTTTCTGCATCTTTTTCCACTTCTGTACTTCACTTCTTCTATCTCTTTTGCTCATTTTTGTATTTTCTATGCTTAAGTTTTTGAAGATACGAAAGACAATTACCAGAAAAAGTAAACCTCTTTGAAGTCACCTAAAGTCATCCTCGCCTTCACACCAAAACTGGTTTTGAGTGCAATGATGACAACGTATTCCGCAGTACCACCCAGAAGCCCCAGAAATAAAGTAGGAACAAAAGATTACTGCGCTGAACTAAGACACAGAACTAAGACACAGTCAACTGTCCCTGGGTATTTTCCCCTTTATCTTGAAAATTTATCCCACTAGCAGGAATTTTTACTTTGAAGGAGATAGACATTGTACGCAAAGCACAGTAGATTTTAGTGGTTGCCAGCTGTTTAAATTTATGATCAATTCCACTTGCCAACTTTGCTCAGGAAACCTCAATTAAAAGAAGCATGAAGGTGGCCATGTTGCTTAAAATGTTCAAATTTCTTCTTCAAGAAAGGAAAAGGATGAGAGATGTTGCTGAAAGAAAAGGAATCTTCAAAGAAAGGGAAACAAATCAGTAACTCTTAAGCTTTACCCAAAAATCAGCTCAAAAATAGACCAACTTCTTTTATTGCAATTATTAGGCAGGAATTGGGAAATATAGGGGTCCCTCTAGCATGTTACAGCTGCTAGAAACAACTAATTATTTGCTGGGGGGGACAATGTGCTGTATTTGCTTGCTTTAAACAGCCTAAGAAGGCTCATAAAGAATTTATGAGTAATGACATAATCACCTCTTTATGTAATATACTTAGACATTTATGTTACATACAGGGGCACTGCTAAAGCAAATGCTGATTTTTAAGACAGGAAATAAAAAAATAATAATGTAACATTCTAGAAATCCTCCCCCCCCCCGAACACAACATAAGGAAAGACAACTTAATGCCAGGCATTCAAAATGGTTATTAAATCTATATATGAAGGTATAATTTTGGAAAGTCAATGTCTTTTTCACTTCTTTGTCAAATGCACACTTCCAGGTATTGTATTCTGGACTGTTAAGATGACAATCACTATTCTGCAACTATGAAAACCCCTTTATTCAAAGGCTTTTTGTTAGCATTTTTTATGTTAGCATGCATAATGCCTTCTGAAAACTACATTCCTTTAAAGGAAACTGTCCCTGCTTCAGAGAGCGAATTAATTGCCAGCTAAACAGGACCTCTTTAACACATGCCCAGAGTTTGGCACCAACAAGGTCAATCAGCGAGGCCACATTTGCAGAGGAAGTCCACAGTCGGCTGACACCGGCTTATTCCACAGAACGAGGTGGAAAAGGTTTAAGATATGATAAATGGGTTCTTTATTATAGAATCTTTCTGTGATCATCTGGCATCCCAAGGCTGTCACCATAAACTGATATTTTAATTCAGACATGCATGGTGGAATCGCTGCATGAAATACTGCTATAGAGGATACTGCAGCAGGAAGGTGGGTGCCTCATTAATTCGGTATTTTAACAGGCTTAAAAACTTAGAAATCTGATGTAAAATAATAGAGAACACCCACCCCACCCCCCCATGCTTCACTCAGACCAAACCTTTTCTTGGGTGAGTCTGCCTCTATTTTTCCCCCAATACTTACACAGCACTATAAAGCAAGTAGCATTTTTCAAACGATTACAGATCGTTGTTCCTCTGAAGAACATATCAGACATTTAATGCCTTACTGCTGTATTGCTCTGTGTTTTCAAGCAGTATTAGGCCCTGACACATCAGTGAGAATGGAAATTACCGCAAGAATTGATTACTAGGCTTTCTGATTCATTCCTGTCTAATGCAGGAGTCTTCTGCAGGATATTTTCCCAGGCTTCAACCACTGAAACTGCAGGAAGCTCTACTGACAGTGCTTTTGCACTTTCACTTATGAAAATAAGCCATAGTGGAATAGATCCCATCGCTTAATGGCTGGAATTAAGAAACAGGAAAGCCAAAATTTCCACAACAAAATTATCTTCCTGTAACAGTCTTTCCTCAGCAGTTACACCTTTTTGACTTAGGATTTTTAACTTCTCCTTATATACCATCTCATCAATCCCTCTTTTTTTTTGTATAATTTTTTAATTTGGCCAGCATGCTTCAAATACTAAGGTATTAACTGCTATATTTGGTGATATAAAAAACTTCTATCACTTTGCTATTATGCAATAAAAATGAATATCGAAAACATAAGTCAAGAACAACTGGAAATGCTTTTGATTCTGAAGCTGTAAGTTCCCTTTATGAAAGCAGTACTATCAGGGAAATATTCTTCTTATTCTTTCATGAGACTTTCTTACATCTATTCTGGCATGAAGTTCCACTGCCCACATTAAGTTGCTGTGAATCTCTTTCCCTCAACAGCAGGCAGGCTAAAACTGGGATTATTCAGGTGCACCACAGAAGCAGGATAATCTCAGTAGAAGTTCTTTAATGAGAAAATTAATTTTCACTGTTGTTCTCAGGCCCCAGTATGTAGCCATGATGGGAGCAGTGTTATACCCTGCCAATCTCCAAGATCTGGCATGGAGAAGCAAGTTTAGAATAAACTTTATTTCTGGGAGGTAGAAAGACTCCTAAAACCCTGCAGCACACCACCGAGGTAACCAGAGCAAGTAATGTCATCCATGGGCAGCAGTACTTGTGCCCCTGAAAGACTGCTTATTAAGGACAAGATTTATTTATGGGAATACTACGGTATGGGAATTTGTTCATTGCTGGTTGCCCATGCAGGTGACAAACTACAAAATGCCACAGTCAGTATACTCAGAGAATAACTCTCTCTGAATACTAGCTTTCTTGTCAGTAATCGGCAAATGGGTTGTCTCCATTAAGGTTCCAGTGCAGGGCTTTCAAAAGCGCTAGGTCAGCCATCACAATTAGTATCCTTGATAAAGTCACTCAGGATCAAATTGACAAGGGCAAGGTCTCTCCAGCTGAGCACTAACCTGAAGCAGTTTGCACTGCTTCTGCCCAGACTACACCCATCGTAGTGTAGATTTCAGTCTCCCGTTTTATCAACAAATTATCTTCATACCACAATGTTACAGAACAGAATACACCTGCAGAAATGGAGGTCTGGGTAGCTACAGCAGTAACTAAGATTACCCCAATGATAACACTGCACCATCCATCGCAACAGCAGTCAGGACACAAAACGTACAGTACCCAGCTGCAGGCCGGAGGCCTCATCCGCCCTTTGGCACTTCAGCAAAAGAACACAGATGGCACCATTACAAAGCTTGTCATGTAGAGAAGGCCCACTGGGAAAAATCTCAGGAGCCCTGCACAACCAAGATAAGAGGGAGATTTTAATCTAATTTTACCACTTTAAACGGTATTACCTCAGCTTCTTGGCATGCAGCTCTTCGTAGCAGGTTATCGCTATTAAGACAGAAAAGAAAGTGGACATTAGGTTGTGTAAGCTTAAAACAGTTTGCTCATTTCTAAATGAAGGTACATACCCATTTTACACACGCTTTGAGCACTAAAACCAAAAACAAACAAACAAACAGGTTAAGACTTATTTAACACATTTTAAGGATGAAACACACCCATTTAAGCACACATGTGTATTCTCTTTCTGCATGTGCACACAAACACCCTTTCTATAGTAAAGAAAAGCAGAAAACATCCATAAGAAGGACATGGACCTTCTTATGGAGTGAGTCCAGAGGAGGCCACGAAGATGCTCAGAGGGCTGGAGCACCTCTGCTATGGATACAGGCTGAGAGAGCTGGGCTTGTTCAGCCTGGAGAAGAGGCGGCTCTGGAGAGACCTTAGAGCAGCTTCCAGTGCCTACAAGAAACCTGGAGAGGGACTTTTTACAAGGGCGGGTAGTGACAGGACAACAGGGAATGGCTTCAGGCTGAAAGAAGGTAGATTTACATTAGATATTAGGAAGAAATTCTTTACTGCAAGGGTGGTGAGGCACTGGCACAGGCTGCTCAGAGGAATTGTGGCTGCCCCATCCCTGGCAGTGCTCAAGGCCAGGCTGGATGGGGCTTGGAGCAACCTGGTCTAGTGGAAGGTGTCCCTGCCCGCAATCTTTAACCAACTCAAACCAAATCCCTTCCAAGCCAAACCATTCTCTGATTCTGTGAGTCTATGAAAACAAAGACCAGGATGCCAGTGTGCTGAGATTACATAAGCTACAAGATACGGTATAACTGTGTGATTTATTCTTTAAATCAATACATCACTGTTCTCCAGATCTAAGGTGTGTATTTTTTCAATGTTAATACTGCCTGTTATTTGCACTGAAGGTACATACTATTCTGGCAGCATAGAAGGGATTTAGAGTAGACTTAAGTGTGCTTAAGTCCATGGACTTAAATCTTTGTGCAATGTAATTGCGAACTCCCCTCTCCATTTGCTCCTTTGTAAGCTGAACACATGTTAACGCAGCATCTACCACCCACCCAGGTCTGAGCATGGCCCAAAGCAGTAACTCAGGTGAAAAATCACTCAATTCACCTAAGTGAAGTTTAAAAACAAAGAAGAAAAGGTAAGTATTAGCAATGTCACTGACGGTCATTTCAGAAATAAATTCCAGGCTAATCCTTGTGCTTGCCATCGGTGACAGACCACACTAGCAAGGTGGCAAGCAGGGAACAGTTGGCAAGCAAACTGGAGATAGAGCTACAAAATTCCATTCTTCCCCAGACCACAAAATGCCCTTGCAGACAAAACAGGGAGTCCTGTTCTGCACTGCTCAAAGTCTCACTGGTCCTCTAGATAGCAGACACTCCCCCTCCTTGCTAAAACCAAAGAACTCCTTCAGCATGCCCTTGTCAATAATTGGCAAGACGGTATATTATTGTCTCAAAAATATCTAGTACAAAAGAAACCCAATTACAGTCAGCATATCAAATTGAATACACCAATTAAAAGGATTCAAGGCCAACCAGGAAAAACAAGTGACTCGGAAAGCAGAACACTCCTGCCGCAAAGTGTGGCTCACCAGGCCAAATCCTGCAATGGGAATGGCAGAACGCAAGGCCTTGGTCAGACCTCTCGACCCAAACACGAGCGTGATCTATTCAGCTCCATGAGTTCATGGTATTTATCTGTTTCTGGAGCTATACAAGCTGGTCTTTCTGGCGTCACCAAAAGATGCTGCAATGCCATAAAAGGAGAAGCAGGGTGACTTCATGTGAGATACAAACCTCAGTTCTGAAAAAATAACTCTACCTCAAAAAAGCCACAGATTTATCCTGGCACTAATAGAAAGACAAAGGAAGAATTCAAGCATAGAAAAAGAAAATATGTGAATAATACCTCAACAGGATAACAAGTAACTGGAGTGGCTAAAAACACAAATTCTTCAGAGGAATGCTCTTAACTATCATTTTGCTCCCTAAAACAAAAGGAGTAAGTCATTTGTATTAGGCACCTGAAATATTACTTAGAGGAACAACAGACTCGGTTTTGGTTGCAGTAATATAATGAAAGCACAGTAGTTACAATAACTACCTCTGAGAAGGTTTTGTATTCCAAGCTAAACAACACTGTCACAGCTAATTCAGGTTCAATCAAGACCGCATGACAGGCTTAGGTCCATACTGTGCTACTGAGGGTACAAGCCCTCATATAGGGACTTCTTTTCCACCTGCGACTATGTGAGGCCAGAGCAAACACAAAGCAATTGCAATTTCAGTATGTGAAGTTGAAATATTACTGGGTATCAAGAAAAACCCACTCTCAAATGCTGGCTGCACAGTTGACAATTGCTGTCCTAACCTTACTAACAAATTCTAGCCAAATCCATGTTATCTGTTTACTTCACACTGATGTCATTTTGTTCAGAAGTCAAGCTGTGTCACATCGCCAGCCAGTACATTTTCCTGGTGCCTGCAACCTTATGCTGCAGTGTTAACCACCTTTAAAATGGAATCCAGCACATCTTTTCAAACGCAAGCAAAAGATACTGTGCTATCTGACCCAACCTGCAAAGACCCTTAAAACAAATGTCAAGGATGCAAGCTTGATTCAAGTCATCAGAGTTTTAACCATAAAACTTAGACTTAGATGCTTATGTTCTCCTGCACTGAAGCATCTACAGAAACAGAAGTCTACCCTGACATATATCATTTTGGTGTCAAAAAGAAAAGTTTAGGTTCTGAGACGAGAAGAACCTGTCCAGTAATTCACAGGTGATTTGTCTCACCTCTCCAGCAGCATAGCACCCAGAATCCCATGCCGCCCCGGCCATACTCAAAGCATTTCCACTGATTCAACTAGGACATATATTTCAAAGTCATCTGAGTTTGGCTTAAAGATGTCCCAAGTTTGGCCTAAAGGTGCCATGTAATAGGAAAATTTTTATTTCCTTAAAATATCTTCACACTTCAATAAAAATAGCACATGTGCACTCACAGGAGTGTATCTGCGAAAGCAGCAGTCCTCCTCCTGTATTGGGCTCTTGCTTTCACTCATCTCATACGGCTCACTTAAAGTACCTTAAGTGAAACTGGAAGTCCTCTGCAAGTCATACCAATTAATAAATACAGCTAGAAAAATGTAAAAATAGCAAAAAAGGTAACTTAATGTCTTCTCTCTTGGTATGTATTAGATTATAGATTATCAAAATAATCTATAATATAGATTAGATTATTCTCTGGCTGCATACCAGCACCCAGAGAAGAGACTTTAATAATAAACATAAGATTCTGTTGATTTTTTGTACTTTGTTGACTAATATTAGGTAGTAACAAAGCCTCTTCAACCATACTAGAACATGAGCAGGTGGAGGCTGAGGGAAATTGCTGCACTGCCTGAAAGAACACAAAGAGATTTCTTCTGACTTGCACCATATCCACAGCAAACTAAAAATCAATTTTTACTTAATGCTTCCCCTAAGGTCTTACAGACACAACTCCAGCCTTAAAGCAAACGAACACAGAGTGTATTTGCTGGCCAACCCAGGGCTGCCTTCCCGCTGTGAGAATTAAGGGTCACACATCTTATAGCCCAGCCAACTTGCTTAAGCAGTAAAAGACTGGGAGACAGAGGGGAACAAGCGGTAGCAGTGGGTATGAAAGAAAGAGGATGTCCTAAATTGAACCCACAGGCAGAACTTTAACTGGTTCAACAAAGATAAAGACAATCCTGCAAGGCTGGCAGCCACTGCAGTGCAGGGTCTTTGGAGAACAGAGCAGGCTTATGCCAAAGCAAGGAACCAATACAGAAACAAAGAAAGAGCAACTGTCCAGAGCTCACCACGTGCCAGCCATGTCGGGCTGCCAGGACACACCAGGCTATGAGAGCACGACATCTGTACAATCTGCTTAAACAGGGGCTGCTCTGATTTGTCTGCAACATCCCTGGCACAGGACTGGTGGCCGCTGCTCCTGTCCTAGGTATTTTCAGCTAGAATAGGGAATCAACACTCTTACATACAAGCACGAAGATACACACAGTTGAGTACGTGTGCTCCTCCAGCTGAGGCTGCATCCTCTGCCCAAGTGCCAGGAGGGACCAGGGCTGAAAGGTCGGTTCCCATCATGAAAAGTCAGCCAGAGAAGCAATGAACTCAGCAAGGAGAAGACAGCAAACCTGAACCAAAGAAGCTGTTTGAGGCCCACAGCTGCATCAAGGGTAAGCCTTGGTCTTACAGACAACAAAAGCAACTTAAAACTGACCATAATACAAATGTATAAAGAAGCTCATGTGTGAGATCCCATTTCAAACAGATTATCAGCATTAAAGCTAAGACTATTAGGTATGTTCAAGCAAGAAGCAGACTAAAAAGTCCCATGTTCAGCGTCTGCCTCAAAACACAAAGTTTTGTGAGGAGAAACATGACTAAAGCTGTGCATATAGGATCGCTCCTCAAGAGCTGTAACAGAAATCCTAAAAGAGATTTTATCTTAGCAGAGAGCTTTTTGGCTGCTTCCAATATGGCAAGAGCACAGCATCCTCTTCACTGGATATTAGCATTTATTTCCAGCTTGGCTTTGGAAGGGAATGAAAGACAAATCTTCGTTCTCATCAGCTTTACCCAAGACTCAGAATTTATACTGTTTTTTTGCCAAAGTTTTGATGAAATAAAGTCAGCCGCTCAGGAACTACATGCAAAAAGGTGACAAAGTGAGTTATCAGTTGGCAAACAGGCAGAAGAGACTAACATCCAAATTATAGATAACAATAACACTCAGATTACTGGCAAGCAGTCAAAGGCCCAGATGCCTTGCCAGCATTTTCTACAGAGGAAGTCAATACTTCAACATCTGCAGAGCAAAACTGAGTATCTGATGAGTCCACCACCTCAGCGCAGTATCAAGGGTCCCTCCCCACTGTGGCAAAGTGATGATCACTCACCCAGTGACACCACTGTGACAGTCTGGCCAAACCTGACAATCAGTTAAGCTGATGTCCATCACGTCAGAGATTAAATTTCTGCTGCTTTGACGCAGCTGGTGACTCACTGCACCACTTGGACATACAAGGAACAGCAGCAGCTCAGTTCAGGAAAGGTGACGCAGGACACAAAGGTGAGAGGGGCTTCCAAATTTGGTGGAGATTTTGAAACAATCATACAGTACCTTTATCTGTAATCAACCCCACATGTGTATGTTAAACAGAAGCACATTATGTGAGTGAGCACATATCTGACAATCTGCACACCCTCTAAGTTTTGATCTAGAACATTAGTGTCTCTCGTACCTGTAGTATGATACACTATAGATTAAAATGATGCTAACACATAAATTCATGCAATACAGAGAAATTAAAGGGAGACAATCTTACATGTGACAGACTTATCCTCTTACTTCTCCAATGCTGCAAGAGTATTTGCTATCCTAAATGCAAGACAATGGATTTTTAAACCATATTTGTTTATGAGGAATAAAGGAATTTTAAGACTCACTAAGGTTTTGTAAGGGTAGCAATAGGATCTTAGCTAACAGTAGTTCAACCAGACATAAAACCAAGCATTTTACACATGAAAAACCTTTGCCACCTCCCAGTCGATGTCTCTGTTGAGGAGGCACCTTCTGTCCTACTACATACTTTGAAGAGCTGAATCACAAATGGGGGAGGGGGAATCAGCAGAAGGTTCCCTCTTACTCTTCCCATTCATCCAAAACCCCTTCATTTTTAAATCAGTCAGTATTTGAACAGACACCTCCAAAGATGAAAGGCCAACACACTAAAGGCCAGAAACTAAATGCTACATGAAGAAAGTATCATACAAGACTGGACTAAGAAACTCCTCGACCTTTACAGTTATCGTCATCCACAACCTTTAGACTAACCCGGTGATGAACATTACACACCAGTGCCCTTCTTTCCTCTACAGCGATGGAGCACAAGGATGTCCACATGAGACCCCAAAGCATAGTCTGCAGGAGGGATACACCCAGGTCCATTTCCAGGCAGGAAAGAGTCATGGGGAACAAGTCTGGAAAAGGTAACATTCTTTTTGTCCATATTTGTCCACATAGCATCCTATAAAGTCTTATAGATACTCCAGAGCTCTTCTGTCCCTATGGGCACATAGAGACCAACTATAGAAGAGTTGCCATTTATTTGCAGGACACATTGTTATTTACAATAGCTCCACTTTATGCAGGCATCATAGCCTCTGCACACAAAAAGGGGAATGAACCTTGAGAAGCCAAAAAAGCAAATGATCGTTTCCTTGCAAGAGAAATATCTTAGAAAACCATGAGGATGGAAAAGGGAAGAAGACGGATGCAGGCTGAGAAACAAAAATTTTCCTCAGCTGCCAATAAATGAGCAACAACTCAGACAGTTAATTCCAAGAAGTCAGAGGCTAATCTGAACTGATGATGTGCTAAAAGCAAGCCCCTTCATCAGACACTCCAGTGATGCCAGAAACTGAAGCACAAGACTTCACTAAACCTTTAATCTGTTCTAAAAGGGGCAAGTACAAGTCTAAGCAAGTATGCCTCATGCATAGTAATTTGGCCTCTGATGTCAGTAACAGCAAGCCTCAGGGCCAAAATAGCCCATACATGGTTCCCCCGTTAACCTCTTCAAGTATTGCCTGCAGCAGTTTGTGCATGGAGCAAAAGGCACCTCTCATGCTCCCCACACAAACGGTACATAAAAAAACTGGGAAGAGGGAATGTACAAAAAAAGCCCCAAAAACCAAAAGCCATTATCACATCTGGAGGCACAACAAGCTGCAGTGAGGGAGCCTGGCCTATTCCCTGCTGTCCTAAAGGTAAGGTCTTCACTGTGCATAGCGTACCACACACGATAGGGCTGCTGAGACCACCTCTGAATTTTTACACTCTTGCCATCAGGTTCTTCTGTCACTCCTCGTTTTTTCTATTCCCTGGCTAAAACAATCCTCCAGATAAGTGGTTATCACTTTTTCCAAACAGTATTTAAATCTCTGAAAGCAATACTTTACAGCTGTGCTTCAGTCTACATCAAAGTCACCCAGCGCAATTTGTCACCACAGGATTTCCTACCTTGCATTTCCAATTTTTGCTGTTTTTTCCCTTTCAAATATGAGGGGAGATTGAATAATGGGATGTGTAAACATTTTTAATTCCCCCACTGCATTGTATGGGTTAAGGCACCATGCCTACAACTTGGTGCAAATAAGCCCCAAGCACTGAAATTTAGATACCAAAAGCTTCCCTTTTGTTTGTTTGTCTTTTATATTTTCCTCCTTATTCACCACCAAGCCACCTATGGTACGCTTCACATTCTCCATGATCATAGTATTCTTTCAGAGTTACTGCACAGGAAATCAATACAGCTGAAACCAACAGTACACAGGCACATGAATTCCCAGAAACAACAGGCATAAAGGATAGACTGATTGTGTAACGCTGCTCCTAGGCCTCCTCAAGTGCCTACTCTCCATATGCACAAGGAGCAGATATAGTCGTCATCTCAATGCTCTATTTCAGTAGCTCTCTGTAGCACCCAGACCTTGACATGCACTCTGCTGTCATTTGTATCTGTAGCAACAGAAGACCAGCAAAGAAGCCACTCACATCAGCAGGGTACCTGGGAAGGTCACAGGCTGCTCTGCCGCACCAGCCAGCTCTTCATGTGAATGCCACTGAGCAATTTCTTCCTCCTCATTTTGTACATTAAGTTTATTCTTTGGGCTAAAAGGTACATAGAATGATAGGCCTTCACATAATTACTCATTTAAATTTTGCTATTTTATGGGAGTCCAAAGTTCAAGTGGTCAAAGTGGAATGCAAGCTCAAGGGTCCACTGACATTACATAAAGGCATCAAAACCCCCCAACCTGTGTAGCACAGGTACTTCTGCTTACAACGCAGCAGTATACTATGTACTACTTCTCTGTCTGTGGGTCCATGTAGACATACACCTGAAACCATGACCTTGTTACCACCACTTTCACACAGTTATTCTCCATCCTACCACAGCCTGCCTTACAATCAGCAATTTTAAGGAAAAAGGTATAGAGGGAGAGGTTTATTTGCTGATTGCCCTGCAGCCAACCAAGCCTTAGTGCTTCTGGTAAGAAGTAAGCAACTAAAGCAGATGTACCATTCAAAACAAAGACTGATTTAATGCAAAAGTCTCCAGGCAAAAGGAAGCAAAGAATGAAAGTATAGCAAACAACATAAACTGATTTATTTTCCTAAGTTTTCCACTGAGGCTTTGGCAGCATTTTAATATAAGCAGAAAAGAACGCTGCTAAAATCATGACGTAATAATTAAACAGACATTAAGACAGTGACAGAATGAACAGCACCAAAAATAACCAAAAGGTTTTAAAAATAATTTGGCTATACTTGCATTTTAGTGAAATGTATTAACCATAATCTTAAAGTACAGGGATTAAAAATAAGCCTGGCTATTCAAAAATTGCAAGAGGATTTTGCTTACTATAAAGAACATGTTGTCTACAGACAGTGGAAATGACACCCTGCTAGGTATAACTCATACAGCAGCTGACAGGCTCCTTCTGACTAGGTGGGTGACAACAGCAAAGCAGGCACACCATGGAGGCACAGTGCACGGTGGCTGCTGCCAGTACCAGGCCTCAAGAAAGGCACAAGTGCTGATGCAGCCCAAATCTGGCATCATTCATGAGGTGCATGGCACCATGAAAAGAAAAATGGAAGAGGGAAAACCCACAGGCTCAAGACCACTATGCTGTGATGCCATGCTCTGCACACCTTCCCTGCCCATCCCTGGCAGTGTTCAAGGCTAGGCTGGACAGGCCTGGAGCAACCTGGTCTAGTGGAAGGTGTCCCTGCCCATGGCAGGGGGTTGGAACTGGATGAGCTTTAAGGTCCCTTCCAACCCAAACCATTCTGTGTTTCCATGATTCCCATCAGCTGGTACCAGTGGCACCATGTGCAAGTGTAGGACCTCTGGTTTCATTCATTCTTATAATATTGGTTCAACGCAACGACACACACTTGGTTGACTGCATTTAAACTGGAAAAGAGACATCTTTCGCCTCTCCAACAGGCTCCAAAACTACTCAAGCCACCGTGACAACGCCTCTGTTTAAAACTACCACCCCAAACTTACAACAGGGCTAAGGCAGGAAGTCACAAAAAGGCACCAAGCCTTCCACAGCTCACGGCTGCTGAGGGGGAGGGAGAGCCATCCCCCCAAGGTGCCGGAGCCCCTCTGAGGGCAGACCTCCGGAACGCCGGAGCGGGCCGGCAGCCCGGGCACCGAGCCGAACGCGGCAGCGGGGCCGGCCGCTTAAGGCAGCCCGCGGGCACGCACCGGCCCGGCGGCTCCGCTCTCCCGCCCCCCAGCCCGCTCCGCCCCGGCGGGGCCCTGGGCGGCAGTTACCAGTGCTTGCCGTAGAGCCAGTTCCCGCCCCAGCTCAGCAGGCAGACCCCGAACGTGGTTTTCTTCCAGTGAGTCCTCAGCGTCGCCAACACTTTCGTCGCCGCGGCCATGCCGCCCAGCCCCGGGGCACACCGGCCGCCCCTCAGGAAGGGCCGGCGGGAACCGCCGCGCCGCCGCTCCCGGTGCCCAGCCCGGCGCGGCTCGGCTGGAAACGGCTCCCTCGGCTCCGGCGTTCCGCGCAGAGACGCCGTCGCTGCCCGGCGGGGCTCCGGACCCCGGCACTGGGGGGTCTTTGGCCAACCTGCCCCCCCCCCCATCGAGTGCAGGGCTGAGATCTCATCCCGCATCCATGTTATGGTGCCCCAGCCTTGGGCCCTGAGTGCCCCCAAATGCGGCCCTGGCACCCTACCTCAATTTAAAAATAAACAACACTCAGATACCAAGGAGAAGCGTTTTCACACCTGCCTGTGTCCCGGTCCTCTCAGCGAGCCTCGCTGTGTGGCTGTCCTCCAGCACATGATGTGACCCGCAGCCATGGAGCAGGGTCCTGCCACCGCCAGGAGCAAGGGGAGCAGGAGACTTTCTGTGTAGCTGAAGGCAAAAGTGAATAGGTGTTTTTTTCACACTGATAAGAAATATCCATGATATATCCCCCCAAAAAAAGCTCCCCAAGAAACATTTCAGAAGATTCAGCTAAAGAAATGTTGGCTAGGGAGTACCTGGGGTTTGCTTTTTAAGCCGCGCCAAGGGGATGACCAAAGGCACCAGGAGAAATGTCTCCAAAACAGACCATCCTTGCAAGGATGCCGTGCAGCTTTGTACGGCATGAACATCCTGCCAGGGAAAGGTGGAAACGCAACCAAGTGGCAAGACCGGCTCCAGGGGTGCTGGATGAAGTGTTCGAGGCCAGGTTGGATGGGGCTTTGAGCAACCTGGTCTAGTAGAAGACCCCTGTGGCAGGGGGGTTGGAACTAGATGATCTCTAAGATCTCTTCCAACCGTTCGATGATTCTGCATGATTCTGTGTGACCTGAGCTCAGTCTGGGACAACCTAGTGGTGGTGACCTCTTCTAGCATTAACTCGGGCTGTGTCTTCCCATGATGCCTAAATAATGGTGAGCAGCCTCAGAGATTTCACAGCAGTGCTGAGCGGAGGCATGTGTGGCTGATAGCCAGAGAGACCCTGTCCTGCGGGAAAGGAAGAGAGATGTTGGGCCATTCAGAATGAACCACTGGCTAAACAAGTGGGGTGAGGAAGCAACGCTGCTTTTATAGACCACAGCCCTCCTCTTGACAAAGCCCTGGGCTTGAGGGCACAGGACAATGAGGATGCAGTCTGTGAGGGACCAGCAGGTCAGGGGAATGAACATAGAACTGGACAGAAGATTCTTTTTTCAGAATGCTTTTCCCTTTTGCCAAATGCAGTTTTCAACATTTACAAAAATGTGAAAGTCAATAAAATGGATTTTCTGTAAAAAGCTTGCCCAAATCCTTCTGCTTCATGCTGTCCAGATGGGATGTGAGTGGTACCATAAGGGGGCTGCTTGGGGCCAGATTAGGGACTATGGGTATGCAAAAGTCTGTTCTACAAAAGTCAAGTTGATGCAGAAGATGGCCCAGGAGACACTCTGCTGTTAGTGATAAGGAAAGCAGATTAAACCCTATGGATTAGTTTCCCTATGATGTTTTGGGTTTTCTTTTCCCTTCATTTTGTAGAGTAGAAGATTTGGGATTTGTTTTTCTAAGAAAAACATAAAATGATCGGCTCTTGATGAATATTTCAGGCACACCCCCATTCAGTAGCCATCACTCCCCCCTTAAATATTCCAGGTTCATCTGTCCTGTGCATCTCAGTGTGCTGGGTATGTGTGCTTGATGTGCTGCTGAATGTTCCAGGTGATGTGGAGTGATTAAATGTCCTACTTTTTGTGAGGATTCGGGTGATGTGGTCAACTGCTAACAGCAACAACAGCAACAGATACTAGTACTCTCGTCCTTCTTTCCTTAGCTTATGAAAATACTATGTGCCAATAAATACTTTTCAAATTCATAATTCTCATGAGGTGCCATAAATAATTTACAAGCATCTATAACTTCCTATTTTGCAACCAAGTCTGCTGAGTACAGTTGTGTTTATTAATGATGCTTCCAAAACAAGCTTGAATTTTTAAAATAAATACTCTTTAGTATGCCAATACATGTTCGGAGCAGTCAGAAAAATGCTTAAATGTATGAAAGACCTGAATATCTCTAAGATGTTTGAATGGAAATGTTCCTACGTTCATATGGGTGAAAGCACATCAGGGTTAGTGTAAATGAGAGCTTTTAGCTCAAATTGATGTATGTCTTTCAACATCCGTAGCAGAGGGACTTGACCCTGCTCTGCGCAGGGTGGCTGGACTGGATGAGCTCCAGAGGTCCTGCCCCACCTCTACCATTCTGGGACCGTGTGATGTTATCTGAGAATTTGGAGTGGTGGTTTTGAGATGGGGCTTTTTTAAGAGAACTGCCTTTAGAAGGCAGGAACACTACAGACAACAATGACAGATTGTGCACTTGTCTCATTACTTGGCTTTACTTAGGATGCAGCATCCATTCCAAAATCCCTCCTGGCAAACGCGTATGTCCTAGTTCTTGGTTGTGGCTGTCTGATCACCCTCAAGGTAGATCACACCTGCCATGCTGCTGCGTGTACCAGGTACTTCTCTTTTAGCTGTCCTAGTTTTCTGCATGTCATATCAATAGATGCAGGTATTAGAGTATGTGCAATAGAAAATGAGAAGATAAAGTGTTTATCTCGAACATCCTCTAGATTATATACTGTATTTTGTATTGTAGGCCAATTAAAATGACTGCTACCTTTTTCAGAAAACTGCTCAGAGGAGGCTAGAGTATGTGTTTTGTTTTCTTCTGATTGCTAGGTGGTTTGTGGGGAAAAAAAGTCATTCAAAAAGCTCTTCTGCAGCTCTAATACTTGACTGGTGATGTGTCACCTAAAATTATCACACAAATTGTGTGTGAAGACAGGTGAGTACCTCATCCATGTTGCTCAGGTCTAACCCATTTTTGAAGAGCAAAAATGTCATCCTGTCTCTACCACCAGTGCCAAGCCTGTTGCCAGAAGAAGCCTCAATACATGACTGTGCTTCAGGGACATACTTGTTTGTAACTTTAGGAAAGCCACATGCTCAACTATCTCATTTCAATTCTAAGCCAGAGAATATGGGTGAAATAATAGAAAGATTTTTATCTATTCCTTGGCAATAACCTACAATTGACCAGGCCAGAGAATGATTTAGTCTTCTTTTCTATCCAGCAGAATCTGTCCCTCAGGTCCTCACCTCAGCTAACTCATCTGGACTGCTGTTTTTCTCTTGTCGTTTTTTCTCTGGGAATGGGATTGAACATAGGTAATCATTTTACTGAAGTCACTGGTTTCATCATTTGATATGTAGTTTTGTGTGGGAGCTTCAAGATCGGGAACAGAAGTCCTGTTCACAGTCACCACTTAGTACCAGTGGGACTTTATTCAAATTCATGGTCTGAAAGCTAATTCTAGCCACATGGTCTATATGTAAGCTTCATATGGCTGAACTGGATGACCCCATTTGCATCTCCACTAAGTCCTGTATCAGCACTGTACAAGCGCAGAGAAGAGTTTTTGCATGATGGTAGCATGCAGGACATATGCCTGTGTATGCACAAAAGAAAGGGACAGTGTAGTCATTCTGTCGTCCTTACAGCAATGAAGAATTGAGATCCCTCTGCCTGCTGGTTATTCTGGTGTTTGTGACTCAGCTAAGGATGGGCTGAGGGTATAAAATAGCAGTGCTGTCATTCACACCTCCTGCCATGAAGGAGGTCGTATGTATTCAGGTGCTTCTGTACAAGTAAAATGCAAATAGCTGCTGGTATTGCAAAGTGACCAAATTTATTGCTGTGTAGAAGCTGCGTGTTTGTCACACCAATGTAAGCCTGTGTTCCTGCCAGACCAAGGCAGGGTTGTTTCTGATTGTAGTCTGCCCGTCCTCTTTCTACACATGATTAATATCAGTGTAAAGCGTCTGTGCAGCTGATGAGAAAAAACCCAGGCTCTAAATCGCTCCTCTCTGGCCCAGCGAGAGAGGATATAATTTGCTTTGCTTTAATTCTACAGCACCTGAACACCAAGCATGATTTAAGGTGGGAAGAGCCCTTTTCCTTGGAGGATGGCAGCAGGCCTGTCTCTCCAGATCAGGCTGTGGGATGGGAGCTCCAGCCTTGCAGGTACATCACCCTCCAGATTTTCTTTCCCCACAAGCCATGGGCACAGGTTGGCTGCAGACAGAGCTGTTGCTCCGTTCCACCCCTGGCCACCATCCTTTGTAAAGAGGGGAATGCTGCAGCCACTGAAGCTAATCAGAGAAACTTCTTACCTGTGAGAGCAGAAAAAGTTCATGATGGATTCTCTTGCCCTCATTTCCAGCTCTGCCTGGAGATGTGAGTCCCTGGGGTAGTCATGTCCGCAGTTAGTGCCTGCTCCACTGGCTTGGAGAAAGACCTGAATCACACTGGCGGGGGTTTTGGTTGGGTAACTCAGAGAGACTCTGCACAAGAATAATCTCTCCCCTTCCTTCCCCTCCATGCTTTTCCTTGGCTCTCCTGTACGCAGAACACAACATGAGCTTCATCCTCCCTAGAAGGAAATTCAGGTCTGTGTCTAGCATATTTCTGCAGCAAAAAGCACCACCTTTACGCCCTGCCCCCTCTTCCCACGGCTGAGCTATTACATAGAAATATTCCCCGATTCTCAGAGTTTATTAACCTTTTTTCCAAGGGAATGAATAGAGATATTCACAGCTTTTGAACAGCCGCAGAAACCCATTAAATTGCACTGTGGCAATCTTGTCAGGAACTTGTTCCTTTAGCACAGACGGGTTTCAAAAGGCTCTGCACTCACTCCCAGCCTATTTGGATTCAGTAAATGCAGGTGCCATTGTGGAAGTGTCTAGTGGAATGTGTTCCTGCCCATGGCAGTGGGTTGGAACTGTATGATCGTTGAGGTCCCTTCCACCCCAAACCATTTTGTGATTCCGTGGTTAGGGTGAGCAGCCCTGGACTCTAAGTTTTAAATGTAGCAGGGCGACAGACAAAATGACCCTTAAGAAAGTCCTGCTGATGCAGGCTAAGGCCACTCATCTCTGAGCTCATGCTGTTACTATGGTGCTGCTACATATTAAAGGACTGCATAGCAAATAGTACAATACAGGGAGCGAGAGTGAAAGAGATCAGATGCATAGTGCAGACATGCTCATGGAATGTGTGTGCCACTCTAAGCAACATCTCTTTGGAAGGGAGGTAGCCATCAACCAGCATGCTGGTAACACCTAACCTCTCCTGGGCTCACACCTGCAAGCAGGTATTTTCACTTCTGCAGACAGAATCTGAGTGATTTAAACCATGAGAATCTCCACTCCAGCATTTTGATTCTGGCAGAGATTAATGCTCATTGTTTAATAACCAAAATAAATGTTGTATTCTCTCCATTTATCCCTGTTGTACAGTGGGATGAGACAGCGTGTAAAAATTTAAGGCTTTTATACTGTTTCTTGATTTCTGTCTGTCCAGAAATGTGATGTTGCATACTACTTACCTGTTTTACATTAAGGTATCACCTACCTGAAAATCCAGCTGCTGCTATATGCCATCCTGGTTACATCCTATAGCCAGGTGATCCTGTATTCAGAAGAGTTCCCGAAAACTACTGTTACATCTGTAGCAATGATTCATTTTTCACTGATGCAGTGACAGCCTAATCCATGGACCAGATGGAGTGGGGCCTTGGGCAATTGTAATCAAAGAGCAACAGCCACGGTTTGAAGGAAAGAAGGATTCCCAGTTGGTTTCCTATTAAATGCTTCTATTTTCGTTTTGTTTTGACTCAATCGTGTGCATCACCACGGCCCACTGAACACATCTGGCTGACATCTTAGGTTGCATACCCAGCACATTACTGTGTTTGCTCAAAGTTTCACTTCTTCCAAAGTCAGTGGCAGTGCTCTGTGGTGGCAAGTTGGTTTATCCTTTTACTTAGGTGGAGTTGGGGGAGCAACAGAATCAGTCACAGGCAAAGGTAGGCTGAGAAGATCCATCACTGTAATAATGAACCAGTCCCATGCCTCTTCACCAGCAAAATATCTTTGTAGAAGCTAAAAGATTAATTTATCGTGGATTTTGGAGCACAAAATATGGCCACTTAGGAAGAGTATAATCCTGCTGAGTTACTATAGATTGGTCTACTTCAATCCCTGCCAAAAGATATATCCCACATCTAATACTGGCAATGAACATTGTTCATGAATTGTTACTGGCCATTTCATTGGTCTTTGAAATAAAGGTCTTGATATTTTCAGGTGTTGGTGAATGCATAACTGTACTTTGTTTTTTCTTTTAAAATGGTTAAATTAGAATAAAATCTGATATTCAGATTTTTCATTGTCTCCCAGCTTTCAACTATTTCAAAGGCTACCTTTTACGCTTCTTGTGAGGAAAAAGTTGCTGGAGGTATAGATCCTGTCATACATAATGCTTCCTTAGGTTTTGCAAGACATTAGAGTTCTTCCAAACATGTTTTCTATATAAACTCTGTATAAGCATTTTCAGCAAATGTATTTCAATGAGCTCTGTAGCTAGTTTGGGTTTTGTACAGCTTTACATTGCATTTAACTGCCAGAAAGTTACCAAGAGATATGGTTTTAAAAATTGTTATGTTATTGTTGTTATTCATGTGTTATTAATTGACATTCTAATTATGACACAAACATTGCTTTTGAATTCCATATAGTTTCTTTCACTGCATAGAGCGTATTTTCTTTGAATTCATATCACATTGTGATCTGGTGTCAGGTCAAAGGTTGGCTTTGCTTTTTGCACTGGTTAGACATTCTTTTCACTTAATATGCTGCTGTAAGGATCTATGATAAGATGATGCTGGGGGCAGTGTAAGACTCTGGGACTGAACTAGGCTAAGTTGGAACAGCCTTGTATTTTACATTAAACGAAAGCAGTTTGAGCCACAGTTACAAACCTGCTATCCATGCTCTCAAAATGCACAGGCGTTACTGACTCCATTTATGTGACATCTTTGCTTGCTTTGTTTTCTTGCTTGCTTTTTCGAAGAACAGATGGGAAGAGTAATTTAAGTACTGAATACCATAAGGTACCTGGAGTAAAGTAAATTAAGGAAATACCATAAGTGCAAGAATGAAGCAGTTAAAGCTCTAAGAGGAGATTTACAATTAAGAATTAACAGAGAAGATATCCTTTGCCAAGAGACAGAAACCACTTAGTTCAGACTGAATCTTGCAGAGGATGGGCAGGGCTCTGACATTACAGATACATGGAGAATCTCAGGTCATAGAAAAGAGGAGATTTAAGATGTCAAACATATAAAACAGTTTATGCGCAATGGAGCAGGTAACATAAGTTGGGACAATGTCCATTATATGATGAAAGATGCAAGGAATACTAAGGATTACATTGCTTTACAAAATTATATGAATACAAACAGAAGGAATATATAGGATGGGTAAGGAAAACAAGGACAGCACTGCTTGCTTAGAGGAAAATTATATAGTAAAAATGTACAACATAGCAGCCAAAGATGAAATTGCGTAAGTGGAAGTAAATAGGACATTTATTTTTTAACTGTTTTACAGAAGCAAATGTGTTGCCAGAAATACTTTTAGAAGACACTTGTAGGAGAGTCAGACATAGCAGAAAGTAAATATAGAAACCAGAATGGACAGTGATAAGCTTAATAAGGACTAAGAAGTATGTGAACAAAACTGGAAAATATATTGGAAACTGGGAAATATATTGGAAAAGGCATCATTTGTAAAACTGACCCAGGAAAGATCCCAATTGAATACAGAGCAGACCTGGAAAAGTCTCTCTCCTTTAGCCTCATGCTACTACCTCCTCCCTGCAATTACTGTCTTTAGGAAAATTACCCTTAAATCAGAGGCAAAGAGGCGATGTTAGTAGGATCACTGGACGGAGGATGTTACAACAGGTACAGTCACGTTCTTCTTTGTAGGGACAAAACACAGTGTCTTCTAGTGCCAGACTTGCTAGGACAAAGCTAGGCAATCAAAATGGAAAATTCTAGGCAATGCAAATAATGTATGAATAAATGACATTAACTGAAAAAGTCAAGTGAGTAGATTGTGGGTGAGATGACAGAGGAGGGCCTGTCCGCACGGATGAGGAAAATATATAAATTCATTGGGAAGGTAGATTACACAGAGACATTTGCCCTTAATCTAGCTGCTTGCAGCAAACACCTGGAGCACTGCTGTGCAGTGATGTTTAATGGATGCGCAATGTCAGTATTAATACAGTCTGAGAAACTGAAGGAGTTGATTAGGGGACTCTGTTTCACTGGTTCACAGCACAAGAGTTAAGTTATGCACTTATTTCTCCAAAGATACTGTTAGTGGTGCTGCAAAGCTATGCTCAAAGCTGAGAAACAATGACGACTGTGCCAGTAAAATGTGATTTTGGCATGTTCTGGTAAATAAAAAGATTTTGGCTTCAATTCACAGAAAAGAATGCTTGCTGAAATTGGCCATGTCACACTCACTCAAGCCACTTCCTCACAGGAATTGCTGTTTGCAGTTACGTGCACAGCTGGTAGGCATTTGGGGGGCCCAGACCCACTCACAGATACCTATGTGCAAATGCAGTAGGTGCAGCTTAGAATTAGATTTGGTGGCTAATGATCTGACTTAGAAAAACAGCCAACTAAATATCCAGATTTTTGTCCAACCTTGAACAAAAGACAGACTGTGATTGGCAGAGATATAGCTGAGAGAGACACTATAGAGAAGACAATGTTATTAGCAGAATTACTATTCAAAATTGTGTAGAAACTCTCGTTAGTTAGGATCAAAATGGATGTGTGAAAGTCCTTCAGGGACTGAAAAATCTAAGCAAAGATGCAGGAAAATATTCCTCAGACCATTAAAGGCACCGAGGAAGCTGGTGAAACTCACCATATATACTGAAAATGCAAGCAATTTAGCTGGTTCATTTGGATGAAGGAGGGCAAGCTGCAGAGCTTTGTATGTGCTCTGTGCGTGTACAGTAGCTGCCATTGCTTTATTAAAACAGTGGGACACAAGCAGCTGCACATGACACCAGGGCTTGTCACCTCCAGCACACGATTAGTTATGTGATCATCTCCAAATCCAAGAAGGGGGGGGAGGAAGGGTGCAATGAGTCTGTTGTTTCATCTGGGACGGGGTGGGCAGCCTCAGCATCTGCAGGTTCATAACTATGCAACTGCTTTGTCCCAAGCCAGCATCACAGATCCAAGCAGCAGCAGATTCCTTCCAGTAATGCTTATGCTGAAATGTCGCTAAGCATCAATTTAGGAAGGAAAGTGTGGTCGTAAGACTACGACTTTGATGGCCAAGCACCCCTGTCACTGCTGTGCTGTCAGGTTTTTGTTGTGTTACACATGGGCAATGGGAGCTGGACAAGATGTAAGGCGGAGCTCTCGAAAGCCAGGCACAGTTTGATCCCTTGGACTTGTCAAAACTTCACAGTTCATGACCCAATGTATTTACAGGAATCCTGTTAATATGCTGGGTTGTCTCAGGTGTGGGTGCTGAGTCCCACCCTGGGCTGTGGGGAACCACGGCTGCTTGCCTGCTTGCCTGGGAAAGGCTTTGTCCCACAGCCTCACAGGTGGATGGAAGAGCCTGGACTAAGCATCAGTCACCAGGTATTTCACCATAATGAAATGTGTATCCTGCTAATTTGGGAATAATTGTATCTCAGGTTAATAGCCATCGATATTTTCCCTCACCAAGTTTATTTACTCTGTGACACAGTTACTGTGTCTTAAACAGAAATCACCCTCAAGGTATCATCTAATTATCGTCTCTTCATTCAGCAAATCTGTTTCATATTACCAATAATCTTATTACTACAACTGCAACATTCATTAAGCAAACAGAGGACAATAAAAATACATACACTAATAGCAATCAAATTAAGTTCGAATCTCAGTGAATGATGGATAATTCTGGAGCAGATTGTTCTCATAACTTTTTGCCAATTATTTTCTGAGAAAGGTTTAAACAGCTCAAGAAAATCCTATTTCAATTACAGGGCTCTTTTGTAGAGTCTGGGCATTTTAGGTGACCTGGTCACCTCAAAGTGGCACAGTCAGGACCAGAAATGGTCATGGAGCCTTTCCCATGTGAGCTGGATTCCCATGGCAAACACCAGTCCCTACACAAGCCAGCCCTGCCGGAGACACAGTGAAGCTGAGCTCTGTGACAATGATCTGACATCTCTTGGTCAGATGCTTCCAGGTGGCATACTGGATGGTCTTGCATCGGACCAGGAAGCCATCGCTTTCTTCTTGACATGCAGCATCTCCTGATGTTGCATTGAATGAAGCAGAAACTCAGAGGTGTTCTGAGCCATCAGAATTTAAAAGGTTCAGGGCCTGATCCTCAGCTCGTGGAAGTAAATGGAAATGCATTCATGACGAGCAGATGGCAAGATTTTTCAAGCTGTTGCTGCCTATCGGCCGTGCCAGGTTATATTTAGCTCTGTTACACCTGCACAGAGCCACTTGAACATGTATCAAAACCATTCCCCTCTCTAGCTTTGCTCCATACTGTCTAGTCCAACAACAGATCATCATTTTTCTCACTGGTAAAATAACTGCTGACAAATGTAAGGCTTTTTCGTTTGTTTTTTTTTTTGTCCAGCTGCAAACGCATGAAAATATATTTGGAACATTTTATGGGTACATTGCACACCTGACGGAAACATTTGTGACTGCTTCCTCTCTGGGTACATCAAAAACATCCTCATCCAACTTCACTATTTTTATCAACTCTACATTTATACTTAATGTTCATTCCGGCCTACCTCCAACACCCTCACACTGCTTAATGGGGGCTCCCCAGGAAGCAGAATTGTAGGATACCCCTTTCTATCCAACCCTCCTCGGGGCTGCAGGAAGAAGCAGGGGCAGAGCGATACCTTGCCAGCTCTCAGCGTGGTTCACAGTTTGGAGGTGCGCTGTGAGAAACTGGAAATTAGTGGTGTGGTTCCTCCTGGCCGTTCTCTTGGTAGGATGGAAGCTAAAACAGCAGACCTTGGGAACTGGGTTTGCCCTCAACCTCCTCTGATCTCTGGAAGCAAAAGGCGAGTGCTTTCTGAGCTGGCAGGAGCAAATGTGACAGCAAAGGAGAAATGAGAGAGGAAGGCGAGTGAAGGGCTCTGCACAGAGGTGACACCCTTGAGGGCAGAGCTGGCTAGTGAGGACCTTGGCCTTGACCTCGCTATTTGTGACTGGACGCAGGCAGCAGGGGGGCAGTAAAAGGTGCTGACACCTCAGGAGAAAATGAGAAAAAGCGAGATGCTAAAAGAAAACCACGTTGCTTTTCATTCCTCTGTCCTCCCGCTTTTTCCTTAAATTTTATGGGATGAACTCACTCACTTTAAGTACTTGTCAGTGAAGGTCTGACAGGACAATCACGAGCCATCCACAGTGCCTGCTGGGAACACTGCCCGGAAGCCAAGCGCTGGCAACCACCCCGGCACTGCCTGGGGTACAGCACCGCTCCCCTCTGCCTTCTCCTCTCTCCCCACGCTCACTGGGCAGTGATCCTGGTGCACAGCCTCCTGCACCCCTGTTAGCGAGTCCTGCAAGCTCTCGTGCTGCAGGGGCACACTCGGTGTTCAAGAATAGATGAGCATGTGCCTAACATATGTGTGATTTGGATCTAGCTCTGCGGAGAAGTCACAAGGCTGGTGAAAATTAATTGGTTGCTACTGGCAAAATGGCGAAAAGGGACTGTTCAGTACAAACTGGGACTATGCTTCAACATTCGTAGCAGCACTTCCTTAGTCGCCTTCACAATAAGATCTTGCAGGTGATGGCCTCCATCCCTGCCTACTGGTGGGCAAAGCAGGGCAGGCAGGGAGGTTGCAAGGTTTCCTGCAAGGCCATTCAGGATGGTGCTATTGGAGAAGGGAGAAAAGCCTGGCTGACTGCCCATCCTGAGCCACAGCTTCCCTCAGGGCCATCTTCCTGTCCGCAGATGTTTCAACTTGCCAGGTTTAGCTCGGGAGCATTCAGATTCTGCCTCAGACAATGTGGATCTCTGCTCTGACCATGAATGTTTCCATATCCTCTTCCCTGGTGGGCTTCTCTTCGGGGCTCCGACCCAGAGCGAAGATCTCAGCAACCACGGAGCCTCCTGTCTGAAAGGAAGAGCCAACATAATGCACCTTTGGCAGGAACAGCAATGACAGCTGTGATGGGGAAAGGTGTCACCCAGGACACAGAGCTGCTGCTGCCACCTGCGACCACTGGCTCGGCCTCACAGGAAGCCATCTCCACGGAAAGAGCTGAACTCTGAACACAGTATTTTTAGCCTGGTTTCCTAAGGAAATGAATGTTCTGTCACTTCATGTCTGCCCATCTGTCCCCATCAACCTTTGAATCTCCTGGCTACTTGCAAACGGGTTTGGCAGAGCATTAGAAGTCTCAAAAATACTTAGATTTCTAATTGTGAAAATCAGTAGCTAGGAAGAGATGAGAAGTGTGAGGTAATGCATGAATCTCCATCTGACAGAAGGGAAGGAAGGGAGGACTCAGCAGTCACCCATTCTGTTTGAAAGCTCCTTATAAACCTCAGCAAATGGTATTATTTGCTGCAAACATGGTGGGTAGAAAATTCCCAAAGGGAATGTAGGTTCACTCAATGTAGGTTGAATGAAGCAGAAACTGCAGCATGTCAGACACCCCAAGTATGAAACTGAAATTTGAGGCTTTGTTCAATGCACGGAGCAACATGTTTCAGTCTCAGCCTCCTTTTCTCTGGCAGGTTTGCAGAAAGATTGTAACAAAACATAGCCAAAAAGGAGGAAATATACCTTGCTGCGAAGATGGATATTCAGGTTTGTTTCGTGTTTTACCTACCAGCTGAAAGTGCGCGTGTGTCTGCATGTGTACATGCATGTGTGTGCTCACTTAGTTTATTTAGCCGTCAGAAGGCACTGAGGTACTAAGCAGCTTTCTGTGCAGAGTGGTTTTGAATATATATGGCCAACTCCAAGTGCCAACTGTGGCTATGAAGACTTCACCTGTGCGTTTTATTCCCTGCTCTCACCCTTTGCCTGCTTCACCTTTTCCAAAGCACGTGCTCCTTATGGCAGGGTTTATTTCTCCCTTTATGTTCCTGGCATGCAATTTGAGCATTGTGAACAGTTAGCAAAAGCCAAAGCAAGATCCGTAGTGCCTCTGGTTCTGTTTAATACCTCCCAAAATACTCACCATCACCTTTGACTGAAAGGGCTGTCTCTGGGAAGTTGAGCAGGGGGGAGATGATGGCCCAAAGCTTAGACTCTGTGACCTCTCTCCGGCTGTATCTGCTGGCAGTACAGCTCTCAGGCCGCTGGGCATGCCCTTGGTCCACCAGCTCATTTCCTGGTAAAGAGCCAAGCTCCGTAAGAGGCCTTTGCTATCACAGCCAACACAGGCTTCGTTCTGAGCAGCTAGCTCCAGGGGAGGTCCTCGCTCCGGGTGACGGCCACTTTGAATTTCAGAACTGAGAAGACCAAGCGTTTATCTGAGGATGGGAAGAAATCACAGGGAATTAAGCAGTCAAAAGGAAAGCTCATTTTCTTACAAAGAATTCCTTCACGGACAACCTTTGCAAGTGAATGGCAAATGCAGGATAGCAGAGAGAGGGTGGTCAAGGCACGCTGGAGACCCTGGGGCAAGCATGGGCTCTGCATGCTAAGCTTTGGGGTGGCAGCAGCCTTGCCTACTCCTGGCTGGTGGTAGTAGGCTGACTGCTTTGCTTGGCGTGGGTTAGCAGGCTGATAAAGTCATAGCTGAGCTGGCGTAGTTCTTCCACTTCTGTCTGATGCAAATGAACAAGAGCACACTCCCCCTGAGCAGGGAGGGAGCAAAAAATTTAGTAAATGCAGCTTGTTAGGTGGTCTGGTTTTGGTCTCTGCAGGAAAAGAGCTCAGCCGTGACTCCTTAGAGGGCCCCTGGGGAAGAGCCTGGTAATGTAATGGAATAATGAGTGTCGAGCTATGAAAGCATTTCATTACCAGCATCCTCACCCCATGCAGCACCAGTCTGCTGCAGTTATCATGTGCTTTTGACAAGAAAGGTCACCGTGAGATTATCCTGCCTCTGAAACAGAGTGGTTGCATTTCGGTGAGAGGGTCTTTGCTCCTCTGCAGGCACAAAGCATTAGCAGATACCCAAAGCAAAGGGAAAGCTGCTCTTTGGGGTGCTACTCAGGGGCAGAGCAAGGGATTTCACTGCTCTGAAGAACAGGAGTTGTTGCTCTGTTCAACCTGCCAAGGCCTCGCTGTGTTGCAGAGGAAGCTGATGGGTAGCTTTCTCTCTCATAAACCTAATTCTTAAAATACTCACTACTTTCCTTCCCAAGTCAGTAGTTACTTCCCTTCATGACCAGGTGGAGTCTTGAGTAGATGGAGGTATCTTTGAAGGCGATGGTGCTAATTCAAAGTGGGAGTTGGACCACGAGAGATGAGCACTCCTGCTACACTTCCCAAACTGTGAGCTGCTGAGTGCGGGTGCCCAGCGAGATGGGGAGGTAAGGCAGCCTCAGCCCTTGCCTTCCTGACTGAGATAGCCTGACAAGGGCACAGCATGCCCCTGCTCTGCCACGGGCGGCTTGTGTGATGTTGAGTTATGCAGATCCCTCTGTTTCCTCTGTGGTGAACTACAGCTAATGAGTCTTCCCTTCTCTTGCTCGCTGTCTGCTTTGTCTAGCTGGGCTGCAGGCTCCTGTGCGGTGCTATGGCACTGCCTGGTGTCTGCCCTCATGCCAGAGAGCTGCACCCGCAGAAGCGAGCAAAGCAAAGCAACATAGAGCCGGCAGCAGCAGGGCTGGGCAGCCCGCATCCTGCAGGGAGCAACAGTGCACTGCGGGGTTAGCATTCAGCCCTCACAGGGCTAATGCAACCCTGGCATTCTATGCACAAATCTTTCCTGATGTCAGGCCACCCTCTTTCTACCCTTCCACGGCAGTGTCTGTAGCTCAGCCTTCAAGGAGCAGCTGGCTCCTTCCGTTTGTGTTCTTCTTCCTCCTTCCGCACAGAAGCACTGAGCAGCTGAGTCCTCTGCCCTGGTAGCACACTCCTGAGGCTTTCCCTGCCATTGCTGCCACGAGACAGGGCCCCTGCTTTCTGCCCTGCCACAAAGCGAGCTCTGCAGACTTCCATTTTTAGCACCGATGAATCACATTGCCTCTGCTGATGGCACAGAGCAAAGACCTCAGCAGTCCCTGCTACTGGTATTTGCCGCTGAACCACAGGTTTCACTAAGCAGGTGTGGACGGCTGGGAGAGCAGCTGTGCCAGGCAGCAGAAGAAAGAAGATGATAGTTTTAATTAAAAGGGTTTTAATCCTTCATGGTGCTGAACATGCCACTGTACATCTTTAACTCCCTTCGATTGCCTTGGTGGGGTTGCCAGCTTCTGCACCCCCTGGCTGGCTCTTTCCCCCTCGTGCTCTCTGCTTTATTTGTGCCATAAGCACAGGTAATGCAAGTGATACCACTTGAAATGTGGCAAATCAGGCGCATCCTCACAGTTCTGAGTTTACTGATTCACCAAGATGTCTCACTTCCTCAGCCATTAGCGACAGAGAGGAGGTCAAGGAACATAGGCTAGTACCAATGAGGTTTATGACAGAGAATTCCTTTTCATGCTCCTCCCTTCAGACCCTTCATTTGGTTCCTTGCTGCAGTTGATATTTTAGACAGCAGCACCTCTTGGGGACAGGAAGGACTCCATCCTGAGAACTGCAGGAGAAAGATTGTTTGTTGTTGCCCAAAGTCTGCAGCTAAAAACCAGTCAGCTTGGGAAAAAACATCAGCTAGAAGAATGTGCCTCCTGGCAGGATGTTTAGGTGCCTCCTTATTTTTGACTGTCAGGTCTTGATAGGTACAGCTGCTCAATCAGGTAAAAGCAGCCAACACTGGCTATTTCAATATTTAACACCATTTCCAACAAAATAATCACATTTTAAATACCTTGCCAGCTTCTTTTTCCCCCTTTTTTTTTTTTGGTAAAAATTTAGTTCTAGTTAATTAATTTAAAAGTCATTGGTTAAAAAATTAAGAAGTTGTGTTTTTCTCTTAGGCTTACTCTTGCTTTTCCTCTGCTCACACAGTTGAAAGCACTTTTGCCCATTCCTCTTCCTTTCTATACATTTGGGCTAGTTTATACCTTTACAGTTGTTGCTCAACCTGGGACACTTGCAGCCCAACTCTAGTAGCACACTCAAAGCTGTGTAGAAAATGCCTGTCTGAGTCATTATTGTTGGCCTAAGGATGCAAGTGCAATGAGGAAGCACTAATATGAGTGCAGGGTTATGCCTGCCAGATTGCCCAAAGCCTTTACAGCTGAGCGTTGAAGGCTGTATTTCATATGCACTTATTGTTTCTTTATTTACTGGGGAAGGTGGGTGATAAACTACTATGAAGTCTCTATACATTTCAGTCAATTCACAGACTTCTACATGTTAAGTGGCCCCAGAAAGGGATTAATGGTGTTAGAGTACATGCAGTTCGCAGGGATCTGGCAGGAATCAATCCCTTCTATGACAGGTAGAAAAGCCTCTTCATAAATAGTCAAGTTGAGATACTGGTTGTGCTTGTAGTTTCATAGAGTCATAGAATTATACAATAGTTTGGGTTGGAAGGGACCTTCAAAAGTCATCTGGTCCAACCCCCCTGCAATGAGCAGGGACATCTTCAACTAGACCAGGTTGCCCAGAACCACATCCAGCCTGGCCTTGAATGTCTCCAGGGATGGCGCATCTTATGGTGTTTCTGATCAGAAGCCATATAATCATTATTACTAGTGGTTTGAAAAGAGCATTTCCAGTGTCCCATAGGTCAGAGGCCACCCACCTTCCAGTTCTGCTTCGTCCTTCGTCCTTCACCTGAGGAAGGGGATGGTGAGAGGCGTCCAGCCCCACTCCTGATACAAGCAGACACAGCCGCTTAAAACACACAACATGATTTTTTTTATTTGTTTAATCAGTTTACATTCCACAACTGACAGTTTACTTATTTATTCTTTAATTGTCCATGAACAAGTTGTTTAGTTAGTTACCAGACAAGATTTTAATCAATGGAAATACAGTCTTCTGACTGATCTGGATAAAACCAAAACCAAACCAAAACCAAAGGAAAAGTGTAAGATGTAGCCAGTTTTTTGGCAAAGTCCTGTGATGCTTTCTGCAACTTTTGTCTGTTCAAAGTTACAGGGGTTTGCTCATTTTCCCTGTTGGTTCCCTGATCTCAACCCTGCCACTAAAATGATCCCTCAGGGCAACAGTCCTGCAAACACCGATGCCCGTGCCCAAACACCCGTGTGTCTGCAGATTAGCACCTTGAAGTAACGGAACAAGAAGTTAGGGGATGTTTCACGTTTAAACAACTTCTGTTCACCTCTTCTCAAACAGATTACAGGAAGAAATGGAAAAGTACAATACACTTGATAAGATGCTGCATTACTTGTGAAATCAGCCACCACACACACATCTTACCAGAGCGACCTATCGCAGTAGTCAGTTGTTGCTGATGTGTTGTTAGCACCGATGGCCACAGAAGCCATTTTGCCTCTTGTAGCAGCACAGGAGTCCAAACCTTGCAGGACAAGCCACCCTTGATTACTTGTGACAAGTGGATGTTACTACCCAAAACTCATTAAACTCTGCACAGATTGGCTAAAAAGTGCTCCACTTGGTTGAGAGGCTGCATACACAGTTCAAATATCCTTGACAATGCCTGAAACATAATCAGAAATGGCCACATTTTTGGATTTTCAAAATATGTTGAAGTTTAATGTATTTTAATGTAATTCCCAATCTAGCAAAGCAATTAGATATGTGCCTAGCTTTAAGCACGGCAATAGCATCATTAATGGGTCATTCATGCTTGAAATTAGGCATGTGCTTTGTGGGATCAAAGTTCTTTAGCAGTGCTCTGATGAAGTCAGGATCCCGAGTGTCCTAATCCTGCCTTTCACCTTTATAGCTACTGTGGGTTTGGATGAACCAGCTACAGTCTGGATTTTCGAGAGTGCTGAAAACAGAAGGCTCCACCTGCAGCTAGTAGAAGTTCCAAGGGGGCATCAGACTACTGAACACCAGGTCTTTTCTCAGGTTTTTGGCTTCCTGTCTCTAAAATGGCTATAATAGCTACCTGCCTCAGACACGTCTGGTGGGGCTCATACTTGTAACATTTTCTGAAGAGAAAACATGCCAAATAAATGCATCGTATCAATGCATTTCTCTGAGTATGCCTGAATATTGTGGCATTCTAGGTCTTTTTTAATCCAGCTTTGTTACGTGTGTACTGCACTTAGAGGAAACATAAACATCTGGCCAAGACGCATTCACATGATAAATGTCTTCTACCAGTCATATTATTTTACATGGGAATGTCCTCGAAAAGTGCTGACATGCTTCAATTCGCAGGCATTTAAGTGAATTATTATCCTAAGCCTCCCAAACTGTAAATTAGAGACAGTGATGATTGCAGCTTTTGTCATCACCAAAGGATGGTTATGGGAGTTGCTTCCTTTCTTCTGAACAAAAAGATGCTTTTCCTTAAGGAAAAAAGGACCAATGCGGGAGCCAAGGAAGGGGAACCCTCCAAAATCTTTTGGTTAGTGTGGTAGCTCATGGCTAGGGTGAATATTACTTGGGGCAGAAGAAATCTTAAAGAGCAAATATCTGCATGAGATGCCCCTGCTGTGGATGGAGGAGAGTCCAGTGAGTCTGATTTCTCACTGACCCTTGTGCAAATCGCTGGTGCCTTCACACAGGCGTGTTTTGCCATGCCTACACCTATTTGCCATAGGAGTGTGCGATGGCATAAGTGTGAGACAGCGAGAAGTCAGATCCAGACTCTGAACTGGTGGAGTGGTTCATGAAGCATGGTGGGAGCTTGCAAGGCAAGGTGATGCTTTAGCTCTCTGATGTGAGATGGCCACATGAGCTTTACCCATCTTCCTGCCTATCCCCTAGGATCCCTTCAGTGCCAGGGATTGCTGCTGTCCCATGGGAGGCTGTGTGTCTGCTCCCTGCTGCAGGGTCACAGGAGTAGTTATGGCTTTCATTAGGAGGTGAGACTTTTTTTTGTTTTTTAAGAGAAAGTGGAAAATTATCCAAGAAGATAACCCAAGAGCAGCACGGGGATGAGAGGCCAGGCAGGCCCCTCTTGGCAAGCTACACCCTTGGCAAAGTCAGTCCAGCAGGGAGGAGATTGTAGGCTAGACACACAGGGCTGTTGTAAAGAACGGTAAAGAAAGGTAAACTGGGACAGAGCCACCCTTTAGAGCCTCCTCCCATGTGATGTTCAACATTGTCATGTTTTAAAAAGAGGTTTTCTTTGACAGTAAAACTCTTAAAAGTCTGCAAAACCCTCATGGGACACAGTGAGTTGACAGCTAAAAGAGCAACCTTTGAGAGTCCCACATCCCAGGAGCCTCTCCACCCCTCTCACAGAGAGGGAGGGGCAGGAGGGCAGTGATGAGAATTTAGGAACTTTCTGACAAGTCTTGCGGAAAATGGAGCTGCATCCTCAAATTTGAGTTATCCTCAAGCTACTCCTCATTTCCAGAGTTCACTCTTAAAGCCTTTATTTCTTTTTCACAGACATCTCAAATAACAAAACAGTCACATATGCAAGAGTTGGCATGGAATGGGATTTAGAGAAATGTGTCTTTACAGGAAGCATCTCTATATTCTCACACAGAAGGAGGAAAAGGAAGAGAGGGAGAAATATCTGACTCCTCAAAAAAGAGAAAGGGAGAACAGGAGAAAAACATCAGGATGAAACAGCACAGTTTGGTCAAGGTGGTACCATGCTGAAAAATAACTCGATCCCTGGAACTCAACTTTATCTTCTACTTTCTAGCTAAAGTCTTTCCCTAAGTACTGATACACAGTGTTGAATCCTTTCTTTACAGGTCCCTGCAGGCCAGCTGAAGTCCCTCTTGTCATAACCTTAACAATATTTTTAAAATCAAGTTGTTCTGAGAGATGGGTGAAGATTGTCAACTCACTGACTTAAATTTAGCTGTAGAAATGAGTATTAGTGACCATATGTTGCCACAACAGCCAAAGTTCACTTAGCCCTCGAGTTTTTAGAAATCAGTTTAATTCTCCCACTCCTCTGGCTGTGTTTCTTTTATTCAGGTGCAATATGGGAATACACAAGATCTCCAAAGTTCTTATACCGGGTTAAATTGCTGGTCCCTCCAGACAGACTCAATATACAGTTTCAAATTTTGGCTCTGAGAGACTCTCACCATAAGATGGAGATGTATGTTCAGCCTTGTCAGAGCAGCTTTCTGAATATAGTTACAGTTCATTTGCTTGTTGAGTCCTCAGTTTAGTGTTTCTGAGGAAAACTATAATCCCAACAATAAAGGATGAAATTGCAATCACTTTCATCTCCATGCAAGCTGCTTGTAAAGCAGTTATCACCATTGGAAAAAAATATGAAACTACCCAAACTGTACCTTGGAGGAGGATTTTTTTATTATCATTACCTGTGAGATCATTTTTTACAGGCAAGTTTGGGGATGGAGCAAGAAAGTAACCTTTGAACAGCTCAGCCGTTCAAACGTTTAGGATTTAAATTCGCTCTTTGAACTGCTTCAGTAGTGCCCAGGACTGGCAGAGAAAGCTGAAGAGGTCAGACCGAAGATTTCTGACCTCCAGCACTGGGACCACAAGGAACTCACCTCAAATGCAATTTCCAGGGGTTGGGGCAAGCCCTGTCCTTTCTAGTCATTTTGCAATTTGGGAGGGGAAGGCTGCTGTGAACATCTCCTTTTGTTCCAACAGTTTTCCACAATGAACACCTGTGTTTTGCATGGTGAGCCAGGCCATGCACCTGAAGCATATGTCCATGGCTGATCTCCATATGGATACTCTTCTGCACTAGGTCCCTAATTCATCTCACTAGGATTTAAGATCTTTTAAGATCTTGGCACCACCCAAGATAGGTGAGTGGTCACTCTATGTAGTGAGAGAGAGCTCCTAAAGCTGACTTAGATGTCAGTTTTACTGGTTTACCATCTAGAAGCAATTGTCTTTCTTCATTAACTATACAAGAAATGAAAGGAGATGAGCTCGTTAACATAAAGAGCTCAGTTATGTGCTTAAGGTTAATGGGGATGAAAATCCAGGCCTTTGTGTAGCTTGACTTCGTCCACAAAGGTGCTCCTCACAAATATACACCTGGTGCAGAAGAACAGCATCCATACAAAGGGCCTCTTCGTAAAGGGTAAGTGAGTCTATTGAGAGAGCTAATGTGGAACAGAAATTCTGCTGTGGCTTTTTCAGTCCATTTCTTTTCCTTAAGAAAGCCCTTGAGATCAAGTCCTATGACTGGATATACGTGTGTGGATACGCATGCCGCTGACTTCAGTGGGACACAACGGCAGAATGAGGATTTTCCCGGGAAATAGAACTTTTTCATTTGTTTTGATTTAAATCTGAGATACATGAGGATTGTGAAAAAGAAACAGTCCTTTGCCTGAAATTCTGTACATCAACCTCACCTTATTTCAGGCAATCATGAAGCTATGGACATTTTTCATAAATTTACAAATATATATACATATATACACATATATACATGTATATGTGTGTCAGCCTAGGGGCTAGATTTACCACTGCGTTATTCCAGCCACACACAAGTATAATGGTTGGTTTTTACAAAAACAGATTGGTATAAAGTTGGAGTGACTGAGCAGTGACTGTTCCTGTGTCTATGCAAAAGATCCTTGAATGGGCTAACATATAAGTACAGCCCCCTTCCCTAAGTCCCCTCATCACATATACTCAGAAATAGGATCCAGTCTTACAGTTGTTAATGAAGCAAATTTCCCATTGATTCCAATGATCTGTAATCAAAGGGAATTTTACTTGAGAACTGAAAGTTCAAGCCCCGTTTAGGTACAGTTTACAGCTTTGAAAGTTGTAATGTCTGTCCTACTAGGCCTCAAGATGCATTAAAAAAATTCAAGCTAGTGCAGAAAAATATCTTCAAAAGTCCCCAAATACGCTTTTCTGTGTTAAGTAGGGGAAATTTTGTCCTGCAAAAGATCAAACAACAAATACATAAATGTACACACTCTAAGTGATGGAAATGGCCAAATAAAAATTGCAACAGTTTAAGTTAGAGGTCTGTGATTGTTGTTAGTGCCCAGGAGTTATAAATAATTCAGTACACTCTAACTGAATAGTCTAAGGCTGCACTTTTATTGTTCTGATTACTTGAACCTTTTCCTTACGATCTATATTGTTAATGAATAGCATTTCTTAAAAAAATACAGCCTTATTCTCAACAGTCAGATGAAAACTATTCTTGAGATAAAATGTCACAAGAGCTTAAGCAAATTAGGAGCATTTATATTTAGGTTTTTCTAAACATGTAGGCACCAAAGGCATATAGCATTTTACTCCAATTCACTGTCTGAGGAAGAATTGGATGCTGAGGCTCTTTCGTGGAGCTGGCCCCAGGAGATTGAGCCATATTTGATTCATGCTCCTTGGTGTCTAACATCACTTTGAAACTGGGGCAAAACCCACGAGTCACACAGCTTTTTGAAGACTCGACTCTTTATCTCATCTACTGCAGAATCACTGTTACTGTTTGTGTATTTCTGACCAGCTGGCAAAATAACAAGGCCACTTGAAGGAATTGCCTTTACAGAGATATTTCTGTGCTATGCTGCCACAGGTAGGGCTCAAAGCCACGGGATGTGGAGCTACCAGCTGTGCCGAGGAACATTAGCCGCAGTCTTCTGCATGTCAGTGCTGCTGACAGCCCACACCAGCCCTCTGCATAGGACACAGGCAGCGTCCTGCCATGGTGCTGCCTCTCGCACGATGGGATTTTTACACCAGGGGATCATAAACATTTCTGATTTGGAAGCGATATGGTGTGATTTGTTCTCCTGTGACTGAGGCCATCCATGTTACAGAAGCACCTTGCAACAGCAGGTTGCAAGAATCAATTTTGTGAATACCAAGGCTGTCCTAATGGGACTTCATTTTCCCTCAGCCTTACTCACTCAGAAAGTGACACCTGTACATATTGCACACATGTACCAGGGTCTGTGGCACTAGAAGGTAGGAAGGACTTGTGGACACAACTGAAGGTAGGCAGGACTTATGGACACAACTGCATTTTTGGAGGTAGGTTGGCTAGCGCAGGACTGACTGGATCAGAAGTAGCTCTGTAGAAATCCTACATTGAAGAGCACTGATGGTCAGCTCTGGAGCCTTAATGCAGTGTTTCAGGATGTTCCTGCTCTGAGCTGTTCACTGCCTCCCTTTTGCTGGATGTATCTGCCCAAAGGCAAAATGGGCAGAAAGAAACGTGTATTTGTGTCATCTCAACTGCTTCCTTTCCCTGCATCTCTGGGATCAGAACAATACCGGCAACTCTTTCTGAAATATCCAAATACATTTTGATGGTGCATACCCAACTGGTCCCAGTTGTATTGTGCTTCCCCACGTCTCTTCAGGAGATAGTTTCCATGTGTTCTGCACGCACAGCCTAGCACGCACACAGATGGCATCTGAATTGCACTGCAACTCCTGAGTTAATTATAAAAGAATAGAAAACAAACTATTATGCTGCATTTTGCCGTGTGTTTCCTCTCTGTATAGTACACATATTTACAGGTTACTAGCACCCACATCATGTGGGATGTGCATGTGTGTGTGTCTAAGGAAGAAGGGGAGCAAGGGTGTCCATGTATATACACCCTATGCAAGAAAACTTTTGAAGTCACTTTCTGCCACTCTGCAGGAGTGTTAATCAGTGAAGGAAAAATATAAAAGTGCAGTCCTAGGAGGGTCTGGCAATTCCTGCTGCTGATGCTGCAGGCGACATTGGATTGTCCTCACGTAATTCTACCAATGCTCGTCAATTCTGACCTATAGCAACTGCTGTTAGGCTTCTTTTTTTCCCTTCCCCACCTTCCCTGGAGATAAGCTATCTAAGCCTCTGTTATTTTCATTGCAAATCTTCCCTGAGCAAGGAAGGACAACTGATCTGTGATTCTGGAGTGCTTTACTAGAGGTGACCAGCATTTCATTTCCCTCTTGTGGCCTATATTGAGGCAATTGTCTAGGCTTTCTCCAAGTTAAATCCTAAACACGTGCAAGGCATACTGCAATTAAATTGGCAGCATTGTACCAGGCTCTAGAAGGAAAGGTAGCATCTGATGACTGTTTAAAGCCAAAGATTAGATATTGTATGTAAGCACACAGTTAATTTTCAGTGTTAACCAAGACAGCACTAAAACATTTTCTAAGGCACCTGATCCAAACCTCACTGGAGCGAAGGGGAAGCTTTTTAACGGATTTCAACAGACTATGGAACAGATGCATTATATTCCTGGCTATAACTCGAAACATTAGGACTATGAGTTTTGAGCTAAGCCCTGTCTTTGTGAGTTTTCGGCTTAGACTGTCAGAATCAAGATTTTATAGATCTGGCCTGGAGTTTGTGATCAAACTTCAGGCTTTTTTGAAACTCGGTTCCCGACCTTGGAAATTCATCCACCAGTAATCTTTACATGCTGCTTGTGCTTCACGCACACTCTTTGTCTCTCAGTGGCGCCTTACAATCATTCAGAGCTGTCTCAGTTTTTCACCTTGAGTCTTCCCTTGCTGGCTGGATGAGCACAGCAGTATGGGCCATGAAGGAACGCAAAACCTGGGGGTAAGGAAATGCAGTGTTGGTTTGTGTGAATGTGCCTGATCACTCCTACTGCCCTTCTAGGCCTATGTAGAGACACACAGAAGAAAAAGCCCAAATAATGTATGTCTTTATTTAAGCTATACTTGGTAACATATTATTTCCTCTCCATTTCACTGCTGGCAGTTAGCTTGGCACTCAAGAATTAAGGACAGATTACAGTGATTTTCTTCTGAGCTCTGCTTATCAGTGGGCTCCAGGGATGAGCCTGATTTGGTGGTGCTGCATAGTGGGTAAATGGACAGCCATGGAGACACAGTCTTCCAGGAACCCTTGGGAATCTGAGATACCCCCTGCACATCAATCCTCTCCCTCACCAACACTGTTTTTTTCACCATCCAACGAACTGCACAGCTAACATGCCATAGTTAAAAGTGGTCCCAAATGACTCGCATCTACGGGAAAGCAGAATACCTGAACTCTCACGATTCTCTCCTTGGAGGATGAGGATCCTCTGTTTAGAGGACTCCAAGACTTTTTTTGTGTTTAGTTTGTGTGGGGGTTTTTTTGTTTGGTTGGCTGGGTTTTTTTTTCTTTCATGTTACTGCAGCTGAAATAACATTTAAAAGAGTAATTGCAATTTTTCAGAAGCAATACTTCAGAGAAATTACTCTGGTCACTGGTGGTTTGTGATCCACTTGTGACTGTCCCTGGGGTAGAATGAAAGAAGAAAAAAGCCCAACTAGAAATATAACTGGAGGGGCTTTACTGTTTAGATCAGGGAAGATCAGTTGTGTGTTTGCAGAGAAGGAGAAAAGAGAGATGATATATACAGGTGGCCAATATGAGTCAGGAATTTTAACATGCAAACAGCTTTAGCTTGAAAAAGAGGGTGTCCTATACAGTACATGAGATTCAGAGCACATGGACTCCTGCCATGTAGCCCCCTCACGTATACAGTGCTCCCAGCAGGGATGGACAGCAGAACCCCCTGTAGCTAACTCGCTGCAGTCACAGGACAACTTCACTGTACAACAACTGAGTCACTAACTAACTAACTCAGCCTACAGATCGCAGTGGGTTGAGCCAATTCATCCTGCATCCCTGGGACTGGCATTTTATGACACCTGTGTTCTTTGCAGTCAAGTCCCTCTGTGGTCTCTGAAGCATAGAGACGTGTTGTCCCACCAGTGCAACGTGAAAGGCCACACGAGGGAAGAAGCCTCCCAGCTACGGACCCTGCGTTCCCATCTCATCGAAAGGGAGACCAAACACGCACTGGTACATCAGGCTAGGACAAGAATGTCACTTTATCTACAAGGGGGGGATAAGAAAAGAAGAGCGGGAGCTGGACTTTGCAGGAAGCTGAACATCATCCAGGAATGCACATTCTTAACCTTAAGCATATGAATAGTCTACCGAAGTTGAGGTGATTAGTCACATGCTCCAAGTAAAGCACATGCTTAGGCGCTTTGCCAGAGCAGATCTGAGGAATGGGGTCAAGCCCTTTAATGCTGGGATCACAGCTAACATTTCTAATTAACTAGTTCTCAAATAGAAAACCACACGCTAGTCAAAAAGGTTGAATCTATGTTCAGAAAACATTTCAAAGCCTCCCCAGAATGCAGAAACTCAGACTAGATGTGAGTGTGCTTTGGCTCAGGATAGATGGAGACACTAACCATCGCAAATTTGGATCTGGATGTTGAGTCAACCCTTCTCTAAAGATGAGTCTGAGCCAACAGAACGCTCTGAGCCCCATGCAAGACTATCAAAGCACACGGGGCTCCTCCCAGTTCTGTGAGTAGCACAGAGGGAAATTCACAGTATCCCAAGGGGGTTTTGCCCTTACTTGAGGCAAAGACAAGAGAACTGGTGTTGAGACAAATGATCCCTTTGGAGATCCAGTTTGAGACTAAGGTAACATGATCATCTGCTGCTTCAGACACTTACTCCCATAGTTTTTAAGATGCTTCATAGCCACACAGGCCTTACAGAGCCTATGCTATAGCAATTGGAAAATCACAGAATTGGCCCAAAGATCCAAGGTTAGCACTTTTCTGTTGTAAATAAAAATAATCATAACCCTCTTCCACCATTGCCACACACAAACAAACATACAGGCTCATATACAGCATGTAAACCAACACCATCAGAGAATACTTCATCAAGGCAGAACTATTTTTGTGCCAGATGCAGAAAGCCAGGAGAGCTTTGAAAATCCTTAAAACAGCAAGATCATTTCAATTTCTTTACATCTTACTGCTATAGCACTTTCAAAACTGTATCTGTAAAAGAAGACACCCTGTGAACAGTCACAGACCACACAAGGGTACATCATCTCAGGGGCTGTCACATTGCTTTCCATGCCACAGGGCTTGGAGGTGGACTCCAGCTAGATACCTCTGTGCCCTTTAGTTTACCTGGATCACTCCAGGTATCTGTATTCACATGAAACACGTTCCCTATCACACTTGGCACTGCAGAGGAGGAAGAAAGTTTGCATTCAAAGCTTTTTTAATGACACAGTTATCATTTTTCTGAAGCATTAATATCTTAATGAGAAGTTGGGGTTTTTTCCACAAAAATTTTCATACTTAGAAAAAATTCTGAATTTTCTTATAGTTCTCATTTGGTTTTCACTTACGAATTTTCTGCTTTCAGTTTTCATTTTGCTTTCCAAGAGCTGTTTTTGTTGTTAATTTCCTTCTTCTGTCCAATGGTAATTCATCAGCCTCCTTACCTAGTAGGCACTTACACAGTCGAATGGTTTCAAAGCTTTTCAAAACCTCTCTATTTGAAAACCTTGCCAGGAAAAAAAACCCCAACAAACCAAAACCCCAAAACCCCCTAATCTACTTAAAAAGAAAGTTTCTTGAAAAGACTCGCATTTTCAACATGAATAAATAAATACTTTCTCTGATCACATCAAATGGAGGATGAAATGAAACTTCAGTTACCAGGGGTGGCACTTTAGTGGCAGCACACTGACTTAGCAGATGGCACTGGCATGTCTGGGGAGTTTGTAGAATAGAGAAAGCAAAAGCTAGGTAGCTGAGCAAGAATGAAAGAAATCCAAATCTACCCTACTCCAACATGCCCTCCAGAAACTTCATTTCTTTGGGCATTGTTAATAAAGCAACATCAAGACACAAGGTGTAACAGGGAGGGAAGCAGGGCTGGCAGGGGAATAGCTGGCTATGCAATGGTCTTGCATAAGAATTATTCATTGGTTGGATTTTTTTAACCAAGAAAAATACTGTTTCTTGCCAGCTGTGTAAATGGCATGACCTGGAAATGAATGCCTTCATTTCCGTGCAAGAGGCACCGTCTGAACAGGTTGCCTCCTTCTCCTGGTGAGATTTTTTTAGATGCAAAGGATGACTTTTTATTGGCTAATGAGGGCTGATGGCATGCAGCTGTCGTGTAAGAAAGGATTGCTGGTACTATCCCTGAATTAAGAGCAAGTTGGGTTGGGTTGGTTTTGGGGAGGCCTTTTTTCTTTGCCCTTTCCCCTTTTGCCTGTGCATTTGACAATGACACCCTCACTCCTGCATATGACCATTCAGTCATTGTCTTCTAAGACTCCCTTTGGTTACTCCCTTGGGCCTTCCTCCCCACCTTCCCCTCAGCCACTGGTCCCCTGCAAGGACCCACTGCCCTCACAGCCAAAATGCTTTGCTCCGTCTGACAGCATTCACCCACCTCTCCAGACTTAGCTATTCATTTAGCTCTTCTGGGACCCATGACCTATTCAGGTCATAGGATGGGAAGAATAGAGGGAAGGAGAAAAGAGACAACTGGAAGAGAAGTAACAGGAAAAAGAGAAAGACCAAAAAAGAGAAAGAGTCCCATTTGCAGGTTCACAATTATATCATACAATGCTTGAGCTCATGGGAAATGGATCTCTGTTCTCTGCATCTGACCCTTTCACTTCCATCTGTACACAGTTCTCCCAGATGGAGAGTGGAGATGTCCACTGAACCAGGGAAATTTCCAAAGACAAGATGTGGGAACGTCTTATTTGGCATACATGAACACAACAAGAGGCGTCTCTTACTTCTCCCTTACAAAAGTTGGCTCCCCTTTCCTCCTCAGCAATGGCTTTTGCCCAGTTGTCTTAAACATCCAAACCAGAAACTTGATGAAATCCCACTCCAGCAAATATCTGGGAAGAACAACAGCCATGGCTCCCCCCACCTCCCTTCTCCTTGGTCAGTCTTCCCTTGGATCCACCATCCTGAACTCTCAGATGCTCCATGAAAACAGAAAACCATCCTGAAATCCACCAGAGGAGACATGCTGTCTCAGACCTCACGGCTTTCCTCACGCTTCCGCAGTTGCGGTGCCTCAGTCTTGGGCCACAAACACAGCATAGATGGGTTTAGTGGACAATCACATTGCAATGTTTTAAATTTTTCTTTTTCTTAAAAAAAAAATTAAATAAAAGGAGAGGGAAGAAAAAGTTATACACACATGTATCACAGCATTTTCAAAAGGCCTTCTGCTGCGTTTACATTAGCAGTTCAGCCTCAGTTGTAAGCCTGGATGTAAGGCAGCTGGAAGATTAAAACCGCATTGTTGGAAAGTCCACTGAGATGTCCTCATGGAGTTTGTTTTTGATGTTATTTTCTGGTTTTGTTAGATCTGTTTATTATTATTATTATTGTTATTATTTTCACTTGTTTGCTTCTCTGAAGTTTGGCAGGCAAAAAGAAAATGCTTTTCTGCTTTTCCCCACACATTCTGTCCATTTTGTTTTCTGTGTTTTAAGCAAAAAAAAAAACCCCAACCCAGAAACCCCAAACCAATGACAGGGCAGGCTTCTGTCATTTTGTTTTAAGAAAGAAAAGGAAAGAGGGTGGGTTTCTGATAATGGCCTTGAGGAGGTACGTTGTAAAGTTGGCTCAAATGCTTGATTTGTTCCTTTGTTTGCTGTTTGCATTTTTCTTTCTGGCTGCAATGGACAGGCTTTTTTTGTCCCCGTCCCCCCCCCCACCCCACCCTCCATGTCCTCTACAGATTCTGGTTCCAGATTCCCCACATGGACCCCCTGTTTCCCTTCCCAAATGGCAGTAGGTAGATGCAACTGTATGTTCATTCAATCTCTAAGGTATGCTGAAAAGAGTTGGATGGAAGAGCCGTGTGAGAGAAAAGCTTTCCCATCGCTGTGAGAAAGAACGAAGCAACACAGAGTCCGGTGGAGATGTGAGTGCTGTGTTGGACTCAGCTCTACCTTGGCACTGGCATTAATTTGAGAGTATATATATATGTAATTATATATACATATATATGCATGTATAGGTATACATAGACATATATATATATATGTACGTGTGTGTGTGTATTTGTTTGCTATTCGTTTTAGCACACTGTCCCATTCTCAGGTCTAGATTTGGGGCAGTTGGTCCTGGGGACAGGTTGGACAGAAGGGGCCAGAGTGCAGAAGAAGCCAGAGATAAGAGTGAGGCCCAGGCCCCCCCACGCACAGAACATGGACCAGCCATAGCCATGGCTGATGTCATCAGGAAGTCCATACAGGTAGCGGGGGTAGCGGGAGAGCTCAAAGTTGATTCCAGCCACACACGTGCACAGTGAAATGATGCAGAAGGTTCCTGGAGGAGAGTGGGAAGGGGAGAAGGAGGGAGGAAAAAAAGAAAGAGAAGTTAGAAGAGTGATAGACATACCACTTTCCAAGTCTCTTGAGGAGAGCTGGTGCAAGCAGTAAGGAAATACCTAGGGGAAGATGTCTGTATAGAAAATGTCTTAGTCTAGTGACTCCATGGGGAAAGAACTGAGTGCCAAAGGAGCCTTGAATACTGATCTGATGCTGAACAGAGCTGTTTGGAGAAACTTCAACAGGAACAGTGTTTTCACTACGAGCACTCCCTTGGGAACCAGAATGCTTCATGAGACCATGGACTTTTCTGGAATTTTGCTTTAGACAGAGTGAATCATCATGTTTCAATACTTTCTTGGGGGGAAAAAAGCTTGAATTTGTTGTTTAATTTCATTTTTTCTGTGATGGATTTTACAGAAGAAAATATTACAAAATACGTCACATATTTGGCTCCTTTGAAACGTACATTTGAAATGACTTGGGAGATTTTTTTCAGACTTTTCTTATATAAAAATTTAAAATCTTTCATTACACACCCTCCTGTTAAATACCACTGTCAAAACCTTAAAATCTCTCTCAAAATTCAGATTCCAGTCTCTGTATGACTCCAGTCCCAATCTAGATGCCCTCTGCAGTGCTGGGGAAATCTTCAAAACATCCTGTTCTTGTTTTCCATCTCTGCAGCAATATTTCATTTCTTCCTGAGAGCACTGTGAGGACAGGCTTCATGACTCTCTCAGGTGGTAAGTGTTATGGGAAGACACATGTATCAGATGAGACTGAACCTTAGCCCACCCAAATGAGTCCAATTTTGATCTTTGGCCTCCAGCTTCATCAAAGCTAAACTCTTGAGTTCCTGAAATGTCACAGTTGCCACCCACACACCAAATAATGGATAGCTACAGATGCTATGCGTTTGTATCCAGAGATAACAACTGAAGTCATCATAAAGTTGGCAGTTTATTTTTACTCTCTGATTCCTCCCTATGTGGGCTTCTTTGAATTGCCTGAGAGCCCTGGGCACAGAAGGCCCAAGCTGCAGTAGGTACTATGCCTATTGAAATAAAACCAGCCTTCTTGCCTCTCACCAGCACCCAGTTAGCCTACAATCAGTTCTCTGGACTTACACTACTTCAAAGCACAGAGCGGGACAAATGGGGAGGTCTCCCTTGCAGAATCCCTTACTGAGGTAGTTTTATTAGAAACCACACACCCTGTTCTGTGTTTTACCATGTCACTTGGGTTATCCAGTAACATGGAAGTGTCTGGCAAGAATGCAGTTGTTCTTTGTGTGACATGTCAACACGACTAGCACATTGTTGGATCGAGGATAAGAGGATCCATCAGAGCCACTGTGCTCTGAACCAAGCTCCATGGCTCATTTCAAATGGCTGTGGTTAGAACATGACATGAAAGGCCTTTCTTTGCTAGCAAGAACATGATAATTTCAGCTCTCTCAAAATATAAGATTGTTAAGAGAGGTGGGTGGGAAAATCTGTGCGGCCAGACTGGAGCTGCATTTCCTAAGTACAAAAGGGAAGGAAATAACTTTTTATTTCAAATACTCCCCGTGCTTTCATGCTTTGTCTTGGCTGTTTTGATCACAAGCTCTACAATGTAACAAGTGTTGCTTATCTTTGTATTCGAACAGTGCCCAATATATTGGCACTCCACCTTGCTGCGGGTATTCTGCCCCATAACAAATGAACAATAAGGAAGAATGAGTAACAACAATAGAGAACAAAGCAAATAATGAGCATGAGACTTCCTCAAATAAAGGCTGCCCCTTTCCTGCCCCTTCACTGGAGAATGCGCTAATCCCATGATGATAAATACTGACTGTGATGCACAACGTTAGAGGATGCATAGTACAGCCCTCAGCCAGTCACCCCCTGTGTTTCTGCAGGATGTTTTGTATGGCACAGTGCTATTCATTACTGACACAAGAATGCAATTTTATACCACCTAGAGGAATCTTTATGGCCATTATACGAGTCCTGCGTGTTGTTTGTATTCAGCCAAGCAAGGAATTCCCCACTTGTAGTTAATCTGGCCTCTCATCAGGAGGGTTACTAATGAAAACTGAGTACAGTTACTACCTCACAATTGTTTGGTAACTTCTCCTCATGAACTGGCAACCATAAAACATAGGTTCATCCCTGCAAATTGCATGATTTTTGGCCATCATAGCAAAAAAGTCATGGGTGGAAGTGATGCAGAGGTTAACTTGAAAATGTAGCCTGTACTAATCTGGATAAGACATGGAGCTGGGATAGCAGGAGGAGGGAGGGTGTCGCCGCTGCCCATGGCACTGCCTGCGCTATGGACACGGTGCTTCAGAGGCAGCAGGATTGCAGCAAGTCATGATCACCCCCAACCCTGAGATTCTTTTTCTCCCCAGAAAGTAAACTGAGCCCTTAATCACTTTCCTGGCAGGTTGTTGCCATCAGTGAGGTGCCCCCATACATTGTATTAATGCCCCAGATCCCTGGGCAGCCGCAGTGATGTAAACTTCAATTTCTTTGTGAAAAACATTCCCCATAACTCTGACCAAACCTGAAGGCTGGTGGTCCAGCCACAGCACTGGCACACAGAATGTGAATGACAGGGGGTAATAAGAGCTCACTGCAGATGTGCTTGTATGCAAGCTGGATGGGGGAGATAAAGACCATTTCCTTCAGCGGCTGTGGAGAGCAGAATGTGCTAAGTTCTTTCTGCTGGGATTTACACATTATCATCCTAAGCGAAACAGTAATGAATGAGACAAGGCAACAGTGGCAGCTTTGACAAAGGAAATTCACATGTCACTGCAAAGTGCTTCAGTCAGGTGAGAGATGAAATTTCATGTAAAACCATGTCTGTGCCACAGAAACTGCTGTTTGACATGTATTCAGACCTCCATCCTGACTCCTTACTAGACAGCTGGGTTCCTCTTGGGCTGGTTTTGACAGTGCCTGTCCTACTAACAAACTGATGATCAACAGTGTTTGAGCACCTGAGCTATTTAATACCTCGTGGCTATCTTGTGCTTTGTCTTCTTATATATTACTGAAGAAGGATATTAAACATTACACTGAATGTCCCTTCCAATTAGACTGGAAGTTTGTTTACGACAGAGATGGACTTACTTGTTATAGATGTGTATAAGTTTGGGCTCCTTCCATCCTTGCTGCAGGGGCAGACATGGTCAGAAGAGGGATGGCTGGGAAAGGTAATATCATTGATGGTCAAAGCCTAATTCGGTGTGGATTATGAGTCAGAGAACTTTGCTGTAGCTGGTTTTAAGCATGATTATATCAAGCAGAGCTGTGGGGCTCTGCTGCTGGGAATTGGAGATTTTTTGGTAAATGTCCCTTTTCTTCCCAATCAGCACAGCTGCGTGAGGGGCTGCAATGCCTCCGTTTGCAGTTTTCAAACCTCACCTCCAGGCGAGAGCAGAACTGCTTCTGAGTGAACTGATTTAAACACAGACAGGCTCAAACCATCCATACCAAATACGTTTGAATTTTGCCTCACGCTAGTGACCCCTTGAACCATGTCAGAAGCCATGTCCTTTACCCACAGACCTGGCTCGGCTTCCACAGTGATAAGAGCTTGAGGGATTTCCCAGGGTCTGTGGTGTTTGGTGAGACAAGAACTGCTGCCTTTCTTAGATATAATGCAAATGAAGGTGAGACTTTGTGGTGCTAGCGCGCAAACAGACCCCGGTGGCAGGAGCTTCACCTAAACATCTTTCTCCCTAGGATCAGGGATGAGGTGTCAGACTAGCCTGAAGGAGGCATCACCAATTTGAAGTCAAGGGAAATCCAAAAAGCCAGTAATTAAAACAATCCAGGCACCAAGCCCACCTCTGAGACCCTCCTCTCTACAAATAATTTTTCTAATTCTTTGGAAAACATTTCTTCCATGCCTGATGGAAAGATGCTTGTTTCTCTCCCTTCCCCCCACAACAGGCAGAAATGACTCACAAACTAACAGTGCTGTACAAAGTAAACAAACCCAAAATCCTGATTCTTCTCCCCTTCTGGGTTTTGTTTTGTTTTTTTTTTTTTTCCAGAGATGGAAATGTCAAGTATTACTTATAAACACTAATAGATAAAAAGAGAAGCAGAAAGGCATGGATTTTAAGATGTCCTCTGAAACCATGCAGTTCTCAAATAAATGCAAATCTCTGCCTTTTCAAGTATTCCTAGTAGCTGCTATTGATGGCAATTTGTGGCCACTAATGTCTTTGGAAGGAGTGCTGTTTATTTAACTATCATCACTTTTTTATTATAGGGTTTTGGGAGAAAAAAATCTCAGAAGTGAAACAACATTATCTTTACTTTCCCTCTGCCCTACTAGCTTTTATTATTTTCAAGGTACATCAAACAAACAAATAAAATGAGGTCTGATCCTAAAGTGGAGTGTGTACCACTAGCTATTTAAATTATATCACAATCAAATGAAATTATTAAAGAATAAACCAAATTCCCTCCCAGCACAGTGATGACAAAAGCCTTTTGGAGGGAGCAGCTTCGCAGTAAACTCCTTCTGTGCATGGATTAAACGCCTCAGCAGCATGCAGCTCTTGAGAGCACTTTATTGCTCTGTGCATACACACACAGAATATAAATTATTGCTTAATTATGTACTGTTCCATCAGAAGCAGCTTGCAGCATCACCGATAGGTTGCAGAATAGCCAGGGGTTTACTGGAAAATTGTCCTTATAAAAAAGGCTGAGATGGAAGGGTAAGTCTGACTGGGTGATGGAGATTTAGTGTGGTGCCCTTGTGAGACCATATACGCACCTGGGTTGGAACTTCATGCATTTTTATTTTATACCATGAGCCAGAGTAAACTGCAGGGTCTATAGTGGTGCTGTGGTATTGCATTATAGCTCTGTCAGAATGTGGTTTGCATTTGGCCTTTGGCCTCCTACTTCAAAACGTACCAGCGGCATCTGCACCGCACCAGAGCTGTACGCCTGCTGCATGTTACTTCAGCAGCAGTGCCTGTCTATTGAACTGCCACTGCACAAGCCATCATAAGTTATGGCACCAGAGGACTATGTATCCTGTCAGGACTGCAAATACTTCATGAGTACCATCCTTAAGCTCATGTAAATCAGCATAGTATATGGAACAATATGACAGCAGTTGAGGGCTGGTCTCCAGTTTGGTATGCTGATATAACTGACACTCAGTCTGTATTGCACATTATAGCATGCTGCAGAATTGCACATGGTGACATTTCTGCTACCATATACCATGGTGCATGGAACTGTACTGGGAGTAGATATCCATGCTGTGCATGGCAGGCAGTGATCACCAGCTATGAGCAAGCACCCCCGAAGTTATGAGCTGGTACGTAAGGCAAAAGAAACACTACTTAGCTAAAGACACATTGTTTTGATGAAATGATCTGGGGAGGAATAGGGGAGTTGATCAAAGCCTGAGTTGAATAACCCTCTGATTACTTTAGCAATGCTGATTCCTATAACCCATCCCAAATAACTTAGCAATAATAAAGTGACTTGACTACTTGACTAAAGCCATTAAGCAAACATAATGGCTCATGAACTTGCAGCCACAACAGAGGAGGCAGCAAAATTTGTGCCAGTTGTAGTAGTGGAATGTGATTCAGTATTTTACTGGGAACAGAAGGGAAAGAAGAGGATCTCTTAATGTCAAAATGAAGAAACACCCTAATCAAAGGCTACTGAAATTATCCCTGTGCTGGCAAGCACCATGCTTGGCAACATGCAGAGGCTGCCTGCAGGTTTCTTTCATCCCTGGCAATACAGACCTCCCAGGATGGCCCAGGCAGAGGCTAAAACATTAAATGGAAAGGGGCACTGGAGGTCTGAGCAAACTTGAGTAACTCCACCACATCTCAGATTTGCCAGATGACAAGACACATAAGTTTAGTATCAAACTGTACCTCAGGCAGGTGCTTCTCAGCCTAGGCATTTTCCAGAGTGGAAGGGAAACTTGTGGGGTCAGGCTGGGTTTGCCTTGTCATAAGATATCTCCCTAAGCATGGGGAAACCATGCACCACATTGCATTTGGTCTTTTAGCAACCAGGTCATTCTGCCTCTCTCCATGTAAGGTCTTTTTTTTCCAGTCAAAAAAATTGAACCTCTCTCAGAAAGAGAAGGAGCCTCAGAGGGTTTGTGGAATCTTTCTTTTGTAGGAAATCTTAAATTGCTGAAAAGTCATCAGACAGATGTTCTTCAAGACAAGTGAAACCGGAGAACAGACACAGCACAAACAAATTCAGTGCAGCCTTCTTCTGGGTTGCCTAGTGTGTGCCTCTAAAAATACTCTTAAAGGGGGCACTTTTAATGCTTTTTAAAGGTATGTACTCACATACTTTTTTAATACTTTTGTTTGCTGAAGGCACTACTTAGAGAGACACTGGGAGCTCTGGGTGATGGTGGTGGCTACCTGATTTGGGTATTTTCCTCTTCAGGTGCTGAAGAGAAGCCTATGCATTCATTTTTTCAAGTGACCAAAGGACCCTTTGGTTGTAGAACTTTCTGTTGTTTGTACTGAATGTGAACTGAGGATCTGTGCTGCAACAGGCTCTGGGCTCTATTACTGTTTCCCTGAGCTGATCTGCCAGGAACAGAAAAATCCTTTTTATATGTGCTAAGTGGCACAGTTCTTGAGATATAATAGCCAGAAATCAAAATATGATGTAATTGTCTTGTCAGCAAAAACCACTTAGTGCAAACCACCCTTATGAAGTTTACATCATTCATGTGAATGCTTGCAAGCAACAAACTACCCTGGCGCTGTACTGCTTTAAAAGATCACATGCTGAAATCTTCTTTCCTATTGCAGAGGAAATACCCCTGCAGCCTCTGTAGCCCCCACAAGGACATTGGCATGACTTGCCTCCCCATCCCCTGGAAGAGCCAGATTGGGCAGAAACGAGGAAGGCCCCACTCATCTAGCTTCTGTCAGGTCCAGCTGCCTTTTCTGTTGAATTTCTGGTAGCCAGATGGACTTTATCCAGGCAGATTACACCAAGCAAGTGTAGCAATGATTTGTCCAAGGGGAACGTTGTTTTTCTAAGCTGACAACCTGAGGAGCCAAGAAGGTGAATGTAAACCTTGCTACGGCCTCTGCATTTAACAAGAGCTGCCACACACAGAAATATGCACTCCTTTCTCTCTCTAAAGAATTCTTTCTATCTAGCAAATCATGCCAATATTACTCTTCCTTCTGTTACACGTGAAGTCTTCTTTCCTCTTTGATGCTAGGCATGCAAGGAAATCAGAAAACTGGTTTTGGGTTTGGTTGTTGGTTTTTATTTTTTTAGAAAAACCAACCGAATAATAAATGCCACTTTTGTTTTCATTGTCTTCCTTCGGCCTTGATGTGTTTTGCCATTGGAATTCAGAAGCCAGCAACAGATCAAGGACCTGGTGACATTATTAAGGGGGATAAGGAACAACCACAGAATTTTAAAATGCACATAACTTGGTTTCCAGGGCTGTGGGTGGGAGAGTCTTTTGTATTTCTATCGGATCTGTCTCCCCAGCTTTGCTTCTACTTTAATGCACTTTCTGTCAGCCCCCCCAAAGATCTACTGACGTCTCTGAGAAGCAAACTAGATTTAATGTCCCTTTTAGACTATGCTACGTTTTCTGTTCTTGTTACTCTAGAAGGTACTGTCAGTACCTCCCATGCTGGTGAGGGAGAAATTATAAGTCAGTATAGCTGACTTCAAATGAACACGTACAGGAATATGAACAGTTCTTTTTGCTGAAAAGCCAGAGTGAGCTGACTCCTTAATTTACTGTACACCAAGTTCAGAGAGACTGATTTAAGACTGAAAAACAATGAGTTTGGCAATGCACGTACACTACTTGTCCTGCTTTTGCTCCAGGCTATAAGATCTCCACACCTCATTACGAGTCTTTCTTCTCCATCTCCTAAATACCAGTGCTCTTCTGTGATCAGGTATCTTGCCAGGATTGCTTCTGTTGGTATTTCTCCCCCAGTGTGTAAGCACACATCTAGGAGCATCAGAAACAAGCCAGAGGGAAAAAAAAATTCAACACATTTGAAGGTTGACTTTGAAGTCAGCTGATAATGTTTCCATGGAGATCAAATGCTATGGAGTTGACAATGAGTTCTCTCATTGTGCCTTTCCTTCCAGGAAAAACCCACCTCTAAATGACTACACCCTGCAGTACAACTGTGTTACTGATTTGAAAAAACTCTATATCCCACCCTCATTCTGTTACGGAGGTGTTCACTCTTAGGCCCTGACTTTTCAGGGCTAGGCCTGCCAGTATAGACCTAAAGAAGCAGCTAAATTCCTGAGGTATTGGAAAAAAATGAAAATAATATTCTGTGAGAAGGACATAACTCTCTTTTGAATTTATGCTGTAGGAGATGCAAAGATGGGTGTTAGGATTCCGCCTGAGGAGTATTATAACACAAAATTATAAAAGGGCATTCCAGTGGCCAGTGTGCAGTGACACACAGATACCTGTACAGTGAAAGTAGGTGATCTTTCATATTTCCAAAGAGTCTCCTATTCCCTTTTCAAAATGGGTGCCAGCATTAGTAGATAAATGCAGAATGTGTTCTCAGTGCACCAGTAAGCACAGAGAAGTACTAGAAGCAGAGATGTAACACACTATCTTAGCTCTGCCTAGGATACTGTGAGCCTTGTCGTGCCATCAGCTGAGCAACTGCTTTCTAGCTTGCAAATACTAAACAGGCCACCTTGGCATCATATTAAGTCCCCAAAAGATGGCAAGGGGGCTGTCTGTTTGCATGGATAATTTCCCAAATGTTTATTTTGGGAGTGAAAATAGGAAATTAGATAATATCCGAAAGGAAAGTAATACCAGTTTCTAAAGACTGATTACAAATGGTTAGCTGGTCAGGATGAAGCACTCCCAGTCCAATCCATGTATGCGAGTATGTCCAGTAGACCTATATCCGTATGTGGACATGTATCCATCAGTGACCAGTTTTGAAATACAGAAGAAGGGCCACTCTTTAAGCCCTGGAAACATAGCCAATAACAGGACCAAGGAACATCATCTGCAACTCCGTCTGTGAAGGATGCCACAAGCTATGCAGGAGAAAGCTGTTTGGAAAGAGGGACTAACAATTCCTGAAAGTGATGGAAAAGGACATTTTTAAAAACAGGCTGACTCTTATTACCTTCATATGCATGCGCTTGGCTTTTTTATGTTACTGCCAATGGGCACCAAGGCACAAAGCCTGCATGGCTGCTCTGAGCTCTGGGTCTCATCACAGGTCCATAAAGACCTTCATCAGCTCCTTTCCTGCCTTCTGCAACACCCTTGTAATGTGTTTGAGGGTTTTAAACAGTCAAGAGCCTTAGAGAGGTTTAAACATTTAAAACCTATTAATGCTGTACATTAACTCAAGTTCATCCCAATTCGAGGCCTTAAATCACTTTAGAGCATAATGCAAAATTTAACCAAAAGCACAAGTAGGAACAAGAGCGTATGTGTGTGGTGCGGGAAGCACAGCGGAGGGGGGACTGACCTTGTCGCCCTGAGGCTTGTTTCAGACTTTCATAACCGATTTATGGCATCTCATGATACAAACCAGCCTTTGTCTCCATCTGGAGGTCAATCCACATAAATAAGTTCTTACAGTGGTCTGCAAGAAGTTTTGCTGAATTCTGAAGTTCTCTGCAGTCATCACAAATTTAATATCTCCTGCAGGATTAAAACATGATCGGCATCTCTTTTTTTTTCCAGTGATCCAACATTTTTTGAATTATAAATACTTTTCAAACTGGCAAAAGGCATTATGCCTTTGTGAAAACTATATTTATGCCAAGCTTCATAGCTCAGGTTACAGCCACTTATTGTAGACCTCTGTTTTTCTAAAGATGGCATGCTGTTGCTTAAGATCCGAATGCATACACTTGTGCACACACATGTGCATTTGCACTTGCCTTTCCATATGGAAGAAAGATTTTATGTGAACTCTCTAGTGCTATTGTTTTGGGGAACGAAGTACAAGAAACTGGATTTTCAAAAACTCATGTTGTGGAAAAGAAAAAAATAAATATGACCATGGAAAATATCTTCCATCTTCAGTGTTGTCATTGATCATGTCACCACAAGTGAATATTCTGAAATGTGGGTAGAGACCTTGATTAGTGAAAAATAGAAATCCTAGGTGCCCTGTGAGACTCGCTGTATTTCCAAATGAATTCCAAAGCATGTCTTTTACTTTCTCTTTTTGTTTATCTTTCTCTTTGCGTCCTCTTGGCAGCTGCTACGAAGGTACTTTGCAAGTGCCTAGGAGATGTCAATCACAGAGCTTTGCATTACACTTGCTGTATTAAATTGCTCCATTTTTGTTTCTTAAATTATTCAGCAGCAGAATGATTATTTTGAGATGGCAGGACCAAATTGTGTAGAATAAACACTCTTATTTTCTTCTGCTATGTGCTATTTTCAAAGTACAGTGAGTTAAATTTGGGACTCAAATGACTCAACAGCTGGTAACGATCCATGGCTGCAAATACACAGATGCCTCAGTTGTCATCTACTAACATATGCACAGCACAGGCAAAGGAAGCACAGCACACAAGCTTGGGGATTTTGAAGACAAGACTCTCTGTGGAGGTGGGGAGTAAAAGAGGATACAGACATGTGCAGCGTGTCTGTACCGACAACTGTGCTGCACGGGCTCCCAAGGTGTTTTGAAGTCCCACTTTCTGATGGGGTTTGCATCCCTTAGTATCATCCTGGTCATCAGCTCCTGGACACAGTGAGCAGTGCTCTGGCAGCTATTGGGCTCTAGCAGGCACTGGCCCAAAGCCCTAAGTGCATCCTTGTCCCCCCAGTGCTTTGCGAGAGACCCGCATCAAGCATGACATGGCTGGGGCAAGAGAAGCTCACCCAGTGTAAATGGTCAGTTCATCCTCTGGCTCTGGGGCTCATAAAGCAGTTCTTGCCTTACCCCTGGGATTGAGGGAAGGCATATTTTGGAAATACTTCTGAGAAGGGAGGAGAATAGAAATGATTTATAAAAGGTTGTTTCTCCCTAGATTAGAATATAAAAGCAGAATGCACTCATAACATTCGTAAGTGGGTTGTTCTTTATTTCTTTAATAAACATCCTTTCTTGCTTATCTGAACTAAAGCATTAAATTGTGCCAGCACACCTACATAACTTTATTTTTTCTTCCCTCTCACACATCTTTCTTGCCTGCTTCTCTCTGCCACAGCAGCCAGCACTGGAAAGAATAGGTGTTCACCTCTGCTCTGGGAAAAGGCTTAAAGCTTTTGTAACCCTGACCTAAGTCCTGTGAGTATGGACGAGCTGCAAAACGCAACGCTCCACAGCACTCTTAGGTAGATCAGAAGAAACCCACATCAATGGCAAAAGTGGAGCTGGCAAATGGTGCTCGAATCCCCCAGATTGGCAAATCAACATTGGAGAGGAGGGAGGAAAGGAGGATGAAAGAAATTCACAATGTTTCTGAAAGCAAATGCTGGGACAGAAAATCAGAGAGCAACAACTCCATAGCACTGCTGTATGTGTACAGCAAGACTTTCAGGCATTTCAGTGCTAGTAAAAAAGGGAATTTCAGACTCCCAAGCAAAGCCCCAAGCCCAGTATTTCATGCAAAAGTGTCACTAGGCAAAGACAAGAAAGGAGCTGCTGTGTGAGACTACAAGTCATTTTATTACAGATCTGCATGGTGAAGCTAAATCACATGAATAAGGGCATAACAGCTGGAATAATTTCCAAATAGACTAATTAGAGACTGAATTATTAATGGTGAAATTTATAATTGGCTCAATGCAAGGTTACAGCAAGAAACACGCTTGACTTTGCAAAGAATAATGAATATTTGCAAGGCTAGTAAAATTATATGCTTCTCTAAGGAAACTATTAGGAAATGGGGAAAAACCCCTAAAGTGATTCTAAAGTGCATATCACAAGGCAAAACTGGCAGAGACCAGATAAGAGTGAAGAGAACAGGTAATACAGTAAACAAGTGCAGAGATGATTTATTGAATTTATTTGCAGTAAATTTGGAACAAAATAAGACAACGCAGTAGTCTCTCCCCAAAGGGCTGCCTTGTTGAGCATATGCAGTAAACCCCCTCTATTTCACTGGAATGTGTTCCGGTGCAAATTACAGACTTACAAAAGGAAATACATGAATGTGCAGCTGAAGGACAGAGCTCTGATAAGGGTGATAAAATGTCCTTCTTTGTTGGTCTTTTAATACATTTACAAAGGCAAGTGACGTAGCTTTGGCCGGGGATATAAATCTGGCCAGGGATAATTTTGTGCTCAAGCAAGTACCAGAGCAAGATACTTGAAGTGCCACTTTATATTTCCAGCTGAGACAAGGGGCAGCAGTTCATCAGGGAGGTGCACCAGCTAGGGAAGGGGAGGAGGCAACTGCTGCCAAAACACTGGAGCATGCCACCATGGGGCAGCCCTGCCACCCCACTTTCCTTGTGGCAGGCACTGATGTGGAGGAAAGGAGTTTTGGACCACTTAGGTACAAAGTCAGCCCAGCCCTCAAAACTAGAAATAAAGCAAGCCACATGATGTTTCAAAACAGCTGACTGAAATGAAGTCAGAACTGAACTGGGAAAACAACAGACTATCAGAGATTGCCTTTAAAAGCTGATTTTATAAAGCAAGTACAATAACAGAAGGCATGGTGAGGTTGGGTTTGCATGGTTGTGGAAAGACAATCAACGTAGCAAAATCTGAGATGCTGAAGCAAGAAAAACCTATGGATGAATGTACTGGTGGAAAACCGAATAGTTAGATGGATATATAGCTTGTCTGCTTACCACAGAATCATAGAATTGTTAAGGTTGGAAAGGACCTTAAGATGATACAGAAAATGTTCTTAAACACATTGATGAAGAACTAAAAGAAGGGTTCCTGAAGATACAGGAATTTGCCTTGGTACAGTTGCCAGTGTGCCAGTTCACAGCATCCCAGATTTTTGGACCTGGTAGTAAAACTTAAATTTGACCTTAACCTGGCAATAGAACTAGGATTCTGACATTTGGAAGTAGTGTTACAGGTGCTTCTAAGGTTCCAGAATTATTATAAAATGACAAAATTACTGGATGACATGCCCAGTATGGAGCTTTTACTGATGCACAGATTTTCAATCATTTCATGCATTTGCATGTAGAGAAAATGCAAGAAGCTGCAAGATGATGTGCTTGGAGTCATGTATAATTTGAGTATGACCCACTTCTGTAATAGAATTATACAGTCTCAAATAAGATGCATAAAATGAACTACTCTTAGTGAAACAGAAGAGAACAATTCCAAATGGAGAAACTCTTGAGAACAGAAACTCTCCCACCTTGCAGGATAAAAGGTAGAGGAGGCTATGCAATAGTCCCATCATGCAAAATGAGGTCAAAACCACTAAACATACTTTGCAGTATCCATCTGGCTCTGTACAAGATGAAGGACTGAAAAAAATCCTACTGTGGTCAGGCAAATGCTGTTGTTCAAGATAAGGAATCCAAGTACAAATTCTGCAATAAATACAGAAAATTATGCAAAAGAACTTTGGAAGCCATAAGAGACCTGTGATTGCTGTTGATACAGATATATTTGGACTAAGCAGAAAATATGAATTATTAATAGTTTTTAACTTGTTACAAAACATGCTGAATAACAGTGTAAACCACACTCTAAATCACAGTTTACATGTCCTGGATTCCAGATGAGCTAATACCAAATAACGGCCTGCATTTCACTAATGACTTATTTCAGCAATTTGCTTGAGAAATTACATCAAGTACACTAAAACAAGTACTTATTAGGCCCTGCCACATGGGCTAGCAAGAAGGCAGTTCAGTAAATATAATAAAGAACCAGAGGTCTAAGGAAACCATGTCTGGTCTTGTTAGATTATCACAGCACATTTCTCAGTGCTCCACTGAGATTTCCTGTTCAAAGAATTATGGGCAATAAGGGACAAAACCCATAGATATGGAAAGCCAGCAATGTTTAAGCATTTCCGAAGAGCTATTTGTCTAGAAATTAAAACAGACCAAATGCTACAAACAGAGCCAAGACAAGTGGTGTTGCAAATGGAAGGGAAAGTTAGATTTCAGGCCGATTATATAGCTGCCAAGTTAACAGAGTCTCCTCTCATCTCCAATGAGGTCAGTTGCCATCAGCCTGCCTCCCAAAGCATTTTTCCCATTATTGGACCAGAGGAAAGGTTAGGCGCAACTAAGAGGCACTCTGTGCATTTTGAGGACCAAGAAGACAATGTATTGACAGCATTTACATCGTGACAGAAGTAACAGCTTTGTAATCAAGCACCATCCAGCTTAAAGGTTCAAATTAAAAGGTTTGTTGGCTATGGAAGGACTACCTATGTAACATGAAACAGCCTGAAAACATTGATAGCTACTGACTTTTAGATTAGATGGCAGTAGTTGTGTATTTTATTAACTGACTGCTTCAGTTTGTAGATGTTACTTTACACACCTTTGCTGTTAAAAGAAATTGGGAATGCTATAGCAGTTGCCACTGAGTTGTGCAAAACAAGAAAGAGAGTAAGCTTTTGTAAACCTGACTTGTGTCTATGCTGAAGCAGAAAATACATTTGATCTCCTCCTAACATATCTTTATTAAAAATATCACACATCTTGACAGAATTTGGCAGATAAAATAATCTGGTGCCTCTCACTTCAATTAGTTTCAGATTGCAACTGCTGTATCTTGTTATTATTTTGTACATGCAAAGAGCATGCTACTATCAGATGGCTTCTCCTTGTATAGGTGCTTCCACACTGTGTTCAAGTCAATTATAAACCTTCTGTTAAACAGTTTCAAGCAATGGGCTTTTTGTGGCATGCTTTGCTGTTCTTGGTTTTGAGACCTTGAGTCATTCTTGTAGCTCTTCTGCAAAACTCTCTCTATCTTTCCACATCCTTCTTTAGCAGAAACACCAGATTAGGATGTCCAGAAATAGTTTTGCTTTGCCCAGAGATAACCTCACCTCATGCTCTTATTGTATATTCCCAGCAAAACTGGCACATTTAGCAGCTGCATTGTGCTGAGAGCTGCTGTGCAGCTGGATGATCCCAGCAACCATGAGCCCAGAGACCTTTTCAGAGCCGCTGCTTTCTGAGAGGCAGCCTCTCATTCTGCAAGGATAACTGACGCTTTTTGTTCCCAGTTGCATGACCTTGGATCTGTCTCCACTGAACTGTGTATTGTTTGAGCATACCAAAGATGGCTTTGTAAGCTATGAGTGACCCATCCCATTATGCATGGTTACACTGGGTCTTGTTTCACCTGAAAACTTTTATCAGCCATCTTTCAAATCACTGACAAACAAATAACAGTAAGCCAAAACGTAATCTCTGCAGCTGCCCTAGAAGCTCTGTCATATATAGTGATAGTTTCCAATTAGTAAACAAGACTTAGCTAGTTTCTAATAAATTTAAGTTTTCTGTATTTAATATAGTCCTAATGTTTTAATCTGAATGTTGTGCTGTAGTAAGTTAAATACCACATAGATATCTAAGCATATTAAAGAAAAACAGCCCCCTGTGCAAACTAAGCTTTTAATTACATAAGAAATACCAAGCTAATTTAGCAGACCCATTGCCCAGAAAGTATCAACACCCACAACAAACCATTTACAGAGATCCACACATAGACCAGTGTGTGCTTGCACAAGATACTAGCAGACTTCAAATATGTTTGTGGGCATTGAGGGCGCTAATGTCTATGTCACCAGCACCAACAGCACTGGAACAAAAACACTTGTTACTCGAGCACTTAAATCCTCTTCTGGGACTACAGAAGCTTTCCTGTATTTCACACACATAGCTGTGTCACACCACAGTACAGATGAACAGGCAACCAAATGCGTTGAAGTGATGATCTGCCTGGGGAGCAAAACCCCAGCCAAACAAAAACCACCAGCAGAGAAAAGAGAAGAGAAATAGGGCTGTTCACTTTGAGACATCTACCCAGTGCTGCATTTGGGACTTAACTCTCACACCCTTCATTTCAAGCATGCCGTGAAACTTGCTGATGGCAGGAAGTTGGATGGCACCTGTGGTAGGAAAGGCTGGAATATTACAGGGGAGATGTAGGTTGACCTTGAGGGCTGGTGTAGTTGAAATAGGAAGAAGCTCAAAAGCACAAAATGCCAGGGCATGTACCTGGGGAGTAATAAACAGAACCTCTGCTTTAAATTGGGAGATCGTCAGCAGGAAGTTATAAAGAAGAAAGGCCTGTATGTATTATCTAGCTGAAGGATGACTGTGGGTCTCCAGTGTGACACAGCATGAAAAAGGCAAATAAAACCACAGAATACTTCAGGCAAGGGATTTCCAGCAGAGAAGGGGAACCATCATGTCACTTACACAAGGCATTGATCAGACCTTGTTTGGGAATGGTCCTTCTCATCCGTATTTGAGAAGGGTAAGTACAAACAAGAACAGGTGGCAGACAGGGCTGCTGGATTGATAACTGGTCTTACAGAGAAAAACCTACAAGAAAAAGCATATGTAGAGTGGGAAAAGGAAAACAGAGGATACCACTGCTTTTCACAGGTACACCAGGGAAAGAAGAGAGACACATAAACTAAAGGTTACATTTGACTCAAGAACAACTCACAAGGAATACGTATAGGTTAAAACTCCGAGCATTTCTAGTTATCAAAGTGTCCCAATATGAACTAGGATAATGGTGGGAATAACATCTGCATAATCTTCAGATTTCTATTACTAAATTTATTAAGACCAGTAAGTTTAAGCGTGATAGTATTACTTGCAGCAACAGAGCATTGGACTGAATTTCGGTCCTATGACTCATGGGCACTCTTTTGTGATAGAAGCAACATGTAACAACAGTTGGGTTATCCTTGATGTACACCAAAAGGAGTTTGGAATGAAACCAAGTCCAGGTCACCTAAAACAACCCTGAAAACATGTTTTCAGTGACTTAGAAAAGGAGGGGCATGTGGAAATAGGGAACATTAAAACAACAAGGAAAATACATTTCTTCTTCAAACACCAACATACGTACCTCCCATGAGGAAGAGAAGCCCTGCCACATACTGCATAAGGCCTCGATCCCAACAGCACCCCAGCACCCCGATAATCCATCCAAAGAGGATGATGGCCACAGCCATGCCCATGAAGCCAGCTGTCATCCTGCGCAGATCTGCAGTGGGGAAGACAGAAAAACAACATGCATGTGAACAGTGATAAATAACCATCATCAGAGGTTCATAACAGTCTTAATCAAAAATGGCATGGGATGATTTGAGTAAGGATAGTTCAGAGGGAGGACAATCCATAAATTAAGATACTAGCTTGGGCTGAGGAAAGAAAACAGGTGACCATTTCACCACACAATGGAGGTCAGTGCAGATGCACCCAAAGGACTTGTGACAATTTGCTCAGGAATTAGAAGTTGTAAAATAGCCTCAGTGCAATCCTGTGACTAATATCACTAGTCTCTAGGTACTAGCACAATGTCTGTTTAAATCCTGCCTTCTCATTTCTGTCCATTACTCCACTGCATCCAATGGATGTAAGCAAAGCGATCTCTATGCTTTGCTCTAGCACAAACATGATGGGGGATTCACATTAGTTCTGACCCATTGTGTGATCTTGAGCAATTCACTGAGCACTTTTGGGCCATGGTTTCCCATGTGTAAGTCGGGACGCAGTGCCTCGCTGTGTGTGTGAAACTTGGTGCCTCCAGGCACACAGATATTCTGGTGTCAAGAGAGAACTGCAGATACACAGCTGGGGAATAGGACACTTTATTGCCCTCTCTTGCGTCTAGGTGGTGATCTTGTCAGATGATTTCTGGTGAGGATGTCCTTGAGTGCTCCAGGGAGCACTGAGAGGAGGAGAAAGGGAGGGGGTTGGAGTGAAGCGTTTTGTGCTCTGCAAGTGGGGACAGAGTACTACATCTGATATTGGTCCATGGGGTTGACCTGTATTTATTTCATAAATAAAGCAAAAAGATCCCCAAGACCTAATGTAAGGAACCCTTAAATTCACACCTGGCTGTATCGCATGTTTGCCTTCCCCAAAAAAGATGCACGTGATGGGAAAAAAAAGTCTTCACAGCTGTGTTGGATGTGAAGTCTGGGCAGGGACGCCACCTGGCAACTGAAATCACAAGGACTATGAGAGCTAACGAGTATCTTTACACCCTCAAATAATGGAACAAATGGGGCAATCTTCACTAACATTTGATTTTTCCCTGTCCCTTCTCATGTACTCATAGAAAGTTTAAGCACTGATCTGTCAAGGGTATATGTGCAGGGAAAATTCCAGCCAAGTCAGCTCTGCAAACATTTGTTTCCTTCCTAAAGCTTGCTTTCTTTTTAATTTTTTTTGTATAGCGATGATTTCACTTTTTTTCACGAAGCAGAATGCTTATGGCAGGGGAAGGAAGATTTGAAAACGGTGAATCATCCGCCAGTCTCCGTAGAAGCTTTTCTCCTTTGACTGTTTCTCAGTTTTGATACTTTTTACCTGTTTGCCACAGTGGACCAGAAGTACCATGAATACCAGCAGTGCAGCTCCAGTGAAATTTTTGAACAATGATAGAGTAGCATCATCAGAGATTTATAAAGCTCCTTATCCAAAATGCTAAGTGTCCACAAGGTCTGTCAGTGTGTTGGGACAGAATGATTTGACCCAGTGGAAGTCAGTTTACTCAGGGCCGTGTTTGTTACAGAAGCTCTTACGCAAGACTGAGTTGCAGTATACAACCCATCCATTGAAACTAGAACTGGTTCCTGTAGATTGTCACTGTTTTTTGCAAGAAGTCCCTCTGACAATGTACAGATGACCAGGACTTCAGCCCACCAGTGACCAGGGCCCTTTTAATAAGATACACATCTTAAAATCTGTATTGTTATCTTAGGTTTTGTGACTGTCCCACCAGAAAAAGACAAACAAAAACTCCCCACAAAGCATTTGAATATGTTTGAGGAGGTCTAGTGTGGGAAAAAATAAATCATTTCCTGTGAAAACTTGTACTTCCCACAGGCAACATCTTCCTTGGGAATTTCTGAGAGTGCTTTCTAAAATAAGCATCTTTGACAGCAGAGTGCCTTCTTATTTTTCAGTCCATGAAGGCCTGGGCTCAATTTGAAAGATAGATAGAAACATAAACTGTTTACTGTTTCCTATGTCATCTTCAGTAACAGTACAACACATCTCTCAGAATCACTGCACAGCTGTTTGTGTCAGCTCTACAAAACCCTTGCATTTTAACTTGTGACTGCTGACTCTAGGTAATAGCACTTGCTCATCCTAATACAAACATATCCTAACAGCCTGCTTTTAATGAGCTGAATTTAAATAGATTTATTCAGCTGCAAGATGTCAGCAACTCAGACCTACCCCAATGACTAGCTGATGGAGCTACTTTTCATAGGCCCCAGAGGGGATCACAAGCATCCCCACATCCTATATACCAAACTAAGGAAGAGGTTTTACCCCACTAAAATCAGTGTGAGTTTTGGCATTGAACGGAATAGTTAAAGTAGCAGGATCAAGATTTCTAGGCCAAATTCTGAGGTTTGTTTCACTTGACCTCTCTTCCCGATGGAACCTGAAATTCCCTCTCTAACAACACAGTGAAATCCATCACCATTGTAACTCTGGGCTTACATTATCTCTTGAAAAAACCAGAAAGCTAGCCTTTGACAGACACTTAATAGCACACAAAAAAATAATCAAAATGGCAATTCTTTATGAAATCTTACTTCTCTCAAGTTCAGTTCAATACCCTCAGGGTATTTAGTGAGGAGAAGGCCAGGGGACAGGAATCTATATTGTCTGGACACCAACCCCTATTAGTAGTACTTATACGAGGCAATATATAAATTCTTTCTACTAATTTAGGAGCAAGGGATGCCATATAAATAAAAGATAGCTCATCAGTACAGACTGATGGGTTTTGTCTGAGTTTGCTTTGCCCTGATAGACCTTTCCTGAATACATCCTACAAACACAAAAAGGTGACACCACTTTCTGACATTTGAGCACATCATGGGTTTGGATTTCTTTCATTATTTTTATGAAATTGCTTTTATTTATTTTTAGATTATGAAATGAATGGTTCTCTACACTCTTTCTTTCTTTGAAAACCTGAGTAACTACAACATCTCAAGATCATGGCGCAACAATCCCAATCAACTGAAGGAGCCAAAAAATGCATTGTTGAATCTTGTGCACCCAGCTGGGAGCTGCAACAGCAATCATACCTTATCTTAGCTCACTCATGTGCACTGCTTGGCTGTTCCACAGCTAATCCCCTCCTGGATACCCATCCCAAGTCTTTACACTAGCAAAGTGCACAGACTGCAGGGGTACTATGAATCCCCCTTCTCCACTATCTAGTAACCCAACCTTTAGAAATGTAGCTACAGGGTGCAAGTAAGCAAGGTATTATATTGCTTGTTCTGTAGGACCTATAAGACAGAAGTTGATTTTCAGTGCCTTGCCTGTATGACCAGTAGTTTCAATGATTTACTGCAAGGACTTATATACCACAATCACTTGTGGCTGAAAGTGCAATATTATCTTTCCACTCTTGTTTTAGAGACATCATCTTCATCCTGTTTTCTTTTAATATTAACAGATTAAAAGCTATGTATGAATATCTTCCCCTTGGGACTACTTTCCATGCCTAGCACTGCTACAGGTGCTGCTGCATGTAGTAGGCAGGGAACTCAATCCTGATTCAAAACCAATGTCGATCATCAGACAAGGAGTACAAGCATCAGATGCATGTAAGCTAGAAACAACAAATTTCTTGATTGATAACATTGGAGAAGAGACGGGGAGTGAAGTAATCCAGTTCTCATGACTGAAACTGAAATGGTAAATTTGAAAGCCACAAGCTTTGTGAATTGTGATGAAAAGAGAAATATTAGCATTTTAGACAACCTCCTTAAAATAGAGACAGAGTCTCATAAAACAACATGCATTTCCTAAAAGCATTTTAGCCTTTCTCTGAAGAATATTGGCTCTAAAGGTTTTCTGAAGATAAAGAAATGAAGAAAAGCTGATTAAGATCAGTTTATTTCCAAGCAGCATTTGGTGGAAGGTTCTCTGTCAGTTTGCAAATGCCCCTGCCCTTCATTTCACCCTGATATCTGTCCATCTGTATTTTTTATGAGCAATAGAGTAATTCATGCTGGTTGTCACATCATGGAAGAAGTTTCACACCCCAGCAGCTGCAGACATAACATGTTCTGAATCAGCGCTGCATCTTGAAAATTTCAATATGCCTTTTTGACTTCTGATGTTCTGTCCTCTTCCTTGAAAGTGCAAGTCATCTTTCTAAAGCAGGGGCTCGGTCTCCTTGTTGATATTTATCTTCCTTTCCACAGAGGAGTTGAAGAATACTTCCAAAATATTAGTTCCTCATAACAACACACACAGGAAGGAAAATATGAGCCTTTCATGAAAGTTGGGGAAACCAAGATGAGAATAGTCAACCTGCCCATGGCTACATGGAAAATTTGTGCAGGAGCCTATAATTGAATCTATACTACTGGGCTTTCTGGCCAGCCCTTTAACCGCACAGCACTGCTTTTGCTTTCAGAACTGCTTATTCTCAAGAGTGTGTTACCACATCAAACTGCAGTACTTATCAGACTACCAGAAAGTGCAATACTTCTGCAAATAGTGTTTCAGATAGTCCATCCTACATCTCCTCCTTCTCCCAATAGAGAAAGATCCATAAGGACTAAGGACCCTGAAGTCTGTATCCAGAATATCTAGAACGGTTTAGAAGACAATCTGGGTATAGTGCCATTCTTTCGTGAGATGTCCTGGCAAAAGTGGAAACCAAAAAGTAAATCACAAATGTATGTCTGTGCCCCTCTAGAACCAAATGTCAGAATCTAGCATTACCACAAGCAGAAATAGACTCGGATAGCATAAATTCTTTAGCAGAATCCTTCATTGCAGGTCACTTTGATCCATACTCTCCTGTACTAGATTCATTCTCATTTGTTCTTACCAGTGTGGGATTAAAAACATTTGTCCTTGAAGAGCCTAAATCACTCTTTTTTCATCTTTTTCCAAACAAATACATGTATTGGAAATTATTCAAGAACTGCACACAGCCCAAGAGCACAATCTGCCAGATTTCATTAAGCTTTGTTTAAATTACTTCTATTAGAAAGAATCAGCAGCACAGAGGCACCTTTCTCTGACATCATCCCTTCTCTTACCTCACCTCAAAACAAGGGGGGCAAGATGTAAAATTGGACAGATGTGTCTTACTGGATGCCAGCCCTGGCAGCTCGCAGCTACAATGAACAAGTGAGGATTAATGCAGGTGATTTTGAGTGGCATCTTCTGCCTCTCACAATTCTCTACACACAGCTTAAGACTATTTTGGATGAGGTTGGCAAGTAGAGGGTTAGGCTTTAATCTTTTCTTTCTGCTTCAGGTATGGAGAGATAAGAAAAGAAATATGTATTAGTCTACCTGAGACTCAGTTAAAATCTCAGAGTGCCTTTTACTGAATCATGTGTCAACTCAGTCTTCAGTGTAAAGATTATTCTTAATGCAATCACAATGAGTACAACCCACTTCAACAAAAGTAACAGTGGATTATATTTTTATGTAAGTACTCTGCACTAGACAGTGACTCAGAAGTACGTCTGTCACAAACATACACACTAAACCACAACTCTCTGACAGCTGAGAGAAAGAGAAGGAGAAGGCCCTTCACAGAAAGAGAAACTATCACACTGAAGGGTGTAGATGAGCCTTAATATCACAAGAGGTGCAGTGGTGTTTACGAGTTACATGCATAACTTCTTCTAGACCAGAAAATCCCATCAAATTCTCTTGACTAGAGTCTGCTGGCGGTGTGATGAAGTGTTAAGTGTTTGGTTGCCAGCATGTATGATCTCACCTATATGGAAATGCTAATAGCAAGCTTGAAAAACTGTCTGTGGTCTGTGCTAGTCAACATATCCCTCAGGACAGGGTGTAGAATGGACGTCCTGACACATGATTAATTCTTGTCAAGACAGACCATCTATCTGGATTTCCTCCATTGGAATTCTTAAGTGTTCTTATGAAAACAGAAACAATTACAAAAGGAAGGTGTCAGCTGTGCACTGCTAGCACTTTAGCCTGCCTTCCTTCATAAGAAATCCCACAACTTCAGAGCCAGGTGAGCAGTTCATCACAGGAGAAATGAAGTCCTGTCTTCTACAAAGGCTGACACCTTCAGAGGTTCATGCTGACAAACAGCAAGCTCCACATGACACTGCAATTTATTGTCTCATAAAGTACAACAGAGGGATGGGGCACCCCAGACCAGGTCACGCACTGGTGTGTTACTGTCTGAAAGCAATTCCTCCAGTATTTGGGAAAATTACCAGGTCCTAAGAAATTCTCAATTTCTGCAGTGGCTGAAAGCACCATCAGGAGCTTGAATATCAAGTCCTGATTTAAATCTTGCCTTTTGCTCATGTAGAGCAGAAAGAAGACAAAAGAGAACCCATAGATAATAAGAAAGAGATTTAAGGATGCAATAGAGAAGGAAGGAAACAAAACTTGTTTAAATGTAGCCGGAAAAAAAGCTAGAAAAAGTGTCTCATGAGGCTGAAAAGATGCATTTGTCTTCAAGAGACTTTATGATATGGATATTAGAGAGGTCAATGCATAAAGGAGGCATTTGCACGGAAGAAATTTAACACAGCAGGTGCAGTTCTACTGCAGAAGGCAGAAAAACTACATTAGATCTTCAGAAAAAAAAAGGGATGTGAATACCCATAGAAGGGTTCAGCCTTTTGCTCCAATTCTACGTTCCCTTCTGCTGAAAAAGAAACTTCAGCCAGAGAAGAAAAGGCTTTTTTTATTGTCTGCTGTGTTGCTACTCTGCTCTGAGTGGCAGCAGGCTAGGAAAGGAATCAAAACCTTTGCCCTTACAACCCCTCAGGTAGTGGGCCACACTAGCTAAGCCTATGCCAAGGCTTTATTCCACTCTGCTCTGCTCTACTCTGACCTAAGTCATTCCTGCCCGTTCTCTGATTCTGGAGAGATCACTTTTTTCTCAGAAAGTACCTGAAGTTGATAATTTCTACTTAGTGATGCTCAAGAGCTGATCTTGAAGAGTCTTTCACTCTTCAGATTTACTATCCAGGCTTTCAGTACTGCAATATGTGATCATCTAGGAACATTTCCAAGCTTTGGTCCCAGCAGAGCACACTTGTAATTTGCCCAATCAAACCTTTCATCCCTCCTTTCCCTCTCTCATTCCCTAGAAACAGGGAAGAAAGTCTAAGGCACCTGCATTTTTGGCCATCCTTCTTCATATTCAAAACTTTAATCCTTCCTGCTTCTGCTAGATGAGGCCACACAAAGGAAACATCTCCCAGTTGTAGCCATGCCAAGAGTCTTTTCGTTACACAGCTTTGGTGGATTATGCAGGTGTTGAAGAATTTGAAGCACATATAATAAAATGGATTCTGCTCAATTTCAGTGTGAACTTTGGGACTTTATCAGATCACAGCTTGGAGTTTGTTTTTCCTTTCATTTTTCTCTCTTCCTGTTCCCATGGAGAACTCAGGAAGCCCACACTTCTTTATGCTGGTCACCTCTTTGAGTGACCTCTCCTCTGAGTCACCACACAAGTACAATCTTGCTGGGGAGGAAGAACACCACAGTTCCTTAGCACCATGTTAGCCTGGCCAGAGGGATCATTCATGAAGCATGTGAGGCACCATCTCCCTGTGCCCTGGCAGCAGCGGGAGAGCCCAGGTGGAAAGTTCAGCTTTCTAAATGTGTCTCCAAGGGTCTGGAAGAAAGCTGCGATGGGCTCTGGGTCTCAGGGCAAAGGTGACACCCTTTGTTGTAGAGTGCTTTCAGTACTGGTGAGAAGTGCTGCTCTGACACCACTAAAGACTCAACTACTCCATATATCCCCCCCACTATGTAGAGTGCACAGGAGGAAATGCAGAGTAGGTCATCAGGGCAAGTTTCACCATGCAGCCCTGCCAGCGTGTCGCAGGCACCCAGAGATGCCCTGAGAGCAAGCAGTGTCTCCAGCACCCCTACCTGCAAGAGACTGAGCATCTAGAGTGAAGAGCCCAGTGAGCTCTGCTTTCCCTGAAATCAGTGGGAGGGTTGGGTGCTCTAATGCTTTCCTCTGAAAATTAGACTTTTCCTCTACCTCAGGCGTGCTGTGAAAGCCAGTTCAACACTCTTTCTTCAGAGGTATTCAGCTATTAACATACAGACTACAGTTGTGTGAAAATAATCTGGATACAGAAATCCCTGTATCCTATTATATATAGTAATGGGTTTATTGCCTAGTTTAAAAAAGTCTCCTTCCACAGTAAACGGTGCCCTGTTACACTCTGCTTCTGATAGCCAGTCACCGTTGCAGTATCTAAATGTCCACATGGAAGTTTATTAGAATTTAATCTTCAGTTAGTATTTCTTGAACCACTTCTTGATGGCCAGGACTTGTCAGGGCCAGAAGGAAGCAGAAGAAAACAACCGAAATATTTTTATCCCTCTCTTTTTCTTTCAGTGAGGAGAGAAGAGAGGACAAAACCAGACGGAGAACGGAAGAGAGCGATGAGATAAAGAGAAGTTTGTATTATGACAAAGATGACAAATGGAGCGTGACGGGAACCAAGAAACATAATTGCATGTAAAACCCCAGTATCAGACAGGGTTAAGGGTCTTTTTAAAATGCAGATTTACCCTAAGCTCCTCCTAAAGATAAATGAAGTTGGAGGTATGCGGGAATGGACCACAGGAAGAGCAGGAGGGATAATACAGAGAGACTTGGTAATCCCTCCTCTGTTTTACCTTCTTCCCTCTGAATTTGACTTCCCATTCCATCCCAGCACCAAAGCCTTGCTTGCATTCAGGACCAACAAAAACATTATCCTAAAGGTTTTTCTTCTCTTTCAACCCCTGCTCCAACCAGCAGTGCAATATTATGCAGCACAAGCCTGAGAATAATCCCATCATAAAGCATTCAGAGCAGCAGGTTTGATAAATGGCCAGCATGAAAAAGGCTGGAGGTGGAGGGATGGTATCTCTGCTTTATCAGTGCCCCAGCACTCTGCTCAAACATACTCATTCCACAGACCCCAGCATTAAACATTTGAATTCAGGAACTCTGAAAGGTGCATTCTTGTCTTTAAAAAAGACTGTTTAATGCAAGTGAGGCTGGACTGGGAACTGCGAAGAGAAGAAGGAGGTTGGGGAGAAGGAGGGAGGAAGTATAGAAAGACATTTAAAGCTGTGAGAAAACACTCTCTCTTATGAAGAAATTTTGATTTTGAAGTTTACTCTTCTATTAACATTTAAATTGAAAGGCGTTTCTTCCAAGCTCCACATAGGAAACCAGAAAATCTGCATTTAAATGGATACCATTTAAATGTGGGGAAAAATATATATCAGCCTTGAATGCTTCTCCATTTGTCTGAAAAGAACTTCTCTTATAGATGATTATTAATTTTTTTTCTTTTTTCTTTGTGTGTGCTAAAAAGAGAAATTGGAAGTACATTAAAATTCTGCTTGGCACGAGAAGGAGGCGGGGAGATGGCTGCTTAATTGCCCAAAACCTAAGTTTTTTGCTTGGATACTGTGCGGGAGGGCCTCTGGAGCCTGCAGGAGGCAGTCCAGCCAGGAGCAGGACCAAGCGGGTCCTCTCCTGCCCAGTCCTGGTGCCACGGTGCCCATGCCTGAGGGGCTGCACACTCCCACCACAATGCCCACCTCACTGGGGACATCACCAGGGGCCTCAGTCCCAGCTGGAGAATCAGGCTTTCTGCAGTTTTGTTAAACACTTCTGTGCCTTCAGGACACCATCTAGAAAACAGGGACATGCACCTCCCTGAAAGCTGCTTAAGCACGGCTCTGATTTGTGGTGTCGTAGTAGAGCTTACAACTGAGGAGTTTGTGGTGGTTTGGGTGGCTACACTCAAAGAGTTTGGAAAGAAGTCCTGTGGCAAGAGGAAATGTCCACAAGTTGATCCACATTTTATGTTGTGCTCTCATCATATGCGTTAGCGCCTGGGGCTCTGCACAGCCCATCACAATCCCAGAAACCTTGCATGAGATTTGGATCTGGTGTTTTTCACAGTTCTACATCCACTCCTGCAGCAAAATCGTCAAGAATGAGAACGAGCAAGAGCAGCCTCCTGAGCGGGGGAGAGCTGAAATCCCCAGTGCACACACGGAGAGGTGGAAAGCTGGGAATGAATAAAGGCAATATCCCTATGTCACATGCATGTCCTCCCTACATTCGTCCCTCACCTGCCCATGCCTGCCTCCTCTCTGCCTGAAGTGACCAAGCTGAGGCTCAGCCTTGCCATGTGCCAGAGCTCCACATCCTATGTGTCGGCCATGAGCTCACATACAGAGGGACGGGCAGGAGTGTGAAGAGGAGCAGGGAAGTCCCTGCCTCATGACAGAGGGGCCTTTCACCGGCTGTGTCTGCTGCAGAATCCCCATTTCTTGGTTTTTGTAGTGAGCAGTGAAATTAAATTTCACCTATCAGTAATATTCAGGCAGCAACAAAGACCACAGCACATGGTGCTTGCTCTAATTCCAGGGCACTATGGGCCTCGTTGCCACTGAAGAATCCCCAGGACAATCCAATTATTAATATTCATTCCTTTCTTCTCCGCCTCATTTTCAAGCTCATTCCTACAGAAAAGGTCAGACATATACTACCCCCCAGCAGTACATTATCGGCCACCTCGGGAGCCTTTTCTGCCATGTCAAGAAGAGAATAATCAGGAGTGAAGGAGGGTTGGTGTCCCCAAGGCTAGGCTATGCGCTCTGGTAGCTTTCACCTTTAGATCCCTGGTCTGAATCTAGGTCAAGCTGGTGCTGGCTGTGAGCTACAGTCCAAAAGCTGGGCAGTGGTTCTTGTGAAATAGCAGCTCCATACAAACCCAAAGGACAAGTACCTACACCATGCTTTGGCTCTTTTTAGAGAGTAACAGCACTTCTCCTCCTGCCTCTCTAATCTCTCCAGTGCTTCCAGCTGTTCAACAGGGTGACTTTAAAAAAACAAGGTGGAAAAGCCAAAGGGAAAAATGCGGCATGAGAAGGATGGTTCAGTGATCCAGGTACTAGCAGAGAGCCATTAAAGATGCAGATACTACTTTCTGCTGTCTCACAGAACTATATGGCAAGAAAGTCAGGTTTTCTGTGCCTCAGTTCTCATAAACTGGGATAACCTCATCTCACCAGGTTGTTTTGAGGGTTGATACATTAAAGATTGTGAGCTAGGCTCTCTGGAATGATGGTACCAGAAGCCCTAAAAATGCCTTGGACAGATAAAACTTTGCAGAAGGATATGGGATTCTTTTTTCAGTGGTGATTTTGAATTCAATCTGATTAAATCTGAAAAAGTACAGAGATGTAAATAAGCAAAATGGTAGCTCTCATCTTTATACAGGCACCTGCAAACTTGGGGAGAACAACTGAACATCATTACTATTTCTTGGTCCAAGCTGATTTCATGGAACCAAGACCCACAGTCTTCCAATCTGACACTGGGTTCCCATCAGACCTGATTTTTGCCACACGATCCTGTCTCTAGTCACTGGGTCAGTGAAGATGAACATCTCCTGTCACTCAATACTCAAATTAATTTGGCCAGCTTGCTCTCATTGCCTCTCCATCTCTTCCTCCCAGCTTGCCAGGATCTCACAAGGAACAGCCTTATTCTTCCTAGGGTCTCTAGCTACTTTTTTTCCTATGCAGATGGCAACTACTTTCTGAAAATATATACGTGACAAGAAGAAATGTTTAGTGGAAGAAGCAGGTGCCTGGAAAATGGGTTCCCATTTGTCCTTCCCTCCTCCTCTCTAACACCCAATAATTTCCCTGTTAATAAGCTCGCTGACTATAATGTGGCACTAACCTTTCACAATTGATGCCAGTGACATTTTGACAGTTCCACATATGGGCTTGCCGAAAGCAGACGGAATATAAATTTGCAATTTGGTAAAAAGCTGGGTGGGCAGCCAAAGCAGCTTGGGGGAAGGAGGAGGAAACTGCCAACCAGGCAAACAAAAGCCCACTGCACAGATGTTATGCACAGCAAAAAGGAAAAGCATATCCACAGCTGGAGTACCCCAGCAAATATGTGCTTGGAAAAAAAAGCCTTAGGCACCAATTAAGCCCAGTCTAGTCTAAGATGCCTCCCAACAGATTCTTCTCACGTGGCAAATTTAGATCCCTTTCCTCGCAGAAGGGAAATGGGACACAGCATTCAATTTGTGCAAACTATCTGGTTAACATCAGATGTTACAGGACTCAGCAGTTGCTTTAACAAGGAATCTTCAGTATTTCTGCCAATATGATCAAGCCATAGGGGAACAACTGTTGGTGAACACTGTTTTGGGAAGTGTCTGAATTTACTTTTCATGGTATCTTTGCACAAAACATCACTGACAGTTCACAGATTGCCTCAGCTACTCAGTGCATGTATTGCAGACCATACATCTTCCCCTAATTACACCTATATTGAATGCCACAATATTTGGCTAAAAACTAACTTGCAGAAAGAGGTCCAATCATCATGTTGCAGAATCTGGGCAGACCAGGAAGAGAGGCAGTGCAAGGGTCTAGGTAAGCATACTGCAGCTTGCAACTGGAAGGCAATGGGACATGCTTTTCCCATCTCTAGAAACACAGAGCCAAATGTGGAGCTCAAAAGACCTGTAAGAACCAAAAATGGTCCCTAAGCAAGGGTAGTGGGAGCCACTGGTCGGCAGCTGCTGATGGAAGGGGGCTGACACTGAAAGCACAGCTTCAGAAAGCTGGGTCTCTACACATGCTGGGAACAGTTAAGCCTGATGAAAAAGTCAGATTTACTGGTTTTGAGATATTTTCCCTGAAGTGTTTTTGTGCTGAAGAAATAATAGTAGGGTAGCTGCTGGATCACTGTATTAACCACGCTCATGGGGAGTGTGAAGCCCAAGACCTTTCTGAAGTAATGTCACTTCATAGGCAGGGGACTGTGGCCAAGGCTGGACCATGAGTGGGTGTTTCATGCAATTGCAGGATACAGATGACTGCTTCCAGCACGACATTTGCAAGGGGTTATGCTTGATGGGACTGGGAGGATGATGGGGGTCAGAAGTGCAGGGTGTCCAGCAGTTCTGAACAGAGAGCATGCTGGATTTCACCGTGGTATGCTTGATCTGAAGTCAATCACCTGTCAGGCTTCAGGAAGTTACTTCCAAAGCCAGTATACCATACTTAGCTCTGACTGCTTCTGGCAACACATTTCTTCATCTAAAATAACTGGTAGGATCCAACTTGGCATGTGAGACTACCTGGTCTCATCAAATAAAAAAAGCGGGACTTAGTCATTATTTGGCCACATCTCTGCAAGCAGGCAGGGCGTCCATACATGGCATGGGACACAGCGAGCCCCTGCCTTGTTCTAGCAGTGATAGTGACACAGAATAGCCCATAAATGTTCATTGCTCTCCTCAGCTCATTCCCAGTTTTGTAGAGGCCATTCTGCCCCAGCACCTCGTTCCCATCTCCCAGAAAGCCTCATTTGCTTCTCTGACTTCCCAAGCTAACAAGCTGTGCTGCTATTTGCTCTTTTTCAGGGAAGCCCTATCCCTGCACAGGCTCCCCTGACGCCAGCCACAGTGGACACAGTGGTTAGTGGCAGATTTTTCTATGGCAGGCGTTAGCACTCCTGCTGCTGCTACCATTACAAAAGCCTACATCAGACTGGTGCAGCTGTGGGAGATGTTCTGAGGAATGACCACGTTAGTGGAAGTTGGCCAGTTCAAACAGCCTCTGCATGCTGACTGAGAGGGTAGGAGGATGAAAAATCATGCAGCTGTACGTGGTTTCATAGGACCTGTTACCTTTTCACAGAAAGCACTCCTTGATCTTTGCTAAGGAAAACAGTGAGTGCGGCTAATGCAGCAGAGTCCTGCAGGCAGCACTCTGCCTACAGCTCCGGGGTCTGACAGAGTGATGTGAGGCCATGAAATGTGGCTTGAGGTCTCTGAAGGGACTGATGCTTGCATGGTAAACAGGTTAGAAGGGTCCTGATTCCCAAGGATACCACTACATGTTCTATAAAGTTATCTAAGATCAACTAAAATTAATAAACAACTCCCTTCACACCACCAACAGACCCTAGTGACATTCCTTCATACCATATATTTTTCAACTGCCATCCCAAATGGTGGATTCTTGTCGCTGCTATATACCCACCAACTCAGAAAATGAAGTCTCTGTGCACAGAGACTTTGAAGTAGGCAGGCTGCACAGCAACATGAGGACAAAGGGTGCTACTGACTTTACCCTATCTAGCTCATCAATCAGCCAGAAGCGTGCTGATTGTGTGTTTGGAGACATGCAGAAAGAGAGATGGGGAAAGAGGTGACAGTTATAAATGTTTTGCAACCTGAATGTGACATTAATATATATATGCAGTGTGCTCACAACGCTAGGTCTTTATGCACAACCCTAATAAATACCATGTTTGACAGCAGTTTCACAAAACCACTCGGTGATCTAGAAGAACTTGCCATGAACCATGCTTTCTAGTTTTACTGAGAAAAAAGAAATATACCTGTACTTAGATCTTGACTTAGTGAAAATCTAGAGCAATTCCAATGAGCTCCATATAAAGTTTAATTCCTCACAAGCATATTGAAATGACCAGGCAGCTAAGTGATCAAAACCTACTCCATAAAACATGTGCTTCATTTCTGTGTCCCCAGAAGAGAGTTTTTAGTAAGCTTCCAAGTCTAGAAATACCAATATAGGATGCATGGCATTGTAACATCTCCACCCAAGGGACTTTTCCTTGTGGAAGGCACAGCTATCCTGTTTCTTTCACTGGGTAATGGTCTAATGGCTGCACTCAAAAGTCAGAAAGTTCACTGTACTACACGGCTTGCTTTATGCGGTCACCTTAAAGGCTGAGCCTGTGATGCTGATGTAGATCAGAGATGTTTTAACACAAGTTGGAAGCTGACTGTCAAACTACTTGACATTTTCCTCACACTGCCCAGCTGCTGTGGTGCTGCATGTGGAGACATGCACAAACATGCTGTATGTGGTCCATTCCCCCTTACACACTATCAGAGCAGCCTTGAGGCTGCTCTCATTGATGCAGGGCTCAGCCATGGCCCCAGGATGGTAGCACGCAAGTCAGGACTGGCTGAGGCCAAATTCTCCATTTGGCCAGATGTACTATCTCCTACCCCTCCTGCCTCTAAGAACCAGGGGAACACAAGTTCCTATGTTAAATCTACATGATCAACTCAGAGATAGTCTGATTGCTGGGCCGTCGCCTGGCCTTGGGAGCTGCTTTCAGCCAGGGTGACAGCCCCTGACCCATGAGTGCAATGGCCTCAACACACCACGGGCAAGCCTAGGCCTGGCCAGGAACATCCCAAATCTCAACCCAGACACTGCCCCTGTTGGCCATCAGACCTGCCTGGCTGCTGTGGCCCTGCCTGGCTGCTGTCCTCCCTGAGAGGCAGCCAACTGCACAGCTCCCTGGCAGCAGAGCACCCCAAAACCACTGCAACAAAATGTCTTGTGTAGCTACCTGCTCAATTCTGGTTTTCTGCTGGCTTTGAGATGTTACAAAAGAAGGAAATTGAAGTATCACTTAAAAAAAGTTGATATGCTCCATATAAAAACCCCAAAATATCTCATATGGGCATTTTTAATAATAAGACTTCTGACTTTTCATTTCAAACATACGTTTTTAAAATTATACTTACATTAAAAAGACAAAGGAAAAAGGATTTGAAAGGGTTAAGACAATCAAAGCATCTCAATTCAGCCAAAATTCTCTTGACTGTTCCAAAATAAATTGTTGTTCATTTTGCTGAAAAAACTTCTAAAAGCCACCTGCAGCCCTTCCACCATGCTGTTTTACTCATTTTGCCTTTCCAGCCAGAAAGTCCTTTATTTCAACAGCTCTGTCCATCAGTGTGGCACCTAAGTAGTGGCAGAGGGCTAATAATATCACTGGCAAGAATGAGAAGGCTAAACTTGGAAGCCAAGCTTTGACAGCAGAGTAAAAATGGCATCAGCCCTCAAATATTTTGTTTCTGAGATGACATATGGTTTCATTTTTGTGCCTACACACAAGTGATTCAAATGATTTAGGAACTGAAATCCTTGTAGCACATTTCCTCACTTTTAGGCAGCTTTTCAGTTCACCTGTATTGGCTGGATTGCTCACTTTCTAATGGGTCTCTCCAGATCTGATAGAGCGTTTGAAGCTCTGATGGGTACATATGCAAAGGAGGGGGAACAAATGGAGAGAAAAGCCCACTGTGCATTGCTAACAGTTGCACCATTCCAAAAAGCTGTGGTTAGGAGATTCTTAATTCAGTTAACCTCTTTGATCTCATCAAGCAGTACAAAATACTGAAAGGTAATGAAAAGATCACAGGCAGGTCTGCTACGTTTGCATATCAAAACACATGCCTCAGCACAGCGCAGAGCAGGAGACAGAAACAGTAAATACACTTGTCATAGATGGAGAAAGTGTCTTTTGATTGGGAAAGAAATGCTTTTTCCCCTGTTGTGTAGTGCTCATGTATGTGCAGTAAGAAAAAAATCCAGAGAACTTGCACTGCATCAGGAAGTGATGCACACTGGGCTCTCTTTTGCTGCACTCTGCTAGACTACAGGCATGATTTATCTCCCTTGTCCCCTTAGTTATCAGCAGTAGAGCAGAAGGCAGACAGCTATGCCTCAGACAATGATATGCCCCTTAAAAGAACCTATCCTGCCACAAATGCTTAGTTGCCACAAGATGGCCTGCATTTTAGCAGGGTCCAGGATCCCACTCTCCCCTCCTTTAACCGAGGCCTATCTACCTAGAGAGCCAAGACGCATGCCCAATGCATGTAAATATCTGCATCTGAAGCAAACACACCTCCCTTCCCCCTACAGCTGCCAACTTGCCCCTCCAGCTATCTCCCTGCCTTTGCTCCTATCTATCCCTCTATTCCCATCCCTGGTGCAGATCCCCTCCTTTTCTCTGCCTTGTAGTGCTCTGGTTTTTCATCATCTTTCGCTCCTCCTTTCTTAACGCACACCTTCCCTTTCTAATGTTCCCTTCTAATTTCCTCCCATCTCCATTCTTTCTAAGTTGACACATTTTAACACCCTCCCAGTGACTTTTAAGACATCTGAAAAGCTGTAGTCAGGTATCAAATTCCTTATCAGGTCAAAAGAAAATGTTAGGGAAATCAGTGGCCAGATGCAATGACTGTGGTTCAGTGGGGAGAAGAGTGACAAGTCTTTATGGTCCCAGGTGAGATTTAAATTGTTGCTAAAATGCAACATCATTGATTTTCCACTTTCTCCCTTTGTAGTATCTCTCCAGGTCTGAGGTAAGAGAGCTTTGGGTGCCTTATCTTGTCATTTCTTACCTCAATGCAGTTGCTTTCTCTTATGCATAAACTCAGCTATGAATATCCTGGATTTCTACTGGTTTATATTGTCCTCTACTATTTTTACCCTTAAGTTATTGATACTCTTAACTGTAACACCACTTGATGTTTTACTTAGCAATTTTCTTACTGTGCTTGTTTTAATTATATTTTTTAAAATCATGCATAAAAAGCTGTATAGGAAAACCAAAAAGAATCCTACCTTCTGATATTTCTAATGGCTTGACTACCTGAAGTACCAGCTTTACATTGCTCCTCCTAATGTGACCTTTTTGAGGACATGTTCACTGTGTTGCTGTGGTGCCACACACCTGAAGCACGCTAGTGACTTTGGCTTTTCGCCTTCCATCAACTTTTTCATCTAGGGGCTCTGTAAGTGAGCCTACCACTACAGCGAGCAGATGCAGAGGGTGCTCAGCTGAGTCTCAGTGTCCCTGTGCTCCAGGCTCCATTCTCCCAGCAGCCGTGCTCTAGCCACAGAGCTGCCATCCGCAAGCCATATTGGGTTTCTGGATCGCAGGATAGCCCTGCCAACCGAGACCTGTTCCTTAAGGGTAGGGACATCCCCAGGGCCACCAAGTCCCTGCAGCCCACCGTCCTGCTGCGTTCAATAAGCCACAGAGGAAACACAGCAACTGCTTGGGCTGCTTTGTTTGCACCTCCAAGTGACCTGAGTCTGGCACAGGCCCCAATAACTGCAGCATCTACACACGGCAATCATTAACAACTTAGCTTAATTACATCCTAATTTCTTTATGTGGAGCCTATGAGCAAGATTTCAATTAACTTTAACTGTATATAAGTTTAAGGCATCTCTATCATTCCATTAAGATGATTTGGGACAAGACAAACATAGATGTTAACATTCTATAAAGTATGAGATTTTTAATTAATTTTAACAAGAAATTAATTACCAAGTTATTTATAAAGGCTCATAAAATTAATTTTCTAGTCACAGAATATACTTTCTCTGCATTTGGGATGGGTTTGTTCTGCCTTTCAAACAAAACAGAGATCTTGAACCCCTTTTGATCTAATCTGGTCTTACCATGGACTCATAATCAGCAATTCTTATTAAAAAAAGCTTCAGAATCCTCAAATCAAAAACCCATCTAAGTACAAAGTCCTATTAAGGTTTTCGGTGAACATTTTTCTTAGCAAGTGAAATGCTAAATAAGGTTTAGCTCGGGCTGCAGCCTGTTTGACTGAACCAAAACTCTTCTTGCTGAGAGTAACAGCTGGAAATACACCAGACCCTTAAAATGAAGACCCTTTAAAGTCATGCTCTGCTATGGCCCATTACAGAGTCACCACATCCCTGAGATAGGGTTTAAAGCTCTGCTGGCACATAATTAAATAGGCATTTCCAAGTAAAGAATTCCATATGATAAAGCTGAAGATGAATCAGTCTGTAGAAGAGGATGTGTCCTGAGTCAAGACTTTGGATTCCCTTATTAAGCGGGCAGCTTGGCTCCAGGAAACGCCGGGTCAGGGTTTGCTGGCCATTAAAGCTGACCTGCTTGCTGGCTAGTTTTTAATTTTAAGCATGACTGCATACGCAGCAACAGCCTCCCATGTGCTGTAGCACTGTCCGCTGCTGTTCAGCCACCGGCCAGCTTTCCTGGCTGCAGAGCTGGCACTTGGAGGGATGCTCAGAGCCCGGGGGTGGCATCTCATGGGCCCCACACAGGGACAGCCATTGCCCACATGTAAAGCAGAGTCTGACTGCACCCACCTGCAGCTACATTTACAGGGACGTTTCTCAAACCATAGGTATGTTTGTTAGTCCCTGCAATCTCCCCACAGGAGGTTTCGAAAATGCCTAAAGGATCTCCTCCAGAGGAGCCAGACTTCTCTCTCTCTGCTACATGGCAGATGCACATGTACCACTGGGGTCGGTGCACTGAGAAGCCCCATCCCTGAATCTTCTTCACCTTCCCATACAGGCACCATGATAGAAGGGAATGGCCAGGCTTTCAGGTCAGAGGCTTGGTGCTGCCTTGTGGCAGCCATGCTAGCTGCCATCTCTGTAATTAGTGCCATTAGCGGGTTGCTATGGAAGTTTCCTCTCCCTGGAGAAGGTGTCAGGGCACTGCTCAGAGGAGAAGAGGAAATTAAGGAGGAGAAAGGGAAAATGCAGATGACTGAAGGAAAACCAACACTGCACTGCCCATCGAAACTGTCCCCAGAGCATTATCTCCTTGGCAAGAGCAGACCAAACACTTTAAAGTCAGGACTTATTGACTGTGTATTTTGTCTCCAGAGAAATGCTTGCCTTGGCATGACTAACACAACAAGCAAACCCAGCACAGCAGAAATGTCACCAAAGTCCCTCCCACACAGGACCTGTGATTATCATAAGTGAGCACTCTTAACCTGCTTCATCTTTAATTGATAGCTAGAGAAAGCCGGGAAGGAGGAGAAAACTCTGCTGAATTTCAGCATCATCTTGATTCTCAGTAAAATATGGCTTCTGAAAAGAAAAAAAAAAAAATCACCAGGCAAGTTCAATTCTCTTTGTACTACTGATTCCCAGTTTCCAAGCACTGGAAAGAAGCAGACCAAATCCCTCTCACGGCCATACCTGATGATTTGGGGGAGAGCGCAAACAAGACTGAGGGAGAGATTTAGTTCCCAGCCCACACCAACTGCTGCACTGGTGGGAAGAAGCAGCTGTGGGGGAGAAGCTGGAAACGAAAAGTCTTTAAATGGTTTTTGTTCCTCCAGAGTCGCAGGGGGTGAGAATCCATAGTCTAGATAAATCTGGATGTAAAATGAGCAGGGACCCAGCTGGAATCAGTTTAGTGATATAAAGACACATAGTCTTAATTAAGGGAATTGTGATTTGCCAATGAAATCCCAGCAGGGCGTCTGTCTGCCTGATCAAAGACTCGACTTTCTGATGGAATCTTAAGTGCATGAGCCATGAAATTACTTTTTGAAAAGGGAACATGCAGCACAAAGAGGCAGAGCAAGAGGGGAGAAGGTGGAGGTGAGGAGGGAGGAAGGGAGAGACAGGGAGCAGAACGGAGCTCCAAGTGGTGCTACTGGGAGCCTCCATCCCCCCCCTCCAAACAAAGCTAGAGGGGGGCAGGATGGAGAAAAAATGATGCCAAACTGCCAGCAGTCACATCTAAAAGCCTTACGCAGCCTGCTGAATAAAGACACATTCCTAATTTGCTCTTCAAAATTATTTTTAAAGCGCTTAGCAGAATTTGGGTGAAAATGGTCACTTTTCTTTCTAAGCAAGTTCCTTTTTCCCACCCCCATGCCCATCCTTATTTGCCACTAGACAGTCACCTTCCATTTTGGCTCAGAGCCTGATTTTCTAACCACCCAGAAATCAAAAAAAGCAAGGTTTTCTCCAAACATTTCCTTTATTTTTGTTGCAGCAACATGACAGATTTCCCTCCATTTTGTTGCAGAGGAATGAATCAATAAGAAATGCTTCAACTATCTGCTCCAAACAATATCAAGCTTTTTGGTGTACAGAGAAAGAGTTTTAGATCAAATCCCAAAGTAGGTAAATTCTGCACAATCTGGAATTATAATGCTGTGGGGCCCTAAAACACTGAAAGGTCTGTAAATCAAGACAGAAAGTGGACAGAAAAGACAAAATCTACCAGCTTCATTTATCACATCTGTACTGCATGAACAGTCCCACAGCACTCAATAAACTTCCAAAACCCCATCTCGTCATGTAGCAGACTCAGCACAAAGCTACACGGGATTAACCCAACACAGCCTTAGCTGTTTCTGAAGGTCTGGTGAGGCATCCAGAGGACGACACGTTTCCAAACATCTTACAGAGGTCTTGTCTCCTCTGACATTTAAATGGGTGTTTTTTAAAAAGCTCTCTTATTGCCAGACTGAAGCCCAATGTAGTATAGAAAGTATTATATCAGAAAAAGACAACTGTCACCTTGCCATGCTGTTTTCCTCAAAAGTGGCTAGAGCAAGTGCTTCAAAGGAAGAAATAAAATACCCATATACATCTGCTGTGCAGGGCAGGATTCCATTTAATGGACGAATAGTCCCAAGCAAACACACTCGCCTGTTCTACTGGTCAGGCAACAGCATGGGCCTCATAAATCACAATTCGTGTACTGACACCACGCCAGGATCTAAAGTAAAAGATAAAAGTGAGCAACCAAGCCCTATGAATTTCTAGCTGTGTTCAAAATATGCAGAGGAAAACAATGGATATGGCAAACTAAAAATAATGAAATGAAGATTAAACCAGTGTGGGAAAACACTCCATTTTCAAGCATCTCCAGCAATTTGTGTAGCAAAAAGCCTAAGGGTCTCTGACAAGTGGCTGCACAGCACAGAGTGCAGCTCTGATCCTAGCCAGTGGCTAAAGAAACACAGTGCCTTCACCGCTCCCAAGTTTGCTTGGCTCTTACTAATGTTGATCTAAAAGGAAAACAAACCTAAGCATCATTCACTGAGTCAGCTTTAAAGCTCTGCTTCGGGACTGTGCAACTCTTGAGAAAAGCTGCAGGTTGAACAAATAAATAAGTGGGTCAGAGAATTCAAACGTTTACCTGAATTCTCTCTTTCGACGTGTGGGTGTCTCCCTTCATGCTCTACTCAATAAGTGTCAGTCACCCAATTTATTTACTAAGGAATGGTTAGCTATGCAGCAGCTGCATACTGCCCAATTCTTGAGCCTAGTGGAGGATTCCACTAATCAAAGGTAGGCCTCCTGGGTGCGGGTGCTTTGCTTGCAATGGTGGAAGAACTTCTGAAGCTTGCATTGGTGGAAGAAATATTTTCCTCACTGCTTTTTCCCCCACAACATCTGCTATCACCAGGCTGCTCTCTGGGCAGTTTCAACACCGTGGGACAAAAAATCCTCCTTCCCTGCAGCTGTGGCCACCAGCTCCCGTTCACTCAACCAGCTTCTCGCTGCTCGATCTTTTCAAATCTCAAGCAAATGGATTTACTTTCTTGCTTCTTTTCTCTCTCGCCTGCCCCTCTTGCTGCGTGTTGGCTGCTCCTGTACTCTAAAATTTCAAAGAGCAAGTTTATATAAAAAGCACAGCTCAAAGTATAACAGAAAGTGTTTTCCAGGAGACTATAACAAAGAAATATGGTATTTTTAAGAAGGATTAACAGCCATTTCACATATGCAGCTTCTTTGAAGCACTTTCCTTCTCATTTATCAGACAGGCTTCACAGTGAAGCAGCAATTCACAAGCTTGGGTTTTCCAAGCAGGTTCTGTGCTGCGCTTGAGGGGCTAATTAGAAACACCAAAATACACTATTAATTTGTGTATCTTCAGTCGTAAACTGCTGGCTCTGCTATTTGTCCGTAAGCATGCTTAAGAGCTAGAGGGAAGTATCCCAATGTAACAACTCCACCAAGTTCTCATCTCAGTTGCTCATACTTTATTTTCCAAGCCAAAAAGCAGAAGGTCGGGGGGAAATCTGAGTTTCAGGATGCCTCGACAGACAGAATTCTCTGTGCCTCAAACTTATGTTTCTGGAACTTCAAGGTTTCTGACTCGGAAGCGCGCGGTACCGGCTGTTGAGCCATCACACAAGGCAGAGTGCTGCAGGTAGCTGGTTACTAACACCATGAGAGGTTAGATCCTGAGTAAGGGCAGATCAGTGTGGTTCAGGGGAGCTAGAGTGCTTTACAGCAGTCGAGCATCAGACTCATGACACAGTTAGATGTGTGTACATGTGTATGTGTGTGCTATTAATGCTGAAATAATGAGACTGCAGACTATGCAGTCTTTCAGAAGTTTCTTTGAAATGTCTCCTTTGGGATACTCTTCTGTATTTCCCTGAGAAACCTAAATGGCCAGGGTCTTGTAATGCCATGCCAAGTGGGCTTCAGCACTATAGGAGCAGATCAGCAGAAGGATGGTTTTCTAGTTAAGGCAAGGAATGAATACTTGGGAGAGTTGAGCCTTGCTCAGGCCTCCACCCAGGAAAGCACACTCTCGTTCCCTCCAACCCATAGTAGGAGGCTTGTCTCCTTTTCAATTGCTACAGTTACACCAGACCAAAACCAAACAGGAATGAGGTGCTCCTGCCCTTCATAGAGCTTTTTTCCTGCTTTCCTGGCTATATAAAATTTCCGAGTGCTTTTGCTTTCTCAGAAGAACTCTATCAGTTCAGACAGCAATTTTTCCTCTAAAGAAAAGGGGCTGCTTATAGAGAAGATCTGATCAACAGCCACTCCCTGCTCACAGCTTCTAGCTCTGCCAGAGTTCATACCTGTTTTGCTCATCTGTGTGGACCTCCTCTCCAGCAGATTCCCCCTTCGTTCCCTAGATAATGAAAAAGTCCTAACCCATCCCTCCCCACAAACACTCTGCTTAAAATCAGTGCTCATTGTAGTTAGTCCCCAGTTCTCAAAGGGCATTAATTGCTTTGGGCTTCACCTCAGAGCTGTTGAATTCTGATAATAACTGGTTTGCCTGGGCTTACTGCCTAAATAGCAGATAATTACAGCCCAAGAACAGCAAGGAGCATGCTGTCTTTCTGCCACAGCTGTCTGTCTATCTGGTTTGCTAGGCTTCTGTCCACCTGTCTCTAGGCAGTTGTTCTATTTCTACTTGACTTTCTTCTCCATGTCTCCTTCTCTCTCTTTTTTATATATTTTGATTTTCAATCTCTCTTTTTTGTCTTTTTCAGAGCTCTGGCATCTTTGATATCTTGTCGACATGGAACACAGCTACACATTCAGATATCCAAACATTTTATGCCCCCCCGAAGCAGCTCAGGATGTGACAGGTGAAACGTCAGAAACAATTACAGAAAGAGAGAGACTTTCCAGCCCCACGGGGGAACCATCCGGTCTGCATTCTGCGCTTCACCTCCCAGCTCCTCGGGAATGGGAGAGCTGAGCTGCTCCAGCACCCATCTAGAGAGACAAGTAGAAAGAGATACAAACATGCAGGCAAGATGTTGAAGGTTTGGGGGGCTAAAGGAGTGGTGTCCTGCGAGGGAAACCAGTTGGATCCTCATCTAGCTTCCTCTTCAGCTGTGATAAGACAGAGTCATCTCTCTGCATCCAAGACAAATGTGGCCTCATCAGAGGCAGTTTTCATATAACCTCATTGTGCTATTGTGACCATCTGCTCCCCCACCCTTGCCAGGCTCCTGTGGACCATGAGGATCACCGTACATTGACCAGGGAGCCAGGCACTGAAATAGAAACACAACACTACAAGCCAGAAGGGCAATGCAGGAATTCAGTCTCTGCTGTAGCCCACTGCACTGGAAACCCAGAAGGATAAAAAGAGCACAGAAGCCTATTGGGAAAGTGGGCTAAAACCCAGGGTTGGCATATTGGTTTGCACACCACTGTACAAGGCCCATGAAGGAGCAGAGACGTGTGTAGTGGAATATATCAACAGTACACGGCACTCACAAGAATGGAGGTGAAGAAACAACCATGAGAATAAAGGAATCACACAGGAATCAGTGGAGCAACGTCTGCAAGGTACAGCTGAGAGAAGGGTTGCCTTGGCACAGCTCTGTCACAGTATCTGAAGAATCACAGGACACCTGGGACTGTCAGACCTTGTTGTTCATACAGCCCGGAGCTCCCATACTAGTACTGCCACATGCTTTCTAGCGAAAGAGCTTATGGACCTTTCCATCCTCTCCTGGTTGCCTGAACAGTGCAGATGAGCAGCAGAAGGAGCCCTAAATACTGCTGCTGTCAGTGGAGAACTGCAGTGTGTTCATGTACTGTGACACATTCTAGGTATTTTCCGGACCAAGAGCAGCCTGAGGAGAAAGACTTGGGAGGGTGTTGTTTTATTCAACGTTAATACTGCATGTTATTTGCATTGAAGGCATGTACCATTCTGGCAGCATAGAAGGGATTTAGAGTCACTTCAGAATCATAGAATGGTTTGGGTTGGATGGGATTGGGTTTGGATCTGTCCCAAGATGGCACACAGAATAGTTGCCTGCAGGGGTTATCTGAGCCTTGGGTGACATGTTATAGTGGGAGGCATCCCTGCCCATGGCAGGCAGCTTGGAACTAGATTATCTTTAAGGTCTCTTCCAACCCAAACCATCCTATGATTCTATGATTTACATGAGGAGCCGGGTGGATTTTGAGAAGCTCAGTGTGGAGATCTCTCTCCCTCCCATTATTAATTTCCTCTTTGCAGGCCAAGAGGCCAGAGCCTGTCCCTGAGGGACCTGGCTGTTCTGCAGTGCCTCCTACCCCTCAAGAAAATTGTCACCTCCTCCACTGCCCTCCTGGACAAAGACCTCAGGAACACTGCTTTTTGCTGAGGCAGTAGAAGGAAGACCCACCACCAGCCCTTTCTTATGGCTGGTGTTGAGCCGCTGCCTCAGCTCTGGGAGGATGGGCCAGTTCACTCTGCACCAAGTAGGACCGAGCTATGCCCCAAAGGCTGGCACAGAGCAGGATGCAAGGTTAGCACTGACCATACAGCAGAGGTGCAGTTGTACTGGTGTTTCATAATGGGGTACTATGGGATACCACGTACCTCTGCAAGCGTGATGCCACTGCCATCTCACCTTGTCAGTCTTCACTAGTGCAAACAGAAAGGCTCCAGCGTGGGAACCCACAGGCATGTCAGGCGAAGTGAAATACCCATAGGGAGTCAGCCACCCACATGTGTTGCATATGTATTAGCCACCAAAGACCAGGAAACACAAGTGTTTGTTAAATAGGCAAATAGTGAAAGGAAAAACCAGCCCAAATCTTCCAAAATCTCTAAAAAAGTTGTCATTTAAATTCCCCATGAAAGTTCAGCTCCTAACTCCTCTCCTGCCTTCACCTCTACCTCTCATGCACGGCTTCTAAGCAGACAGCTGCTGCATTCTGGAAGGAGCAGCTTATCTCTGCCCTAAGAAATGATCTCACCCAGCTCTTGTCCCTGCCAACTGTACAAAATGGTTCTCCTGCACCTCTTGTTCCCCCTCTTTTCCTCCATAAAACTGATCCGGCAAATAATCTTTTTGCTTTCTGACAAAGAGCACTATCTTCCTCCGGTGTGTGTGCACCCTGCCAGATGGCAGGGTGAAACAACTATCTGCACAAGGAAGCATTCTGGCTCTCTATGCACGGGAAACAAGCCAAAAGGGAAAGGAAAAACACTTTCCAATGATGAGCCTCCTGACACAGACTGATGAAAATCCAGGAGACTGATAGTTCATCCTCTTCGCGCTTGTTCCTCATTTAATTTTTTCCTGTGCTATGACTTCTGGCAGCAGCAGACTGCCAATCAACAGAGGCTTGAGGAGAAGCAAAGCTAAAGGTCCAAGCTCCTCTGGACACTGAACTACCAGTGCTTGAGCTCCATGTCTTTGCTGTTGTTTGTGAGCCCACAGCTGTTTTTAAAACGGAGGAAGGAAAAGAGAACCTTTCTCACTCCAGCTTGACAGGCTTTCCCTGTAAATCATGCACCAATGTCTAAGGTGAGATGGAGGCTGCGTTTGACTGAATATTTGTTGCAATGTCATGGACAGTACTTCCTTGTTCCCTAACGTCACTTGGAATACCTGGGACATGACAGATGTATAATCACGTTCTTGTCGCAACACTGTGGTCCTTTGCTGCAGCTGTGATGACATGCATCATGTCTTCTATGTCTTCTGGTGAAAACAGCCCCAGCAGAGCCTGTATCATCATCCAACCTGACCGTAAAGACTTTACCTCAGATTCAGACCTGGATCCACAGTTTGCAGGAACAGGGATTGAAGTGATGCTGTTCATTATGTGTACAGCAACATCATTGATGTGACCTAAGGGTTGGCAACTCGGTACCCTCTGTGTCCTGATTTAACAACCTCCCAGTCAGATGCAGAAAATATTCCATATTTGAGACCCACCTTTAAAAATAAAGTTATGGTCTGTGTGTGTGTTCAGATATGACTTTTCCCTGTTGTTACTGAAAGAAATTCAGCTTGAAAGTCTCCTTCAGTTCACACAGCACCTAGGAGGACAAGGGTGGGTTGCTTTGGGAGTGCAGATCTCTGTATTCCTGGGCTGTCTGGAGAAGAAAACAGCCTGGCATCTTAAAAGTTTGAATGAGTCAACCTTTAACAGCCGTGAATGCAAAACAAAACAAGCCTGATGCCATTTTCTCCAGTGATGTGCCATGGCTTATTAGGAAGGGGTTATAAACTGCTTTCCAGTGAACTTGTTCTCAGAGAGATAAGCTGACTAGTGGGAAATCAATCACTATGAATTTTGATAGCAGCGCCTGCTGAAGTAATTACTTCAAACATCAATAATTCTGCTCACCTGCCTGTGCAGTTTTCAGTCATGCTGAAGGTTAGATTAACACCATGGAGCGCTGGGGACTTTGTTTTGTTTTTGTTTTCCCTATCCTTTTTCTTCTACTTCCTTAAATATTTTTTTTAAACACTGATGTAATTGAAATGTCATGTTGTCCATTCCTCTGTTTCTCTGTCTTTTCATCCAAGTCATCAACATGAGTTTGCTCTTATCAGTGAAACTGTCTCCACAATTCTGCATGTGCAGGAGCTGCTGCTGATCCTTCCTGTCAGACTTACCAAGTGTTGAATGCTCATGTCACATCTCTCCTCAGCTGTTCATGCCCGTGTTTAAGTTAATACGTATTTAGAGAGAAGGTCAAAACAACTTTGGTGCCAAATGCTCTTATAATCAAAGCATTGTTTCGGTTGGAAAAGACCTTTAAGATCACTGAGTCAAATCATTAACCCACCACTGCCAAGTCCACCATTAGACCATGTCCCCAGGTGCCACATCTACACATCTTTTAAATACCTCCAGCAATGGTGACTCAACAACTTCTCTGTGCAGCCAGTTCCAGTGCTTGAGAACCCTTTGGTGGAGAAATTTTTCCTAATATCCAATCTAAACCTCCCCTGGCACAACTTGAGACCATTTCCTCTTGTCCTATTGCTTGTTATTTGGGAGAAGAAACTGACACCCATCTCACTACAATCTCCTCTCCTGTAGCTGTAGAGAGTGATAAGGTCCGACACGCACCTCTCTCTATCCTCCTTTCAGGTAGCTGTAGAGAACTACCTAAAAGCTCTCTACAACTAAGAGCACGATAAGGTCCCCCCTCAGTCTCCTTTTCTCCAGACTAAACAACTCCAGGTCCCTCAGCTGTTCCTCATAAGACTTGTGCTCCAGACCCTTCATCAGCTTCATTGCCCTTCTCTGGACCCGCTCCAGCACCTCAAAGTCTCTCTTGTAGTGAGGGGCTCAGAACTGAACACAGGATTTGAGGTGTGGCCTCACCAGTGCCGAGTACAGAGGATGATCACTGCCCTGGCCCTGCTGGTCACACTATTGCTGATCCAGGCCAGTATGCCGTTGGCCTTCTTGGGTGCCTGGGCACAAGCTGCTCATGTTCAGCTCCATCAATCAGCACCTCCAGGTCCTTTTCTGCCCAGCAGATTTCCAGCCACTCTTCCCCAAGCCTGTAGCATTGCATGGGGTTGTTGTGGCCCAAATGCAGGACCCGGCACCTCGCCTTGTTGAGCCTCATACCATTGGCCACAGCCCATCGATCCAGCCTGCCCAGATCCCTCTGCAGAGCTTCCCTATCCTTCAGCAGATCAACACTCCCGCCCAACTTGGTATTGTCTGCAGACTTACTGAGATACCCTCGTACAGGTCATTGATAAAGGTATTAAACAGAACAGGCCCCAGTAATGAGCCCTGGGGAACACCACTTGTGACTGGCCACCAAGTGAATTTAACTTCATTCACCACCACTCTTTGGGCTCCTCCATCCAGACATTTTTTAACCAGTGGAGAGTAGACTTCTCCAAGCCATGAGCAGCCAGTTTCTCCAGGAGAATGCTGTGGGAACTGGTGTCAAAGGCTTTACTAAAATCCAGGTAGACAACATCCACAGCCTTTCACCCATCCACTAATTGAACTGAAGTCTCTCAGAGAGGCCTCTGTACAGTGTGATTTTAGCTCCCAAGCAGATAAGCGTGTCAGTTCAGGTTTTGCCACACAATACACAGGCTGCGTGCACAGACAATTCATAATTTAAAGCATATCTTACAAAAATTTTCGGGTGATACAACATCACCTAAAACATCCCTGACTCAAAATTAATTCTCCTTGAAAGCAAGAAAAGAATGATTGGTACAACATTTGTGTACATGCTTGCATGTTCAGCAGATGGTAAACTAAAGAGGGTATTACTCCACAGAGAGGCCAAATATTTCAGCCCGTTACTAAACACCACAATAAAATTATAACATTTTCCAAAATACGTATCATTTTCATTTTAAATATAATATATGATCTGGGTTTTGGACTACTGTGCTTCACAGACTGCAACCTCCTCTATTTGCCACATCTCCTAAGTTCCTGGATATCTCCTGCTGCCTTATGCTAAATATCCTCCAGGTCTCCCACTGCTGCCCCTTTTATACCCAAATTTCACGCAGTCCTAGTATTTCTGCTCTCTCTGCTGGAGCAGCAACATATTTATTACTATATTATTATTGTATTTCAGCTCCCAGCTATAGTAAATTCCATCCTGCTGTAACCCCTACCTCCATCTACCATTAGACAGCCTGGAATTCCCACCGACTTGGCAAATTTGACAGATTTGTTTATCAGCTCATCAGAACTGATGCGTGCATGGACTTATTGCCTGACTGCAATTGAAAGCTGGCAGAGATGCGGCAGGGGGTACTTTTCTCACTTTTCTTTCCTTATCTTTCTCCATCCTGTGTGGGGAACAAACAACACTGATTCTCCACAGCCTATTTATTTGTATGCAGGCTCCATTCTCATAAACAGCCCACTCCTCCAAAATCAAGCATTTAAAAAGTTCCTTTTCATGTCAGTTATACTGAGCTGTAAGGCCTAGCTTATAGAGATGTCCTTTGTTTATAACAGCAATTGATTGAATACACGTCATGCCTTTCAGCAGAGAAAGCCCTCCACAGACCCAATTTCAGATCCAAAAAGTGTCCTGCTGGCAATTGCACACATAAATCCAAGCAAGGAAAGAATAAAGACTAAAAGCAAGTGCTTTCCTGTCTGAATGACAATTCACACTCCCAGCAAAGGATGACATCCATCACTCTAGCACTACTTAGCTGATCACTGCAGCCATGGTGGGAAAGGGAGGGCAGGGCAGTGAAGAGCCTCAACACCATGGATAATCAGGACTTTTTCATGCAGGCTCCTTATTTATCACTTAGCTGAAGGCAGCCACAAGCGAATATAAAAACTGCACCTTTAGCTAAATTCTACTCCCATTATCTTAACACAGCTTTGCTGAAGTCAGGTAACCGAGAGCTGATTTTGGTCTGTATTGTCCATAATGACAAATCGATATTTGAAGGCCTCCTGTGAGAATGTCTGTTCAGTTTATTAACAGGAAAGTGCTCTTGGTTGATCTGACATTGTTTATCTCATTGTTATCAAAACTCCTCTGAAACGAACTGTTAGGATAAAGGAGGCCATCTCTGCAAAGCGCAAATGAAGTGAAGAAGAGGGAGGCTTTTAGCAGCTGAGGAGAAGGGGACTTCAGCACTACCCAGCCAGTGAACACCAGGTCGGCAGAATAGTTCCTAACTCCAGATTTTAAAACAGAGTTTACACTGCTCCAAAATACATTTTGGAATCTCAAAAATTTTCTTTCCTGTCTTTGACGTAGCAGGAATATTGCACAGAAAATGATCTGAGGTTTGTGATATTTGTTTAGTAACTTTACATAAACATGTTTAGTAGGGATCTGTGAAAGGGAGTGAAGAGGGGGGTGATTAAACCTCCAACAATGCCATTTACTTCATTTAATCAAGAGGGAAGAAGATGACAAAGACTTTCAGCTGAATCTGGAAAAGATATGTGAATGAGCACAAAAAAGGAGAAATGAAACTCAGTGCTGAAAAATGTGAGCTACCAGAAAGAGTCATTTGAACTCATTACACACATTACTGGCTTCTAAATTAACTATGAACTCCATGGACAGTTCAGTGTGCAACAAAGGCAATCTTCAGGACAAATTAAATATCAAGATGTATGAAGAAAAGAGCAAAGAAGAACACTTGAAATATTGTAATTTCATTAGAGCAATCCACGACATCCATGCATTGGGAAGAATTTAGTAAAAAAGGAAAGTATGACTGGAAGAAAAAAATCAGGGGGTTCAGCTCCAGAAAGAGTAATTGTTAGAACATTGGAAACACTGAGGAGGGAAAAAAGATTTTAAAGACTGAGAGATTCTCTGTTTAGAAGAATAAACTCCATTCTGGAGGGAAGAATAGCATGAAAACAAGAAATGGTGAAGAAAAATCAAATTAAGATATTATATTTATCTCCCTTCTTCCTATGAGATGATGATAAATTAATCACTGGATTGAAAAACGACAGTTGCCTGGAAACCCACTATCATGACCAGATTACAACCAATAAGAGCAACAAAAGGTCAGCACCTACTAATAATACCTTCGTGTACAGACCCACACACATACAAAGTCCACAGATACATACAAATACTCTTAAGGCTTCAAGACAAGGTATTTGAAGAAAATTTGAGTGAAACTGAGCGGGTCCAAAAGTTAGACAGGTAACATGACTGAAAAGTGGAAGAACTTCATAGAAGAAGTGTTAACTAGTCAAAATGCTAGCCTCACAGTCAAGAAAACTTACAGCCTTGGATAAGAAAACAATGCTTGGTTTGATGGCAAATAAAGCAGTAATTAGAAATAAAAGCAACATATGGCAAAATGTAAGGCAGCAGTTATAGGTGGCAGTCAATATAAATGAAAGTTATGAGGCTTAAGTAACGGATAAGGGAAGCTGAAAACATTAGGGGAAAGTGACTGGCTGACAGAGTTAAGAATGGCAAAAGGTAAGTGTCTGAAAATATTCTGAGAACAAAAGAAATCTGAAGAAAAGACAAAGCGTGATACTAGTTAAAAGTGGTAAAATTGTTAATGCCATGGTAGCAAAATGTCTTATAACCATTACTGTAGATATTTAATATACTTTACTGAGTTGGCAATGATTAATTCCATTAGTAAATAACATATTGGGCACCAGGGACAGGTTCTTCAGGCCAGACAGCCTATGTCCACAGTTCTTAAAAAGCTGTCTTACCGACATCCCAGGCCTCCTGATGTTAATTTTTAATATGTTACAGAATACCAAGGAACTCGTCATGACCAGGAGACTCCTAATGTTGAGTCAATAGTCTAAAAGGGCAGGGGAAGAAGGAAGGATTCTTGGCCTGACAATACTCCCAGGAAAGATCACAGAAATACTGAGTCACTATTAAATACTTAATTGGTACCAATAAAATTCATGCCAAGAAACACAGGATTATGGGGACAAAGTTTTTTGCAGCAATATAGTTTCATACTCTAATTAAATTAAAAACTTGCTTGACAAAGGTAAATGAATACCTAGAAGAATTTTGGCTTTTGTAGAGCTTGTGACTTACTAACTCATATCATTGTGATTTAAATTGCTTTATACATTAACAATAAAGTACCTATTCAATGGATTGAGGACTGTCTGAGGAATCTCAAAAAGGAACAATGAACAGGCAATCATCATTCAGTAGGAGGATTTGGTGTAAGGTTCTGCAGAGATCGTCGGTAAACAGAACATGATTTTACATCTCATCACTGATGTGGAAATAAATGCAAAATACTTGAGGTGAAGTTTGCAGAGATTGGTAGTGGAACAGACATAAAATAAAGTGAATCACTTCTAAATTATAGCTGTTCAAACTGAATATATTTTAATTCAGCCAGAGTAATATATCAAGGATCAAGGAACACAGACCACATCTACAAAGCAAGAGACTGCAACTGGGAAAACAGGGACCTTGAAGAAGATTAAAGTTCACTGTGGATAAGCACAGCTATGGAAAAATGGGTGAATGCTAGCTTGGGAAGTGAAGCAAGACACTTTCAAACTAGAAACAAGGCACAAATTACACTCCAAGTGTTTAACTACTGGAACAAACTACCAAGAGAAGCAGTAACTTCTCTATCTCTCAGTCTCTTTACATCAAGAGTTTATGCCTTTTCGGAAGATATGTTTTCACCAAACACAAATTATCAGCCTCCATACAAGTGGAAGTCAACAAAATTACATAGCCTGTGTCTACAGAAGGTCCCTCCATACAGTGTCTTGACTCTTCTGGCCTTGAGCTCTTTGACTTTGCAAAAGGAAACTTTTCAATGAACCTAAAAGGTAGCAAACTAAAAAATGTGAACAGGTGAGATTTTCAAATTCAGAATGTGGGAACTTTTGTCCACACACTGTTGGCTGACTATGCTATAAGCTGCTGAGTTCTTGGTCTCAGCAAGGATGCTACCTGCAAAGTCAGTGCTCCCCATGGTTCTGATCTCTTTGTGGGCTTCCAGGAAAACTGCTGGCTCTGTGCCCTCTCAGGTATGAGGGCAAAGAAGAGGTTAGTATGAAGAGGGGTGGGCAAGAGGGAAGAGTGGGGCTGCAGTGAGTTCCTGAAGCTGGCATGGTTCATCATGAGAACTCACATTGCCCTGTACTAACCTATTAGATCCACTTGGCAACCTTTATGCTGGTATTGGCCTCATCAGCATGGGGCAGCTGGGTTTCAGGAGTCCTATTTCATGATAGTGCTGAAGTAAACCAAGCCATTCCCAAGACTCTATCCTGCCAAGTCATGGGCAGTTTGTGGGCATGAAAACAATGCCAGGGAAGCCAGAGAAGTAAAACAATAATCAGAATGGAATTAATTGATGAAAAGATACGAAAGTAAGAGGACACCTTTCCCTCCTTACTCACTGGTTATACTTCTCCATTACATCTCATGTCTCTCATTCTCTCTCGAACACTTCTTCCTGTTCTTACCAGTCCCTGATAGATGTTTCTCTTTAGAAGCATTAATCTGCACAGATTCTCTCACTATGCCACTTCCTCTCTGCTTTCCTTCCACCCCAGCACAAAAGTATGACAAGAGGAAAGACCTCTCACCTCTACCTCTCCCCAGCACGAGTTTTTGTCAGCTTACGAATCACTGCCGGGTACACGACTCAAAGACAGAACAATTTACCTTCAAAGAGAAAGCCTTGTTCTGGCAAACCCAAAGTTTGTTTCCACCAGAAGATGTCCCCCAGGGGATGGAATTTAGCAAATCATATGCAGTGTAATATTAATTTTTGTGTGTTATTTCAAGCTGACATGCTGTCTGTTATATGACTGTTTTTTCCTAACAGGACTATTCCACTGGGAAGAAAATTAACTCTTAGTAAGCATTTCTCTCGTGCTCTGTCAGGTTCTCATTCTCTCTCTTCTTCAGTTTCCCTCATGTACTCCTTCCATCTGCCTTCCTCATACTCTTCCCTTATCTCTGTATTCTGCTTCCATCTTTCTTTTTCCTACCTGCATTCTTTTTCTTCACTTCTCTTATTCCTCCATCCTGCCTCTTTCCCCTCAGTTTCCTATTCTATACTTTCTTTCTTTTACTTTTTTCTTATTCTTCTATTTTGCCATTTTTTGACTGCTACCTCTCCTGGCCCACTCAATCCATTCCCTACAACCTGTACCCAGAGAAGTGCACGAGAATAATTCAAGGTATTTCTATAGCTACGGTGCCATAAGGAGAGCTAGTGAGCCTGTTTGGAAACCCAGCCAGCCAGCTTTATAGAGCCTTTAATGTGGCATGTTGTTCTGCAGGCCAGTAATTTCAGCTCCCACAGCCATAAAGGAACACAGAATAAAACCTCTGGCACCAGGTGTTCAGCATCTTTGAGGACCAAATGCAAGAGTCTGGCTGGGGCTACACAGTCCTTCAGGCTTTGAAATGGATATGCAGAAATGAGACTGTGCAGGATTCATTGTCCTTAACTTCAGGTGACTTTAGGGTACGTGTCTTGTCTAATCCTGCTGTATTTTTGTGCTATAGGCAATGGGAAGAGAGTGGGAGCGCTTCTGAAGAATGAATTATTCTATAATACATAGTTGTCTCACATGGGGTGGCTGTCAAGATAGCCTCAAAGCCAGCTTAAATTAGTAGCCTAACTTTCAGACAGTAAAAGCTAGGTGACATGAAACACCTAAGATAGAGGAGAAAATAGAAGGGGAAGTCTGCCTGAGAGCAGGAAAACGGCAGAAACTGGAGGAAAAGAAAGAATGTGGGAAAGCTACTTTGTTTACTAGTGGACAGACCAAATAAAATCTTTGCTAAACAAGCAGTACATCAAAGCCAGAGTTGCAGACAAGCCGAAGCCCCACAGCTCACATTGATTTTTCCCATGTTTCAGACTGCTCAGCTTTTCTAGAAGCCAGAACCCTAACATCTCTCCTGAGCTGGGGACTAATCTAAGAGACTTGCCTTTCAGGGCTAATGCTCTGGACATGTCACCCCCAAAATGCTGACTTCATTACATTTTGCACCTAACTGCTACTGAGGAAAACACTGGAGTGAAAGAAGAGAGAATTAACACTAACAGGTCTTACAGAAAACTGGTCAATATCTGAGAAATCTGTCTCAGGCTATTTCCCTCACACCATTTTCAATGACTATAATTTAATCTCCTGACATCACAGACTGTCAAGTCCCGGAAGGGAGTGCATGTGCACACACACATGCTTGTGTGTCTGGCTGCTGAAGCATCAGCAATTTAGCTCTAGAGATGTATGCAGCAAATTACCTCTTGCCAGGACTGGGAAGCACAGCGTCCTTTTCTGGGGGGATCAGTGCTGCCTACCGCAGCTGGCGGGATTTGGCATCTTCATGTGTTTATCCACTGTGTATGAAGACAAAGGATTTAAATCATCAAACATGGAGTGAAGTTGAGTGCAGTGCTGCTTAGCCAGTGTTACAGTCTGCTCAGATTAGTGTTCAAATGTTCTTTACCAGGCAGGGTGCACGAGAAGCACATAGGATATAGGGTGAATAGCAGGAGATGGAAATTTCAATGAAATTAAGGAAGGAGAAGGCAAACATAAACCTACGGTATAGGCTACCAATAGTTCATGAATAATCAAGGCCTTCCATGTGCAATACATGCCAAGTCATTGCAAAATTGGTGGGGTTTATAAATGGCTTCAACCAAAACTAGTGCATAGGAATGATTTTCACTTGGTTTTTGAAAGTGAGGAACCAAAGAAGAGTAGCATGGTATTAAAAACGTCAACTCTGACTTAGAAACAGCATGCCTACATACTGGCTGTATCAAGCCTTTTGGATATGCATAAGATATTTGGGACCTACAGCCTCCAAAGCTCCAGATCCTGGCTTGAGGATGGCTGGGAAGAGAGCTCAACAAAGATACCTCCTTCAGTTCTTTTGGTCTACAGAGTATTTGCCGCACAATACCTGAGGTGTTAAGAATCAAACCCCTTGTGAAGTATAAAATGTATCTACAGAAAGAAAAGACAAACAGCTTCCAGACTGAACATTTTCATGATGAAAAGGGAATGTAAAATACAAACCAGAGTGTGGGTTTTGTGGCTTTTCTTGTTTGGTTGGTTTGGTTTGTTACTTCGCTTGTGGAAAGAAGCTTCAAAATAGCCTGTGGGCTAGTAAATCAGTGCAGCCCTTTGCCCAGGGGTGCTTTTGATTTGGTTCCTGTGCCTAGCCTCTAAGCTATGCTGCCTTTTCACTGGTCTCTGACAAGTCAGAACAATAAGCTTTTTGAGCTGGTTTCTTTAGGACATCCTAGCAAGAGAACCTCAACCCTGGAATTCATCTTCTTCCTTGGCCCTGCCCAACTGGAATTTGATCAGCATTCATTTATATGATTTATGAGGAATTCTGGAAATCTGATTTTAGCATATGGAGAAGGTAATTTTCATTTTCTAATACTAGCTGGTGCGTATAACTGTGCTATTCCTACCATAGACTTACTGATCAAAACCAAGTGACTTTTCTGTAATTGAATATTAATCCTTGCTTGTGACTTTATTATGTTCTCATGGGTTTTCTGCCATTAAGGAGATTGGATTGGAGATACTTTAGAAAACAAAACAATAAAATGAATTATTTGAATCATGGATGCCTCTAACTACTCTGTGGCTACATGTAATCTCTTAAGTTAACACTGAAACATTAATATGACATTTCTGTCTTTTAATTCAGTGTTAATAAGTTTGTATAGGAAATAGTATTGGTTAAGAAAAAACAGTGTTCTAAGGAAATGCAATGGCTGGAAAATACCTAAAAGGAAGGAAGGAGGGTAGGACAGTAAACATTTGCCTCACAGGCAGTGGGCACGTGCAGAAGCACACACGTGCACAAGCCCAGAAACACATAGAATTGTTTAGGTTGGAAAAGACTCTTTAGATCATTGAGTCCAACCATTAATCCAGCACTGCCAAATCCACCACTAAACCATGTCCCAAAGTGCCACATCTACACGTCTTTTAAATACCTCCAGAGATAGTGACTCCCCCACTTCCCTGGGCAGCCTGTTCCAGTGCTTGACAACCCTTTGGTGGAGAAATTTGTCCTTATATCCAGTTTAAACCTCCCCTGGCACAACTTGCGGCCATTTCCTCTTGTCTTGTTACTTGGGAGAAGAGATCAACACCCACCTCCCTCCAACCTCCTTTCAGGTACTTGTAGAGAGCGATAAGGTCCCCCCGAGCCTCCTTTCCTCCAGATTGAACAACCCCAGTTCTTTCAGCTGCTCCTCAAAAGACTTGCAAGACCTCCATTCCAAGTTTAATTTGTATTTCAGAGGAAGTGGTGAATGCAAACAGTAGCAGTGATTTTTCTGTTAAATGTGCCTTCCTGAAAAAAAATGGTACCAACGATGAACAAATGTAAAAGGGAAAAGGAAAAAAGAGACATTGTTCAGCTGGATCACCTTGCTGGCTGACAGGAGCCAAATCAATGTATATGTGCTGATAATTTCATGTTTTGTGGCATTTTTTCCCCGTTTTTCTTTTTCTCTCTCAATTTTAAGGTGAGGAGTGATGCATGCTCTAGCAGCTATGATGACAGCAAAAGGTGTTGTCAGCAGCCAGACAAGCCCCCACACAGCCAGCAACTGCCTTTGCACTGTGTCATCACCCCCACACTCACCAGCCAGTTCCAATAGACAAGGATAAGTTACTTCTAACATGTCAAGGGACACGTTAATTAATTAATAACACATAATCTGTACCAATGTGCTGATTAAAACACACCTCCACTGCAACCTTTAAAAAAACATGACTCAACTCAGAACTTGCCAAGTCTCATCCTCCAACTCATCCCAGTCACCTCCAGTGAAGAGGAAATAAAGATCTACCATTCCAAGCAATGGGATCTTTTCCCTGATGTACAGCTTCAGACAGGTGTTTTAGCAGCAGGAAGGACCATTAACACAATTCTTCTTTCTTCCTCACCCATGTTGTATATGCATGTCCTACTATAAATATAGGCAATAAAGTAGGATTCTGACCCTTCAGATTTCCCCACTTTGTACCCAATTATATTTCTCTTGGAGCTAATGGAAAATGAAATTGCTACAGAACAAATAACCCAGAAGGGCAGGTGCTTTTTGAAGCCTGATAGAAAGTGAAAAATTGGTGTTGGGGGGGAAAGTAGGGGTGGAGCAGGAGCAGACAGAAGGAAGCTGAGCAGGTGACCCCTAAGGGGAAGGAAGCAAGAATAGAAGCAGGATGAAAAGACTGAAAAGCAGGGTGGAAAGTGCTGTTAATGAAGACAAAACTGATGGAAAAGGGGTGTCAATACAGAAAGCAACACTTGCAGGTGGCATTCAGGGCAAACAGAGCAGAAGGCAGGCACGGATTTATCTGGAGAGGCTGAAGGGACTGAAATTTCTTTGGATCTACTTCCCTCTGTGCCTTTCCTTCCAAGTAAAACTACTGGTTGTGGGCCAATCTCTTGAGTATCTTGTCACAGATGCACTGACATGACTGAACAAGACCTCTCCCCACCCTTCATTCAGGTCAGGGGGAGGAATAGGAGGAGGCAGAAAGGGAAGAGGTGACACAGAAAATGGAGCAGACATGGGAAAAAAGCAAAGAAGGAAAACAGGATGATAGAGTGACAAAGCTATTATACTCAGATACAGAGCACTTCACTCAGAAAAGTAGGTAATTTGGGGTTCTTCAATAGAATGATTAAGGAAAGATAAGGACTATTACCTAATCTAATTTATTTAATAGGGAAAACTGAAAAAGCTAAATAGGATGGCTAAATAAGGAAAATCAAAAAGGTTTGTGCATAAGGTATCCTTTGCACAGCAGGATCACAGAGGATGCTAGTCAGGTACCTGGAGCCCACCATGCGATATCATGGGGGACAGACCTCAAAATGCTCTGCATACAAGGTGATCATCTAAAAAACACATGGAGAGTGCAAAAGGCAAGCAATGGGTGCTGCAGGATAAGAGAAATTCCCCAGAGGGACACAAGTAGTTGCGTGTATGTCTGCATGATTTTTTTCTTCTACCAAGTGCAGTTAAGCAAATATTTAGAAACAATGGGATGAAAATGAGCATAATAAAAAACTGGAGTGATTTCCTTGGAAGCTGTTCTGACTCTGAAGCCTGTCTCTGACCCAGGCAGAAGCTCCCTTGCTTCCATATCGACATTTAAACTCGAGTAAAGACTGTATTTGAGGAAACAATAGTGAAACCTGTATTACCCAGGGAAAGGACATGCAGTGATCACTGGCTTTTAAAGAGGAACCTCCTAGATCTTGCTACTTCAGTGCTGATTGGCACCATCTCCCTCTCCTCCTCTCACACACAGGCTCATGAATGATGTTGAGGCTATTAATCAGCACCAAGTCCCCAGAGCACCTTCTGCTCTGGAATGCCACTGATGAACAGATGGGATTTTTGGCAATAAGTGACCTGGCATGAAAATGAACAGAGGAGGAGAGTACTAGAGGGGAGGGGAGGGGGAGCTGCTTGAAACTCTCCATTTAAAAGAATAGAGCAAAAGAGATTTTTCTTCTCTGCTGATATCATATTCCAATCTACAGTCATATAAGGAATTACCAGAAGCCCCTGTGCACATCAACACAAGCCAATTTTCTTCCTTAAATGCCTGGTATACCTACATTTGGGTAGACGTAGCTAATTTGGGTAATGCTAGCACCTACCTACAGCAGCTCAATATGTGTTGACTAAAAAATGTTTACTCAGCCTGTTAGGTAGGTTTTGCAGCTCATGCTGATGACAGGCAGATGCCATGCTAGGAAGACCCTAACTGGCTATTTTAAGCTAGTATGGCCACATCTGTATGAACGGCAGCAGTGGCAGCCTAGAAAAAAATGCCTGACTCAAGCAAAGTCTTTTGAAGCCTATTGTTCATTGCCCAGACAGCCTTCCCACTGACAATGCCAAAGTTCACATGCAGGAGGTGTGGGTTCACAAATCCTTCAGGCATGCAATGGGATAAAAAACCTCAAGAAGGGTTTCCACTATAGGAATTACAGGAATTAGTATCACCATGAGGGTAAAGAAGATTCAGTCCCTACAGGTCAATGAACACTCAGTTTTAACTCTGTAAAGCTCACTGGTGGTAGTAGAAGCTGAGAGGACACTTCCAGGTTACAATCTGCACCTTTAGAGTGCTACAAGGCTGAAAATCAGTTACACATCTTGGATTACAATGTGAATGCAATACTTGAAACAACAACAAAGACTATTTATCTGACTCATATTTCTTCTTTTTCTTTTTTTGAGAAATCTTACATCTTGTTGCAGTTACTAAATTAAAAACACAAAAGCAGAACAGAGTTAGTCTGGCAACAAAGCAGTCTGTGTGCAGGGAGCCTAGGAGACGAGCACCTGCTCAGGGATCATTAGTGAATGGAAATGGAAATACTTCACTGCCCCACGCTCCCACTTCACATGCACTTTGAAGAGACATGTGGTGCATTGTTTGGTGATGCACATGGCACAGTAATGCTTCTTTCTATAGTTCATGTCACACAAGGCTCTCAAAACAGTTTACAAATGCTAACAAATGAAGTCTTGTCTCTACAACATCAGTATTATCACCTCTCTTTATTTTATCATGTCTCGCAACTTCACTTGTTCTATGTTCTATGAGAAGCCCTGATTTTCAGAAGCCAACTTATATGCAATATCTGTAGCTATAGAATTGGTCAGGGCTTGGTGAAAATCAAGTCTTATGATTCAAAAATCCGAGGGTAATCAAAAAACAGTTTCCACTTAAGAAAAACAAAAAACCCCCAAAACTCAACATTGCTTCTTAAGTCAATTCTCTTATTGCATGACTGGCTTCTGATTTCTAATTCCTGGGCTGGTAAATTGGAACATTTTTCCATTAATGGGCAAGTACTCTTATCCCTAGCTGGCAGATCAGAAAATTACAAGGCAGCACTAAACCTGGCTACAGTCTAAGTGAGTTTTCAACACAGCTAAATTCCTGTTACATACTGCAGGGTTGAACTGTGCCTGTAAAAAGGGCAAATGATGCATTTAAGAACGAAGCGTGGGCAAAGTCTGAAGTAAAATCCAACTGTCTTACTCTCAGCCCGGTGTGTCAACTAATAAACATGCTTTTGTCTAAAAAAAAATCCTATTTTTAAACAAAAATCTGCAAGCCCACCTGCAGAGCTATTTGAGAAAAGAAAAACCTAGTAAAAAACATTGGACCTTCTCATCTAATTAGAGAGCTGAAGAAGAAAAGTACATTTTTAGAGCTCTTTGAAGATACTGACTCCTATTTAGATGGCGATAAACTAGGAAAGGCTTCCTAGCCGCAGCAGCAGCAAGAACAGGAGCAACAGTTAAAGACCTTCATGCTGTGAGCCAGTTCAAAAACCAGAAGCAGACAACAGCAGAAGTAGGGAGCTGCCGGGAGCTAAGGAGTTAAGTAGATTTAATTCCCATTCATTACACATCCTTAAAAAGTCATTATAGATACATGTGTGGCATAGCTGGGACCCGAAGACCTTTTGTTTAGCTTGCAGCATAGGACACGAGATGGAGCCCACACTGTGTTGTTCAGTGCCTGCTGAACAGGATGATATGAGCAGTGAGAAGGTTGCACATCATTCTACAGTGAGTAGATGGCTACTGGCTTTTCACAGACAATACCTGGCTGTACAAACAAAGCAAGAATCATACACTGTCCCCTGCCTTGTCTTTCTGTCCACCTCCATCCCTCTTCTCCCTGCATGGGACTGAAAGCTGGAAATCTGGAGGAACAGAGCAATTAGTTCACACCACCTAAACATGAAGGAAAAGAAAAAGCAGAACTAAACTTAACTAAATGCAAAAAATAAAAAAGCTCTCCCTAAAAAAGCTTCACAAATAAAGAAGCCTTTGCAGGCAATTTAATTTCAACACCTGTCTGAAGGGAATAAGAGGAATAGATGGCGTTAAGGTCCATAAAGCAGATTATAAACAGTTACACAAGAGCAACACCATATATCGTAACATGCAATTTTATAGAGGCCTTCAAATGAAAATAAAACACTGGGTAGTTGGGGCTCTCTTACGTGCCCGCAAAAAGTCAGGAAAGAATCAGGAATTCATAAAGTGCAGAGGAGAAAGAAGGCACAAGAGAAAAAAAGCTAGTAAATGTTTTATTTTAAAATACCATTTTATTTGTTTCAAAAATAATTTAGTGGGTGACTTCAATTTATTTCCTGGCTAAACAAACAAGCCAGGCTTCTATGAGCTCTCTTCAACGCGTAGCTGTTAAATAACAGAAAACACCCCCTTGAGTAATATGTAATCAAAGCAGGAAATAGGGAGGGATTTTAAAAACAAAATACCCTACATAAATTAGTTACTGGCCAGCTCTCAGATGTCTTCTTTTATCTTTTTAACTGTGGGGAAGAGAAGGGGTGAAAGAGATAAATAAAATAGGAACAAAATTAGAGAAAACAATGTTTTGCCCTTCCTTGTATCTGACAGGACAAGAGCAGAAGTTTTTCTTGGAGGGCGAAGGTCTGGGGAGATAGCTATGACATATGGGTGTGCAAACCCAGGAAACCAGAGGTCCTCAAACTTCCCATGATGGCGGAGCTTGACCTCACATACCCTGCATTGATCTGCTGGCTTTTCCACACATAAAAGATGATCAGACTGAAACTAGGAAAGCTCACCCAGGGGATTCTGCCACTAAGCCACTTCTGTTTGCTCCCAGATCAGCACATACGGTAAGCAAACTTGCCAGAGCAACAGGAACACTACGGCTGGACTCACTGCACGTGCCTCTCATGCTTGCTGCTGTAGTGGGGATGTTCACAAATCCCGCCTCCTCACAAACCAGAGCTGAATCCATGAGAAGGACCATTGAGTTTATGCCAGATAAGGAGGACCTTTACAGACTGTAAAAAACTCTGTGCGAGTATGGAGTACCCCTCCCAAAGAACCTATAGCTTCCTGGGATGTCACCATTGTTACCAACACTACACATATCATCCACAAAAAACTGTGCAAAGTCACTTGAGGACAGAGCCTGAGCTCTTCTGATCCCAGAAGCATAAACCCTCACAAACTGAGCCAAAGAAGCTTTCCCTGAGTGAGACCTACAGAACCACAAATAAGCAGTTTAGCCTCTCTGCAGTAGTTAGTAGCACCTACTGGCACTTCATTACAAATGCATTACTGGCTGTAAAATGGTGAGAGGCTGACACAAGCACACTGCTTTATTACCCTGGGCTGCGTGACCTCTCCATCACCAGAAGCATTGGAGGGAATTGCAATGGGAGAGCCAAAGGTTTCTGAGGACATGACAGGATGAAGAGGACTCTTACAACAAAGAGTTGTTGTAAGTTGTAGAGTCATTCCTTCTTGGACTTCTCCTTGTCCCCATTTACTCAGGGGTGCTAACAACGATGTGTCACCAGGAGGGGCCCCATCCCCACAGCACTCCAGGATGTGCACTATTTCACCTGGTGGCTTTATCTCCTCTGTGCAATCCCCAGTCTGCACACCCCTCAGAGCAGAGGCCTTTCCTGATACCTCTGTGAAGAGCCATGTATGCCTATAGTACAGTACCAGCATAGTGCTGGCACTGACACTGGATGACTGAGGAAAGACCAGAACCATGCCGGTACTTTAAGTTGACACCTGCTTGTCCTGGTGCTTCTTCTCTGATGCAGTTTCATTAACTGCAAATCCCAGTACTGCTGAGCTTTCCGCTGGCATGGGAGCACTCTGCAAAACCTGCCTCTCAGGGCCCTTTGAAGAGACAAGGAGCAGATGTAGGAAAAGGACATTATTTCCTAGAGGAAATGTTAACCCTCAGCTGCTTCTGAATGTAGTGAAGGAAATGAAATACAGGGCACTGACTATGGCCATCTGGAACATGTGGACTGGGTTAATGGGAACAGAAGCCCTCCATGCATGTAAGGAATAAAATCTGTCCTGCAACTGAACAGTTTCACAAACTGAATCCCTTTTTAAGAAAGTATGTTTATCATTCTCCCTTTCCACAATGGAAAACAATAGTCTGTCTTCTTTTCTCTCTTCCTTTCAGCTTCTCTTTCTCTCCCTCCCTGATGGCTGTTTTATGCCTATGTGGACCACATTCCTATCTACTGTAAAATCTGCTGACTGCAAAAGAGAATGTTGAGCAGAAATACAACTGGCACCAAGTGCCAATTCCCTCATTTCCTCCACTGTTTCCTTCTCTCCATGAGTCAAGCTCTTGCTCCCTGCTTCCACACATGCACACAACATGGCACAGCACAGTTTTACATAAAAGAAACGTTTTGTTAAAGCAGCCCGAATTCTAAGTGATTTCCTACTCCAGCTTTTACCCTAACGCTACTCGCTTGTGTAGCCTTCCTCCAGGTAGTTTCAAAATAACACCACTTTCTAACTGTATCATATGGCTGACAAGGGATAGCTAGCCATAGGTCATGCTCAGACAAATTCCAGCAAAGTCTTAGTCTCTTCAAAGAAACATTTGAGAACCTTTTATTAACACTGCTTTCATTAAGCTATATATTCCTCAAATAACAGGAAACATTTGCCAAGGAGGCAAAAGACAAGACCAGCAGCCTAGCTGAGGTCTAAATCCCCACTGCTTTACTCTGGGTTATAATTTTGAAGCCTTCATGTACCTTTTTCAACTAACTACCTTTATGCACCTAGTAACTATGATTAATTTCCTTTCTTTAATTCTAACCACCCAGCTCAGTATTCCCAAATGCACTTCTATAGGAATAATTTTGCAATGACAAATCTGTCCTTTTGTTGTTCATGTCATTTCATCTTTCACAGATGCCAGTCCTCAATATCATATGGAAGATAAATTATCATCTCCCAGGAGTCCATAAGAATGGAGCCAAGAAGCTTATTCACTTGAGACCTTGTTTATCTCATGGTGAGCAATGCATAGCAAGGAGGGACTAATGCAATCTGGGACAAACTCAGTATTCATTAGGTGACAGTAATGACCCTCACTCCTTCAACAGAAGCATACAGGTGCCATGGGTTAGTGTTGCTTTACTCATGTCCTTTATTTCAAAAGAGATAATGCTGGCGAAGAGCACTGTCCTGACAGCCTTAGAAATAGAAGCCCACCATCTACATATCACAGGTAACACAGGAAAGCAACAGCAGTGATAAAATGTCTGGAAAACATGACTAAGGGGATCAGACTTTGAAGGGAATTCAGGGTACTAGTCTCCAGGAAGCTGAAAGGAGATACAGCAGTCTTCAAACATGTGAAAGGTGACTGCAGAATGTCAGGCTATAAGCAGTTCTCCTTGTTCACAGGAGGACAAGAAACAAGTTTGAATCAATTGTAGTGAGCAAGCTGTGTATTCAACCTTAGGAAACTGTCTGCAGTGGGGGCTTACATGGGAACAGGGCGTCTAGGCTGACTGTAGAGCTTCCGGGGCAGAAAAAATCATGCAGACATCTGGCAGAATGGGTGTGAGTGTGGCTGGTCCTGCCTCTGTGCAGGGTGATGGCCTGCCTTGCCAGTGGAGATCTGATCCAGGCTTTTTCCCTGTGACTCTCAGATGCCATCATTACAACTTTTGCCTTGCCAATGTGCTTGTACCCTCAGCTGGAGAGGCCAACACCAAAGTTGTCCATACAATTCAGTCTATGGTTACACAGCTCAAAGCGCCAGAAGAATTGCTAGCCAGTGCAATTTGCACTTTAGTGTTGTTGGCATCTGTCTATTTGTGAAAGAACTGAGATCAACTAATGCACAATATGGCAAGCGATCATTACAAAAAGCCTGAAACAAAACAGAAGCCAAAGGAATCACTTCCCCTAAAATGGCTCATAATGCAACAAGGAAGTGCTAAAGCGCACCTGGACTCCAGGGGCATTCAATCCACACTTTGACCCAACAAAAATGCTGTGCACAGCTGAGAGAGAGACTTGCCAAGAACTTCTCTGAACCTGACTGTAGCCTTATCATAATCCTGGTAACTCCAGAAAGCTCTGAACTGCACTTGGTGACTACGGGCCATAGTCCTTCCCTTTTGATTATGTTCCTTGTGCCTGAAATATAAGTACCTACAAGCCAGAAACTAAGTTTTATCCCAGTTGCTTGGTTACACAGACTTGCTGGTCCCTTTCCTCTACTGAAGTAGTTGGAGAGACTTTAGTGATCACTTGCAGCTGGAGGAGCAGTGGTTGGCAGTGGAACAACTGGGTACCCCTGCCCAAGTGTTGTGGAGTGTGTAATGGAAAAAGAACTGATGAGAACACTGAAAAAAAGACCAATCTGTTGGAGCTCCCATTTGATTCCAGAAACGTTGCCATCATCCTCAACAAAGTAAAAAACTGCCTTTATTTCCACCAGTGCCACCATCATCCCTGCTGTGATTGGCACTGGGACTCAGTGCTCCTGGAAGCAGAGTGGTAGGATCTCTGGCCAAAATTCCTCTGGCTTCCTGATACTATGCTCTGCCTTCTGACCACAATGCGTTGGGAGAAACAGGAGGAAAACAGAAAGATGCTGGTGTCAGTGACAATGGTCTCTTTGCCGAGAATGATGAAAAATAGAGATAGCACTGATACATCATGACTGTGGTGATGATTATATTGCCTAGAGTTAAACAGAGAAGGGAATAAATCAGTCTTCTGCCACTGACAGGCATGACAAAAGGAGTTTGTAAAGCACATATAAGTAGCACTCAATTTTCCATTCTATTTCTCCTCTTCTGAATTCCCCCACCTCTGAAGTTGTCTGTAAGTGCGAAGAGAAGTGGTTGTCTCCACTCAAGGATAAGCTGACAAAGCTAATTTGCTTTACTTGCTCCCAAATCCCTGATTCATCAACTGCATCTTAAAAGGCAGTTACTAAGCCACTGGTCTAACTAAGACATTATTGTTATTAAAGCAGAGTCTTTGGCATTGTGGTGCAGATTAGCATAACAGCATCACACCCTGTGGGGGCATTAAAACAACTGCTTTTATCGTTCCAGTTTAGGTCTTCAGAGATGGAAGCCTCTGATTGTGAAACTGCTCTCAAAAGTCTCATTGATGTTATCCTGCTGTGTCCTATTAGGATGAACCAAACTCCAAAGACCAAATTTGTGATAATACTGAAAAGATTCAGCATGTCCTAGCTCTCTTAAAATGTTAAATCATTTACAACTAAAGGTTTTCTAGTTCTGTAAATACATTCCATCACAAAATAATGATCTGGTTAGTTGTGGTGACTTACAGCAGGCAAGAAGTGAATATATAAGTGGTTGGTCCTGCACTTTGTAAACTGCCTAAAATGCAAACTGAAATTATTCTTGTACACAACTCAAGAGAGTAAGTTCCAAATCAGCATTTTTTCAATTACTAAATAGCTATATATTCTGCACACACATGCCATCATTATTATTTTTTTGCGAAGAATAGAAATTCCCTCCTCTGAGTGCATGCATGTGAGGATCCCTGCTACACAGTGAGACTGAGAGTTCCCTGATTACAGGAGGGACCAACTCTATGGAAATGCCCTAACTAAACCATTCAATGGGGGAAGGAGGCTCAGCTCCAGTTCTTTCTAGGGAAAAGGTCATTAGAAAGGCATGGTCTACTTTAATCACCTGCAAGTAGACTTCTTGGTTTGTGAACATATTGGGCAATGGCATGACATGAGTTGGCTCTGTCTAGCTCTATATAGATCCAACCAACTCACCAGCACTGGTAACCATCATGCAAATACACTGTCCTGCTTCCAAGCCAAGGCTGAACGGTGCATGCTCAGCACCCATTTATTATGTACGTAGCTCAAAATAAGATTTTCTCTGCCCTGTCACTTGTGTAGAGGATCCTTTCTTTCTGTGCGAAACACGTCTCTGCTGGTGAAGCAACCAAGAAACCTTTAACCATAGAAGTTCGCCTGCAGGATGAGGCCAGTCCTAACTGCCTTCCCAAGACTCACTATCCTCTTTTTAGGCAACTCTTCTGTCTCAGTTGCCCTGGGAATTCCTGCCCAGAGGTGGGATATCCACGAACAAGCTTCCTGTTTTGTTGGGTCTGCACATCGATAAGCACTGGCTGGTCCCTGGGTAGCAGATATTGAGCAGGACAGGCCAACAAGTTTGGTTAAAGACACCCAAGCTGTTTCTGGAGCTGTTTTCTGTTGAGTGGAAACTGTAGTATGGTCTGTGGTTTTCCATACCTGGAACTCATGTTAAACAAGTTTTCAGTATACAGTTAGCATTGATACATTGGTGCAATTAGTAGAGTAAGCTTTCAGTACTGTTCTCAGACTATTTTAGCCGTATCCTCTTCAAAACAAATAGTTCTTTTTCAGGCCAGACCAATATGAAAGAGAATCAGGCCCTTCAATGTAGGGATTTCTCTTGAAGACTGGCTCTTGGACCTTGCTAAGTTTAAGTGGTTAAGAATAGCAGCCACAACATTTCTAACTCTGGCCTGGGGACTCCCTTTCCATCGCAGTGCTCCACTTCTCAGTGCTAGAGTGAATATCAGTTCTATTCCTGGCCTTTGAGTGAGTGTCCCAAAAACACTGAATTCCAGCTATGACACTGCTGTACAGGGTAGCAAACTCTGGCGCACAGGTTCCCCAGAGATGTGCCACAAACCATGCATGTCTTGCTGAGCATCAGCTCTTTGTTTGCCAAGAGCTGCCTGTTCACAGAGTGCCCACCTAAAAATACATCGCATGCCCTCTAAAAATTACCTTTTTCCTCGTTAGGCAATTGCTGCTGCTGTCACAATGAAATAGTGCATTCTTCAGCAACCGGGGGAGCTCGTGCAGGATGACAAATTGGAAGGAGGAGCACGCAAGACACACTCTCTACATTAAAATATGGTGTAAATCCTATTTGCACTTATGTAGCTGAAATACATGTTTTCATGTTTTGACTTTGCCAAAGAAACCATGAGCAGCTCCAGTTTGCATGGGCACCTTGCAGCCCTAACAATTAGCTCTCAAAAAAGAGCCACGGAGGCAAAGAGGCAGTCGTCCTGCCCCTTTCTTCAGCTGTCCTGGAGACAGCCTAAGTATACCTAAGAAGCTTCCTTAAGAAACTACATCTCACAGACCAGCAGCAGATCTACCACACGATACTCCTAATGTACCTCTGTAACCTAAAATCCATGATCAAAACAACAAATACTGGCCTGTGGTGTCAGCTCTCCAGCTCTCCAACTACTCTCCAGCCACCACACACAGCCTTGATATGAAGGTAGAATAAAATATGAGGTGGGAAGTTGAGAATATCAAAAGGAAACATGAGAGGATGTTATGCAAGGCAAGGCTCTTTGAAAATATGCTGAAGGACTGAGTGTGAAATAAGAAAGGTTTTCAGCTTCCCACTGTGCAACTTCTCTCTCTTGCCCTGCAAAGGGAACTCAGTAGGGACTGACCCAAGCTGGGTAATTTCCATCCTATTGCCTGCACAGCTCTCTCCTACAGTCTGGCAAATGATCTTTATTGTAGCCTTGCAAAAATAATGACAAATGATAAACAACTGCAACGAGACGAAGCAGCGAAACATTGAATTCCTGCGAAGTGCGGTAGGCAGCACTAGCTGGAAAAAGGGCTTTGCAAAAGGAAGCCAAACAGAGAAGACCACGGACAGAGAGCTGAGTGGGGCAGGTGAGTTGGGTCGAAAGAGTTAAGGAAGGCACATGGCATCTGAAAATGGAGCAAAAAGAGCTGGGTAGGAGGCAGTAGAACAAGAGCAGGGCTGAGACAGCCACACAGTCCAATTCACTGAAATGGTAGCTACAGTAGCATAAACCTGAGCAGTAATGGAGTGGTGAGTCAGTGCCTTGTAATTAGCCCTAATTGGCAACATAGCTAAAGGAGGAAGGGGGGATAAATAGCAAAGCAAATTCTGTCCTATTTTCACTGATGTAAATCTGAAATTTATAGTTTTAGAATTCATCTTATCAGTGGCTTGTTCAGAAACACTAAATGAACCCTATACTGTATAGGCATAAGGTTTTTCTAACCACATGGAGAATCCTACAGGCTTGCCATTTTCTTTTTACAGTACGGCCGTTTTCAGATCTTCAGGATTAATATCATGGGAGTTTCCTTATTTCTAGTAGTATTGCAGGAAGCATTCCAACTAGAAAGGAAGTTATTTCTCATGGTACAACACAACCACTAAAACGCAGCACCAAATTATTTTCCATTCAATACAACCTATTTATTTGACAAGTTAAATGTTTCAATACAAGTTGAGAACTGTATTGTTTGAAGACAGATAGATTTCAGTGGGGAATTTTCATCAACAGCTACATTACAGAAATGAGATGGCCCTGTAAAGTCAGGACACTGGCCTCTGGGAACCTGAATTCACACATTAACTGAGCACAATGAGTTTGATAATTTCATTCCCGGCCCAGAACAACATCAATACATCTCACAAACACACATTCTTATCCAATGTGAATGGCAACTTCTCCTCAAGACCTATGAGTGGAGCACAGAAGCAGTTGCTGCAAGTGAAATTGCCTGGCCAATTTATTATGCTTGCAATGGGGTCTTTCATCTGTCTACCACATGGTAGCAGTATCAGTGATACCACCTCTGTTCCCTAGCTAATTTAATGAGAACTAAATACGGTCATGATGTGCTTGCCAAAGAGACACCTTTCATCCCTAACTGGTGATGAGGCCATTCAATCTCTATGATACCTCATCGAAAATTAACTTCAGTCAATGTTCTGCTATCAGGAGAAATAGGGGAGAGGTTGGGTTATCCAAGATAACATAAGATTAGTCTTGCTAAATCAATCAGGAATGTGATACAGAAACATCCTGGGGTCCCTGTATGGAGCCAGCTTAAGTCCAAATAGACTTATTAACTCCAGTTGAATGTTATCCCTCCTGGACTAGATTACTTGCCACACAGCCTCTGAAGCAGGGTGTACCTCTATTATGCTCCATAGTGTTCCTGGTGCCAGGAATCCTTGTACCAGGCAGAGAACGGAGCCTCTTCACGCTTTCAGCATCTGCATGCCTGGAGTGGCTGGAGCTTCTAAAATCAGTTGGATTCACAACTGTTCCACGCAGAGCTAGTCTCCTGCCACCACTCCCTTCTTACTCACTAACCCCAAGTCTAAGAACAGGTCAGACACACCAAGTGATTGCACTCTTGGTGGAGATGACATGGCCCTGGGTGTAATGCAGCTTCATGCACACAGCACTGTGCTTCACTTAATAACCTTTCTGGGTTCAGGCTTTCTCTACATCCAAACAATGGACAACCAGCAAACCAGAAAAAACATTCATACATGTTCACCCTGTATTTTGCAGCAACAGAGGTAGGCTGGGCTTTCCCAGCCACTGAACTCACAAGGGGAAACGGGAGCCTTTCCAAACCACTCCATCAGTGCTGACAGACTCACAAACAACACCTGACAAAAGGCAAAGGTGAGCCCAAACTTCTCGCAAAAGTGGAGAGAGAAGCAGAAATGATGAGGACGTAACGGTGGAATTTATCTCTTAGAAAGTGGAAAAATCAGCACAGTGCGTTCCTTGCTGTCAAGCTCATCAGCGCTGGGAAGGTATCTGTTCCAGAGATGCTACCCAAAGGCATTTATCTCACAGTTATGAGTACAAGCCAGTAGCCTATATTTGGATGACAGTTTCTTACAAAAAATCCACCCCATCGTAGTAGAAGGGCAGAGCAGAGATGTGAGGGGAAGGAAAGGAATGGGAGAAACAGAGCAAGGGAGGCAAGCGAAGGGGCAAGGACAGAGATCAGGGACTCATTGTTTCACTCCTACACTTCCCATTTGGAATGACAAAAAAGTGGGAAATTTTTTATTATTTTTTTTTTTTAACTCTTCTATCAATTATTCTTCTTAAAGACTTAAAGCCTTCAAAAACTCAACGGGCTCAGTAGTGCAGGCCACCTGCTGAGCCAGACTGACACACAAAATTGACCTCCAAGTGTACAGGTTATTTACAAACTAATGGAGGCAGCAAGCAATTCCACTGCTGCGAGGGCTCTTTGCAGCAAGAGGCAGATCAGAAGATATCACAGGCTGATTTAACAGATCATCAAAAGCCAGCGATTGAGTTATGTCAGACATCAATCTCACTCCTCAGTCAGTCTCTATTACAGAAGAACAGTTATAGAAGGACGTCTGTGAAGATGGCTGAGAAAGACCTGCATTTCAAAGCAGTGGGTGAGTCAAGGTGGAGAAGTTATACTTGTGACTCACCATAAAACAAAACTGCTCAGGTGGCATCACTGACTAACCAAGGCACAAGGGGAGGCAGGAGAGTGGGGTGGTGAGGAGAGCAGTGCTTAACTGCTCTTTGGATTTCTATCAGTATGTAAATGATTTCCTTCTCCTTTATTAAAGACTAAACAATGTCTTTAGAAGGACTTGTAATGGGGTCTTTTGCTGGAGAAAAGGGAAACAATTCCATTTGAAACCCATCATCCTTTCTAATTCTCATTAAAACGAGAACAGATGTCAATAACAAATGCATCTCTGTCTCTTAAAAATACTAATTTCCTGCTTGGGCTGAAGCCTGGGAGATAACAAATGTTCTTAACTGCTACCGGACAGTGAAGCTCAGAGGAAGGCCTTGGGGAGGATTAGACACCAAATGTCACCCACCCTGATTATCTCCCCACCACCGGCTGCTGCGGAGAGCTGCAGAGAAAAGGTTGGGATTGGGATTCCTAGGGGTGGGTAGGAAAAAGCGGACAAGGGAACGCAAAAACAAAGACCTCAAACAGATTAAGGAGGTCTTTCCTCAATCCAAATACGGTGTTTTGATGGGATTTGAGCTAATCCTATCAGAAATTATGAAAGAGGAAAATTAGAGCCATTTGAAGGCCTGGGAAAACAGGGTAAAGCATTGAAGGCTTTTGCTTCTGACCTTCTATATTTAACCTTCTTGTACAACAATTGCCTCGTCTCCTTGGTCTTTTAGAGACAGGGCCTACAGGGTGGCTAAAATGACGTGTATTAATGCAGCATTTACTTTGTATGCTACCAATCAGCTACTGTAAATGCCCACTCAGAGATGGGCAGGGGTGGGAATCGAAACAGGAGAAGCAGGTTTTGGACAAGTGCATTTGGCTGAAGCTGTGGGTGAAAAGATTTTGCAACTCCAAGTTCCTCCTAACCCTGACAGCACAAGACAGAAGCAGCATACATGTAAAATACATGTGGTTTTAAAAAAAGGCAAAACAAACTGAACATCAAGAACTTCTTTAGAGTAACATGAAATCTACGATAAAGTAAAGAAGAGATAAAAGATAAACACAGCCTTTTCTGCCTCCCTCCCTCCTCTTCCCCCAAACACACCTGACAGGAAGAGGCAGGTAACAGACTTTGTCAGCTCCTGATCCGCACGCTCGGTTTTGATGGCAGAGAGAGAAATTAGAAATTCAGCTCTCGCCCACCTCCAGCCACCCACTGGAGTTGAAAGTGATAGTTCATATTAAAATGATGATACTTCCTTTTAGCCTCCAGGAGGGGGTGGAGAGTTTTGGGGGTGGGAAGAACAATTTCACACAGTCTTTTATTCTTTTTTTTTTTTTCTTTTGGACCAAGTGTGAGACAAAAAAAATCGTATTTGTTTTGCTGTGTTGTGAAAGGTGTGGAAATAATCATTCCATGAGATAAGTAAAGAGCTGCCTCCCCCTTTCCATCAAAGCTACTACACCCACAGCCCGCGAAGAGCAGAAACCAGTGGGAATTGGGTTATGGGAGTGCGAAGGGCAGGAATACCCTGTTTTTAATTCAGAAGTCGTTGTCTCCAGCAGTCTTTTGCCTTTCTTGTCCCTGCTGGTCTCCATGGCAACAGCAGCCCGGCAGAAGCATCCTTTTTTCCTCAGCTCCAACACAGACAAATGCAACCAGGGGTCGAAAGCAGCCCTTGCTTTCAGGAAAGCAAGAAAACACGCTGTCTTCCTTCCTCCTGCTTTCCACTGCCGTCCTCTTTTCTGATTTTCTATTTTCTCTGGTGCATTGAGGCGGGAGCTAACCTATCACACTTGGTTTTCTTTGCAAAACAGCAGAGAGAAATGTGGTTTACTTCCAGGCACCTCTCCAGACAGCCTGATCAGCCATATTGCCTGCAAGTTGCAATGTTTCTGAGAGACACATCAAGAGAAACCCAGGCCGGGACAGTGGGCTCCAGCCTGGCTGCCAGGACACATGTGCCACGCAAGACACTGTGGGGGGGCTGCCCAAGCAGCACCCACACTGGATTTAAGAATAAAAGCAGGGGAGGGCTCTGATGAGCCATTAATAAGAGCTGCAATTGTTATTTGTTGCCTTGTTATTTAAATATCTCATTTGAAAACCCAGGAAGCTCAATTGACATTGTCCAAATTTACAACAGAAATTTATTATTCCCTATTATCCTTCTGCATTTCTTCTACTGAAAACATTTCAGGTATCTGGTCAAAAAGCAAAAGCACTACTGGAAAACCTATTCCAGGGATGAGTCAGTCGTGCAGCAGATAGCAGCAATGTTCATTGAGCAAAAAGTCCCACACTACTTGGACAATACTCAGAAAGAATGCATTAGCCATAATCAGAATCAGTTTGCAAACACAAATGAGCCATATTCACTGAATATTTTATCTGGAGCAAAAAATTCTCCCACTTCTTTTTCTGATTTCTTTAGGTTTGACAATAAGCTTTGTGTAAGACTGCAGAGACATAAAGATAAATGGCTAAGTGGCTCAGTGTTTTCTGAACACCTCTGTCACCACAGGGTACTCATGAATATAAATATAAGGGAACAACACTAGTCCTACATCCAAAACACATCACCGTGTGCTGTATGCTGTTCAGCATCTTGCTCTATCTCAAAGATACCTGGGAGAGACAAGGGTGGTTAAATTGCTCCCTTTTTTCTCTGCCCCTTCCCTCTCATTTCCACTTTGCCTTTTATAAACTCACCAGCCGCCTTAATCCCTACCAAAGCCAATTTTGAGTTGGTGCTACGGAGAAGGCTGGAGTCAGAAGATATGTCTAAATCTGCCCTGGCTCCAAGGCTGAGCTGTTTTCTTTCCCACCCTAGATCCTTGCTTCCATCGCAGGGGTGGGCAGAAGGAGCTGGGGGTTGGGAGAGCCTCAGGCCAACAAACTGTCACTCGTCTGCATGATGGGGAACCACCCCCAGGCATCAGGAGACTAAAAACTGAAACAAACATTTTTAACACTGTCACCACACATGCTGGGAGGCTCTGTTGCCAAGAAGCATGGTACCTGACGGCATCCCGGTGTCTGGTTCCTTGCTGGAGAGCAAAGTGCTTAAATGCTTCTGAAATGTCTCCTGCCCTCTCCCCTTTCTGGGAAGCAAGATACTGCCAGCTGCCTCTCCTCATCCTCTCCTCAACTCCAGATGTGCTCCAGAGAGGACACTGCTCTCCCACATCAAAGAGAGGAAAGCTGTTGGAAATATGAATGTGGTCTTTAAGCGGCTGTGGGCCCTACCCACACTTGCTCCATTCCCACACATTCCACCCTCTCCAAAACTTGTTTTCACATGACAGAACCACTCCTACTCCACTTCCACAGGTCCCGCGTAGTCTTAGCTTCCACCTGCCTCCCCCTTGCTTCCTCTCTGTCTCCACTCACCCAACCCACTCCTGTTCCACTTCTATGCATCATCCCACTTCTAGTGTGGGGAAGGGTTGACAACCTTAATGCTGAGCTATTGCAGACTCTCTGTGCTCCCCTCCCTTCTCTCTTTCCAACCCTGCACCTGTTTATATTGATGATATACTTTAATCTCCCCTTAAGTACTGTCTTGATGGCCTGTTTCTCTAACAAGCATGCATAACTGCTGATTTTGATTACCCGCCTGGTCTCTGCTTCACAAGCAACCATTACCGCAGAGACTGTGAGAGCATTTTGGAAAAGCTTTAAAAGAGCCAGTATTTCCTCAGCACAGAAGGCACTGCATGAAACCTCAGAGGTACCTTTACAGCATTAAAGACCGGACCACCCCAAAGCTAGCATGGGTTTTCAGGTTTTGGGTAAGGGCAGTGATGCTGTTAAAGAAAGTAAAACATAGTTTTGTTTCCCCAAGATAACCAATATCAAACAAAACCAAGGTGGGATGAAAGGGGACACAAAGGATAAGAAGGAGCTGACAGGATCTTATTCCATCCTTACACAGCTATGTTTGTGCACGCTACACTGAGGTACATATTTCATGTGTGTGGATTTCGACTGACATCTAGCATACCAGTTAATAACCTCAAGAACAGGAAAGCCTTGGATGTTTGGTCAGTAAAGCTTTCACTCGTAGGCATCCTCAATCAAACTGCAATGAAAACAGATGTCAATTTATCTCAGAAAGTCTTATTGTAAGAGACACTTGAGATATCCTGAGAGGGTGTACTGAAAGACAGGAACACACACAAACACACACGGTGTCACCTTCTGCTTTTAAACAATCACAGTGGTAGGATGGAGGTTTTAAATCGTCCTGCTGTTGAAGGGAGAGGTGAGCTGACTGGAATGAGCTTGACCCAGGAGATGAATTTAGAATTAGAAGCCAAGAATAATGTGTCTTTTCTCCTGATTTCCAAAGTAGAAAACAAGGTGGAGAATGAAGAAAGAGGGAGGCTGGAAGAGAAGTGGAGTATATAATTGCCTAATTAACAGGATTTTCTCCACTGATTATAATCACTTTCAAATTAAAGAGGGTTTAACTGCATCATAACCAAAATTTTTCTTCTGCTTTTTTTGCATCAGAGAATTGCCAGCAGTGTCAATAGGACTGCTGCAAGGTTGGAGCTCCAGTGACTGAGCTCTCATTAGTGACCTAGGGACAAATTTTCACAGCTGGCCTAACCTGGAAGGACTCCAGTGAAGTCAGCAGATTAAATACGACCTGAAGACTCATTTGCCTACTGTGCTGTGGAAGAGGGAAAGTGGAAATGCAAATCTTATCTGGGTTGTCTGGCAGCCTCCAAGAACGTTCGATCAAACTGCAAAAAGTATTTCAGCAATTAGTTTGGAGAAAGATCTCAGCAAACCTTACTGAGTTGTTATGCTGTGAGATGGGAGAAAGGGACATGCTTTTCAAGGCCAGAGCTCAAACTTCATGAGATGAAAATTTCATGTTATGCTCCAAATTCCAGCATTTCCATGCATGTTCCTTTGCTGCCTCAAACTGGTATTTGGGCTGCCAAACATTGGATTAATTGCATAGTCACCCACCATTTATTTTTGTAAGTGCTCCAACTTTGCACGCATTACCTTTCAAGCCTGGTCTGACATTGCTTATTTGCTTATTTTTTCAACTGTAAGCAGGTAACACTGACAAATCTCTTCAAAAATGTGTCTTTGTGAAACTTAGCTTAGTTTTGGAAAAATTAAAAAGTGTTCTGAAAACAGGATGACATTTCTTTGCACCAAATCTCTGACCACTTCAAAGTGGAGAAGAGCCCCCTTGGATACACCTGATATCCATGAAAGGGTCAGTACAGAAGACGATCTGCTTGTCCTAGGTCATTTTTTTTCTTGTGATGGCCACAGAAAGATCCAATGATTGCTCTTTTCCTGCTGAGGAGAGGCACTGGGCGCTTTAAATTAAAATCTTTATGAGGGAAATGGACTTTCATCATTTAGACGTGAAATGACCTTACACTGCAAAATGAAGAGCCGTCTTTAAATAACAAACTGATGGCTCCCTGTGGAAAACATAATGCCATACACCGGATCTTTCTCTTCCTTTGAGAAACTATCACAAACATTATTAACTTCCCAGCAGAAAAGAAAATTACCTTAGGAAGATATACTCATATGTCTCTATACTTTATAATAAAAATGCACCTGTATGTATATTTTTTACAACACCACAATGTATAGCAGGTTGCCCACCTAAGCACTTATGTTAGAAAAATATAAGAACACATGAAGACACACATATATGCCATACAGCTTAAATATGGATATCATACATGCAAAATTTTTACCTAAAACTCTGACACCTACAAGCACAGACTCGGACATACCTATAGGTGTGTAAGTAACATACATTCCCGTTTCTGAAATATATACCTTACCCTAACAACCAGCAAATGTAAGGGTAAAGTTCTACATGCTTATACAATAATACATTTGCGCTCCTGCCTACACAGACCTCTGTAGTACACCGTGTTGTGATCACACAGCTGCAAGGTGAGTTAGCATCATTATGCTGTGTGTGCCAGGCCACAGGCAGACATATGTAGCATTACATTCCTACAATGCCATGCAAGGATTCTGTGCCCTTTGCTAACACACGCAGATGCAAACAATCCCCAGAGAGTAAAAGAAAGGTGCTACAAATAAGAAATCTCTTCAGGTTACCTAACCCATTCTCTGCTACTGTAGCATGATTTCCTCTAGATTCCTTCGTCCTTATGTTGTAGATCACCAACAGGCTCATCTGACCATACACACAGATGCAAAGCACCTGTGAGAAGCACTGGGAGCCCACAAACGTGAAAAAGCTGAGAGCACCTACCAGCCCTGACAGAAGGTGATATACAGAAGTACACCACCTATGTCTCACATATAGCATTTCCCCTAGGAATAGAGAGATATGATAAACGCCTGACCCCAGTCTCTCTGGGGAGCTGAAATGACGTCTCTAGCTGCCTGTTTATCACCTCCAGTCCTTGACAACATTGGCAAGGCCATCCATATTGCTGACATTTTTCTCTGCCCTCCCCTTACTCTCACCCTTGCTTGCTATGGCCGGGTAGTCCTGCTAATGTTGCCATTTACAAGAGCAGCTGTGACAGTAGTGCTGATCAGGCATTTCTACACTACCATTATCGATTCAACAGGCGTACGAAAAGCCGAGGGGTGCTCACGGTTTTTCTGTGCACTTGCAAAAAGGAGGGAGAGTCGCAGAGCACAGAGCAGCCTCCCCCTGTGCCAATCCACCCGGCTCGCTGTGCCTCCCGAGCATGCACCATACCCAGGCTCGCCCTGGATGCTGAACACGTCTGCCAACCTCATCAGCAGCTTGGCCCTTTGCCATAAATCAATAAGTTCTCTTTAGAATTCCACCTTCCAAAAATATTTACTGTACATAATTTAATATAATACTCTCCTGGATAAAGAGCTGACATGTTTAATTACCTGGCTCAAGTGCTTTCCTTCTACAGAATACTGTACGCCCAGCCAGGAACGCAGACAAACACACAGCAGATCATTTAATCTGTTGGGACCTTCAGGTGGGAGAAATTTCAGACTAGAGACTCTCCTCTGACAGTGCCCTCCCACTGCAGGTGAGTTTGGGTTTCATCCTAGGAAGGGGCAGCATCCTGCCCACACAGCTTGAATAGGCTCTTTTTTGCCTTGCCAACACCTGAAGGGTTTTTGGGAAAGGAAGAGGTGCTGAAAAGAAAGTCCATATCTCAATCAGCTCAGCAGATCACTGTTGCCATTGATTTGATGGTAGAACTATCTGTCCTGGAGGGACTTCTTGATCCAACAGCACAGCAGTTGTATCGCTCACGACTGCTTTGTAGATATTAGACTGGACAATAGGAAAAATCTCTTCACCGGAAGGACGATCAGGCATTGGAACAGGCTGCCCAGGGAAGTGGTGGAATCGCTGTCCCTGGAAGTGTTCAAAAACCGTGTAAAGGAGGCCCTTAGTGACATGGTTTAGTGGTGGACTTGGCAGTCCTGGGGTAAAGGTTGGACTTGATGACCTTAAAGGTCTTTTCCAACCTAGTTGATTCTATATGAGTGTCCAGGACCTTTGTTCATAGGGCAGCCTAATTATACAGAAACAATCCACCATTTTTAACTCACAACTTTTAGAGCATAGTTCTGTTTGTAAAGATTTATTTTTTCTAAACCCCCATTTGCCCTTTGTTTTGGTCTTCCATTTTAGCATGTACACACTGCTATTTGTCTAATATGGCACCACCACTAACTGGGGCCTTGGTTTAGCCTTTCTGCAGTCTCCTTATGAATACACAACCCAAATGGGGAATTTTCATTTCAAGGTCAAGTTCTTTATCGCTTATTCCATGCTGCCTGCTGCAAGTTGCATAATCTCAGTGAAAGGTGTGGTAGCAATCTGGTATGGACTGCTGAACATAGGCACATGAAGTAAAGGTGGCATGTGAATGCAAGGATACTCCTCGGAGTCTCAGCAAGTACAGTTCACACAGCTTTGTGCAGACTTTGACTTTTGAATACCCAAAAGCTCAAAAAATTAGGAAAACTCATGAGTGCACACATATATAAATTAACTCACATTCAGATTTCTAGGAATGAAAATACCCCATTTTGCATATGCTGCTGAGAAGTTCTAAGCAACTTCTGCCAACTATTTCCCTTTGGTGACCAGACAAAATGGCAACTCTGCACCAAAAGCCAGAACCAAAATCAACTGAAGCTTAGTCTAAGTATGTTGCAAGAAGTTGTTCTTTTTTCCCCTCCATGATACATGTCAGCAAAGTTTTCCCGAGAAATATGCACATCCAGGTCTAATAGGTTTGTTTTCATGAAGAGGTCCCAATCAAGGAACATCACTGCCCTAGTTTAATTTACACCAGCTGAAACATTTGGGGCTTTTTCAATGACAAAATATTTCTCTGAGGCTTATTGCTATAATGAATAAAATTTTCTCTACAGTTGCCAGTAACAAGCAATCCAAGGGTACAAGTGTTTGAAATGAAAAGTTGAGTATAGATATTTTCAAACCTGTTCCTTTGTATCTTAATGAAGCTTGTTCAGCAATTCAGAATGGTAAAACATCCTGGACTGGTTTTGGGTTTTTGAAAATACAGTCAACTTATTCCTTCAGCTAGCGTGATGTACATCCCTTATTTGAAGCAGGACCTAACCTTAATCTAGTTCTCGTAAGAACCCTTTTACCTAACCCTCAGTGACTTCTGATCTCACTCGGTTAAAGCCTGACGATCACTTCCAAGTGAAAATCAAAACCTACTTCTACAGAGGCAGACATGTATTTTGAGCAGAAAGGTATAAATTTAGACCCCAAATGTTTTCACAGTAAGGATTTTGTCAGATTTTCAGACCTGGGAAATTTACCCCCTCTCTTGGTAATTAAGGTAGGTTCGTAACAACATTTGGGGTTTTTTTGTTTCGTTGCTATAGGGTTTGTTGCAGCAAGGCAAGTCTTGGTAGATCAGATTGGTCTCTAGCTTGAACACAGTCTAAATCAAAATATTAGTGAAAGTCTCCCTGCCTCCTGTGTCTCTGAGGAAAGCAGTGTCTCACACAGTACTGTGATGGATCTGACACCTCGTGTGCAGTGCTGCTGTGGAGCTGCACTGGGTTCAATGTTGTCACGTGTGACATCCCATGGTGATGAAAACAAAGCTGTGAACAAGAGTCACTATGGAGCTCTTGAAATGAAGGAAGGTGGAAGAATTTGGAACCCTTTCTGCTAAAAGCAGAAACCTGAAACCTTCAGAATGACATATCTCCGAAACAGATACAGAACCTCATGTTACATGCTCTATCCAGTCATGCACCGTGCAATTTTTCTACACGTAATAATAGATCACTGTCAGTGTACCTCAGTCTTCATCTGCAGTGTTTTCTGCTATTCTTGTCCCCAGACTGTCTTACGCAGAGGCTGCCTATCACACCAAATTTTCTGCTAGGGAAAAACATCTCACATGTAAAAATAGCTTTGAACCAAATATCATTTTTCTGGCCAGTTCCACGGGGCTCAGAGAATACAAATCGAGAACAAGCATTTGGATTTCACAGCTGAGGTTAAAAAATCCTTCTATCCAAGCACTGTAAAAATCTAGATTCAGATCTGTTGCCTCCAGATCTTCTCTGATGACCAGGTCTACAGAAAAAAACACAGATTCGTTTTGCTTGTGACCTAACAGCAGTCACTGAAAGCAGAGTGGTTTTTTGTTGCCTTCAGAGGTCTGAATCATGCTATAAAACAGATCTAAGATGTAGCCAGTGTATTCACCACTCTTTAATCACATATCCTTGTTGCTGGTCTCCCTTTACGAGAAGAGAGCTTTGCTCTTCCATGACATGCTGCATACCAGCTCCCTGTTTTTCACACAGGCTAACTCCTACTCTCCCCAGGAATAGCTTATCAGAGTCTCTGGCATTGTTTAGCTGGCTATAAACCAGCAAGCAACTTCTGTCTCCATGGTGAATGATTCTTTGTCATCTTTTTCTCAAAGCTTTCTAATTAGACATCCTGTAATTTGCAGCTTTTCTATAACGTATTTGCAGTGGGGAGGGGTGTGTGCGCGCGTGGAGAATAAAAATTAAAATGTGGCAGTGAATCAGCAGTCTGTAAATAATTGCAATAAATAAACAAACAATTATTTTTCATAAATGAGACATGGACGGGATCTTCCTTTCAGGCAAGCAGCTGGTCATTTTATTGCTTCATCCTTATATCCCCAAAGCCAATCTGCTGTAACAAAGAACAACTTCAGTTTCTACCTATTCTCAATATTATGGGATGACACGTCTGATTTTGGTGATCTGTCCCACTGTCTGTGAGTGAAGAAAAGAATGGATGCAGAGAAAGTGAGAGCACAATAAAATAACACACCATTTAAGGGAACGTTCACCTCCAGTTTAGCATTTCTTCTCTAGTCAAGAGCTGCTCAAAATCTGTTAGCATTTACTAGACATCTAGCATCCTTTGTGAAATGAACTGCTGATTTCACCTGGTTCCTGCTGGACAGGTATTCACCTCACAAAAGCAATTTTTACAGCATGTGTAACTTACTAGGCCATGATACAAGCCAAAATAAAAAACGAGCTAAAAAAAAAACCTTGGGGGGAGGGGGAGGGTTAGTGGGACAGAGGAGAAAAGGGAAAAACAGAACTAGTGATTCACATGACCGCTTTTCCCACTAAAGATCCACACAGCTGAACTGCTTATGGCTGTGTCCCCATCCTCCCCGTGACTACTTAGGCACCCAAAACATGGAGACCTGAACACTGTCATGACCTTTTTTGACAGAGCTCCTGGGCTGCACCAAGGCAGTGAAGAGTGCACTGCCTGGCATGCCTCTTTGGGAGTTTCCAAACATGAAGCTACTTTGAAACTTAGACCTTCCCCATGGCATATGCACTCCTGACAGAGGAATACTTCCTACTATCCAAATGAAAGATTGAGGTTTAGTCATTCCTTATTCAAAGCAATGAATAAGCTCTCTACCACTGCCTTCTGGTAACATCAAAATTAATGTTTTTCTATACATTCCATAGGCTTGTACATATATCATATATGCTCTCTTAAACTTACTTGATGTCTCTAGGAATACTGCAATGAAAAACTGAAATTTCATCAGAGTTTCACTCATTCCCTGGCTGAAGCTGCAAACCCCTGCTTCTAATAATGCAATCAACTCCACAGAAATATACTGCATTGTCACAAAAAGGGGCTTATGATTTCAATTTGGGAATAATTAGATGGAACAGATGTCAATGTCAAGAGTATCCGTGTCTGAAAATTCCTCCAATAATGCATCTGATGACCACAAAATGTTTCATGAGGTTCAAATCTCATCCACAGCTAATGGCTCCCAGTTAATGGAACCAGTTAAAGGGCAAAGAAAGGAGAGGGGGGTGTCATGAATATTTATGAAGCAAAACAAGCAGCAGACATATTCCCTTTTACCAGGCTTCATTACTACTTATTCCACTCTCCTGATGAAGCAACTGCATTAAAATCCAGGCATCTGAGTCGTTCTCAGCTGCCACTCACAATCAGACTCACAAAATTATTTGAACATATATATATTTATATCTACAAATGGAAACAGGAAGAATCAGACACACTCTATTGTTTTTAAACAATTCTGTTGCTCGAGTACAGGATCAGGTTGACAAACCGCCCTTTTCTGTGCCTAATTCTGCAAGCTGCTGAGCGCCTCCTGAAAACGCTTGAGCCTTCTCAGAGCCATGAATGGAAGATGAGGATGTTGAGCCTCTCTGAAGAGATGTTCAGCAGTTTGAAAGATTGCTCCCTTCATCCTCAAACCAGAGGTATCTGAGAAGGCTTTACCAACATGGCTTGTGCCCATGCCCTTGGTCAGCATGGCTAACTTCTATTAGAAAGGTAATTCCTCATCAGCCTTGGTTACTCCTTAACAGTTCTGGTGAGAGAACTGATGGGAATGGACCTAAATGTCTGTAGGCATGGGAAAACCTAGTAATATCAAGGCCTGCCAACCCTTGTTACATCTGCATATCCATAGCAATGACTTACTACACTCAGCATGTCAGAGTTGCCCATAACCGTACCAAACTACTTGGCTTCGGAAGTAGGCTAACACCAGCAAGCAAGTCTATAGTTAGATTTTCTAAACTTGGTATGGTCCCTGAATGTCACAGGAGGACTTCCTTTACTTAGGTAGGATGCCAGGCAGCCATTAGCATGCTGGAATGTGGAAAGTGATGGGTATAGGAGTGGACAGACCCATTGTGTGATGGGATTTTTGCACAGCACCATCGCAGTTCACTACAGACTGCTGGCAGAAACTGGAAATGCATCAAATCAGGCATGAAGCTCTGAGTTCCTTCCAGGTCTACAAGACTCTCACTGCATCTCTTGCAGGCATGTCACAAAGTGTCAGACAAGTATCTGTGCAGAAAACATACTCCATGCACCCCTACCAGACACAGAAATGTACCTAAATTTGAACCACAGCACACAGATATGTCATGATGGTATGGTGATTGCATGGCACACTGCAACGTGCACCTTGTCCTCCCTGCTGGTCTCAACTGCACGCTCAACAGAGCAATGTCTCAGCAAAACCAAATTTCTGTAGAAACTCAAAGGATAATATTCATACCCAGTAATCAAAACAATCTAATTGATACAAAGAGCATTCCCTTGGCTGAAGCTCAACCCCAAGACCTTGGGAAATGAAGCCTGGTCTTCCAACCAGCTCTCCTCTGCCTCCCAACAGTTCCTTTCACAGTCTTGATCCTGAAAACCTGTGGGACGAAGAAGGTAACATGAGCTCCGTATACCCAACCACATCCTTTCTGACCCTAAGGACCAAACACAAGACTTTGAACAGTACCAACAGCCTCTGTATCTTGACTTTTGAAAATAATTCTTAGTTGGGTCTGATTCCAGACTTGTCAATGAGCTGAGACAGGAAGATCTCAAACTAAGCCTCTTGATCATGAGATGGTTGTAGCAACCATATAAAATCCCCACATCCTGACCTGGCACTGGTAGTTAGTCCTACCAGTTCTGTTCTGTGAAGAAAAGTAAGGAGGACAGAAAAAAAGACAAAGACCATAGCATCTTGTCTCTTGGTTATTTCAGTGTCTTGGTTACCATGCTGAAATCTAGGTGGAAATCAACACATTTACACTCATTTCCTCAGAGAGCTCTGCCTAGAGTGTCAGCAATGCAGAAGGTTTGAAATGGCATCCTGAGAAGATGCTGATCTTTTCATAGCTCAATGGCATATGCACACACAGGCTACTGACCCAGCCTGGCAGGTCTCCCCTTCAAAAGCTCCCAAAACCATAGTGTCCCACAGACACAGGGCACAGATCAAAGCAAAGCTCCTCACTGAGTTGTCTAGCCTCCAAGCTTTACGACATTGTGGAAGGCTGAAATATGGTCTGCTTGGAGTTTTCCTGTGGACACTTTTAATTAAAAAACAAATATAGAAACTGCTACTACTAATGCAAACTTTCATGAGAAAATAAGACTTCAAAAAGAAACAGTGTCAGATTAAATGCTTGTCTAGATGTTTTTGGATTTTGCTAATAACTTGGAAACATAGATATATTCTTGTAAGGAACTGTATATTTTCTGGAAGCAAAACCAAAGATGTAGTTTAGGCCAAAATCAAATTTGACATCAAAGAAAACCTTTGATAGATGCTTTTTTTTTTACCCATCTCTACCCAAATTTTATGCAACAGAGAAGCATTTTTGGCACCTCGTCCACATGGGGATAAATTGGTACATCTTTCTAGCACTTTCCTAGGGCAGCTTCTCAAGCAGATTTCAACATCCACAGCCATGTACATGACTCTTCACACCTTCTGTTTGTAAATCTTAGAGTCTTGATTCCTCCTAAATTATCAATGCTTATACTTTTTCACAAGTGTACCCAGTCCTTTTAACAGCTTCTTGACCTCTACTCTTGACCTGTGCAAGTAAAAAAACTTTATTTCTGGAGATTTCTAGCAAAAAGTAGACAGTTAATGGTCATTTTTAAATTGAACATGGATCAGCAAGTTTATGTCATTTTAGCCCCCTGCTGTTAAATCTGCAATGCCTCAGCAGGATGTATACCCTCAAAAATCTCAAAGGATCATGTATGGGCGACCCAAAATTGTCCTGCTTGCAGTAGGAAAATGGTCCTTTTTTTCTTTAAAATCCCTTTAGTACATCATATTTGCTAAATGTAATTTTTTCTTGTTCAAAACAATGACTTTTATCTTTGTCTTGCATTACCATAATAAGCGTGAGACTCCCATGATTTCCATGCAGCTGTTTTTAATTTATTTCAATAGAAAAGAAAAGGCAACTAGGTTTTCATCCTGCACTTATTTCCATAACACAAGAGATATTTTTTCCACCTATTCATCACTCCAAAAAGCCAGATATCCTGATAATCAGATTACATCATTCGTTTGTCTAACATGCAACTTTTTGCCAAGATGAGAGGAATAAGCAGCAACCTTTGCTTTAGTATATATTGGGATAGATTTGGCATTAGCAGTACACATCTGTTACGCTACACTCAATACTGAAATATTGCAAAATGTATGTAAGTCATTAATGAATTCTGAAATGTATATACACAGGGTCTAAGCTAAAGTTCATACATAAAGTTTTGTTCCCAATGGCTAGAAATATTGGGGGTCTATTGAAGGTGAAGGTTATTAGTCACTTTTAAGCTCTCAAACTGGACATTTAATTCCAGTCTGCTCCCAGTGATGCCTAGTTGCAAGCAGGGGGGGCTTCTCAAGTGTTTGTGCAATTACCTGTATTGACTTGAAAACTGCCCAGAGCCTTTTTAATGCATTTAATGTAAGTAAAATGTTTTGTTAAGAAAATTCAAATGGATTCTTTGCAAATTTTCAATGTACAAAGAAAACCTCAAGATTTCCTTTTGACTTGCAGTGGCACAACCGCTGGGTTTTATCTACTGGCAGTACTAGAGCTTATGAGGGGAAAAAATGATTTCCCAATTTAATAGAATACTGGAAGTCACATTTCTACAATTTCATTTCTAAGTGACTTTTATAATGCTCAAGCCCAACAGAATTGTTTCCATGGGGTCATATATTAATTAAAAAAAAAAAGTAACTGTAGATGCATTTCATCTATAAACCAACAATCTGCTCTGGTGAGTGCATCTCTGTGATGTTGTATAAAAACTAAAATTGAAACTGAGCAGAAAATGCCTATATAGGCAAAAATGAAAATCACTAACACCTTATTAATGAAGAAAACTGCATCGTGGTCAAACAATATGAATACTGACAAAGGAAAACTATTATGTTAATTTTCACTTTTGATCTTCTAAGGTTATTTTAAGTAAAAAAGTAAGCACATTTGTTTTATTATTACTTTTACATAGAGAGACAAATTATTTGCTGGAACAGCTCTGTAGTGTACTAGAGGCCCATGATTTTTACCCTGACCAGACCCTTTTAACGTCCTTGTTTGTGGGGAAATTTTACCCTTATTTTGATAGTACCCAGCCCCTCTTTAGCCTAAAATAGCATGGGGTTTTGTGGGATTCAGTATAGGACATAGTTCAAGAAATAAAATATTTGGAGATCCAAAAACTGACAGAGAGAGAATTAAGGTCAAAAGTTTGTATCAGAGCTTGCTAGATGTTGTATCAAAGGCACTTTGCAAATAGATGCCTGAATTTCCTTTGAGGACTTCTTTGCTTCTTTATCTTTTGCTTTTGTTCCTATCAGCTCTTTTAGAAGTCTGTGACATCTAGACAAAAGTGCAGGAGAAACATTTCCTTGCTTAACCTTTTCTCCTTTTATTCATAAACCCTTTTATAAACCTGGGCTGCCACCTTTCAGCTCCAGAAGATGGAAAGTGCCATTGCGTTGTTGTCATATTTCATGAAAAGGGTCACAGCACGCAGAAGGGCTTTGTGGACTAGTCCGGAGGAGAGTGGCTAACCATGGTCACTGTCAGTGAATTCTCCTAGCTGGATGGGAATGGATAACGTATTAGGGGTTCGTAGGTAACGTATTAGACATCTCTGTCATCCCAACAGAGATGATGGACACCTAGTTCAGCAACTGAAGAATCCCAATTAACCATTAAGCAACTGGGTACTACAGAAACCATACTCCACACTAGCACCTTCTCAAGCCACCTGCCTTCCTTCTCAAACCAAGTTGGATGAGAACCTGGCACAAACCCAGGCTCACGTCAGGGCACCAGATGCTGTTAGGTCACCTTTGGATCAATGCACAGTCCGAAGACAAGACAGGCAGCGCTGTGGGGTGAAGGGCAGGCAAAGTGCATCTCCCTTCTTCTGGGTTATGTCATCCTGTGAGAGGCTGCAGAAGTGTACAGGGCCATTCTTGAAGCAAGGTTTATAGAGAGAGTATCCTTTATTAGACCAACTGGTATAGCTTGAAGAAACAAATTAAAAAGCTCTCAGCCAGAAAAACCTGATTTTTTTTTTTTTTTTCCCAGGTATACCAGTTGATCTAATAAAAGATTTTTCCCCCTTTAAAACTTGCTTAGTTACGTACTTTAGACAATCATGACCACAGAAATCCTACTACTGCTTATTTTAACTACTCCAAAATGAGCCAGGGTCCTTCCTCTCATAACAAAGACAGATGGTCACTATGGTTATTTTTTTCTTCCACCTCCACGGCCCTTTTGGGTTCATTCCTCCTACTCAAGCTGCTGGTATTAGTGATAAAACCAGACAGCATGAAATGCACATGACTCTAAGGTGTATTATCTTCCTTATAACCAAAATAAATAGCATTATTCACAGCTTTTTCAGCATAGGCTTACAGAAGGAAGGAAACACATCAAAGACCTTTCTTCCACTAATACTGCACATCTTCTACCAACATGTTAAATCCACATGACCTCACAGTCCACTTCCGCCAACAGGCAGCCTTGCCTTCCTGTCCCTCAGCCATTCATCCCCTTCACTGTCCTCTGCCTGCTGGCAGGAGACAAGATTGAGAACCAGTCTGGATTTAAAAACATGCATTTTGTATATCTCGGGGTCACTAGATACCAAAATCATGAAGTCAGGAAAAATGTAAACTATACCCTTTTGCTGCCATAAGGATTATATCCCATCTTATCAGACATATCTGGCTATAGCAGTTCAGGTATCCATGATGTCAATATTTGACTCTGACAACTCGTGCTTAGTTATCCAGCCATATAACGAGAAGAAACTTCAGGGCATGTAAAATGAACCTGCTTGCTTATTATTAGCTATATCAGGTCTCTGTACACATCAAAGACTCCTCACTAAGATTCAGGCCATTTCAATTATTCTGTCCTCTGCTCAAGTTGTGTGGGGTTTTTTTCGTGGTCCTGACAGTAACTACTCAAGGGACCTCACTGTAACCTCCAAGATAACTGCACTGTACCTAAGCAATTACACCACTGACTAGCACTGGGAGGCTTACAGGATACAATCTATCACAGGATATATTACATGCTATAAGCATCATTCACATATTTGTTAAAAGTGCAGGTCTACCCACGTTCAGAGCTGAACACAAACCACGTCTCTGTAACTGCCTTTCTCTCTATGGAATTGCAAGTCATGCCTTCACCTGCTGCAATATGCTCAGATACATATGCATGTACATGAACAGTCTATGGAATGGGAAAAAAGATTAATAATATTATTTCCCTTTTAATACCTTAGCAGAAGTTCACCCGCTTTATTTAAGAGGTCAGATATGCATTCATGTGATACCTTGATCAATCAATGGATCAATAGCTCAACTGATCATCTGTCACCTTTAATTCTTTCAGAATTATATCTCTTAAGACAAACAAAAGATTCACCTTTCAAATACCTTACAAAAAAGCAGAGGTATCAGCTGTTTCTCTGGACTAAATGAGTATTAACAATCACAGGATCCTCATAAGCCTCTACTTGTCATGAAAATCTTTGTAATTTCTAACAGCACATTCAGTTACTGTGTGGAAATAGATGCATTCACATTGTTCACGACAAACACCAAGGATTTGAAGGAAGCCACACTTATGATCTGTGAAAGATTCTCAACTCATGTAGCATTGCTTTTTATTGTAGTTCACATGGTAAACTGAGTTCTTTAGCTGGGTTATTTGACCAGAAAGCAATCATCAAACATTGATGCTTCCTAAACTACCTCATCTCTCCAACCATGAGCCAGCCTGGCAATTACAGGAACAGAGTCTGAATTCTCAAGTCCTCCTTTTCTCTCTGCAATTGATTGCCATACATCTTAGGAAAAACCCATCCACTCGTACTCTGTCCCAGTTATTCATCCTGCAGAACGGATATGTTAAAGCACACTATGCACAGCAGACATTGCTAACCAGCACCAATGAAATGCAGGATGCAGCAACTCACATGTGAAACCCTCATGCCTGGTTTACAGCAGAAACTGAACAAGGGTGTTGCAAGCACTGAATGCATTAATCCTTCTGATTTCAGGAAGATGAGAGGTTTCCTATACTGCTATCACACTAAAAGTAGGCACAGAGAGAGGATGAACCCCATACATGTTTCCCATGGATCACCCTGGCACAGAAAAGCCAAAGTTCCTACAGTCTTCTACAGCTATAAAGGGTCCTGGCCCCAGAGAATGGTAACATAGTGATGCAGAAGCACGATTTGAAGACACCTTTCCAAAGGCAGGTAATGCTCTGGGGAGACTCATAGAGTCAGGAAACAGAAGGGTCTGCAAAGAGCAGGGGTGCAGAGCAGCCAAAGCTGTTAACACAGCCAGTGATATGAGATCCTTAATTCACAGTGAAAGAAGAGCAGTCAGGACAGAGCCTGGCACTTCTTCAATGCCAGAAGAAAACTAAAACATGGAGCAGTGATGGCAGGTCCATCCATCATCTTCAGATTTCTAACCACCACATTCAGAGTGGAGGGCCCATGGTGGAAGAGGCTCACCACATTTCAAGTGAAAACATTCAATGACAATGTTCGTTACAGCAGAAATTGCTGCTGCTTTCAGCTGGGATCACATCTTGACATGAAGATGACTCACGTGAGGCACCGCAGAAAGGAGTTAAAGTAGTATACTTCTAGGGAAGTTGTATAATGAACAGAGAGAGTAATAAGGATTGCAAGGGAACCCTCTCCAATAAAACTTTCCAATTCTTGCCAAAACAGCTATAGGTTGTGTTTTTTAGGAATTCATTTAGACTGAAGAAACTTAATGCAGAATTGGCCATATGCTCTGGTTGGCATAAATTGCTGCAGGTCCCCTGAATTCCGAGTAGCCAAAGCTTAGCACAAGAGTACACCCGAAGTGGCAGACATTCATCATTACTAATGTCACACATCACTGCTCACTGAAATAAAGGTTTTAGTGCTGCTTCAAGACCCACCCAACTACAGTGCATTTATCTTTCCTGCTGCTCAGTTGTTCTCTGCCTCCTTGAAATTAATGTGCAGCCTTGTTAAACTATTGTTGTAGTAATGAACCTTGCTTTTACTTACTTCTGAAAAAAGTTACACTTTTTTCATTTGTGTCACAACACATAGAGACGCTCAGAGTGTATACAATCAGTGTGACCTAGCTGACTGAAAGGTGCTCTATAAGCATCATAAATCATTCTTGATCTGCCTTGCCTCTTTTTATAAATAGCATGTCTTGGATTTGTATGTCTTAAATGCTTTGGACCATTTCTTTTGTTTAGGGAAAAAAAAAAACCAGCGATAAGGATTTGTTTATTAAAAGGGAGAGAAAGACAGGTATTAATATTTTTTGTGCTGTTGTACAGTCCCAACAGGGCCTGAGTTTCCAATCTTTTGTATAAAAGCCATCAACAACCTTTTTCACTAGGCTACCCAGGATGTTGTTTAAAGCTCAATGCACACAAGAAATTTCATGTAAATTAGCCACCTGAGGGTACCAACATGGACCCACGATTGTAATACAAACATATTGACATTGGCATAAAAAAGGCTAATTAACTGCTTCCTTTCTGCTAGTTGCACACTAGATGCATGCTGCTGCTCAGCATCTCCTCCTGGGCTGCTGCAGACACACCGGCAAATACTCTCATTCCATGGAGCTCGGCACAACAGCTGCCTAAGAGGTCTGCACAGAAGCATAGGGGAGCAGCAATAGGAGGGGATGAGTGCTCCTCAAGCAAAGGGATAGTGAGTTCAAGGCGCATTCCCTTCCTTCCTATGAAGCAAAGCTCTCTTCATGCATGCACCATTTCTGGAAAATCAGACTTGACTTCATATGTTTTATTTCCTCAGTACAAAAAGCCATTGAAATGCTGTAGTCCTATGCAGCATGGTTTGGGCTGATAAGAATAACAGTGTGTGGGGAATTTAGTCCTTCATTTCACACTGAGGAAAACAGGTTTTGTGGCATATTCTGACTGAAAGACAACCCCAGAGAAGGGTGTGAACTCACAGCTTCTAGAGGTTAAAATCAGACAATTCATCCAGCGAGCTGCACACACTGATTAGAGGATCTTAAAGTGCGACGTAAAAACCTGTACACTTCTATGAATGTAACTGAAATAAACTGTGAATTACCGAAGCCATTCTGAAGCAGTACAGGGCCTGATTGCCTTGCATGGTGATTTTCACCCACATATTGTGAGTATCAAGCAGGTGTAAAATGCCTGCAGTGAAAGAATAGGGAATGCTGATTTAAGAGCATTTTATACACACATTGCCCTGAACTTAATAGGTATGAAAGTGTCCTACAAAGTAAAGTGGAAAAAATTCAGGCCCGAGAACTCAAAATACATGTCCTTTGTGGCTATTAAGCCCCTTGTATTTGTGGATGTCCTGATATTAATGCTTATTCTTTTAATGCACTAGAGAGAAGTCCATGCCAAACCCCTATTCTAAGTCCCACAGGGACCTGGAATACCTGAAACCCATTGACAGACTTTCCTCTTCACCTCCATTTTTTTGGTTTATAATCTTTTTGTTCTTTTGACTTGCTTTTTTCCCCTCTGTCATACGCAGCAGAAGATGAGCTCACCCTCAGTGTTTTCTCTGTAAACGTTTTGCATCCCAGCATCACATCACACAAAGAAAATCTTTATCTAGCCACAAAGATGACATAAGAATAAGTGACTGCACAGGTTGGGTGAGTGGTAATGGGACAATAAGCCTTTCATCTGGGTCACCAGAAAGAATCCAAATCGTCTCCACACAAAACGAAAGAAAAATGAAAGTTGTTCCACTTTAATGATTTTTTGGACAACTGTGAGAAAGGAATTAGTAGTTTCACAAAAGACTGGGCTCCATATCATAGAAAATAAACAAGTAAAATACATCAATAGAAAACTGTGCAGTCATCTGATGCCAATGTTACCACCCAATAATGAAATCAGGTGTGAAAAACAAACTATCTTCTCACCTTTTGTCTTCTTTGTTAAGGATAGAAGTGCTCTGGTGAGAGGCAGAAACATTCATTTCTGTTGCCTGTGCTATCCTCATTCTGAAGAAAAGCAGTGTCTGGGGATGTAAAGCCCACAGTAAAGCCACCACAAAACAGGGAAAGAGATGAAAGGAATGTAGGGTACCAGAAAGGGACTGTTCACTGTGCGCTCCTCACACAGTTGCAGCCCAAAGAGCAGCAGAGGACACTTCCCTGCAACATCAGCTACTTAGTATTTTCTTGCTACCAGATGAATGTGCACACTTCTGGGGTAAAGCTCTTTGCATATCAGAGAGCATCAGAAGCAAAACGTCATTTATAAGCAGCCAGCACCCCTACAAAGCTAGCTTATTTCACATTTTTTACATTCTCCAAATTCATCTTAGAGATAGTGCTTTCCCCTCTGGCTAGAAATTAAAACATCTTTCTGTTTTTTATTTTCTCCCTTTTATTTCACTGGCTTGAAAAAAAAAAAGCATTGCGAGGAAGATGGATGCTGTGGCAAATGCACACTGAAAACATTAAGAGTTAACAAAAACACTGGCTAGGAATAGGAGATAGGTTAAGAGCAATGACCTTCTTTTGGTCCTGAAAATGTAGAACAAAGGTTAGCTGTTCTACTAACCCTGCTCACTGTTATTTTTTGACTCCTCATGGCCCAAAGAAAGCCTTGAAGCAAAAATGTTGCCTCAAATCTCACGGCCTGTTTGAGGTGTGTGTTCTTTGAGATCCTCTTCCTTTCATCAAATACAAAGCAGCCAATGCATGAAGCCAGCTATCCCTGCAGAAATGAGAGCACAGGGGCACACACTGGGCTTGGGGTGCTTGGAGCACTCTGGTAGCCACCAGTTACAAGTAGGCAATTTATTTCTCCTGTTACATATCTTCACATTAACTACTGCGTGACCAGTTGGACTGCTGCAGAGGAAAGGGCCAGTGCTTAATTCCATTAGGCATCACTGACTATAATTCCAATAAAACAGGGCAAGAGAATAATGCTGGAAGGCATACTGATACGTCACTATCCTGAAAAAAACCCTGTAGTTGACTGTAAAATAGAAAAGGAAGCAAATCTCTTGCATATCACTTCCCCTAGGCCTCCGGACTCCTTCAGACTGGTGTGGCCTCTCTGAATTGTCTTATTTTCTTAACAGCAGCAGTGATGATCTGCTTCCTCTGTCTCAGAGCTCTGCTTGATATTGGAGAGTTGCTTTCAAACTGCAAACAGCTTTTGTGTGAGCAGCTTGCTTGCCTCTTTTCTTCTTAGATCTCCGTCTTTAAATGAAATTGTAAGGCTGGCAGGACTGGACTGAAAAAGAACCATTAAACCTTGATAATTTTCAGCTAGAAGAAACACTTTGAGCCAAAACGACAGTCAGATCAGGAGAAAGCATTCACTTTGATAAGCTGGTAATTAAACAGCAAGCAAGCTGGTGAGGCAATATGATCAGTCAACCATGCCGGCCAAGATGTTACTGTCAAGTGGGACAGCAAGTTTTAAAGGCAAATTTTGCTCATCACCTACTTAAAAGAAAGACAGAAGATGCCACAGATAATCCACTGCAGAGGAGAGGTCATGTACAGAAAACCAGGAAGGATCCTGGTCTTACAAGAGGACTCAAAACACAAGGAACAGGCCAAAGGAATGAGAAAACTGAAGCAGAGAAATGGTTTTTAGGATCTTATTGATTTTGTCACGTCTTGTGATGTGTCAGCTGAAGGGTAACCGACTTGGAATCCCTCAGACAGTATTAAGTATTTCAAATGTCCCAGGGCAATAAGCCATCAACTGGAGCAATAATAAAGCAGAAGACTGGGAAAAGATGGGTTTACATGGTGTGTTTTGTGAGGACCAGAATTGGCCCTGGAGGCCTTGGGAGTAGTATGTGCCAGAGGAGTCAAATAAAGGGACATAAACAGGCATCTATGCAGAGGAAAGAGTTTAAAAACACATCAGCTCAGCCTGCGGAAACAGAACAAAAGCAGGTGGAAAAGCCCTTAAGATTCAGGCCTCTAAAAACAACTAACTTGCATTAATTTAGCTGTTAAGCTTTGCAGAGGTCTCCCACCGCACTACATTTGCTAAGCTGCTGAAGCTGTTGCTACCAATCCCTGACAGGAACAAGTCCCTGACATGAACAGCCCTTTACTTCAGGGCTGAAAGCCCTGCTCTGGAACTGGTGGTCTGCTGGCCACCACACAGCCTCACATGTCTGCCATGGAGAAGCACAGGATCAAGAGGTGTCATGCGTTGGCACTGTTTTGGAACACCACATATTCAACCATGAAAGAGGCCACCACAAAGCCCCAGTGGTACGATTGAGGAACAATGCTAAAATCCAACCTTTCTTCATTTTTTCCTCTTTCTCTGGGGAAAATGTTCAGCCCTTCCCTGCCCAACAGAATCTTGGCATGCAAGTCATCCATCAGCATGCGTACCAAAGATTCCCCATTCCTGGCAGGTTTGAGTGAAAATGAGACGTGCGGGAATCACAACCCCCATGACTTTACAAGTTCAGTATGTGGCTACCCAAATACCTCAGTTATTACCTATCAGACAGATGGAGAGACCAGCATCTTCAGAAAAAACATTTTTTTCTTTTTTATTATGCAAGGTAAAAATACAGAATTCTGTTCCTTTTAACAGTACAAAGTCTCTGTATGGAACAAAAAAACACCACAACTGGTCTATTCCCCACGTAGTACAAGACACAGGGAGTCCAGAATCGGTTTTTCAGAAAGCCCAGATGATAGAAAAACAGAAAAAATCCCACTGAAATCACTAACAACATTAAGCAATGACCTCTGACATCACTGGAAATTTGGAAGAAGTACTCTCCAAGAGATGCTGGATTAGACACTTGTAGAGCTATGTGAATTATTGAAAGTAAATAATTTACTTAGGTTGACACTCTGGGATGTTTAATTATTTTGTTGTGAACAGACTAACTCCTAAAAATGCGTTTCTTTGTCAATACTGATGAGCAAAGATTTACTGCCAACAAATCTGACCTATAAAGTGATTATTAAAAGCCCTTCCTGGACAATTGTTACAATTATAGAATCATAGAATGGTTTGACCTTAATGCTCATCTGGTTCTAACCCCCCTGCCATGGGCAGGGACACCTTCCACTAGACCAGGTTGCTCAAAGCCCCATCCAACCTGGCCTTGAACACTGCCAGGGATGGGGCAGCCACAGCTTCTCTGGGCAACCTGTGCCAGCGCCTCAGCACCCTCACAGGGAAGAACTTCCCTAGTGTCTAATCTAAATCTCCCCTATTCCAGTTTAAAGCCATTCCCCCTTGTCCTGTCACTACATGCCCTTGTAAAAAGTCCCTCTCCAGATTTCTTGTAGGCCCATTTAGGTACTGGAAGGCTGCTCTAAGATCAATTATACGACTGATCACTTTATTCCCACAGAGCTGCCTCAGTTCTCTGAACAAGTGAACGTAAACGCTAAAAAGAAAGAAAAGCGTTTTAAAAAGAGACTGAAGAGAGTGGGAAGTCTGTCATTCCAGAAGTCTGTCTACTGACAGATTACATTGTCTTTCAACACAAAAGAAATTTTGTAAACAGGTACCAAAATCATACTTATAAGGAAAGAAAAAACTGTAAAAAATGGAAGAGAAATAAATATGAACCAAAACAAAATTTGCCAAATTGTTTCTGAAGACTTTTTACTACCACTCAACAACTACTCCTCATAAACTACTAGCATTACAATTCCCAGATCGATTAAAAAAAAGAACAAAGTATTTTAAAGAGTATCCTTAAAAGGTACGATTGTCATATGCAGTATGTATTTGGGGAAAGAGCACTTTAGAGTCTTCGCATATTAACATAGCATGTTTTGATTCCTGTCACTGAAGGTTATAACAAATTTCTTTAGCAGTCAGCCATTCCAGCCACTGGAATAGCAGGACATTTAACAGCATCCTCCCAGGTGTAGTGGTGTTTCAACCAGTGTTCAAGACTGTAGAGAGAATGACAGACTGGAGACAGCATCTGAAAAGAAAAGTACTGGCAGAAGGAGGGATGATCAGGAAAATGAAGACCAGTGATAAATAAAACCCAGCTGTCACTGTTCTCAGTTATTAGCACAGGAGTGAATGACATTCAGTTCTTCCTCTTATGATTTTCCATCTCTGGTCAGGTCACTGGTTCTTCAAGACTTGCACCCCGCTGCTGACTGACCTTCAGAAGAAGGTAATAGTGTACATAGCCAACTAAATAATAAGCTGAGGTGTGGCATGGGTGTAAAAGGACATCTGTGCTAGCTTCTGCGCATAATCTAGGTTAACATATTGAATGAATTTGTCTCAGAGCCTACTAACATGCTTAGGTCAGATTCACATATTGAAAAAGATCTCGGTGGAGAACGAGGATGGACCTATATACACCCATTCCCACCATCAGCGTCAGCGCTCCTTTACCTTTAATACACACACACTGTGTGTATATTTGCTACAATATTTCAGCAGGGCTATAATAATAGTAATTCTGACTAAGCACTGGAGCTAGCCAGTACCAATCTCTATTGCCTTCATAGCTTCTGTTTTCCCACTGCAGCTACACAGAGGGAAAACAGTCTTCTGAGCTCCCTCTTAACATACCATTAGAAAGGCAAGTGCATTTCCAGAGCTCTTCCCAAACCTGTGGTAGCCCAGGATGTTATTCTGACTTACACCTAATATAGTGTAAAGTACGTGGCAGAGCTGCTGCAGAACCACAGGAAAGAAAAGGAACTACTGATGGATCATGGGATGAAGGCAGGGGGATGGGGGACTTTACAAATGTGTAAAGAAGTTTCAAAGCTACAAGTGTCAGTCCAAGTTTCAGACTCTTCCAACTGCACACAGATTTGCATCTGTAAAATCTAGCTTCAAATTCATAATCTAAACTTCACAAGAAACCTCCAAGGATTTTGAGATATAAGGTTTGTATTCAGGCATATGGACTTCAAAACTCATAGAAATCTCCTTGTTGCTCTGAATAGTCTGAAATATTAACAACCAATAACATTTTCATTATCACTACTACAGTTTCTCCCAGAGCAGGGAGTAGTTTCTCACTTCCCTCTCTTAGATAAGCCGCAGAGCTTCTTGAGTGTTGTCTGTTAAACACTTGATTATTATCCTGTGGGCTTCTCCCTACCTCTTATGTATGCTCACTGTGTATTTGCACAGAAGGTAGGATGTATATTTTGCAGTGTGGTGTTTTAGCACATGGCTCAGCATGCAGAACTCTGAAACACAGTTCCCAGCATCAGCACACAGCTAAATATCTCTCAGGATAGGGCTTGTTAGGCTCTGCCAAATAGCCAAGAGGAGCAATAGATTTCATAAGTGAAAGCACCAGGTGGAAAATACTCATCACTGGTTTTGAGCAAGGGCACATATTGCTCTTAAAGTACTTCCTAGCAGCTATAAAAAAGAAGGTAGAAAACCATATCTGAGTTAGTTTTCTCTGGCTTCATCTTCACTGCAGGGAAGGTGCATTCTGCAGTGCACCCCAAAGTCCTGGGGTCCACCTAAGCGGGGAAACCACTGCAGCTCTGTCATTGTCATCTGCCTGGGTTTACTCCCCAGGGAAACAGGAATGAGTTGGGAAATTACACCTGCTCAGACCCTACCATGACAAACAGTTTTAACACCAACAAAGCACTCGCTGCACATAGCTATGAAGGGTTCCCACTGATTAGATGTATGGGATCAAATCTTGTTTTCTATTGAGCCTTTTAGCTGCACTCCAGAGGCCTGAAAGTGGTATTCCAAATTGCCAACTACACATCTTGGCTCCTAAGATGCACAGCCTGAATCCACCGAGTACACTGGAGAGCATAGCTAGAAAACAAAGGTGATGACCAGGCTTTAGGATGCTCTGTGGCTGTATAACTCAGATGTTTCCTGATGTAGGCAGTTCAATGTCTTTATTCATAAAGAGGAGTCTTCTGGTACATTAAACTTGACTCTTTCATCCCCTACTAAGTAAATTTGCACAACAAAGTAACTTATTTAAGGCAAAATAGTTCTACAGATGTTTAGTTTTGTGTTGGGTTTTTTTGTTGTTTTTTTGTTGTTATTTTAAGCTTTCTCATGACTGCTTTAACATGGAAACACATAGTGTTCTAGACCATGAGGCTGTTGAAGTGAATTTCCATTCATTGCAGATGTGAGCACTCGCACAAACACCAACAGGCAGCAGGAGGAAAGCTATAGCGATCTTCTCGGGGCCTCTACATCTAGATTTAGGAAGATCTTCTGCAAAAACCTGTTCCCAGGACAGCCCATGTTTGCAGGGTGAGGCTAGGAAGCTGAAGTGCCGGCACCAGCAGGACCTGTAACTGCAACAGCAAGGACATGGAAGCTTGAGGAATTTGTCTTCAGAAAGAGTTTGACCCAAACGGAGCCAGAGCAGAGAGCTGGCTCCTGATAGTGAGGGATAAATAACAGCTTGGAGGCAGTCTGAAGGAACCACTGAGAGTGTCAGGTCAAGGAATTAAATCTGTGACAAAAACTGCTGTGCCTGAGGCCACGTTATCAGCACCTTCTGCTGCAGCCCGACAGACGAGGTACCCCTGGTACCCTGGCAGAGATGGCACCCTACGTCCATGGGAAGAGGGGTGGAGGGAGGGGGAGTCATCACTGCCTGACCTTCCTCGCTGCCACAGTTAGCGCTGGGGTTAGTAACCAGCACTCTGACACCAGAGCTCAGCACAGCACCGCATGACCAGAGGAGCCCTTACCCTACTGCTGCCAGTGCAGATACAAGCCCGCAACACGTTTACTGAGACAGGGAGCAGCATTTTTTATACTGTCACTGTCCCCCTTTGGCCTTTTTATCTTTTTACTGCTGATGCCTGCCCTTGCCGAGACTAGAAGTCCGATGTTCACATAACAGTGGTTTCACTTCAGGATTTATTAAGCATGTTTAAATATTAACTGGTCAATAAACGCCAAATCAACACAAATATTCAATTAAAATGTAAAAAAGAAGCAAAAGTCACCAATACATGCACCCACACTCAGGAGAGCACAGTGGCCCGATAGCAGCAGACCAGATGTCCCATCCCAGAAACATTGTTTCAGCTTCTCTTGGCAGTTTAGGATTTTTTTAATGTTGTTTTTGTTTTGATTGCAGCTCCAAGTTTACTTTCTTTTAGGAAAAGAATATAGCGGTAACAGAATCACACAGGTACAAAACGCATTTCACCCTCCCCAGGTCCTGAAGGGATTTAAAATAGCACATAACTCATCCCAAACCTAAACCTTTGAATGACTAGCATTTCATGGATGCACAGGATGTGGCAGGGCAGCACTGAAAAGGCCATGTTTCACCCTATCACGACCAGCTCCAGGCATGACTGTAGCACGGCAAGAGTTCAGGCTTCACAGCTTGCCTGCAGGCTGTGCTCAGCCTCTGCCACCTCACAACGGATGCAGTCAATACTAGGCATCACTAAAAACCCCTCAGATGATGTGAAAAGGTTGCTAAGCACAACATTCACTGCCGAAAGAAAAATCCACACTTTCCACGTTGATCTGCCTGTAGTGTTCGAGGTACCCTGGTGCCTGCTCTTCACTGTTGCACTCTCATTCATATGGCAAAGCTACAAGACCCTTTAAATTGCAACCATGATTATTCATGCCATACCTACCACTTGGCTGCAGTTAGGTTTCCTTGAGAATGTATGGGAGGTCTAAAAGGAAAGACACTGTACAGAAAAGTGACATGCTAGAGAAAAGCCCTTCAGTAAAGGCAGTCTTCGTGGCAGAGGAATATGATTTACACATAGCCTGAACAAATCACTGGAGATCTGTGGTGATAGTCCAATCATAGCTGCAGTTAGAACCCAGCACTGGGGTAAGAAGAGGCAAACACACATGCAGAGTCTGACTGAAACCCCAGAGGGCTGATTTCAGACAACTCGGGCTCAGGTTCTTGCTTTAAAAATCCTCCCAGGGTTGATTTCCACACCAGCCAGGTCTGCATGATTTTACATTGTTATGTAGCACAGCGTATGAATCAGAATGCACGCAGAAGCCTCCTAGAGGTTTTCTCTTAGGTGCCTGTAAAGCACCACATATTTAAACTGCATTTCCTAAATCATAAACAAAGACATACGTAAGACTTCCTGATTTATGTTCAAGGTTTTTTTTTCTTTTAATGTGAAGGTCACCTTGAAAGCTGCAGTGTAAAGAGCTAACTCATTTTATCTCTAGCATCACAGCCCTGCCTCTACCTACAGTAGCAAAAGACCCTCACCACATGAAAAACTCATTCACAACTCTTGTGCAAAATTGACCTGTTACAGATTTTGAATATGCAGCCATGATCAAAAAGCACCTGTCTGGCCACATCAAAGAGCTGGCTGGGTAGAAAAGTGCAAGATCCCTTGGCACTTCACATACTTCTGAAATAACTTTGGAGAGGCAATATGGTTTTGGAGATACAGTGGTGGCATTGGCATTCAGGAGACCTGTATTCTGTTTCTTGCTCTGCCACTGACCCACCAAATGGCTCAAGACAAATTAATTCAACACATCTGCCAAGTTTCACAGAGCAAGCATGAGACTCGCACTCTCCCCTTCCTCCTCAAGCTGTGTCTTCATAGCACCTCTACCCCACACATTTGCAGTGCCATGGCCTCTTTTCTGCCTTTTGATCCCTTATACAAGCTACAGCTTACCAGCCCCCTCCTGACATGCCAGCCTGCTGTATCTGGCGTATCATCAGCTGTGCACACTCAGTGTTCACCTGCATGTGTCTCACAGAGACATGGGAAGTCAAGAAGTTCACTTCCATTTGTGGGCCTCTGTTTCCTTCAACCACTTCCACTGACATGAAATATTGCTTGGCACAAGGATACCATTTCCCATGCTCTGCACAGCACAAAGAGGCTTCTGCTCTCCTGAAGATCCCAAAGTATTCCTCTGCCTTCATGACTACAGATTCATTTTCCCACCCAGTAGATCCTTCCTCCACAAAACCATCTCTGTAACCACTGAAGTGCACCACTAGTGATCCCATTTCCCAGGGTTGGCATTGATTATTTTCTGGACAACTTCTGAAAAGTATTTTACTGATCTTCAAAATGCAAATACATCAGTGGAAGGGAGCACGGTAATCTTTGACTGGAAAAACCTGCATATGAATCAGCTATTATTATCAATATTATTAAATATTATGATTATTTCATTAGTTACTCTGACAGAGGAAAGTATGTACTATGAATAGGAGTCACTAAGGGAGTGTCTGCCCAGCCTGATATCAGCCTCTTCCCTGTAAGCATGGAGTGCCTGCAGTATGTTGACTTTTGTTTACCTTTCACAATGGAGAGGTAAACCTCTAATGCAGCAGTTTCTTGATTTTTCCACAAAAAGGTGTTACAAGGAAACATAACTACCTGTTCAATTTAAACTAGGCTTCTGTGCATAAATTCATTAATGTTGCTTTGCATTTAGTATCACTTGAAATCAGCAGAATTCTTAGTGGGAGATAGGAGATGGATGTTCTCTCTTGTTTTGAGAGGAGAAAGAGCCCGCAGTAAGCAGCAGAATTGTCATGCCTTTCTGAATGATAATTTAGCCACTGCTTGCATGATATAGTAACAAGAGTGATATGTCTGCTTCTTAAAAACGTACTTTGGTTTAAGTTACTTGATGTGGAGTATCTCCCCACAGCCTCTGGGTAGTAACAAAACAGAGGAAAAGGTGTTGCACCAGCATCGGCACTACAGATAGCAAATAACAAAGGACAAGAAGGGATAAAAGAACACACCTTGGCAGGGGAGAAAATTTTAAAGAGCACCACAAGCAGCAGTGAAGAAACCCTCACAAACTTCTCCCAGCAGTACTTTTATTCTACATGTAATAACTGAAATGCCAGCAAAAAAAAAAAAAAAAAAAAGAATATCACTGAATTGGCACTATACTTACACATGGAGAGCAAGGAGAGAGCTTGAAAAGTATGAAAACTACATGACAAAGAGACAGAAAAGGGAAATGGTAGGAAGGAGCTAGCTGACAGAATTAAAACTGAGGCCAAGCATTAACACGTTTAACAGCACAGAGGAAGCCTGTTTCAGAGGAGAGAGTTTGAGACCCGGGACCCTGGACAGTGCCCTGACATAGGAAACGTAGGTTGTCTCCAGTGTCTTTCAGCAGGGAGGAAGAAGTGGGAAGCTGGGACAGACAGGAAAAAAGCTCAGTTGGCTCTGCCCAAGAATGCCTGCATTCAGGAAACAAAGAAAGTGAGATTTTTCTTTCCTTTTAGTGAAGGACATAACTTCAAGCAAAAGCTCGAAGGCAAATACCTCAACCAAAAAGAGCCAAATCCTACAGCTGAGAGGTTAGACCAACCACTCACACAGGCTTCTCTTAAATCCTTGTTGTGTGATTCTTATCTCTGAGAGGCAATACACCTTTTTTAAAAAAGATAGCTTCTTACCACAGTTTTTACCAACCTAAATAATCTTTAGTATTTGAAAACTGTGAAACATGTAGTTCCTCCAACCTTGTTTTAAAATAGGGTCCACAAGAGTATTGAATAGAAACCATTCCTCCCACTGATATTCATTCACAGGGAAGCCAGTGGCAAGAAAACACTCACTCCAGCCCAAGACTTCTTTCTGAAGCTTGCATCTACATTCCTTTGGGTGGACTGCTCCAGCCATGCTCACGCCAGCCCAAGGAGCCAGGAGTTCTTGAAGCATGGAGCTTGAGGTCCCTCCTCAAGATTGCTCTGCACAGGAGGAGTTTATGCCTCTCTCTGTAAAGCATGCGTCAGCAAGGATCCAGCAGCACTTCTCAGCTAGCTCCCCCCCTTACCAACAGAGCAGAACAACAGGAAAATCCCATTCCCTGCTTCCTTACCCCAGTCTAACAATTCACAGCTGAATACCAGCACAGTGGTACTCTCCCCAGCATTCATTTAGGCATATGTACTATGTGTTTAACTACTCCCTATTTCGTGATCTTCTACTTCTGTAATAATGCCAATCCACACTCGGCGCAGACTGTCCTCAGTGGACTTGGAGATTTATCTGGGGAAGCTTCTGGCTGCTCAGTGCACGAATCTTAAACTCTGACCTCAGGAAGGTAACGAAGCACAATGTTAACTCTGTCAATATTTCAGGTCACTAAGGCAACAGAGGGTTGCAGTCTTCCTGTGGGGAGCACGGCCATGGAGTGGTGAGCAAAGGCTCCTATGGCTTGGTTATTTTGGAGGGTCAGGGTATGGCTGCCTAACTGTTTACAGTTAAAGACCTGTAACCAGGTTAATCGTGCACACTTGTGAGAAGAAGGAAGAGCAGGCTCCAAGGGCCCCTGAGAAGCAAGAGCACTGGGGGTCTTCCCTGGGCAAGGCTGTGTTTCCCCTCGACAAGCTCAAGGCTTCAGATTCCTTACCGAAAGGCGAGAAAAACACAAGCACTGAAGAGATGGGTATGACAGAAAGGAGAATGGAGAATTACTTAGCTCTAGCAAAGCCACAGGGAACCCATCAGCTTGAAATGTGAAATGAAGAATTCACAATAAAAAAATGTGCTGTGGATATAGGGTCTTGTTGTCAGCCCCTTCACTGCTAGCTATTGATTTTACAGTATTTCTAAGATTTATTCCCTTTTATTTTCACCAGGGGAAATTAGACTGTCAGGATCTATTAACCCGAAACAGGCCATTATCCCTCTCATGATTATCGCCTTCCAGGGCTGGCTGCAAAGTGCCCCCAGGCTCCATCTGCCAGGGTAGGAGGCTGCTGCCTCTCACAGCTACCCCGCCTGTCCCACTCAGGGTGCAGATGGATCTAGATGACTAACCTGCAGAGGACAAAGCCTGCAACGTGTGCCTGGAGCGACACACATCTCCCTTCCCCACTATCACCCAAGGCTCAGTGACAGCACATCAAACAGGTCATGCAATCCCTCTGACAAGCATCCCCCCCTCTATGTCCTGGTAACAAACCATGATACCCCTGGGGCAGTGCATGCCCAGTGCCAAGTGGCAGCACTTGGACCAGAGGTATGAGTGTGTGCATGACTCAAGACAACGTACAGATTTAAACTCAAATGCAATACATGTTTCTCCATTTACCTTCTTACAGTATTTATAACTGCTCACTTTATGAGAAAGAAGCAGAATATCAAAAGAGATGATCTTATATCTGCAGGGATATAAAGCTCCCCAAAATACATAAACTGATATGCTAAACACCAGAATTGTGCTATCTCTCACCCCTTTTTGTTTGAAAAGCATGTGCAGGCTCGTTACTTCTGAGGAGATAGGGGACTTCACTCTGTGTCTGACCTGAGTTGAGGCACTTCTGTGGAGCACAGCCATCCTCAGGGGCTGTGTTAATGTGCCTACTAACGCCTCTGCTCTACACATTGTGTGGGATTTTCAAAACCCTTTAAACTGGTCAAATAAAAATCAGTTGCTGTTGGACCAGGGCCATAACGCTGTGCCCCAGTGGCAACTACTTCCATAATGAACCTCAGGTCTCAAATTCCAGCCAGCTTGGCACCAGCCAGACACAATAAGTAGGAGTTGTGAAGCACAGAAAATTATGAAGCACAGACCTGGAAACAGGATTCATGCCCTCTCGACTTCTAGAGCTGAGTGCATTTCCCCAGGCAACTGAGGCTATTTGACTGGTGGAACAGCAGGCGCTATGGGACACACTTTTCTTACCTTAAGTTTTCAAGCCACGTGAAAAGCAGCCAGTGCTTTTAAAGCCCTTTCGAGGCCTGCCCAGTTGACTGCAGAGTGAAGTTATTCACTCACGTACAGTGCCTTGTTCCTGATATGCACACTTAAGCCCAGGAAAAACACTCTACAGTGCAGGCTCAGTATGTGATTTTCGGCGCTAATAGTGCGGTAAAATCAAACCCAATTTCCTCTGCAAAAATAGGAAGCACTCTTCAGTGAGGAACATTTCTACCTTAAATCACAACTTTCAAAAGTCTGCCATTACTGCTGAAAAACAGCTTCAGAAAACCACCACCACCTAAAAGAAACTTCCTATCCTCCCCTTTTATTTTTCTGAGGAATAACTAAATTAACTTTGCTCTTACTTGAAAATGGGACAGGAAAGAAAAAGGAAGAAAAAATAGAAAGGGGTGGGGTGGAAGGGGAAAGCTTTATTTCAGAACAGAAACCAAGTATGACAAATCTTTGCCAACTGCAGAATGCCTCCCAGGTTCAGCCTGAAAAACAGGACTTTAAAATTTAAAACACCTTGATAATCTGAAGTGCAATTCTAACTGCACAAGCCCCTGCTAAAAATGTTTATTCTCTAGCATTTCTATCATTTAAAACTCCTGGTGGTTATAGGAAGAGGGAATGTGGGAAGTGAATCAAGACATATGCATGTTGGCCGCCGCTCTGCTAAGTGAAGAACAGCCAGCTTCCTCTTACAGCTGGTTACCAGACCTGGTGCTGCAGGCAAGATCAGATCCAGCTGGGGACTCAACCACTGCAGCCAGGCCATAACTCCTTGGGAAAGGCTGAGCTGCACCACCTGGGGACAGCTCACATCTTGCCATGGGGCCATATGCATTCCCCTGATGTTCAGCCTTGCTCTGCAGAGACACACACAAGAAGCGAAAACAGAGACTGCACATCCCGTGGATGTGGTTTGGATTTTCCCTCCTGACAGCAAACAGGGATCAGCCCTGTAAGTTCTGTATGGGGGCAGGTATATTGCCAAGCAAGCCACCGAGATAGTATTTCCATGCATGTGACAGCGAGCAGTGGGGGGGACTGGATTAACAATAAAATTTGTAGAACAAGCTCTCATGACACATTTAAGGCTCTGCGAGCTGTGAGCATTATAGCTGTGCTCATGATCAGAGTTCAACTGCTTCTGTAAAGAAAATGGTATCCTGAAGTCACTTGTAATGAGGCACTCCCAGTGAAACCCTGATGGCGAAGCCCAGCTGGGAACCTCAAGGGTGGCCACCACCCCAAAGCCACTTTGTCTAGGGGACATTTGAACTAGGCCTAATGTGTTGTGGAGCTTGTATCACTAAAGTGCTCTGGGGAGATGGGAAAGGAACACTCTCTGATGTACCATTCCTCATTTAATTCCCTCTGGAGCAGGATGGTGCCAGAGCTGGCCAGAGTAATTAAGCACACCATCTGGGCCTCAGTGTCTCATGTAGCTCAGACTAAGCCTGCATCTTGTTAACCCTTCTGTACCCAAAGTCACTCACCACAGTAGGTTATGCACTAGGATGAACAAAAATTCGGAGTAGGTGTAAGGGATGCAGCTGCAGAGCCTTACACAGGCACACTCAGCACTGCTGGGCTGAATTAGATACTCTCCAGTTCAACCATGGGAAAGAACAAAAGATCAAAGGGTTCACTGGGGGCAATCTGAAAATGATCAGCCACAATGCTAAAAACAATGGTCTTGATCTTTCAGACTCATCAGCAGAGGCAGATAAGCCCTTTCATAGAATGAAATTAAACCAAAAAATAACAGAAGGGACTGCATCAACAAGAGCAGGAGACTGGCCAGATCACAGCTGTCTCTACTGAAGGATTTCCTGCATTCAGATGTTGCAAGTCAGGGGACGAGCCAGCATCCAGATGGTGCACTGGAGGTAGAAAACAGCACAAGTCCTCACAAGAGAAACCCTGAATGAAGTCAGAGTATGGGCCTCCTTGGGCACAGAGCTCATCAGATGGAAGAGCTTGGGCAATTTTGATGAAGCAGCTTTGAAAATTCCAACTGTAATTTGGTTCACTCAGAGAAACAGAATTTGGTTTAATTATCTTAAATAGAAACCATGTTGTACCAAGACTCCTCTTAAATTATTCTACTGAATTCCCATCCTTTGGTCCTAAAGGACCAAACTTCAGGTAGCCACAGAAGGAGCAGGATGCCATCACACAGATAATGCAGGTGGTCTTCAGGAAAACCTCGGCTAGAGAGATCAGAGGTGCTGAAAGATTTGCTCATTAAAACATATGCATTTGATCACACAGAAATATTTGTGAGATTTTCAGAACGACTGGCTGGATTCAAGACAGTGGAGAAGGCAGACAGAAAGATATTGTGTTTACCAGATTATGAAGAGAGATTCAGGACTGAGGATCTGACGTAAGTCATGTTAAGACACTATGGTAAGATTAAGCAATACATAAGTAACATTCAGGATTGAGAAGATCATCAAGTTCTGGCAGAAAACCCTACAGAGTCCGATTTGTGAACTGTCCTCAAATGTGCAAATACCACGGTTCATCCCAGCAATAACAGGCCACCCATGACAGTCTCAGGTAAGAAAAATACCTCTTAAGCCCTGCCTGAGTCAGAACAGTGTTAAGGCTTAAGGAACAGCCCTTTGTTTTACCCTCAAAAATGCTTCATTGAAAAGCATGTAGAAGTTTCTTGGCATTGCCCAAAACCCCCAAGTATGCCTGTAGAAAATAAGACAGCACATGATATGCACACAGATCTCCTAGCCAGGTGAGAAACCCTGTGGTCCTTTCCACCTACCTTCTGACATGTAGCAATGGACAGGCAGCAAAAAGCTACCAGACCAGTTTGTGAGTGCACCCATGGCATCTACAGGCTGCATCATACAACTTTCTGGCCAATGAAATATCCCTCAGTGATTCTGGAAGAGCAGTTATAACAAAATATTGGGTTTATATTCTGTTATCACACGCTGTATCTGGGCAATTTAGGAAGTCAGGTAGCAGCTTCCTCCAAGGGTCTCCAGAAACACAGCCTACACATGCAAAGGAAGGAGAGTGCTATCTTGTTTACTACTTCTACTGCCAGGGCACACATAAAATGAATTCTTTTATTTTAATAAGCCAAGCATCTTATTCCCTTACAGTCTTGTTCCTCAATATGTGCTCTGCAGTCTTTGACATGCTTGGGTGCCTTGACAAAAGAGAAGAGCAAAGGCGCTTTGAGCAAGGGAACCAATAAATGATGTGCACTGGCAGACACTGCTGAGGTTGCAAGGAAAAAGTACAGCGTAGTGGATAAAGCAAGCAAGGTCAGAAGCATGCATTCTTCTTAGGTTTGCTACTGGCTTATGATGTGGTTATGGAGCATCCCACCTTCTTCACCTACTAAAGGAGAACAGTAATGCTAACTTACCACAGGGCAGCATAAAGATGAGTGACTGGTCTTTGGAGAGTGCTTTGAGATCTTGAAATGGAAGTTATTATGAAACACAACATCATTGTTTTCCACAGAGGATCACACAGATGAATTTTAATGGGATCAGGTATGTATATTGCCTTCATGTGGTACATCCATAGCATGCCAGGATCTGTTTAGATCTATATTTTATTCCAGTTACATGAGAAGGAAAATTTAACAGAAGTAGCACAATAGGAACAAATGAAATCCCAAGACCTTTCTTCATCACCACATCTTCCTCTGAAATTCCTATTTATTGCATTTTCCCTGCAGCAACAAAATCACAGCAGCAGTAGCTATTACTGTTCCCATATACAAACCATATTAGACAGCATTTACAATATTAGCTGTCAAATAATATCCTTCCCCCTACCACCCACTCCTTAATATACACTCACTGATGTGAGAAAATGAAGATTTGGGTATTGGGAAGGGGGGCATCTCTTCAGGCAGGGATACTATCTGCAGGGCATGTGAGGAAGAAACTCAGAATTGAAAAGATAAAAGAGCAACACCTGAACTATCTTTTCTGCAAAGATAACTGTGCTTGAATTTTCTAAGGTATTTTGCTGTCACACTGCTACCAACTGTCTCTTTCAAATGATGTGAAAAGCTGTGATCTTTGTTTGTACTCCTGCAAGAAAAGATTGCTCAAACAATGCAAAATTAAAAATTTTTTTTTGTTTTGCAAGAAAGCGTAATATATTTTATGTTTACACAATAGCCCTCAGCCTGGGATCTCAAAATCATTTCAAATCGTAAGAAGAATTTAGCCTCTAAGTATCAGAACAATACAGCAAAAAGCTGTGGTCCCTTTTTATCAACAGGACAACTGAGGCACAGAGATGATGTGCTACTGGGTTATGGTCACAGAGGATGGTGGCAGGATTTGGAGTGGAACCCAAGTCCCCTGACTCCCAGACTTGTTAACAAACAAGACCACATCCCTGATCTTCCATGTGTTTAACCTTGAGCAATCACATCCTCTAGTTCTGTCTGGTGTCACAAATAGGCCAACTCCAGCGCAAGCACAGGCTGCCTTAGACGCTCACATGCCTCCAAACGCACCTGCAGTTCCCCATATGCCCTCATGCATTGTGCTTCCCTTGTGCACAATCACTTGCTGAGAGCTTCCCTATGACAAGTGAACGCACAAAACAGTTACAACATCATCTGTAGCAATGACAAGGGGAAAGGACCATCTCTGGCCTCTCAGACCACACAAAGAAGTCCTGTACCACTGCCAAGACCATGTGGCAAAAGGGAGACCAAGCTGAACCCTGAAGGCTGCAGCCCTCAGTGGCTCTTACTGTTTCGAAGGGAGGGAGTGAAAGAGCCAGCTCTCATCTGCACCAGCTCTGTAGGCTGCAGAGCAATGCTTACCTCTGGAGCCATCTCCAAACTCTATTTTTCATGTCTGATTTCTCAGGGAGTATTGTGGAGCTCTTTCCTGTATAACAAAATGCTAAAGCAGTTTGTTTAAAAGAAAACCAGACTGTCTCCAGCACTGTGTGGAGCCATTCCCCTGGGCATGCAGTAACTGCAGCACGCCACCAGATGAAAACTGTGGCACTCTGAAGTCCCTCTTGCAGTGATGCAGAGGACCACACGTAGCACAAGGCAGCAAGGGATCAGAATCTATCTCCTAGCCTTTTTCCCAGAGGAAGATAAATCTGCTGTCGGCCACTGAGAAACCTCTCACATCTAGAACTATGAAAACAGGGAGTCTGGCCAGCAACTGGCAGGCACTCCTGCAGTCCTGTACGTGCCCATCCTTTCACATACACCAGAACGCATGGACACACGCAGTCAGGAAAAGGCTGATACCTTCAAAAGACAAAGCTTCTGCATGTGAACGCACACACTGAAAGACACCTCTAGCTGTGGTGACAGCTTTTACGCTCTCCCAAATTGCTTCTGCAAATGCAATTGTTCATCTTCTGTCAAAACACAAGAAAATAAGTTTGCTCTGGTGGCAGTTTCTTAATGGGGAAGAGGGATTAGCATCAGTCTTTAATACAAAATGAGAGTCCACTTCATCATCACAGTCAGTTCCACCCAGGACTATGGGACCTAAGCAGCCACCTGCCCTCAGTCCATTGATCCAGTTCCTACATCTTAATGACGAACTGGATTGAGGAGGAGGAGAGGGAGGAAGGAGGGAAACCAAGGCATAAGGTCAGAAACAATGTCAAGTAGACGTTATTTCAGGGGACTCTTCCACTGTACTGGGATTATTTATTTTTTACTTAACTGTTTTGCTGCTGGTATTTCCATAGCATGAAGTGCTACTGTTCTACAGTGGGAATAAAATAGGATAGTGTGAACTAAATAGGACAATCTAATATTTAGGTTCTCAACCACCCATCAAGATAACATCAGTGTCATTATTTTCATCTCAGGAATATTAAACTGGAAAGAACTTCAAGCACTAGATTCAGCTCCAGGAAGGGTAAATATGCAACACCCCTTGTGCTACAAAGCTGCAGATGTACAGAGAAATCAGTATTCTTGTTAAAACTAGATGAAGTTAACATTTTAATCTTACTGGTAACTGTAACATCAACATTCAAAATCATTACAAAAATAAATGTAAATAAAAAGTTTCAAAATGAACTTTTCATTTAGAAATGAAGCTTTCTTCAGAAATTCTTGGGGGTGAAAGAAAACCACCTTTCAATTCATAAAGTAATGCTTGCAGGATTTTCCACCCATATATGATGCTATTAAACTTGTTTATTGTTCTCACAAGGGCATCTTTTTATGGAAGTTATTTTGTTGTTATTGTTTTGTTGTTTGTTTTCCAAAAAAAGGCTGACAATCAAATGACCAGGGCAAGACTGCAGGACTCTGTGGCATAGGCAGAAGAAGCAGTTTTGGTGGCTGGGAAGCCAGTGCCTGCCCATAAAGCCTTCACATGAACCAGCCAGCAGAGGTGAGTACACTGCTTTGGCTTCAAAAACTGAAGCTGTGCTTTGGGCTGCTGACCCTATGCTCCCGTCCTGGCATGGGCTGCAGACCTTCCACTCACTAGTGCGTGTCTTATCAAAAATCATGCTTCAACTCTCTTTCATTTTTTTTTAGTTTCCCATAGCTAAATGGCACTGACAAGAACAAAATAAAGAAGTGGTTCATGGAGGTCTATTAAAAAATGGCTGGAGTTTTTATTATGCCTATGCTAAAGCATAGCTCTGCACCATGTTCCAGCACTGGGACTTCATCTCAGTGAAGGGGCCATCTGAGAAGATGACCACCAGTAACCACTGCCCATCTATTCCTTGAGAAATCCTCTCCTCATTTCAGGAGAAGGTACACTTCAGCTTATAAGAAGCAGAAAATACTAAAGGCTTCAAAACTTGCAAAGAACCATACCCCAAGTTGAGGTGAGTGACAGCCATCGTCTGCAGACAGCCTGATGGGCACCACCAGGGTGATGTGTGGCTACCACTGCTCTCACCTCCAAGGATCACACGGACAGCATCAAGGCAGTGTACAGGAGGAGGAAGGTGGCACAGCCTGGGCCAACCAGGCAATTACTCCCCCCCCAAGCAATAAAATAACCTCTTTTTCTCTATGTTGCAGACGATACTGGTACTTCCTTCACTTGCAGGAGAAGTGTCACAGTGGGGAAGAGGATCCAGCACCGGGCTCAGCTCTGCAAAATGGGTGGGAATACCTTTCAGGGACATCTGAAGTGGGGACAGCAGGAATTAACACATGAGGCATAGCTACAAGTCACAGCACAGATATTCCCCTGGGGTAGTTAGGGCCCTAGATTGCTCAGTTTTAAGTAGCTGTATTTTACATTTTTCTGCAAAGAATATTTTTTATTACCTGTGTCCATTCCCCATCCCAGTTATATACTGCACTTTATGTTGTAACATGCCCAGCACAACAAGTCACACTAACTTCTCCGAGATAGCTTCCTTGCCCGTTTTAATCCATGTGCAGTCCCTGAATATCAGTGATAAGCACTTTATAAAGGGCAATAAATAGAATCCATGGATTTTGACACTTGCTAGTGTAACAGGCACTTTTCAAGGATGAGGAACAGCAAGCCATTCAGCAAATTGCCAGTATCTGAAAACCTAACATAATTCTCTAAAACAGAACCTGATGGAAGACAGACAAGGCATATATTTTTGAGAGCCATTATCGCTCACAAATCCTTTCTTTTGGCTGAAAGATACTGGGCTAATAGATCTTTTATAAAATACATTTTCACTAGCAGATTTTTTTCTTGTGACAATTTCAATGCTATTACAGGTGTATCAAAGTCACTTCCAGACATTACTAGTTTAGACTGAAAGACTTGATTCTTAAGCTGAATTGCTATTTAATAAGTTTTAAAGCACCACTGTCTCTTTATGTACCAACAAAAAAGAAATTAAATGCCTTATGCAATATTTAAAGTCTTGGAAAAATCATACAACAAAGACATTTTGACTTAAGCAACAGTTAATGTTGCTAAATGACAATGAAGTGTTTGTTCATTCATAAAACATGGATATCAAGAGCTGAACTTGGGATGAAAAAGCAGTGATATTTCCTAAAGCATCACTCACAAAGCACAATACTAATATAACTTGGAAATAAGAAATAATGTACTTGAGACAACAAAGCAAAGCCACAAAGTCTGCAGCTGTTAAATCTGCTTTCATACACCTACTGTCAGGCATCTCTTGGAAGAGTTTCAGAGATGGGACCAAAATCAAGGAATATTTAAAACCAGGTGTTTTTCCTGGGTATAGGAAAATTATTCCCTGAGGTGATCCTGGTACACTAGTTGAAATAAGCAACATCCACTCCTCATTGCAGAAGGAAAAGAACAACAACAAAAAACCATCAATTTGTAATATGTTCACCCCTTTACCACACTACACACTGATTAGCAGTGCAGCAATTTGTGATGTTACCACTGAAATTATAGTAACCAGGCACCAGGCTTGCACACTACCAAGACAGCTCCTGACACATCCACAAGCTGTGGTTTCATGCTGCCTGCAGACTCGGGTGAAGGCTGCTGACTCATTTTCATATTTTTCATCACAGATAGGAAGATCAGTGACTTCCTTTAAGAAAATAAGGATGTGGAACTGGAGAACAAATATGACCCAGCTCAGTTCAAGCCCCAGGAAACAAACACCTAAGGAGCCCATAAACTGCTTTCTGCCCATGCAATAAATATATTATTCTTATCAAGTGGGAAGAAATACCTTCCATCACAGCTCAGCAACCCTGAAGATGACCTGTAAAGGGACAACCAGCTTTGTTTTGAGCTCTTTTCTTATTGTTCTGTGAACTATGAGAAGATTTTAAATTTTTTAATGCATTTGCATTTTAAAAGATACATTCGCAGTATTTTCTGGAAGATGCTTTATGACTTGAGAAACTCTGAAATACTGTTTATCACAAGTCTAAAGCCAATGAAATTGTAAGAGTGATTAGTGGAAGGGATTGCAATCAGGCTATTTAAAAGTTGATGATTCGAGGGTTTGTGGTTTTGATATTTGGGTTCATACGTGCAAAGGAGATTGCTTGCTTATTAGCATACTTTCTAATATCAGTTATAGAGCATTTTAAGGAAAGCAAGCCATTTTTAAATAATCTGCATCCTTCTCCATTCAGTTACATACAGCAGCTGATGTGTTGCTGGCCCACTGGATCATGTGCTTGGTCCTGACACAGGCTGAACTCTGGACATGCACCAGTGCCCTTAGAGAAAATCAGAACTTACTATTTCACAACTGCTCTAGGCTATCACAGGTAAGCTTGAACACCCTTCTAATTTACGTGAATTGCCAGTGGTCCCAAAAGGTTAGTAGGACAGTCAAAAAGCAGCACTGTTCAACAAAGAGATGGTAACATCCACTGAACATTTACCTCAACGCTGCCAGCATCAGGAGACATCAGAGAGAAGCCAAAAGGCTAGTGTAACCTAAGACAGCAGATACTACATTTTCTGCTGCAGAACTTGACCAGCTCTCAACAAGAAGCATCTATGCTAAAGCATGAGATTTAGACCATTACTTTTCAAATTCATATTTGTTTCCTTCTGAATGCCTGCATTTTGTCTGCAAGGCAAGAAAATCACTTTCTCAGACCTCAATCCATTTTAGGAAGCTTTTTGGTTTCAAATCTGGTTTGCATACCCAGCATTATAACCTTCAGCACTTGTAAGGCAGAGGTTTAAATAAACTTTATCTTTTCCAAACAGCAGCTTGCTAATAACCTTGCTTTAGCCTTACACATGGCTCAGAAGTTAGAAGAGGATGCAAGTGCATAAGTACTATGTTTTAAAAAACATGGCTCTGATATGACACATGGACATCAAACACAATGGAAAGAATGATGTTTGCATATACCTCAGGCCAGAGCTTGTTCAAAGGTTCTTGGGTTTGTTGGTAAAACTTAACTTTTGAGCAGCAACAGAGCAGGCTCTGGGAGTGAAAAGCAGTGGATACCAGAGGGGTAAAGAGGGCTGGGAGTGAGCTGAAGACTCTCAGGAGGTGGTGGATCTAGGCAGGGGCCAAGAAAGAAGAAAGGAGCTTTAGGGAACCTCTTCATTCATACGGAGTCTCCTCTTCCTCTTTGGCCCTCTCCTCCTATCTCTATACTCTGGGATACAGCACTTCCCTTGGTCTAATGAGATCCCCAAGCTGTCACATCCAACCCACTTCCACAATAAAGTCTCCTCCTTCAACCCCACAAAACCCTCTTTTTACTCTCTCCTGCTTCCCTGGCTGCTACAAGGGGCTTAAGAAGAGGAAAGTGCGGGGCTGACTGTCAGCTCCACTCTCACATGATACAGGGCAGAGAAAGGGCAAGGTCCCCACAGGGCAGGGATTTCTGCTTCCCTTGTGCCAGGAGTGGGGCCTGTGATTTTTTTGCAATTAGGAGATGAAACATCTCACAGCAGTTGCTATCCCCTCCAATCTGCCCCTGCCCTTTCTCTGGCAGCTCAAACTGCTTGGGCTCTGCTTGGGGGTGGCAAGAGGGCTGCTGTGCTTTGGGGCTGATGGAGCAGACTGCCAGGAGAAGGACCAGCCTGGTGACAGAGAGAGCAAGAGTTGTCACTGGAATAAAGTATGGCAAGGCAGGGGCTGGATGTGCAGGGCCAGGAGGAGCTCCTAAAAGGCACTGCACAGCAGAGGCAAGGGCAGGGTGGAAGAGCTCCTCACCATTTCTCCAGGAAACCAGGCCAGCTGTAATCTCAGTCAGCTGCCTACTTGCCCTCTGCACTGGGTCAGCTCTGGACAGTCTGGTTCAATATGGATTTCATAACACTCTGGCTTTGAGGGAATTGTGGCTTCTGCAAAGTACCCCACAGTGCTGGGTGGGACTGATGCCAAGCACAGATCATCATGTAAACTCCAACCACCAGGCTCAAGAAGTAACAAAACATGAAAGAGTGCCAAACAGGAGGCATCTCCACAATGGGGACTGCACAGTGCTGGAGATAAATGGGAAACGTATTAAAGCAGAATAAATCCAAACTGCAGCTGGACTACAAAGAACCTATTAGAAAACAGCTATTAGCTGCTCTGACTGAGCCTGGCCAAATAGTGCTGTAAAGCAGTCCATCCTTGAGAAACAGTTATACAGGCAGACAGCGCTTGCTGGGAGAAATGGAAAAAAAGAGTAGAAAGAAGATAGCCAACTTTTCCAGAAGTTCCTCCAAGTTTTTTGTGTGGCGAGAGAGAAAATATCAAGATATTAAAATATCAAAATATTCCAGAGCTGGGCGCTAAGGTTCACCTGTCATCTTGTCATGATCACAGAGGAGCTAGCACCAGCTACATGATCACGTTAGATTTTAACTGCTGCTTTTTCTAGCTCTACAATTGATCTGTTTTATGAGATTCTGCAAAATGTCTGTGTGTGACTCAGTTTCCCTAGCTCCAAAATACAGGTTTTGCTTCTCCTCCTCATTGAGACTTTTCAGTTGTTGTTTGCAAACTGCCTTGGCAACTGAAGTGCTAAGTATGGGTATTCTCTGCAAAAGCACCTAAGAGAAAAATATTCTCAATGATGGTGAAATTGCCACTAAGGACTCAGGCAAGAAGAACCATGTAGCATGTTCATAGCAAATTTTTCTTCACTGTTTGGCAGGCCATTCTTTCCCTAGCTAAAGACACTAGTCTTAGGAAGGTTGCACTTTGTTTTTTGTCCACAGTGAGCCGTTAAAAAGGGCTTCTTTGTCACACCATTTGGCTGAGGGATACAGAGGCCAACTTGAGGGTACAAAGGCACAGTGGTTGAAAAGTCCAAGAGGAAGGTTACAAGGTGAGTTACACTGTGCACTACTCTGCAAAATCCATAGTTCCCAATGTTTGTAAAAAAATGCCTGGAAAACAAAAAATACCCAGTTTCATTCTAGGAGCTCATATGAACTGGCAGCAGTTCCTACCTTCCACTGCCTTTATTTAAAATGGAGAAGTTAGAAGGGGAGTGCAATGGGTTTGGAAGGCTCTCATCATGTCTGGAAGGTGCATGCTTGGGAAGGGCCCACAACCCATTTCTAAGCCAGCAAAACACCTTCCCAATCCCTTTCCACTTCATTCATCTGCCTGTTTCCTGCAGTTGACTTCACTGAAGAGGAGAAAGGGCTCCTTTGGCCTTTAAAGCTCAGGTCGCGAAGTACGACAGAAATACTCTGTTGGTCCCTAAAGGGAAGCAGAATGCAGCAGCTTAAAAATCACAGTACAGAAAACAAAAGCACAGGTTGGGGGTGGGGGCAGCGTGGTGACTCTTAACCAGGTACCAGCTCGGCTACCTGGAACCAGCCTGCCCGAAGCTGGGTGGGTAGAGAGATGCTAAATGAAGAAGAGGGGAGTTAACACTCTTCCTTTCTTCGCTTCCTCAGAGCAAAAGATCAGTGGTGAAAAGTGGTATTTGTACATGCCCTTTCACTGCAGCCTCTTTCCCTGGCTGTCCTCTGGTGCATACATGCAGGAGTTTGAGCCCTGTCTGCTACCCACTGCTGCAGGTTTGGACTTCTGTCCATGCTGCTATTCCCAAAATGGGAAAAGGGGGTTGAAAAATGAGAGCGCTGCTGCTTGCAAAGTGAGCTAATCTGGAAGATGCTCCATGGCCCGAGTGTGACCATCTCCAGGAAAGGAGAAGAAAGTAGTGGAAGAGAAGAAGAAAACCAAAAAAGAGGACAGAAGACTTAAGACAGATTTGGAAAGACAAAAGAATCAAAGAGATGGAATATAGAAGAGGAAGAGGGAAAAGGGAAAAAAGAGACATCAGATAAGGGAAGTTACCTACCGAACTGAAATGATGAGTGTGGCAGTCCTACCCCGTGTCAGTGCATTTACCAGTGGACATCTGTGGAGCGTCTGCAGGTCATTTTTTACTATGGGTGGCATACCCCTTAAAGGGATACATCTGTTAAAGGACTGAACACAAGACCAAAAAGGATTCACAGTTTCAGTACTAGTTCTCTGGATGCCCCTGAGCAAATCGTCTAAATTTTGTACCTCAACCTTTGCATCCTTTGCAGGAAATGGAGAAAATCCCATTAAGGATTTTCCCAAGGGGGTAGTGAGCTCAAATTCAACTTTTTATTCCCTAGGAACCTGGAGGTCAGTTCTTAGCTTTAAACTTGTTTCAGAACACCAAAAATGAATTGACCTGTACTAAAAATCAAGGGACCTACATTTCTTAGAACAAATGCAGTCAATACCATTAGATGGCCTGAAAATTTAACAGATTAGCCCTGGGTAATGCTAACAGATGGCATGGCAGGACACATACATGGCAAGGCAGGCAGGCACCACTTGGTCATCTCCCTGCTCTGCTGCTACACTTGTGGTGCTCCAAAGTTGTGTTCAGCAATGGGAATTGTCCCCAGTTTGTTCCACTGGCAAAGTCAGCTTTGCCTGGGAATAGGGCAAAGACTGAAGCCCCGTGCTGTCAAGCAAAAGAATATGGCTCAAAGAATATGGCCACTCTGGGACTCCTTGTTATGGTTCCTGCTAAGGAGATTGTAAAGTGAAATCAATTAATACCAGAAGCAGCAAAGAAACTGGAAGAGACAGGGAACAATTAAAGACGCTGGTAGCGAAGAGGCAAGAAAGGAGAACAACCCAGCTTATCATTAGAGTGTCACAAGCACACAAAGAAAAGAACACAAAACCCCTCCAAAAAGGGACTGCAGACAATTTTCTAGGACAAAATATCTGTTGAGAAGACACTGCCTGCATGTTTGTGGGGCAGCCTTGGAAGAAAGAGAGTGCCACGCTTCTCTCTAGCCAGCACAGCATGGTGGCCCGACAGTGAAACAAACCAATGTACAAAGCAGCCTTTGTCACCTCCCAGTTTCTCTTTGCAAACCTTCCTCTCCTCTCCACCTGTACCCCTAGCACAACAACCCCTGCTAGGGGGCAGATTCATCACCAGCTTCCAGAGGAAGCAAGAAGACGGTCTTTCGCTTGTCTTTAAAGCAGTAATACCGTGGGCATGGGGCGGGAAGGTCTATCAACCGCACTACCTTGTCAGTGAAGTGCGCTGATTTTCGCTTCAGAAGAGCGTTTTTGTTGTTGCCTGCAGCAGAGCTAGTGCAGTGCCATCTCGTGGTACTTTTGAATCACTCATGCTAGGTAAAAAGCCAGCCTAAAACTTAATAAACAGATGTCAAAATGGAGCACATCACACCTCATTTGTGCTGGGGCCTAAGCAGTAACACTAAGAACTGTGAGCAAAACGCCAGTGTGGGTGAACAGTAAAGCAACCCCTGCCATTACCAGGAGCAGTGGTACAAGGCTGTGGAGATGGCCCTTTTCAGAAAGATCTTGTCTCCCTGGTTCAGATAGCTCACCAGACATGCACCAAGCAAACGCAGCACATCCATTTCACACAGACATCCCACACGGACCAGGACCAATGACACGAATTCAGGCAGCAACATGAGGTGGAAACATCTGACAGCACAGGGCAGGCTGTATTCATCCCAGATGGTAAGCGATGTTATGCTTACTGCCCACCTACCACAAAATGTAGTCCAGTGTGGCACTGCATTAAAGCCATCTCTATTCATTACTGACACTAAAGTCCAGGATCTCATGCAAAATTCAAAGCCCTAAAACTATACCCATACTGTGGGGAACCTTTTTTATTATTTTTTTTTTTTTTAATACCAACACCTTCCTTATTCTTATCCGAGATTCTGAAGAAAGTTAATATAAACGAATGGCAAATAGAGAACAAAGACCTTACATATATCTCCTCAATACACAGAAAGACAGCTATGAAAAAGCACAAGGAAGCAGCCTCATACATCTTACCAAGTTTCATTCCGAAAAAAGAAAAAAAAAAAAAGAATGTATTTTTAGGATACAATGGTAATCCCAAAGATTTCCTAGAACTACTTTTTCTCCTCCAGATCAATGCTGGATGAATGGATGCACAGGAACCAGGCGGGCACATATGCTTTGGTTATGCTCTGTTGTTTTAGAACACTGGAACGGCACTAAATCCCGAATTAACACAGCCCTGAAGACTTTATTTCACCTTCATACAGAAACAAGAATTGGGAGTCTGACAACTAGCAAATGGAGCTCATTGCTGCACCCAAGGTGAGAGTCTCACAGACCTTTACTGCCTGCATGAAGTCCAGTTCTGCTTCTGCAAAAATACACCGACCCACTCAGCACTAACCCTTTTAGCCCCATCCCTTTGCGGGTGAGCAGACTTCCCTACAAAGGGATGAATCATAGAATCACAGAATGGTTTGTATTGGAGAGGACCTTTAGATCATCTAGTTCCAACCCCCCTGCCATGGGCAGGGATGCCTCACACTGAGCACATCGCCCAAGGCTCTGTGCAACCTGGCCTTGGTAGGTAACATTAACTGAAATTTTGTGGCCAGTGAAGGTAGATGGCAAAGCCTGAAAAGCAGAAAAAGTTTTCTTCAACTATCTGGGACCAGGCTATTAATTCTCCAGAAAACAAAGCAGAACATGAGCTATGCCCCCACATTTCCTTCTCTTCCTGCATATGCCTATATTTGTCCATGCTCAGCATGAACACGGCTCCAAGCAAGCTTTAGGGATGGGAAGAGCGAACCCACTTGACCCTATAAAGGCTGTATGGACAAGGCTTGTCTCTTCACCCCCTCACACACACACCTCACTCCCAACTCTCGTTAATATATTCATATACCTATTGTTTCAATGTGTCATAAAAATCCATGTGCTAGTAAAACAGTGATTGGTCAAGATTTATGTAACTCATGTGAAAAAGCTTGAAAAGATAGTAAACATGAAATAGAAACCAAAGGTGGTACTGGTGTATGGTTGAAAAGGAAAATCTTAAACTAACATTTACATGACCTTCTAAAGAAAATTTCAAACTGTTCATGAGTCATAAATTCTTTGTCCCTTTTATAAAAGGGACAGAGACAGGAGGCAGAGAGCAAGAATCTCAGAATTGGTGGAGGAATGAGATTGACAAAATTACCACAATGCATACAGGAACTCTCCCTCACCCCCATACATGCTGTGTGAGGGGTCTCCACGTGATCTTGAGCTTATTAGATAGAAAACCCTACACAGATCTCACATAAAAGGCTTCAAGGGTAAATATTCCCTGGATTTTGTGCTAGGAAGAGATGCAAAGTCTCTTTGAAAGCAATCGGCAACAGGTTAGAAAAAAAAGAAAAAAACCAAAATCCACACAGCTTCTGAGCCTCATCAGTTTTGCAGCCAAAGGAAGGAAAGAGAAAGCTGCAATGACTTTCATTACAGTTATTCTCTTCCTCATTGAAAGCTATAAAAATGTCACCAAAGGGAGGATGAGGATGGTGGCAAAGATTGCCAAAATTTACAGCCTAAATCAGGCTCAGGGCTCTTTCAGCTCTCAGCAATAGCTTAAAAATCTATAGAGTGCAATAGTAAATAAAACCCTTTTTTGGATGTGCAGCACAATCTGATCTTTCCTTATACATTGTTCCTTCAGTTATATTAGCATACATGTATGCTATATTAACAAATACGCGTATATACACAAACACCTATATGCACACGTATATAGGCACATGTATTAAGAAATTTCAAAGCTTTACAGTGAGAAACACTGTAAACAGTGAGAACACTATGAAGTGAAGCTTATTTCAGTGTCTCTCACCAGAGAAAAGCAGTTCAGATGATTCCCTACAGAAAAAAAGGCAGCATGGAATATCTACAGGTTTTGTCAGAAGCTTGTCCTAAGCACAGCTTGGATTTACAGACCAAAGACACAGATTTACAGTCCCACAAGACACAGATTAGCCACCAACAACCTGGACATGGGTAAAACCTACAGGATGGTGTTCCTCTTCTGCAACCTTAATCAGCCTTTTGCTTATGTCACAGAGGAAGGACATGATGCTGGACTGAGGGCAGTGCCTTGCCCTAGGAGGCTTTGTGGTTTTGCCCCCTGTGAAGGTTGGACAATATGGACTGGAAAACACCTCAGGTAAATACGCCCCTTCATAGGGGACACAAAGGAAAGTGTGGAAAAGGCACAGCTTCAAAGAGAAGATTAAACTATTGTCTGCCTCGCAGAGGGTACACAGAAGGCTAAACTGATATTTTTTGTCTGTCCTACTGGCTCATAGGGATGAAAGTAAATGTGTTGGTTAACGGAGAATAAGCAGCTGTAATCCATTACTGAAAGTGGTTCTGTTACGTGGACTCAAAATATCATATAATTTAAGAACTGCCACATTCTGATGTGGTATTGGTCTTTATAACTTCTCGCTTGTTCATCTGGTTATAAATCCCAGTGAAAAACAGTGTGCACATATGGCAGAAGAATACTGATTCAGAGGCCAGCATGTATGAGCAGCCCCGCACAGATGCTGCAAAGCTACTTCTCCCTGCTCTCACACTACTACACCACTGCCTCACTGCACATCTCATGGGCTGTGGGTCTCTAATAACCTGCACTGGGAAACTGATTCAGAAGAAAAAATAAGCCTTTTCCCTCCTTTCTGGGTCCTTATGAAGGGGAGAACAGCTCCCTGATCTAGTTCACTGCACAGACACCCAAGGCTTTGCACTGTCACCAAGGAGATGGCACACAGGTAGGAACAAGTGGACAGGAAACAGCACACTGAGAAATATGCACATCACAGGACCTCTTAAGTGGCTAAACCATGAACTGCACAGTGTCTCTATTCTGTATTCAAGTACATTTTATAGCCTACTTCCAAAACTTTATACTATTCTATATTCTTTATACACTACATGTTTAAAAAAGGTCTTTTGGGGACAATACAAAGAGCTTTTTAAAGCACTGCTAGGGCTGTATTACTCATTTTTTCAGCTTAAGCACCGGGTACCTTAGTTACAACCCCAACCACAGAGGGCTCAGAGGAAGACATTAAAACTGAGGGTGGGGAGGGGGAAGACAAGACTGAAAAATAGCTTTCCTCTATCTAAAAATATCTTAACTCTTATCTCAGACCTTCTGAAAGCTGCAGGAGAGGGCTGGTCCCACTGGGAAAAGAGGGTGACTTCCCTTCTCAGTTGCACAAAACTCTTAGCTTGCAGCCATGCAGAGCTTGAGCCATCTGACTCACACCATGTCGTACCATTACGTCCAAAGGTTCAAAGACAAAACGGTGAGCATTTTAGGCCATGTCAGTAACCCCGAAGGAAAACAAACTGTAAGCACATGCTAGGAGAAGAAACACTGCTTGGCCAGGCTGGTTATTTTTTATTTAGTGTCAGATTTATTTTGTTTTAAAGATGCTGGAATACACTCAGAAAAATAAATTACTGAAGAGAAGCCAGTTGACATACGTGCTTAATTGGTACCACATGACTTCTCAGTTTAATATCACCTCTGCATCTGCAAGGGGACATCCATGTGTATCTAATCCACAACTGCTGCCAAGAAATGTTGAAAGAGTAATTTTCTCTGTTTATGTAGGTCCTACCTTGTGTTATCTTTTCCAGCTTCAAAACAAGCAGAGGGAGCATCTGTTAACCGAAAAAACCCATGAATTCCCAAGGCAGAGAAGATGTTATCCAACATTGTGCAGGTGTTTCAATAAAGCACTAAAGCCAGGTTAATTTTACACCTATTGGAAACAGAGGGCTATGGAAAAGACTTTAAATGACACTCACATAATGTGTCTCTATCTCACGTATACCTCGTGGCATAATGGCAAAAGATGGAAAACTTATTTATATCCCTTGAGAAAATTCACAAATATGATAAAATATAAAACCCCCAAAGTAAAAAGCAAAGTGAAATCCTGATTTTCATGCCAAAAATCTGACTCCACTTCATATTAGCTCTTCCACAGTTAGTTATACAGGTGTTTCGAAGCTCCCTTTACACTCAAGAGCCAGAATTTCACTAATGCCTATAAAGCCACTATTTAGAGCTTTTTTCTCCAGCTGTCCAGCCACAATCCAAAATTCAGTCTGAAGTGCCGTATTTTTACCATCACTGTGTATTATAATAATGAAGGTAAGAAATCAACTGAAGAATACATTAGCAATTTAACCACTGGGATTAAACTGACTTACTCTTGTTCTTTCAAGTTCGTGTTGCTTGCAGGGGAAAAAAGCAGCGCTCCTGCCTCTGTTGGTATTTTTTCCTTTAAACAGGTGGCAAACAGAGCTCTAATTCCCTGTCCTTCCAAAGCCTTACATGCCAATGTAATTCTAGTTTGGGTTCTGCTATGTCCATATATAAGCATTACTGATCTGACTAGCTGTTCCTTAGACTTTCTGAAGCACCTGTGTCAGTAAAAGAGCAAAGATGACTTTAATGGGAAAGGCAGTTCTTTTTGTTAGAGCAGCTCACAGAAGTGCCAATATGCAGTCCCTTCACCAAAAGGGAGACATTATGTCTTCCTACAAGACTTAATTGCAATTGTATCCTGAAACCATCATACCTAAAATAAGATTATCTAGAGTATTTGGGTGTTGTTCATAGATTACACTCAGATCACACTCACACACAGGCACAGCACTGCCTATGGTTAAGCACTTGTTTCTGCCTTTATCCTCACAGCTAGATTTTTTCCAGCTTCCCTTTAAGGAAGTTTTCAACGAAACGGCAAGTCCTGTGATGAAACATGAAAGCAGCAAAACTTGGTGTACCACTGGAAACACTCACAGAGGATGCTTCCCACTGTCACGCTGCATGTGCTGCATCTCCATGACTGACTATGTTTCTCTCTCGCAGGTCTATAACCAAGCTCTATCTACAGCAATACTTTGAAAAATTGCAGCTTTTTTGCCACGTCCCTGTAGGCTTTGAGGTTATACAGCTCCCCCTTCAACACAAGGCTCATCATACCATCCGACCACTTCGTAAGCAGACCCACAGCTTCAACTTGAAGCTGGTGCAGTCCTGGAAGCTATGGAGTATTTAAGTTCTTCAGACTCTGAGATCACTCAGCAGAAACGAGCACACCACCATCCTATTCGACAACAAAAAAACTTCTAAAATGTTATTTTTAGAAGTCTGCCACTATGAAAAATATACTGAGTAGCAAACTTAGCTCAGTAGGTCCAGTTCTCACCAACATCCCAGAGAGCTGTGCTTAGGTACCTGACACCAGAATTTAGTCCCTATAACGTAGAAGCAGGCCTAGAACAAAATATAGGGTTTGAAGCTAAGGCATATTCTTGGAAACATATTTCTTAAATAATAACTCAGAAAATTAGACTGAACCAACTAGATAAATATTTAAAATTATTTAGTGCTAAAGATTTATGTCTAACCAATTAGCTCTACTCAGAAAATAAGTACAGTTTATGGACTCCCCCATATATATTCACTCAGCAGACTGGAATTCTGCCTCAGGTTGAACTTTTCATTCTACTCATCTTCCCCCCGTTACTCTCATCTACACTTCTGCATTATTTACAGGACCTTCATTTACACAGTATTAAGTACCTTATAATTCATAACATCTATCAGGGAAGCAATATTTATCCCAACCATAGAGAAAACAGCTGAGGTGCTGCTGTTACATGGCTTGCACACAGTCACATCAGCAGACATCAGCGATGAATTCTGGAACTCGAGACTCAAATCAAGCCTGCACACTGCCTCTCCTTCCAGCTCGTTTCTATGAAGGCAATTCTTTTTTATGCTCCTGGTTGCCTAGTTTCTATCCTGATAGTCAGCAAGGTATGTTATCAGCATGGTTTAAAATGCAGTGGATTGGATAGTAACGATATGTGGCCAGATTATCAAGTGGTAGTGATTGACACCCATTACCTCTGGGCTGGATGGAAGCTAAAGACGTAGAGATGAAAGTTCTTCCTTGAAAATTAAATAAAAAGATGGAATCAGCAGCTGACCCTGTATTTCTACTACACCACTATCTCCATTCATCAAAGGTCAAAACCTATTCTACTGAAAAATGAGGAACAGAGACCCTCTTCCAGAATGCCCAGGCTGCTGCACTGGTTTGCTGGAGCCATAGAAGACAAACAAAGGAGCCAAAGGCTGATTCCCCAGTGTCAGACCAGTGGGTTGGCAGAGGAACCAACCCTTCCTAGTCCCATGTAAGGAATGTGCCAGGGACACGTGGAGTTGCAGTGGAAGTGGTTTCAGGGGTGAAAGAGATTCAATAGTTCCAGAGCAGCTTCTAGAGCTATCCTAATTCCTATCAGGTTACAAAGACATTTCTCTGCATTTTCCTGGTTGAAGCCTGGGTGCTGCACCCTTCCAATTCACAAGCAGCTTTGGTAGGAGTAGAGTTGGTCCCTGGCATTGCATTGCCTACTTACAGCAGCAGCAAACATGAGGACCACAGATGACTGCAATACCTACAGCAGGGACATGGAAGTGCATGTTACCTCTTGCAGAGAGTGTTAATGAGTGTGACAGGGAGTGGGACTGCAGCAGAGTAAAACGAGATTTTGTTCAGAGAAATCCCCCAAGCCTCCACAGGTATCAGTGTTGGAGGAAGTCGCTTAGAGGTAAGAACCCAATCCTTTATGCCTCCCAGATGTTGTGTAAACAAAGATGTGATATGCAGCATGTAGGGTTTTGGGGTTTGCCAATGAATAAAACCAATTAATCAAGCAACTTGGTCCCAAGTGCTTCCTAGGAGTGCTTCCAGTGCTTGCTGTGTTGCCCCTTTTGGCATGGATGAGACCCTCTCTAGGCATTGCATAATACTAGCATCCAGATGATGGGCATGCTAGCAGCTTAGCTGGGAGAGTGGAGAACCAGCAGAAAAGTATGAACTGCTACAGCACGCAAGTGATGGCAGAACAGAAGGCTGTCTCTCTTTGATCAGAAATCATATTTATTTCCTTACCAGTTTTTAAGCAGAGGCTTGCATGGATCAGGGTAATTGCTGTCTCTCCATCAATACTGTCAGATAAAAGAGAAAACTAATTTTCTTCCTCTCCTCTTTATTCCCTGACTCACTCTCCCTTGCCATCTCTTGCACTTTGACATCACTGATTATTTTTAGCTTATGCTACTGAATCTGTCTTTCCTCCTCTCTTTTTTGTGCTCTCCTTTCCCCTCTATCTCACTCCACATACTCATTGGCTTCTTCTCTGTCCTTTGCCGTCCTTCCCTCCTTTTATCTCTGCTCACCCCTATACTGACACGGAGAGACAAGCCTTTTCCTCTCTCGCACTTCCACTGACTCTTCTAGGAGAGACTGTTAAAAGTGAAGAATATAAATAATTACCTGAGCAAAACCTTGACATGTTAAATTAAGACAACAATCTCAGAAGCTTTTGGCAGGTGCATCTCATGGGCAGGAGCCATCTTCTCTCATTCACTAATGTCCTGAACAGTGTAGAGCGACCCAGGTATGGGAGACACTTCAAGGCCTGCCACTCTCTCACTATTTCATGTATCTATGTAATGCCATAAGACACCAGCTAATCCACCTAACTGGAAAGCAGGGTCTTTATAGTGTTCTGGTAAATCTCTCCTTTGAAGCAAAAAGCAGGAATTTTTTTTCTATATCAGAACATTTCTTGCTTTGCATTATTAATAACATTTGGCACACTATAGCCCTTAGGAAACTAATCCTTACAACCACTTCTCGCCTCCAGCCTGTCAGGTACAGAAGCGTTACCATTTCAATTTTAACATTACAGACACTCAGTCAGAGATAGCAACTGAGTTGGTAAGAGCCACTGGAAGCGCAGTGTCAGCCCTGAGGGAGAAGCCAGGAGTCCCCGTTTCCCAAAACCATTATTCCATCCAACTCTCTGATGAAGAAGGTGACTCTAACAGCATCTTATTAGCATATATGTAGGAAAGCTCAGTGGGAGTTAAGGCTAGCTGTACTCCACTGGGGAAAGGCAAGGAGGGGGCCTAGAAGAGGGATCTAAGAGCTCTGGGAGGTCTGATAGATGGCGATCTAGAAACAGACCAAATGGAGAAGACTTAGGGGTAAATCCACCCCACGGCTGGAAACACCCAAGCCGAATCTCAACACTAAACCCAGAAATAAAAACGCTGAGATATCAAAGGCAGCAGGACATGGGTTAGCTCATGTCTGGGTGTTAGCAGCCTCTTTAGCACAGGAACAGTGCCACAGGGAGGCAAGCCTCCTCCCCCCAGGTGCAAGGTGATGCATCCACTGGGTTTACCACTGTGCTCTACCACACGGAATAAACAGTATCAGTATAACTTGGAGGATACTGCACCATACCGCATCATACAATGTACACATGATCTTGGATTTGGGCTGGATCTGACTACCTTAAAACCAAATCCCAGGAAAAGGTAAACAACCAAATCCTAAACAAAATGCATGCAGCCCCTGCTAGCTCTTCAGAGCATCTGGTTGTTTATACATCCCATTACAGCTTGCTGTAAAGTACTGTCAAAAAAATTATTATGTTTTAAAATGGGAGCCTTTTAACTCAACATTACTCAGATTGTCAAAAATCTTCTGTTGAAACATCTTCTTAAATAGATAATTAGATTTCTGACAAAAAGTGATGTGGAAAGCATTCGCTTGCCTTGAAAAAAATGGGGGTTTGTTGGAGAAATAAATGCTAGAGATTCTTCAGCACTTGTCTGAAGTTTGGGAGCTTTTAGTAGTTTGTAGTTACAAAAGATCAAGACCCAAAAAGATTTTGCTTGAACACTATAAAAGAATTACTGGGAAACACCTGGGAAACATTCTCCTCTAAAAACAAGAGCTTGTCTTTTGTCAGGACTTTTAATGAAAAATCATTCTCCAATCACTCCTATTAATCATACTTGGAGCAGTTAGAGCTTGATTCATTTAAACAAGCAGCTTCAGTTCATGTTTTCTCTTGTACTTGATGTTATACTACCCACTTGTTTTATTCATGCAAACAAGTTTTGTTCTACTATGCTAACTCAAAAATGAATAAACTGAACTGTATTCTGCCTTGCACATCATAGGAACTATTAGCTAACCTCTTTTGGTAACTTATCTTCACATCTTTCTGCAAAAAGGAAAAACACCCACCTTGTATTTCAGAACAAAGGTTTGTTTTCAAGATTTTTGCAACTGGAATATATCTTAAGTAAATTTAATAGGAAAACAAGAGCAGGTAGGGGACACTGGTACTCTTTCTGCAGCTACTTGCCTGTCTACAAATTTCTCCTTTACAGCTCTTTCATCCCCTATCATTGCCAACATCCTGTGTGGAACTGAGGAAGAAAAACTTATTATCAGATCTTTAGGTTTTTTTAAACAAACCCTCATTATCCATAATCTTACAGGTGCATTTCACACAAAATCAGCTTAAATATGGAATTCTGAATGCTGTGGCAGAATTTTTCTATCCATGTGTATTTATTAATTTTCTTTCGCCTTGTTACTGTAGTGCTACTGAAAGTTGCCAGATTGAAAGCTCTAGAGGCATAAGTCCTATTTATTCACAAAATAGGTCAAAAATAGTCATTGAAGCAAACACTTGCCCACACACACATCTCAGCCAAGAAGACACTGTGTTTGTGCAGATTCAGTGATGCCAGTTTTCTGTGCTCAGCTGCTAGCAAAGATATTTGCTCTGTTTAACCATGCTATGGACATCTCGCTCCTATGAACTATATTCGCATGTCACATCTTTAAAAGAAGTATCACACTGTAAAAGCTTTTCATTAATTTATGACCTGATGATGTACCTTGAGGCTCAACCTCCCCAGGGCAATGTACCAATCACATTAATTCCAAAGCTGGATGCAGTTTCTGAGTTGTTGGGGGTTTTGTGCAGAACAGGTGTACATACAGAGCAAGATGATATCCTACTGCTCTTCCTAGTGTACAAACAGAAGAAATAGTATGGTCATCCAGGACCCAGGCTCCTCCACAAGAAGTCCCAAGCACTAATAGCATCATAGAATTGTTTTAGTTGGAACAGAGCTTGAAGATCACCTAGTTCCAACTCCCCTGCCATGGGCAGGGACACCTTCCACTAAAGCAAGTTGCTCAAAGCCCCATCCAGTCTGGTCTGCAATTCACAATGGAGACAAGCCTTCATTAGAAGACATTCACATCCATTGGCCCTTGAAACCCATTTGAGTCAATATAAAAATACCACCCTGCTCTGCTAGCATTTCCACACTCCCCTTTCTTTCTCTGTGTATCTTTTGTAAGTATGTACTGACATTCAGCAACTGTAAACTAGATTTGGCAATGAAATCGCAGCAGGAAGCATTAAAGTCACAGTGGGAAATAACGCAGCTCTCTGTTTGAAAAGCTTATCTGACAAAAAAAAAAAAAAAGAAGTAAAATCTACTGGCAATAAAGAAATTAAAAGAGAAGTGATAGCATCCCAGAAACTGGTATCCTCCATCAAAGAGCGTGTCAAAAATGGAGGCACCTTCTTTACAAAGATCACATCAGTAGCAACCATCCTCATTTGTATAATGTCAGAAATGCCAGGCGACTTTCTGCTTCCAATGAGATAACCTGGGCCTCAGCAAGCTTGCAGGGAGTGAGTCAAGGATTACAGAGCAGCACAAGACTGCACTGTGCTGCTTTCCTCCTCCTCATATTTGGTGAGCTTTTCAGGTTATCTCATGTTCTTATAAAGGCCCAGAAACAGTTTAGATTAAATGGGCTTGAATGAGGCGTATTAGAAAAAAAAGAAAAAGAATAATTCTTCATGCGTGTCTTTAACAGCACTAACTGGAATGGCTGCCAAAAACTTTCAGACAGATGAGATGCTTTCTAGTTGCAAACAAGTGAAAAGATGGATGATGCCTTCATGCCATGACACTTTTATTTCTTAGGTAGTTCCTTCAATACTGCTGACTCTTCTTAATGTAAGAGCCTCAAAAACTGCAGCCGTTCCAAGATCCTGAGTACAAGTACTCATGAGCCAAATCCAATATGCATGGCACAGACATGCCCAAGCCTGTTTTCACCAAAGTGTATTTTAAGAGGATTTAAAAAAGAAACAGTGTGGGGGGAGGGAACTGATTTCCACAAGACATCTTTCATACATCCATATACAAGAGGTGCCTCATATATGCCACTTGGGTGGCACAGTTTTATTATCAGTTCTATTCCCCATCGTGCTCAGAAGCGCTATGTAAATAAAAGTCACTCTTCCGTCCTGCAATATGCTAGAGGGAAGGGAAGCAAAACCTTGAAATTAAATCCAAGTTCAGCTGAAGCCTGCTTTCTGCATTTCAGGAGAAGGCCCAGGAACCCTCTTCAGAACCTGTTTTCTGGGGTTCATCTCAAGCAAAGTTACTGAAAGCCCAGTCGCTCTCTCTCCTTATCTTAGAAGTATCTTCCTTCCAGGAGCCAGCAGAATGAAGATAACTTCTAGCAGCATACATACCTGCAAAAAGGACAGGATGATACCAAAGAACATTGTCGAGTACCTGCTGTTTGTGAAGTTTAGGGTGAGTGAAAATTTGCTGTACTGAAGTCCCCAGTTTATTCACATGGCAGAAACAGCGCACAGAGTGGCAGCTTGCAAGCACAGTTAAAGAGAACAAGAACTCATCTTAGCTGTGATCAGGAGGGAGCTCACCTGCTAGACTGAGACCACTGCAGTCTCTTGATTGATTCAGCTCTTGGCCTCTGAGACTGCTACAAGGTGCCAATTGCAGAGGTAGTTATGTGAGATGTTTGGGAAGCTCATTGAAAGAGAAGGGAGAGCACCTGTCTCTCCACACTGAGGCCCTTGCTCTTTCTGCCTGAGCACAGGATAACTCAGGGATGTTGAATTCTCACTGACAGCATTTGTATATCAATGTTAAGACACTCATTTAAGGGCACTAAACCTTGAGAAGGCACAGAGAAAATGTGCAAGATGTCAGCATACATGTGACAAACATTCAGACTATCCAGTTCCATCAACTTCCACAGTTTTTTACTACAGACAACAGCACCCATAGTCAGCATTAGTAACTGCATAACAACTAAATGTTTATATTCAGCTCTTGGACACATGGGACACGTCTAGGCAACATAATGGGTTTGCCCTCAGTCCCATACATATATATACACATGTATGTGTGTGCTAATGATACAAGGCAGACAGTAAGCAAGGATAACTGGAAAAAGACACATTCTATCAGGAATGAAAACTAAAGATTATAGTCCTTGGGGAGGGCAACTTATTAGCTACACCTCAGGTTAAGGAATCACATCACATGGAAGGAAAAAAATTGAAGTTCTTGCTTGAAACAACAGCATACCAGCCACACAGTCCTGCAATGAGCAGAGCATTGGGGACCAAACACCAAGAATCCTCTTGGTATGACTGTGTTCCCTCAAACTGGAGGATATTTAGGGCTCAAGAGGGCCTGATACAGCAGAAATGCAGGAGGAAAGGCAGCCTCATTGTTCATGGACTAGTTTAGGTAAGTTCAGTGGGAAAGACAAACCCCTCCTTTGGACATGAAATGGAACATGAACTGCAAGGATTAAAACCCAAGTGAATATCATTAGATGCCAGTATGGTTCTTCTTTCACTACCCTGTGAGAAATTGTATTCAAATACTTGTAGGACAAAAAAGGAGTATTGAACAGATGAGAGGGAAGTTCTCCTGTAGAATATTTATTTCATAGGCAAAGCTAGAAAATTGCAACATAAGGAAATCATTGGAAAGTGAAGAGTTTATTCAGACACTATAAGGCTCCTGCCACTGGAAGGTGGGCAATATCAGTCTGTGCCCAGAACCACTGAGACTGTAGCTAAAAATTTCTGCCCGAATAGACTAGAAATGCCTCAGCCAGACTGTTTTTAAGAACACCCAACCCACACACACACTTCTGAACTTGAACTGATGCCTGTGGATAAGGAGCTATACTTCTAAATTTATCTCTAGTCACTTAACTAATTCCAAATAAAACACCTTTGATATTTTGTGTAAGCAGCCTGTTTAAATTAGGTGTCCTGAAGAAACCCCTGACTACAGATTAATCACTTGGGCACTCCTTGGCTAAGAGTTGTTGTTTCTTATGCTTATACATTTCTCATAGCTTTTTAATCTTATGCTTTTACATTTCTCACAGATTTTTAATGTAAAACAAGATCTGTCTTCATTTACAAAGAGTTAACAAAAATTCCAATAACTAAGTTAGCAGCAATCAGCAAAGGAGCTCCCCAGGGCAAAGTCTAATATAATCTAGTCTATGAACCCTTTTCTCCTCCGGGATAACAGACCAGCCAAGCAAACTTTCAACTGTCCCCTGCAGGGCTGTAGCAAACAGGCAAAACGTGTACATATACTGCCCAAACTCTCTACTCCCAGCCACAGCATATTCCCTGTGGCGGATATGACATTATAGAAAACGAGCCAACTCACTTCTGTTTTCCCTGCTTTCTCCAAGGCTGAATCTGGTCTAATATGACAACTGTAGCAAGTGATTAGGAAGTGAGACTTAACAACATGCTTTAAAAAAATCCAAGATACATACTGGTCCCAGAAAATTAGAGCTTGCATGTGAGCTCAGCAGAGCACTGAGAACAGCTCTCAAAATCTTCCCAGCCCCATAATACATGCTTTATTTTCACCATCCCCTACAAGTGATAGAGACAGTCTCTCTCAAACAGTCAATGTTCTTTTTAACTGAGCAGAGAGCATCCCTCCCCTCTGCAGATGTTAAAAAGCCAGTGAAGACTCTAAAGTGGGCAATAATCACTTGTTACTTAGAAAAATAGATGAGCCACTCCTCACTCCATCCTCCTTTCATGTAGTTGTAGAGAGTGATAAGGTCCCCCGTGAACCTTTTCTTTTCCAGACTAAACACCCGCAGTTCTCTCAGCTGCTCCTCGTAAGACTTGTGCTCCAGACACTTTAAAGGTTTTCACTGCCCTTCTCTGGACCTGCTCCAGCACCTCAATGTCTCTCTTGTAGCGAGGGGCCCAGAACTGAGCACAGTGTTGGAGGTGCAGCCTCACCAGTGCCAAGTACAGGGGGATGATCACTGCCCTGGCCCTGCTGGCTACGCTATTTCTGATCATGCTGCATCCTGCGCAACCACAGCGCCAGTCAAACGTATGAGACTATTTAGGACAGAGCAGGATGCAGTCCCAGTGGAGGGGGCCAGCTGCTGCTTTCCCCAGAGAGGGAAACACATGGGGTTTTTTTCCAACCAGAGATCTGTCAGCTCACTGCTGCTGAGGGCTTCCCAAAGACATACTGCATCAGCACGTTCACCCATCGCTTTGGTTCTGCTACTACCCAAAATAGTCTTGTTTATTTGTGAGCAGCCACAGCTGGAACCAGGGGTATTTGTGTAGCTTGTGCCATTATGTCTTAATCCTGGCAGTGAATAAAATCCACAGCAATTATGAAAATAATTTGTTCTTGTGATGTAAATTTATAAAGTGCAGTGCATACTATTTGTTTTGCCCTATGTTACTGAAAATATGAAGGTGAAAAAATATTCGTTGATTTCAGCATTTACAGTCCATTTAAATTTTACATCAAATGTTTACTACAGCAGTTTTGAAATTTGCAAGAATTAACAGCAATAATCAATACTAGCTGAGAACATCTACCTTGCCACACACTTAGAGGATATTAAGAAAGTGAAGCCTTAAATTTGTCCCTAAGGGAGTGTGAGGTGACACGCAGCACAGGGTAACAGCAAACTAACTCAATCTTAATCATCAATATTTTTCATGTAAACTGGAAAACACAAGCATTTTTCAGTATTAGCTACATCAACACAGAAGTGCAAGCACATAAAGAGTGAATTATCTGTGCATTACTGCTAATAAATACTGTGCACCGTTAATAAATATGCTAATAACACTCAGTTCATAATGCTGATATTCCTCAGATACTAGAACTGCATGACAACTGTGTCTGAATTTTATTCTGTAAGTGATTCAACTAGAATAATAACTAGTTATTTTCTTCTCTTTTGTAAGTAGGATGTAACAAAAGATATCCCTGTGATAAAACCAGCACAAGGTTAAGGAAATGACATCAAAAGATTACAAAGAGTAACTCCATCATGCAGATAGCCTCCTTGCTGTTAGGCTCTGCAGCAAGCAGGGGTAAAAAGCTCTCTCTCCAGTTAATGCGCCTCTAAAACTGAGGTACACAAGCTCAGACAAATTTTCCTACCCAAGAAATAATTTGCAAGGAATTCAAATTCAAATCACAGCTTGCTGTACCACCCGCTCCATAGGATGTGACGCTGCGGTACTGGACTTTCTGCAGCTCTAAAGATAGAGCTGTGCAGTCAGGGTCTGAGAGCTGCCAAAGCAGCTTGTGAAGGACCTGAGCAGCCCTGGGCAGAAGCACGTGCAGAGCAACTGCTGCCCACGGGATCCTGAGGCTGAAAGCACAGGGGCAGTGGGCAGGATGCTGACATTTAATGTTGTGTGCAACATTAAATCTTGCTCATAAACTTCTCGTAATCAAACTGTCGAGGAGCAAACTCGTCATAGGTGTGCTCTGGAGCTTGGCTGGTAAGAAAGCAGAAGCCCAAGTCACCTCCCAGCTTGGGCACAGGCAAGCTCCTGCCTGCCCAGCCACAGCCACCACCACCACCATGTAGCTCCTGCTGCCCTGCTGAGACATCAGCTCATGCTGGGCCAATGCATTGGCAGCATCTCCTGGAAGGTGCCCCAGCCTACATGCTGCAAGTCTTATTAGCAAGGTGCATATCTGCCCTCTACAGAGGAAATAGACATGGAGAGAGAATATAGGGAAACAGAGCAAAGACAAAGTGTACAGACAAGTTTCATACACATACATTCACAAGCACTGCCCTATTACACACTTTCTAGTAGCAAATTGCTGACTGTCTCCCTTAGAGAAATATGTTCAGTAAGAAAATACCCATATCTGATAGATAAATACCTGATACCAGAACATTAGAGAGATGAAGCAGCCAAGGAAAGCACAGGAACAGGGTTGGCAGGAACCACTATGAGAATTTAATAATCATATTGAGTATTATAGGAAGAATTCACAATGACTTTTTAAAGGAAGCATTTTAGAGTCTGGCTGCTGTGACTTGTGCATGGTAACTTCTAAATCCTATTAGGGAGTTACAGAAGAATTTGTTTCTTTAATTGCTACGGATTAGAAGTCAATAATAGAAAAAACTCAACTTCACAGTTTGGGGAAAGGACGACTAATGAATACAGTTTCTTTTTAAACATATAAATTTGAAAATTCAACTGACTGCTATTTGGTGTAATTGCAGTCCTCAATCTCCTTCTGAAAGACAAGTTGGTTTTCCTATGTTTGGTCTGCAGGGAATTCTGAAAACAAGCAGTCATCTTTTTCTAAAAATCCTGGTTTATTCCAGATTTCTTGAATGTGTTCTCAGAAATAAAACTCAATAGCTACATTTTTCTACAATAATGTCTTGACGATGACATTGTCAAACATCTTGCTAGGGCACATTCTTGTTCTTCTTGTGAACTCAACAAGACAGTAAAGCCTGTGTTGCCTGAGTAGTGGAGACTTTGCCTGTAATATAATCATGTTCCATTTGGAGCTAAACCAGAGTTTTGCATGACTCCCAAAATCCAAAACAGACCTGTGCTGGTAATCATGGTACTCGGAAAGCTTGTTTAAGAATTGAAAATGGGGAAAGGGGACAAAAGATTATTGCACAGCTCATAGGAAATATTAAGGTCTGTTAGTCCTTCTATGCTTGCTAAGAGTTGATACCAGGCAGGCTGCTACGTGGAGTAGCAGCCACATGGCTCCAGCAGCAACTGCTGCCACCAAATGTTACTCCCAAGCCCTCTGCCAGCCCTATTAAGGGCCACCATCATACTCCAGGTGGTCCCCCCTATCCCTCAGAGATATGCCAGAAAGCAAAGAAGAAATGATGTGCTTTTAGTTGAATATTGCCTGCCCTAAGCTCTAGCTGGTCGTTTAAGTGGTTCATACTGAGAATTATCTAGAACCCTTCACCAATTCACCCTGCTAAGAAGTCATCTTGCCACTACTCGCCTCTCTCTTCAGAGAAAACTCCATGTCTTCTCTTTTGACTGTCACCACAGGAAGAGGCAGGGAAATGAACCCAAGTATCTGAGGTACCATTGTTCAGATAACTAAAAATTCTCTTATCAAGAGGTACCTGGCACCAGCCTCATTGCTATAAATAACTAACTAAATAAATCAAGCAAAGGGAGAAATCAGCTGAGAAATTATTCTATAGTTACATACAGAAACAACAGGGATACGCATATGAATACTAGATAATTTAAAGTGAGAAAGAATATAAAAATCGATGCATTTGGGAAAGAAAGAAGGAAAAAAGCAGGAAAGATGGAGAAGCAATTTGAAATGTTTATTGGAAGGTGGGAAGGAAATGGAATTCTACCTAATGAATGACCTACTCCCTCAGACTGATACTTACGCTTGTGCTATGAGATCATTATTCAAATAGCATTTCTGAAGGAATCTCAACTGTGGCAGTGCAAGCTACAGATGTAGCTGTAATTATGACTACTTCATCTCAAGACAGAAACTTAGTATTCAGGAGGTCCTCTGACTTCAGCTGCCAGTGGCCATGTCTCCCAAAGCCAATTGCCATCAGGTTTTGTTCTAGTTCATTTACTCTAGGAATAAAAATAGACTATTTACAGGGTCATTTGGGATCCCAAGTAGTCCAATTGCTGTTAGAAATCAACACAGTATGATAATTTACCCCAGAATTATAGTTCTGTTTTTGGAACACCAACATCTACTGTATGTGTGGAGGAAACTTTTCACACATAGCAAAAAATATCCAGTACTATGGTGCAATTTTGTATACAGCCTTTTCCATGAGTTTGGTTCCCAGCCAAAGTTCTCTCCTCTAGTGAAAAAGCAGCATGTTCACTGGAAATCTCAGGTCTAACTAACTCAGAAATAACAAACACAGCCAAATCTGCCAAAGGGATACTTTTGCTGGGCAACTGCTTATACTGGGAGGTATCGGTGCACATAAGCACAGCCAGATGCTGGCAATCTTAGGCTGCTGAAGAATGAGCCCTGATCATCAGGCCCTTTCAAACATGCTTCATATCAGCCATCTCAAAATCAGGTGCACCAATTCACCTCCCCTTTGAAAAAGCACATGCTTTTATAAATAAATCTCTCATTGATGTCAAAACCACACTCCAGATGCAGGACTGCTTTCTATTAAAGTTAACAGGGCAGCTTTCTTCATTTACTTTTTGAGGCTGCCTAAAGGTCACATTTTTCTCTCCAGCCACTAACTCTGCATGTTCAACAGAGGGTCTTAGGAGGTTTCTGTATCTCCTTTGTAAATATAGCCTGGAATTCTATACACAACTGCTCTTGCACCAGAAAGAGTTAAAAGACATGGAAAAAGACCATCCTGCCTCCCCATTTCAAGGCCCAGGGCTCACCAAAATGTCATGACTTTGAAATGAGCGGAAAGCAGTGTCAGCACCATAGACAAAAGGATTTATAAAAGAATGAATAAAAGAATATCACTTCTTTCGCCTCAGGACTTTTCTGGGTAAATTATTACTTTTTAAAGCAGTGCACTGTGAGTAAGCTGCCTGACTCCCATTAACATTAGTAGCAGTGGCATAGCATAAGCTTTATGAGCCAGTTTTGAGGATTAATCACAGAGTTGTATCTGTAGGGCACTCGCTTTGAACTCGGCAAATCCTCAACTGAACAACTCTTCTGTCAGACTCTTCTTTGAAGAAAAATCACAAGGAAGTGGGTGGGCTGCGGGCTAAGCCTCTTCTTGGCCCACCAGCGCTTCCCCCATAACTCTAAAAACACTACAGCAACAAGTGAAAACATTGAATAGCTCTCTCTTGCTGCATCTCCAGTAATATTAGCCAAGGCAGGGTAATATTATCCAAAAAGAGTAATTTTTTTTGGAGCAGGAAGAAGGAAGAATAAATCACACAAAAATAGTGCAATAAAAGTGCTATCAAAATGAGAATGGGATTTTGTTTTGGTGTTTTCTTTGGTTTTTTTTATATACAGGATGAAAGCTGGAACACTTGCGAATAATTTCCATGTATGGATCTAGAAATCTAAAAATAACACTATATTTAATACCTCCCCCCCCAAAAAAAAAAAGACAACAACTGACTCTAGAATAGATGGTGATGAATACATTGAACATCAAATTTTCTCTATTCTCTCTTCCCTTCTGTGCTTGCTGGCACCTTTCCCCCAGCCCACCCCTTGTCATTTCCCTAAAGAGGGAGGAGAGGTAATCATTTCTGAGCAGCCTCAGAGCAGCTTTGGCAGAGCAGGACAGCCATGGCAGCTAAGGCTTCATGGGAGGGCAGCCCTGTCAACTTGGGGCTTGTTATTGTTTGCCTGAGGCACTGGGATTTTGTCTCACTTGATGCTACAGTGAAAAATTTCCATCTCCTGTGCTTTCTATGTGAGGGTGTTCCAGAAGCTTTTAGACTGCTTTTTTAGCAGCTCTTTTGTTCTTCTCTACTCAGCAGCAATACATCTTCCTGGCACATGCTTTTGGTCCCCAGAAGGACCCATACAGGGGCACCACCAGGAAAAAAAAGGGAGTCCAGGGATTCATCCAGCTCTTGAGCCTCAGCCTTCCCCTCCCAGGGGCTGGAGGGAGGCCCATGGCCCCTCTGCACCACTGCAGCAGCACTTTCAGCCCCCTCCTTGAGCAGCTCTCACACCTTCAGCTTACAGCAAGCCATAATCACTGACTCCACACTGTTTCTTCCACTTCACAATTCTAACACCTTTGAAGCTCCCTCCAAAAGGCTTTTGCTCTCCAATGAAACCTTCTGGTGCAACAAGTTCTCGGGGCCATGTCTGTCAGGCCCAGCCACAACACACTTGCATCAGGGGCCAAAGTGCTTCTAGATAGCTGTATGAGAAGTGTATAAATGCATCATACAGACACTCTCTGCTCCAAAACTAGGGGCTGGATAAAGTCAAGGACCTAAAGATTGGGGCCATAAATTGAACCCCTACCCTACAAACAGATGCCAGTCTACAAGATCTGACTTTCTCCAGGAGAGGATGACACTGAAGCAAGACACGTTCTGACGTGAGTGGCAGCCCTGGGAACAGAGCTGCATGGCTGCGCCTGTGATAGTGCTACATCTTGGGAAAAGCATGGCAACACTGCAAGGGAAAACACAGCAGCAAAGCTGTCTGAAGACAAGAGAGTGCATCACACCAAGGGACCAACTCTTGCTGGAACAACAGGTTGTACATGATGATTAAGCACACTGGTGTGGCTGTAACTGGGAAGAGTGCCCAGCACTTCCCTGCAGTATGCCTGGTTTTAGCTGGTGCTGTCAATTCTCATGCTTTCACAAGCAATACATTATTTCAGCCTTCCCACATACACATACGCCCAAATAAGAGAGAACTCATCTTATTGCAGGAGCCAATGTTCTGTTCCTACTGACTGTTCATTCACGCCAGAGGCCCACCAGAACGGTCATATCCAACCGTGTCTCATTTACTTTTATTGACGATGCCAGCACTGTCACAAGAGAAACAAAACAACACATTGAATTCAGGACAACTGAAAAATCAGTTTTCCACTCCTTTGTACAAGAAACAGAGTCAAGCACCAACTACTGATATATTCTAGCAGTAATATTCCACTGACACTGCTTACTGTCCTCTGCCACCTGTTGTATATCCATCCCAGACATTCATGTACTAAGCAGACAGTAGATCCTACCAGGACAACTATTTTCTTGCCAATACTGTATACTGGCAGACCTTTCCAAACTACTTCACCAAGACCTATGATTTGATATTTGAATGCAACAGTGGGCAAGCCTTTCAGTATGGAGCGCTCTATCAGGAAACAGAGTCCAGTGAATGTCAGACATTGTCTAGTCACGAGGCCTTTGAGCTATACCCTCTGAGGTTTGTTGGGGTTCAGTGTGCTGGTGCAGCCATGCCCCAAAGTGTTGACTGAACGACCTAATGACACCTAAATTAACTTATCCCATTCCTAGACTTTTATGTAAGTCAGTGCACCAGATGGTTGATATGCTGAAGGGAAGGGATACCACCCAGAGGGACCTGGACAAGCTTGTGAGGTGTCATCAGGGACTGGAGCAATAGGACAAGGGGTAAAGGGTTTAAACTTAAACAGGGAAAGTTCAGGTTAGATATAAGGAAGAAGTTCTTTACTGTGAGGGTGGTGAGGCACTGGAATAGGTTGCCAGGGAAGTTGTGAATGCTCCATCCCTGGTGGTGTTCAAGGCCAGGTTGGATGGAGTCTTGGCTGACACGGTTTAGTGCGAGGTGTCCCTGCCCATGGCAGGGGGGTTCGAACTAGATGATCTTAAGGTCCTTTCCAACCCAAACTATTCTATGATTCTATGTGCTGTATTACTGGACAGCTGCATGTGATCTGAAGCTAATCTACATTACAGATGTTGATTAGCACCAAAGTATAGTCTCATCTTCCTGTCACCTGCATGGTGACACCTCTGCCCTGGATGCTGTGGTCTAGGACATACATACACCCAAAGCTGCATGGCACTGCAGCCAGTGTCATGGCTCACGGGTAAATAACAATAACAAACCTAGCCCTAGTCAAAAAGTTCGGCCAGGATCCTCCATGCACATGCCTCAGGGCACATCTACCTGTGGTGTTAGCCTATGCTAACATCATGCCTCTGATGGGGTCAGTATAAATAACACGCAGGCAAGAACTCTCCTACGTGTCCCTTGGTACTTTGGTTTTGGGAGCTGCCTGCTAGCTATCAGCATCAAACATAGTTTTAATTGCTGGTTTGGTTTTGTCATTCAGTCAAAATGAAGAGATTGATCTCTCTCGATCTGTGGAAAGGCTCACTTTGTTTGCTCAAACTTTATGTTGCTTATCAGAGCAGTGCCAAGAGCTCGACACACACAGACTGAGAAGTAAATTTCAGAAAGTAATGAGTGAATGATGGCAAACTCATGCCAGTCTTATTCGCTATCAGATTTTGCTGCAAAAGGAAACAGCTTCTGGTTGTTGGCTCAGCAGTACCAGCAATGTCAGGAATTTATTTGATTTTCATATGAATCTAATGCATCCACATTGATGCACAATAAACACAGAAAAGGTTCTCTCTCTTACAGAGCAGCATCTAGACATTGCATTTTTATTTCCCCCAGCAGTTTTTCCATTATTCTCTGCTTTCTCTTTCAGCTGCTCCCCAGGTATTTACACACATTGTCTTGGCTTCCTTATTCATGTTCTTAAAGGCACCACTAAAAGTTCATCCAATTGCATCCTCAGAAGAAAAACAAAAACCCAACCAACCCAAAAAAACCCCAAACACTTGTGTTCCAGTCATACAAAGAGTTCCTCTCTTCACTTACCACTCTCAAGGCTGCAAGAGTCCTACTCCTACACCTGGGAATGTTTTCTCTACTCATGCCTATAAAACAGCTTTTTTGGCAGCTGTCAAAGCAGACATCTTTCAATCCCAAGCTAGCTCCTCCCAACCCCACCAAGATGAGATTGCTGGGTGGGTCAGAGCCCTCTGCAGATAACCTAGGGCCACATCAGCATCCTACCTATACTCTGACTGAAGCTCCTTCTGCCAACTTCAGAACCAAATTTTCAGTTCTCATAGGCCATCACTACCTGGGGATTAGCTCTCCCTGGTCCCCCTGGTTCAGGTGGAACCCTTTCAGCTAATTCATCTCTTCTGAGGACTACACCACCAGGTTTAGGGGCCTCCCAGAACTCACTACACAGTCTTACTCCCTACAACAGTATCTACTATGCCTTCTATAATCAGTGCTTCTGTACATTAACATATCAACTCTTCTGGTCTGTGAGAAAAGGACAGCGAAACACTCATCATGAATCCAATAAAAGCTGATGACAAATGGCCTCTTTTTTCTGGCTAGTAAAATACTGAGTTTCCCCAGTAGTGATAAAAAAAAAAAAAAAAAAAGAATATTGAGTTGCTCTTGGTGCCACCAGATTGCCATAAAATGAGGATTCATTTACCTCTGAACACCGCGCTCTTACTTGCGTAAGGGATGCCTTCCAGTGGAAGGCCAAGGCCAGAACTGTTAACCAGCGAATCCTACAAACTAGCAGCCAAAGAGATCTATCAAGTGATCTAATCCATCTGTGGATCACACAAATTTTCAAAGTACTCCTGCCTGTGCTACCCTTAGTCCGTCAAAAAAGCTTCATCTACCAGAGCTGTCGATTCAGCTTTTCAGAGAACCACTGATTCCTCCTAGAAATCTTTGGGAGGACTACTCCAAAAAGCTAATCCTATTGCCATATCCAGTTGGTTTTGCATTTCTCTGTCCTATTCCTTCTTAAAAAAAGAAAAGGTTTTTGCATGAATTGTCAGCTTCTTAAAAGAAAATTGACTCCTTCCACGTTAAGAATCTGTTCCTCCCTGGAAGTGATGTCACCAAGTCAGTACAGAGGGCTAGTGCTTCAGTGAAGGGTTGTCAGAGTCAAGGCTTATTTACTGAATATAATTTCTGCTTTCATACAAAGATCTAAACAGCAATAAAATACATCAGTAATAGTGAACATGTAGGTCCTGATATGCCAAGTTCCATGAGGGATGAAGATACTCTTGAAAAGAGCCAAACACCAGTTCAACCTAGATTTATGCTAGAATAAATCATAGGTAGCTCTAATACACCCTGGCAGCAGATGCTTCACAGCTGGTAATCACAGTGCAGGACTATACCCATCAATGAATCAGTTCCTCGCCCACGCCATTTTGGGTACGTGAGGTACAGAGCTGGCTGTGGCCATTCTGCTGGCCAAGAAGAATTCGCCATACAGAACAGGTTCTTCCCAGGTCATTGCAGGAAGGCCATTATGAAATTATTATTGATTCCAGTTGCTCACCCCTCAGATACGTCCAAGAACCTGGTTTTCAGCAGGTGCTGAGGAATACCCACTTTGTATACCTTAATGCACTGCCAGTCTTTGAAGGCTCTTTTGCCATTATTTCTAAGAGAAAATCACCATTAACGTATGTAATAGATTCTGGATTTGGCCAGAAACCTTTCACTTAAAAACTTAGGGTCTGTTTGGTTTGGGATGGGTTGGTTTTTTTTTAATATCTTCACAAAAAACCCCCTTGATCTTGATACAGGGTTTTGCAGTGGTCTTTTCTAGGAGATATGCTGCATAATGTCTGGCACTACAGGAGGCAGCATTGTCTAGCACTTACAGCAGTGGGTGTCCAAAGACTCGCGTTCTGTTTCTGGCTCTCCCACTCTCTCTGCATGACATTTAGCAGGTCAATTAACTTCTCTAACTTTTTCTGTGCAATAATTGCGCTTGGGTTGTAGTCCTCCTTTGGAACCCTGTTGAAGTCAGAAAGATACAGAATGAAAACCACTGCCCAAGTGTTTCAAGATGTGGAGTGGAAGGCGTACTGTCATCAGCAGCATTAACAGAAAAGTGTAACTGTGGAATCTGTTAATTTTCACTGAAATACCAGAAAGTCTAAAATATCTTTTCTTTTTTTGAGATCTATTGAGTATTTTTTGCATCCAGATGTTGATTTCACATCATTTTTATCTCAGAATATCTATTCTTGTTTCAATAGAATTATTATTTTAGTATAAATAAAATCAGAACTGAATTCTTAGTCTCTAGCCTATTGCTCCCTTCTGATTAGGATTGTTGTTTACATGGATTCATGTCACTACTGACTTCCTCCCAATACTGGGAAAAAAGATTAAGCCTTGCCTTGGCAGTTTAACACTTTTCTTCCCACAGCAACACAATCAGGCATGACAGTGAGTTATAAGGAATGGCATTACATCATGCTCAAATACGTGATTATAACACACTGCAGAATGGATTCTACAAGGAAGACTGATGCCTATGAAGACGAGTGAAGAGAAGCTAGTATCAAGCTAATGCATTGCCAAAGATTGTATCAGACAAAACCAGTAATTCAGCCACCTCCACATCCCCTCCCATAAAATTTTAATAAACCCAATCTTATGGGAGGAAAGAAAAGACAGGGACCCTACTGAATTATTTACAGTCTTAGTTGTGTATGACAAAGAAGCCCCTCTTAGGTCAGCAAGTGATATTCTTCCATCGATTTCCTCCTCAGAATATCTAGGTGAGAATCAAGGGGGATTTGGGGGTGAAAAAAAAAAATGCAAAAGAAACAGGGATACAAAGGGCAAGCCAGAAAAGACAAAGCTGATGGAGGCAGAGATGAGAGTTTGTATATATGAAAGAGATATTGATCAATTGCACACACCAGCCGCAGATAGACTCAAATGAGCTGTCATAATTCCAGTGATGCAGAGGGACATGCAGGCTCGAGCTCCACTAAATATAACCTACATCCAGAGCAGCCAGATGAGATTTGCAAGACCTAACTCTGAAAGTCCCACAGGAAATACCTGCAGTTGATTTATATTCCTGATTTCCTATTCCCTCACCAACTGCGCAATCAGATCCCGGAGGTGGGCAGGGAATAATTGAACAGCTAAACTGTGATTCACCCAGTCAATTAAGGAGTCTTGGGATGGGCCTCAAGACTAATCCTTCAGCTTCATCCAGTCTTCCTAGGCCAGAACCATGTTCAGCTCTGACAACGTGGGCAAAATCATCATGGCCCAGTTAATATAAGAATCCACAGATGTAAAACTGCATTTTAGACCTTTTGAAAGTAGCAAAAAGGAGGATGTCCTGGTTGTTAATGAGGATCACGCTTATTCAGCAATTCAATGAACAAAAAGCATCACTGCAAACCAGTAATTAAAATGGCAACCGCTGCCTAGTAGCTATCAACATATAAGAATCACCTACATATTTCAGCCTGCAGCTTCTGTCAGGGCCAAAGCCAGGTTGTTTGATTCAAGGTTTGTTGGCATCTATCTCCTGCTGGCTGCTGTGATGTTCCCTTGTGGATAGTGCACGGCTTTGTGAGCAAATCGCAATAACCTCGTTTCCAAAATGTTCCACTTAGGTCTTTCTTCTTGCACTGAAGCAAGGAAGCACTTCTCATTACTAACTCTGTGTGTGGCATGTGGCATGTAATCACCTTGAAATACTTAACTGGCTGGCTTTCATCTCACTAAAGTGTGGGGTGGGGCATCAGACTGGGGTATAAAAAAGCTGGGATATCAATCATCAACCAGGCATTAAACTGGTATATAAATCAAAAATTATAAAAGTCAGATGGAAAAGACCCATCCTATTTGTTCTTTCCAGTGTTCTCACCCTAAGAATGCACAAGGCATCATTCTTGATTAGCCAAGAGACATCAAAAAACACCCATTTCTCCCCCTCTGTGTCTCTCAAGAGGAAGAGAAGGGAAACAGAGAGCTCTGTACGCATATTAATAAAGCTATATTTTGACTGGCTGAATGACTGGAAATGATTAGCAATGGTATATTTTACCTGTCAACATCTCCACACTGCAACAGGCAAAATATCTCTAATACTCCTTTGCAAAAAATCACTAGTAATGCTGAAGCAGGTTCGCTCTCAATTTTCCTGCACTTAGAACAGCTCTGTAAATACCTGAAGACTCTTGTCAATGATTAAGATAGAAACATGCCTTCTTTTTTCCAGTATAACAGTTGCAGACAACACAAAACATCACCTAAGCCAAGGTGAATCCAAGTGCCTACACTTAAGAATACAACAAAAAACAAAAGCAAAAGCATCAAAACGTTATGAAGTTGCTTAGTCAAGCATGCCAAACTTAGGAAATACAAGAATGTGACCCTTCGAAAGGGTCAGTTTGAAAGGTAAGAACACATAAAATGCCTCTAGCAAAGAGCAGTCAAAGCTGAGATCAGCCAACTGACATAGAGCACCTCCTCTTTCTCATACAAAAACTTTCCTTTCTACGCTTACCATCACCAAGGACTTTTGGAGTAAGTCAATTCATCTAAGAAATCTCTTTAGAGGTGGTCCCTAGCCATATTTTCCTCATTTACTTCGACTGAGAGTTGGGTGATCATTTAAAGTCTGATTTACAGGGTGTGGAGCACTTTTAGTTGCTCTGAAAGTCAATGGGAGGCATGCTTTGAATGTACAAAAGGCTATTTAATGGTAAGTACTGTAAAACCCAAGCCTTCATTATCTCCAACTGGATACCCAAAAAACCCCAAACCAGTTAACTTTGATTGCCAGGCCTAACATGGAAATTATAGTCCACCTCAAAAAGTTCTTAGATATTAATATATTTATCTTTACATGCCATGCTTCAGTACAATAATTAGAAATGTGACAAAGCTTATGATGTGGTTAACTCTGTCTCTGGGTCAGCAGTTGTGTATTCCGCAATAAAAAGACCAGCAACCATACATCAAGCAATGAAAAACATTGAAGACATTGAATGGAAACAGAATATCCCCAATGTATGGAACAAGGCAGGAGTCCTGTGGAAAACAGAGTATGTGATCACAGTAATTAAAGACTTGATAATGAATGTGCTCAGAGGAGATAAATTAAGGTCAAGTATGCAGCCTGAACAGTATTGTCTCCTAACTTTACATGCTTGTGTTTGCAACTTTAAAAATACCCATCCAAGTTCTTAACCTTAAGGCAAACAACAAATGGCAAAAGCAGGAATTCTAGTGTGAGGTCTCTTACTGATTGAGAAAAGTGGCAAGTGGCTTGTCAGCAGAACAAGACTTTTGATTCACCTGAGCCCCGTTACACAAGCTGGAGGAAGAACCTGCTGGCTGATGGAGCAGGGTGAGACCTCCCCTCCGCCAGTGTTTCACAGGTGTATTAGCAGTAAATGCACAGTAAGACTCTTGACTTGCACACTTTGAACAGGGCTTTGAAGGAGATCCTGCCCTGTTTATTCCCCTCCCCACTCCGAGACAAAGGAGAGAGCTTCCCTATTTTTGCCTCCTTAACTATTCCACTCCAGTCCTTATCCCAGTCTCAAAGTTCGGTACTCCCTTGCCTTACCCCTCCCAATTCATTAGTAAAAAGTTCACCCCTTTCTAAGTCTTCATTTCCTCCCTTCCCAAATTTTGTCCATGTTTTCTATTCAGCACCCCTGTCAGCTCAGGACAGTGAGGTCTACTGACCTCCTCTCTTGCTCCTTCCCTGCTCTTCTGCCCCAAAGAAGCAAAGGTAGTAGGGGAAATGAAAAGTAGCGTGCAGTTGGGAAAGCTATTCACTAGTGTAGGTACTAACGTCACAGCCATATTAGCAGATCCTAAGATGAAGTCTAGCAGAAGGCAATAAAATCCCTTACAGATTTCAAAATTTATCTTAATTTTGATGCCAAAAACCCCAACAACCCCAATCACTTTTATACCTTAGCTTGAAATAGCAGGATATGAAGAAAACCCTACAGCAGGGCAGGGGGGAAGGGATGAGAAAGTCTGTCACTACAACCTGGCCATTAGCTATGGGAACAATGAATACGACGGCAATCCAACACCACCATACCTCCCCTCCAGGCATGGGAGCACCTGCCGCCTGACTAACCTCCGGGCTGGCTGCCCCATCTGCCTTAATAACGAGGGCACTATGGAATCTGACATCATATTGTCAGCCAAATGGCGCTGACCAGCAGGACAGTGTCCTACTTCCAGGAGTACCTCCATCTAAGGGTCAAGGCAGCTGATTAAAAATGAAGCAGCACTTCCTTCTAGAGGATGATAGAAATGGAAAGACACCCAAGGGATTATGCAGAAGAGAGTGGAAGAAAGGAGCAAGAAAAGTGGAATGCTGCCTGTTTGTTTCAAACACTGCTTTCAGTAGTACCCAGAAAAAAAAAGGTGGGGGAAAAAGGGCAATAATTCTCTTGGGTCAGTACTTAATACAGATACAACAATGAAATATTTATTGTTGGTTACAAAAGCAGACAAGGTCAAGCCCATGAGCCTACTGGTGTTACTAATGCATTGTCAAGCTATCATCTGAGCTTCTGTGCAAATCTCAACATCGTGTTCCACAGAATGAGAAGGTGTGGGAAGCCTGTAGAAAGTATAGACATTACAGTCTTTTCCAGACTGCTAATTGTTGCCACTACCTTCAGTGGCCACAAAACGAGGTTTTCCAAGCTCCCCCTACAGTAGTTTTACTAGTTTTAAGAAGGCACCTGAGTGCTTTGTAGACCTAAATGAGGAAGCCTTAATGTCCTGAGAAGTTTGGACCATTAAGGCTGATAAAATACATTCACATTTCACATAAATGCTATATGAATTAAAATATTACCACTCTAACATCCTGTAGAAATCCTTCATTTCCTCCAATACTTGCTCCTCTCAGAATGTGTCAGGTTATTACTTCTGACTTTACAATTCATTTTTCATGTAAATGGCTTTCAGACCACCACAAACACAGGATTATTGCAGTTCTCAACAGCGCAGACACGTTATCATTCCAATTAACACAAGGCATTATAGTTCCTCTTCTCCTGACAATGCAGTTCCCCATGCCAATGTTCTAAATTCAGAGCCCATACCCTGTGATCCTGCAGTAGAAGTGGGAGGAAGTAGGAGAGAGGCAAAGGAGATCCCACAATGCCAGGGAAGGAGCATTTCCCAAAAAAACCACTCCAAGAAATTGTAAACATTTCACAGACAACATCAGCTACCTGTTTGTGTACTGGTTCTCTCTAAAGCAGTGTGGTGACACAGTTTCTAAGCTGTGCAGGAAAAGATCAGTTTCCATAGCAATTCCAGCCACTTTCTGCCCAGATGCAGCACTCTCCATGTTCCTGGACACAAAAACAAACACGGCTACTGTGGCAGACAGGCCCAGGTGGCAATGGAAAGCTGAAGAAGAGTAGACGAACAGAAATCCCTTCTTTTGTGGCCACATTTGATCCAAAATACAAATTCAGGCTTGTGATATACACAGAGGAAGTTAAAATAACAGACTTAAAGACCCAGATATCTACCTCACACAACAGGCTCTATGAGTCAGCAAAATAAAAGCTTTTGGAGAGAAGGAAGAATTTTTCAGCTTATTTTTCACTTTAAATCCACGATACTTTCTTCACCTGCCTTGGAGAGAAGGTGGCCCTGATAAAGCCCCCTTTGACCCTTTTGTTGCCAAGACCACAATGAGGAAGACTGCAGCGACCCACAGCAGGCTAACCCACAATCCTGTAGTATCTACAAAGTTGTTCTTGTTGAAATTGTTCAAGGAATGGATACACGTGAAGTCCCATGGCAAATACAAGTATGTTCAAAGCTAAAAATGAGCGAGGAAGCATAACGTCTAAATAAAAGAAGCTAGAGACAAAAATAAAACAGAATCATGCTAGACTGGCTCTGAAAGTACAAAGACAATCCCTCTCCTCTTATCTGCATCTTCATCCCTTTTCTGCACTACTTAGCTGCCTCAAAAAAGTTTCTAATCCTAACTCTCCCAGACAATAAGGTGTAGAGAGCTGGCTTAAGCATACTTAGAAATTCCTATCTTCAATGCATCTATGATGCTGTGGTTCCCTTTTTCACTAAAAAGTGGCTTCTTAAAGGCTGCAGAAGAGAAATTTAGAGCCTGGGTCTATAGCCTATTGGAGCAGGAGACGGTAGGGAAGACTACAACACAAAAAGTAACCAAAAGAACCAAACAGGAATTACCTCCTACAGTCTTTCCAATGGTATAAAACAGCATCAGCCCAACAGTTTTACTCCAAGAAGCAAGCAAGCCAGTAGACTAAATACTCGCTGGGCTTTGAGCGCCTTACTCCTCACAGTGGTTTTAGGGAACAGCACTGTTGTTTCCTGGAAGATGCCAAACTGAATACAGCACATCCCCTCATTGCCTTGGTGGTACTACCATTTTCAAAGCAAACAGACTTTCACCTTCTTTGCCATAATATACCAGATAATGGTTTCCTGAAGTTTTGGGGACAACAAGGAGGAAAAAAATAAAATAAAGGAAAAAAAGCATCAACATAGCTTCCTTTTTATGGTCAGCTTTCTTAAAGTATGATCATGCAGTTAAAGTGCTTATTCCATCACCTGGAAATGCTTCTCACCGCTCCAAACCATTGTACCATATTTTACAGCACAAAACCCTGCCATAATCACTTTCACCATGTTTTGTGAACACAAATGCGTAGTCTACTGAAAGTGAAACTACAAGAACAGCATAAACCAGATGGGGCTGAATATGTGAATAAATATAGAACTGTTCAGATTTTCTTGGATTTCTACTCATATAATATATACCACCTCTAAAAAGCATCAGTGATGCTGCTGGATTTTTTCAGAAGCCAGAACTATGGATCAAGTTTCTGCACACAAAGCTAGGGCCAAAATGTCACAGGGTAAATGCCTAATAGTGACTCAATCATACTATTACACTGGCATCTTCCATTAAGAGACAGTCACTCATGCTGAAAGTTGTCGGACACAGCATTGCTTCCCTTCTCCCTTCTCTCCCATCTCATATAGACCCTCAATTTGCCTAATCAGAACAACTTTTATGTGCTCACAGGAAAGAGCTTGCAATACTACAACCATCCTTCCCTTCATCCCTATTTAACTGCAGATAGTTAAAAGGAAGTGATTGCTGGGAAGTGAAGTCATATTTCCCCGTCTCATGCTGTCATAGGCAATGAATTTGGAGCAAAGGTTCCATCTTGAAAATGTCAAACAATGAAAAAACGATAAAATCAAAAATTATCAAGTCAGCTCCATCATTCCAAGATAAAAAGGAGAAAAGCTTTAAGGCCAGCCAATACATCCCAAGGCAATTCCAGCCCTGTCAGATCTTGTTGCTTCAGCAAATGTTACAAGTTGGTGACCACTGGCTACAATTATCACTGAGGGCTAAGCTCTTTCCCTGTGCCTTAAAGGATGCAGCATTTCTCTTTCTAGGTCTTCAAAGGAGAGTGATGCAACACCCAGGAGCTGCTGGCAGCAGGACATACTCTACAATAAAAGCCAGCAATAAGTTCTCCTGGAAGCTGGAAACTCACCAGCAGCATGAACTGCATGAGAATACACTCACGTACAAAGTATTCTACTGAATTAAAAAATAGGGCATTGATTTTATTATTCATTTTTGCATTTAACTCAATATTAAATCGCTGCATACAAATGCTTCTTCCCCACCGCCACTTTCTCATGCCTCAGCAGAATTTCTAGCCAGGAGCAGAAACAGAGATGTAGGTCCTAAGAACAAATCGATCAGTCTGCTACAAAGACAAACTGTATGTGAGAAGAGGGCTCTGAGTGGGTTGTCAGTCAAAGCCTCTGTTCTCATTTATCAGTGAGTGCCTCCCTTAGTCCATACGTGAGGAGAATGGAGAAGAAAGCCAGCACCACTTACGCAAGGCGTGCCACTCATCCTGGCGGATTGTCTTGGTGATGTTGTAGGTAAGGTTCTTGGGAATGGTCGCTGAGGAGTAGTGGTACTTGATGTATGTGCACCGCTCAATTGCTCCTGTAAGGGCAAAATGCAGAAGAGAAAGTGCTGTTAAATTAATGCAACATGTCCTCAGAACTGTAGACAAACTGCAAAGGGTTGGAGCAAAGAAATCCCTACAGTCAATCCACTGTGACAACCAACACTATCTTTGGCCCATGACAAGCACAAGCTACCTATATGGTAAACTCACATCCAAACTTACAATACACCAAAGGCACTGCAGTAGCTGCCAAAGTGTCTGCTTTCACCATCAGAGTATATATATATGGCAAATTACTCCCTCCTTTTATTTCTTTTCTCTGAACCATGAGCTAGTAGCAGCAATACCAGCATTTACTGCGCAGAAACTGTAAAAGCTTATTGTGCAGTAATGTGTCTCAGTGCCCATGCTCCAGGAGATGCACAAAGCAAGCATCTTTGATCTTTCCTTCAGTAACAAAAAACAGCACAGATGAAATAATACATATAGATAGTGAGCAATTTTCCTGATCCCCCTCCACCCCACAGCCAAGCAGCAAGACAAGCAGAAGGATATGTGACAGATTATGGTCCCTTGAAGGTACCCAGACACTTTCAATAGCAGGCTCAGAAACAGAAATTATTGGCATCCCTGAATAATGAGCCTCAAATGACATCATGAATAGCTGAAATGGGCAATTCCCACCCCACCCTACCCCCCCATAGTCAAGATTTCATCCACATTCCATGGAAAAAAGCACCACACACTGCTTCTGTTTGTCTTCTGGTCACGTTATTACATTCTCTTTTTACAGCCACTTTCCTTCTTCTACAATAACCACAGCTCCAGGCCCTGATCTCCTGGCACCTCTCGGTGTGTCCTTAGAGGAATGGGTCTGGCATAGCCTGATGCTTTCCATGAATTACAGCCCAGCCAAATTTCACATCTGATTAGATACATGTGATAGCGCAACCATTCTTGCATTGATGAAAAACAGCAATGTTTCCTCTATCCCTTTTCCCAGCATCCTCAATTAACATTGGTTTTATTAGACCTTCTCACTAAGAAGTCAGATTCAAAGCTCATGAAAGTGTTTTTTCCATTAATATTATGGTTTTTTTGGATCAGGCCTTTAATAACTAAATAAGTATCCTTAATGTGGTTGGCCACACTGTTTTCTACTAGCTACCACCGGTCAGAGAAGCAGCTATGCTGGAAATGCTTTTATGTATTAAAAATACATTGACAGGCACTCAATAGAATAATTAAATGAAGCAATGAATTATATAAGTAAGAAAGAGTGCTATACACCAAAAGGCACACTTACAGTCAGCCTTAACTGAAATGGCAGAGCCATTAGCCTTATATTGACAGCTCCAAGGGGTTAAATATGCTTTTATGCCACTAGAAATACAGATTTATACCTCAGTTTGTAAAGCATTACTTGGCATGAACTTAGATCATACACCATGAACTCACAGCACGAGTAAGAAAACCCAGGAAACCAAATTATTAGTTACATGGCAGTCTACTAGCATCTTCCAAAGTTAGTGCAATGCAAACATTTGAGGTCCTCATTGTTTGCTCCTCTTAAGTATTCTTCACATTCTGCCTTTGACAGCAATTAGATTAGACAAAGCCAAATATTATAGGGGAAAAAGGCAAAATATTTACATATGTATCCGCCTGCCCTGACAGCGTGATGGGCTTCTGTGTGAGTCTGCACCATCTGGGCACCAAATGTACGCCCAGAATTAAAGTTTCAAACCAAGAATAGTATTTAAAAAAAAAAGACAGCTAGTGTGCAAAGAGCTTTAAAAAAAGCCCCAAATCATAACCTTGCCTTCTTAAAGGTTTTCATGACCCTTTTTGCTCAGCTGCTTTCATGGATTAGAAGCATTGGCAAGAAAATGGAAAATGCTTATTTGTCAGAAAATAATCTTTAAGTTATCAGATACCTGCCCAGACAAGAGATTTATATAGAATAGCAGACAAGGACACAGAGCCAAGATTCCAAATAAAAGCACAGAAGGAAAGAAGGAAAAAAAAAATCCTGTTCCATTTGCTAACATTTCTTAAAGTAATCAGCAGAAAACACCTCCTCTGAAACCAAAGAGGCTAATTTCTAGCAAGGTCCATCAAGCTTTATATTCTTACTGCAAATACCTTTAATAGTAATGCATTGCACTATCTTATATCACCAAAGGCTAAAACAGAAAGAGAGGTTGTGGTCTGAATTCAGATTATCACTTCCCCATATATATAATTTTGCGCTTATACTTACATCCCCATGGCTTTCATAAGATTTAAGTGCACATATGAAAGAAGCTCCCAGTTAGTGCTAGTGACCAGGGCAGGCGACCAGGGCATGGCTCACCAGCAAGGGCAGTTTGGGCAGAAGGGTATGTACACTGTAAGGGCATGCTGTAAGGGCGCAGCCAGCTCAACCAGAGAATAATGGTATCCACCCAACAGAAAGCCATGGCCTCGCTAAGCTCTGTACCCACCATGGCTGAGGCAGCTTCGCAGGTAGAGCTCTGGTGGGACCATTGGACCACCCAAGCATTAGCCTGTGCCCTGCTTTTTGGCCAGTACAGAACAGCAGCAGTGAGCGCATCTATGGGACATACACCCAGGTAGAGGGGCTTCTCTGCTTAGTGTCAGAGGTCTGGAAGGAGGTGAGTAGGTTAAGGAGTATCAGGGAGGGTGAGAGAGACTATTGGAATCGCACCCTACCCTCCCTAACACAGGCCCAGCAGGCAGACAGGACTCATGATATGGAGGACTTCCTATCCTCTCTCCACCTGGCTGCACCTAGTGCCTTAAGGGATGGGGGCAATGGTGACAAGTTCACGCCCAGCACAGCAGGGATGTCTCCTCTCTGACTGCACCACCTGCCCAGGAGCCCTCACATAAAAGGGAGGTTCCTGCTGTGGACTCTGCAAGTGGAAGCAAACAGTAACAATGACCACTGTTTGTCCAGCATGGAGGTGTCACTGAGGTTAAGTCAGCCTAGGCTCTGCATCAAAACTGCTTCTGTAAAGAAAAGATAGGACATTGCCAATGGGAGAATCCCTTCTGAAGGGAACAGAAGGCCCAATATGCAGACCAGACCCATTTCTTATGGAAGTTTGCTGCCTCCCTGGGGCCCAGGTTAAAGATGTGAAGAGAAAGTTTCCCTACCCTGGTACAGCCCTCAGTTTATTGTCCATTATTGATTTTTCAGGTAGGCAGTGATGAAGGTGTAACAAGTCCAAGGGCTCTCAAGAGAGACTTCAGGGCTTTGGACCAACTAGTTAAGGGATCGAGAGCACAAGCAGTGTTCTCTATCCTTCCAGTTGCAGGGAAGGATGAGGGAAGAAACATGAGGAGCCAGCAGATCAATTCTGCTGGTGTCACTGGCAGAAATTTGGTTTTTCTGCTCCTGGGTGAGTTTACATGACAGCAGGTCTTCTGGTGACAGAGTGCACCTGCCTCAAAGGGGGAAAAGGATCTTTGCACAGGAGTTAGCAGGGCTCATCAGAAGATTTTTAACTAGATTTGAAGGTGGAAAGGGATAAAACCAGGCTTGCTAGAGATAAAATCAATGGGTGTGGGGCAGTAGGGGATGGAGGTCCATGCAGCAGCAAAGACAAAAGGGGTTATTGATATGTTAGAAACCATAGAAGCACCTGACAATAGTCATGTAGGAATTAGGGGGTTTCCCCCTCCACAAAGGTGGCAGGATCAATAGCCCAACCGAAGTGCATCTACACCAATGCACCAGCATGGGCAACAAACAGGAGGAGCTGGAAGCCACCGCACAGCAGGAAACTATGACATAGTTGCCATCAGAGAAACGTGGTGAGATGACTCACACAACTGTAGTGCTGCAACGGTTTGTCAAGCAGGACCTGCCTTTCATAAACCCATGCTGACCAGGGCCCATCACCTGGATGTCCTGTACAGGCCACAGGCGGCAAAGGCGGACAACGGCATCCTGGCTTGTATCAGAAATAGTGTGTCCAGGCTGTACCTCCCCCTGTACTGGGCACTGATGAGACCACAGCTCAAATCCTGTGTTTAGTTCTGGGCCCCTCACTGCAAGAGGCGCTTTGAGGTGCTGGACCGGGTCCAGAGAAGGGCACTAAAGCTGGTGAAGGGTCTAGAGAACAAGTTCCATAAGCTGCTGCTGAGGGAACTGGGCGTGTTTAGCCTGAAGCAAAGGAGACTGAGGCAAGACCTTGTCACTCTCTACAACTACCTGAAAGGAGGCTGTAGTGAGGTGGGGGTCAGTCTCTTCTCCCACGTAACAAGTGATAGGACAAGAAGAAATGGCCTGTGCCAGGGAAGGTGTAGACTGGATATTAGGAAAAATTTCTCCACTGAAGTGTGATCAGGCACTGGAACAGAATGTCCAGGGAAACAATGGAGTCACCTTCCCTGGAGGTATTTAAAAGATGCGCAGTTGTGGTGCTTAGGGATATGGTTTAGTGGCAGCCTTGACAGTTGGCTATGTTAGTGGTTGTACTCAATCTTAAAGGTCTTTTCCAACCTCAATGATTCTATGATTCTATGTTTAAAGATTCTATTCTTAATAGAATTGAGTGCCACTAGCAATGGTTCAATGATAGCTGAAGTACAGGCAGATTTTTAGTGTTAAATTCCATTATGATCTCCTTTTGAGTCACACAACACATTTCAACACTGTTCTCACCTCTAACTACCATGCTATTAACCAATAAACATCCTGACTTCAACCAAGAGTTTGTAGGGACCAGAAAGTAAAGTGAGCTTCAGTATACGTGGTGAGATACATTCTCCTTTTTCTCCCACTTGTCTCTGAAATATCAATGCTGGCCACTGTGTGCATTCAACAGGGCTCAGCAGAGTACAAAGAATTCACTTGTACCTGGGAATTATCCCCATTACTTGTCTTACACAGGGAAACAGATGGCCAGGTCAGACAGACAAGATGCTGCTCCTGGATTTTCACCCCTCTGTCAAGCATTAAGCATAGGTTGACTGCTAGAATGGCTAAGCCAAATTAATTTTTTTTGTTACAGGGCTCAAAATACTTTACTCTAATCCAAGTTACTGGGCTCAATAAAGGGATAAACGGGTGAAACTTAATGGTCTATGATGTACTAGAGGTCAGCCCACATGAGCTAATGGGCCCTTTTGGCTTTAGGCTATTAAACTCTCCTGTGAACACTGAGTTTAATACTCAGGAGAATGTAGTTCAGAGTGTTTCAGAGCTGTCTTCTGTTAGCTTCCAGCACTTCAATTACTTCAGACTCCAGAACAGCAGCATCGCTAGGGAAAGCATGTGGCCATCTTCATCTGCATGGCCACTGCAGACAGGAGAGGCAGGCAGGATCTGACTGGGAACCTCAAGCTTTGCATGGCCCAGACTGACAACATTTGTGATTGCTTGTTATTTAAACATGAGCCATTTATCAAACCTGCTCTCACAGATCTAGAAGAGAGACCCTGCTGAGTTAATGCAACTGCATCAGCATGTATCTAGCTAGAGGTGAGAATTAGCTTTTAGAAGCTTAGAAAAAGGCTTGTCATTTGCCTGGACCTGCCAGTAAAAGTTAGGAAAAGGAGGAGATTATAGCCATGACATGTCATACTTCATGATGTTTCCCTACTTGTTCCACACAGAAGAGAACTAGGTTCAAGACCCCCAAACATCCAGCTCCTGGAGGCCCCTTAGGAGAGCAGAGCCTGCAACTGCAGCAAGGAGCAGAACTACTTCTCTCGTGGAAAATCCTCTCAGAAAAACCTTACGAAATCCTTACCTCCAGATGATCTAATAGCTATACTCACTCAAGTCTTTGGGGTGGGATGGAAGAGTAAGAGTAAGATAAAAAAAAAAATATAGTCCTTTACCTTTCATATCCTCCATAGGGTAACTCCAATTTATGGAGCATCTGCAGCTTTCGGCACTAAATTAGAAAGATGAAATCCAACTGCAGCTGAGCTCTGCACTTTGCTCATAACTGGGAACAGTATTTCTAGAGCAAACCAGTGAGTAGGCTTTTCACTTATGCAGCTGCCAAAGCAAGTATTATAGCTGGCCACAACAAACACCAAATCACCACAAAGTTGCTCCACTGACAGATGTAGTATATTCCATGTTCCTCTGATCAACAGGAAATGTTTGCTACAAATCTTACAGAAAAGTGGCTGACATCTTCAAATAGAGTGCTAGGAAAGGGATCAGCAGGAAGATGCAACTAGAACTGTGCAGAGCAAAACTCTGCCTTAAAAGCACAGATGCTCAGAGGGTATTCAGCAGCTGTAATTCTGTAGCTGGCAACCGCCTGTTCTAGCAAAGTTCAGATGCCACGTTAAATTGAGATAAGGAAATTAGAGAGCTTCATCCAGAGCAGCTAAGTATTCACGGCACCAAACATGCCATTCCTCTTACTGATCCACTTACCTGCTCAGTTCTCCTCCCATATCTATTGAGCATTGCTCCATACTCCAACCTTATTATCACATAATATTTCCTCTTCACTCCACTACAAGAAACATCTTTAAACTGTGCTATAGCAGGAATATCACCTGAAAACATTGTGCAATTCTTTTCAATTTTCAAAACTCTCCCAATAGCCTGATGTTAGCTGAGGTGCTACTGAAACTCAGCTCCCACTGCACAACTAAGGCAGTAAACACTACCCTGGTAGAGGCCCCAAATTGTTGGTAATGCAGGGGGTTACTGAACCACCCTTCACTCTAGGCTGAACAGGGTTGAGATCAATTACAAGGAAGGTCATAGTGCTGCTGGTATCCATACTGTATTTGTTTGGTGGGGAAACCTTTTTCAGAACGTTGGGGCCAGTGTCTTTCTTCATCACCAAGCACCTCCCCTCCATTAAATATAATATTTCAAACTTTTAAATTGCTCCAAGAAACTGTCTTTACCCATGGTTAATTTAAGAAATAGAGTGAAAATTCAAAATGCCACTAGATTATTGGACACATTAGTCCTAAAATTTAGATCACAGAAGTGCCCAGAGGCAGCCGACCTGTGAAGTCAGCTTGACTTTTGCAAAGGTGCTTGTCAAGTTTCAGGAATTTACACTGTCACTGGAATCACATAGTTTAGTCTTCTGCATAATAAAGACCAACTGATCTGAGAGCTGGCAACAAAAAACAGTCCTTCAGATGGTTTTTCATTAAACTGGCAATCTGTGAGAGCAGTTAGGTAAGTGTCAGTAACGTCACTTCAGATCAGTCCCAAGATAGCACACGGAATAGTTGCCTGCATCGGTTATCTGAGCCTTGGGGAACATCATCTACTGTAAGGCATCCCTGCCTACGGCAAGGGCTTTGAACTAGATGATTTTTAAGGTCCTTTCCAACTCTAGCCATCCTATGATTCTATGACTGTATTCCCCTCCTGCCAATGAGGGCTACAAGATTTCACATTTTTTCCCCTAAGCTTTCAGGGCTGCAGATCATGGGACCATCCTTAGGGTTTGGGTACAGATTAGCCCAATGCCTGTGAACAAGTTATCTTTGGTAGCTGGAGGGCTCACAGCAACACATAGAATTTCTCACTCTAAGACTCTTTGCAGCACTCCTCGTGTGAAAGCAGTCAGAAATCTCAGACAGATGCAGGGAACCAACAGCTCACTTGCTCTGGATAAACAATGGCATAGCCATTCCAGGCTTTGCAATGATCCAGCACTGACAGTCGCCTTGCCTTCCATAACATGCAGAGATCTGAAACTAAATAGTACTCAGTCTTCTTTTGCAGTATGTATGTTGATTTCTACAAAGGATCGAGCTGTACAGCTACTGTTTGTTTTATTATGTTTCCTGCCAAGGCTTTTGATATTATGAGCTTCCCTGAAAAGACTAACGTGGATGTTCTGAGCCTGTGCTACCTCCAGGCAGCTTTTCCTTCTTCTGTGTTGTAGATACCTCTGGATGAACTGTTTGTAGCAAGCAATTTATTCCACAAAATTCACCCTTTGTGCTAGCTCTAATTTTTACAAATCTGTTTGAGAATTACTACACAAACATTTCCTAGTAAGAGGAATCTTAGCCTCTGGCTTGCAAACTGCACTCACTACATGTATGTGCTATTCATTATGAGAAACTGCCTTCGGTATGAGAGATTGCCTTAATCCCATGGTTCAGTTACTGTTGCTTTATTGGGTAACTATATCCATACCACGCAGCAAGAAGATGTAGATTGGTCATTTAGCCTCTAATTGTTTCACATTATGTTCAGAAAATAGGAAGAGCAGAGAAAGTTTATACGTTTTTTCTTAGCATTTCAGTAAGGTTTCCAGGGGCTATAATCATAATTAGGGCTAGGGTCAAGTAATTGCACGTGGCGTATATATCTGTTAATATCTTAAAAGTCATCTCCCTTGGAAAAGTTCATTGTTAAATTCTGCTAGCATTTTATGCAGCCTCCAAACCAGCCTTAGCCATTCAGGCTGGTACAACTTAAGAACTATCACCCTCAGTTGTATGTACTGCCCTCAGACTCTTAATAATTTCATATGAATCGCCAGAATTCATCTGAAGGTACCTTAATATATGCAGGGTTGTTGCTGCAGTTTCAGCACTCATTAACTGGTCAAACTAAACCCTGGAGGATGGTAAGGGGAGAAAATCAAGCTCTTCCTTGACCAGCTGCTATGACAGACTTGCAATCAGATATGCTGACTAGTTAATGAACTCATGATGAGTAACTATCTTCTTAATAAAGGCAGAGACTTCATTATAAAGTGTTGCAACACACTTAACAGAATTATTTCATTACCTCTGGAGTAATACTAACCATGAAAGTACTGGTTACATATTTGTGCCCATCTATAAATACATTAATGACAAAAGTGTGGGAACATTAGTCTTCTGCATTAATTGCAGTATTATTTATGTTAGAAGGGTTTTCCAGGTGTCAACCAGCCCAATTCCCTGCCCAAAGAAGGAACAACTTCAAAATTAAAATCAAAGATAGTTCATATTGCTCAGGGCCCTGTCCAGACAAGTTTTAAATACCTCCAAGAACAGAGATGCACAACGTTTCTGAGCACCTGCTCCAACATCTGACCACCTTCATTATGAATCTTTTTCCCCTGGTACCTAATCAAAATTTCCCTTGGTGCCACATGTATATCTTGTGTACTCAAATACCTAAGGGTAAAGGTCTAAAAATCTAGGAAGAATATGCAAATAACATCACCTTAATCAACATGTCTGATGAATATTCATTAACTTATATGCATAAATAGAAGCCAATGTTCTAATTAATGGAGCTCAAGATAGATTTTTAGAACAGGAGATCATATTTGTTTCTGGCTTGTTCTGGCATCATCCTGAATCGAGGTTCAGCTTGGTCTGCCAGTAGGACTTGTTGCTACTTGTCCCAGATAAAGTGAAACAACTTCAAGTACTGGTTGTTGCTTGCTGTGGGCTGCAAGGAAATTGGGCTGATGCCTCACTTCAGTTGATGGGTTGGGTTTGTGCCTTTTGGCTTTAAGACCAAGTTGCCAGTCCTTAGCTAGCAAGAGGGTAGATGTGCACTATCAGGTTCTACTCACCATTTACAGGTTCATGTAAAAGAGAGGGATGTGATATAGCCCCCTTCCCCACTCACAGACCCAAAGGTCACATATTGGGAAAGGCAACAAATGTGTCTATGGTAACACTTAGCATGTATCAAGAGTGCACTTTTGGAAATGGCCTCCTGGTCATCCCTAGTTACCATGCCTTGGTTCATAACACGATGTGCTGCAAAATCATGCCAACTAGCTTCTTCACAAATGAAGCTAAATTGGAAGATGAGCTAATGGTACCAGAGCAGAGTCAGTCTGAAGTAAAGACGCACAAAGTGAATATTAGGTCCTAAGTGCCAACTGTTTCTTACAAATCCACCTTTGCTGTACCACACTATTTACAAAGTTAGATCTAACCTGTGCTGCTAGAATCATCCTAGTAAGGACTGCCAAAGGAAATTCAGCAAGTCACCGTAGCTTTAGGAAAGCCACCTGGAAGGACACATTATCTACCTACATGGTTATCTCCAAGACTGGAGAAGTATATGGAGCAGCCACCATGGCATGAACAGTACCACAGCAAGAAGCACAGGTCTGCAGTCAAGTTCTGTAGAGTTGCAGTCATCACCGATATGCTCACACCAGCCACACTCAAATTCTGGTGGGCAAGTAGTCTGTGTTGGGTTCAAAGGCCAACTTGAAAAACTGGGGGGCGGGATAAGGGACACAAGGAGAAATAAAAATAAACCAGCATTTCAGATCAACTGAAAAGTTTTATACAGCCACAAAACTATATTTATCTATAACCCATTTTGACACATTTAAAGGTCTCTTACAAGCTCTTCACTTTCAAGACAATTTTCTTCATCAAAATAAAGAAGTTTTCTCACTGCACTTACTAGAAGTGTACTTACAAACACACTAGACACCTACATCTTCCCTGTTGGGTAAAATATAGAAAGGCTACCAGAGGCAAAGGATATTTCAATAGCTAGAACTCTACAGCATCACCTAAACTTACTTTTTACATGGAGATGTCTTTACTAACCACCAGGAAAAATAACAAAGGGAACTTCAGCAAAACACACTCAGAAGGTACAAGCATCCTCTGCTTTACCTGCAGGAAAAGGTTGCTTCTATTCACCAAGCTGGCAACCACTGAAAGGATGAGACATTCATAAGATAAATATTACTTCATCCCCAAAATGGCACATACCCAGCAAATACATTAACAGAATGTACAGCTTAAAGATTTTCATTAGGAAAGTGAGCAACAGTTTTTTCAGAGTGACAAGCAGAACATTCCTGCTCTTTTTTCCTCCCATTTCTCTTTTACACTTCATCTCGCTTGATACCCAAATAAGGTTCTCTCAAAGCCTCTAGCTTAGCAAAACTTGTTAGAAAATGCTCAGCTGGTAAAGTCTTGCAAAAACCCAGTGAAAACACAGCAGGGGGGATGGTTGAAAGGATCCATCATAGTGTACTATCCATACAGAAATGGGATTATAGATGACAGTATGCCATTCCCATTCTTCCCAGGTCATCTGCTATGAAAACCCACCAGCTTACTTTCAGTACTGATCCATTAGATCTCTAGAGATATAGAAAAAAATCAGATACAAAGTGCATATGAAATAGAAGCAACCCATGAAGCTTAGGGATCTCCAGATGCACACAACAGCTTTTTCCCCTGTGGGCTCTATGGAGGCCAGATTCCACAGAGGGAGCTCCAAATATTTCAGACTAAAACACCTACATTCCAATTTCAACTTCTGTTTCTAGAGGGAAATATCTACATTTCCTTTTCAACCACTGGGTGAGTACAGATAGAGGGGCAGACCTGCACGCACTGAGCAGACAGCAACACTTTCAGAGCTGAGAAAAAGCAAGGTACCTGAGCAGCTTTTGCCAGGCCTGCTCCCCACATGGTCTCTTGATATCCCAGCAAATAGCAGCTTGCTTAAAGCAACCAGCTGGCAGAAGATAAATATTCCACCCATGGTAAGAAAGGAATCCAAGTATGAGACCAAAAGCTGAATTTGCATTGGAAAGTGATGAGCTCACACTTTCTCTCCAGGGACCAAGGAAAGGGGGCTGGCAAGGAAGCTGGAGCAAGAGGATGGTTACAAAACACTTTTTTACTGCAGTTATTAATAACAGTCTCCAAGCCACAGGGCACTTGAGAAGAGGAAGGCATCTCCTTGCTTCTATTAATCTTTTTGTCCACCTATTTGCATTGGGCTGGCCACAGGGGAGAGGGAAGCAGAGCACAAATGAAAAGTTAAGGAGGTTAAAAGGGCTGAAAAATATTTGCTCCTACTTGTTTGGAGGCAGAAATTAAATGATCAATAAAAAGTCACTGAGACAGCAATTACCAGTAAAAATTCACTGATGACCCAATAGCTGATAGAACAAAGCATTATCTCAGCCCTGCTGTCAAGCCAAAGAAAACGCACAGCAAAGGCTATGCCATGGGAAGGTTTCTTTTATATTAATATACATCTGATTCTCATAGTAAGATACTCCCATGAAGCTTGGTATTTATTGAGCCAGCTTTGAAGCCTGTTTCAAAGAGATGTCTGGGAAGCAGGGTGCCAGACCGCCAAGAAAATAAGGATGGGTCCATAGATATCACCAACTCTGCCGGGGATCTGTGATCACATGCAGTGAAGTCTAAGGACACTTATCTCTAGCATGGAAAGCTATTTTATATGCTTTGTTACAATGCAGACATGCCTCGCTATACCTATTTACTCCTTTTTACTTCTTAAAAAGATTGGAACATAAGCCTTCCTGTGTCTCCATACTGTTAGTTTACAACTGGTTCCACAAATTGCTGAGCTGGAGAAAGCAGTTAGCTTTCTTTCAGCATTTTAAGTTATTGTAGCCCTTCGACCTCGTGTTTAAACAACAAATCACAACATGACAGAGAACCATCTAGATGCTTTGCATCCCACATTAGGGAACTTAAGATGAGACCTAACACAGATCTAATTTTCCTGAATATTCCAATTGCAGGCTCAGTCTCATCCAGCACCTACAGCAGCTTCTGAAGTGCATCATTTAAATTAAAGGACTTGAGTTATGCAACATATCTACATGACATTATTTTGATGCAGGTTTTATCCCTCAACTGAGCTGGGGGAGGGACTGAGTGGGGAGGGGACAGGGGTGGGGAAGTTTCATAGGTTTCACTTCAACATAAATTGCGGTGGAGAAAAAGGAGAAGGATAACGTTCTTGGCAGGGGTCATGTATCAGGCATTCTTAAGAATCAAACTGAGATTAATAATTTTTAGAAGACTAATTTTATTTCCCCCCATCTCAAGGATTGGCACACAGCCAAAAGCATTTGGCTTATGTGCTTAAGTGAAGATGTAGTTTTCTAATTCACATCGTTACATGCGAGAGGTGAACTGGCTTGCCTTAAATTTTAGGAAGTACAGCATGGATCCTGTTTTGCACATTTTAAACAAAAGGTAGTGAGAAAACACAGGATTTGGAAGGATTGCAGGTCCCTGTCCCACCCTCCAAATAAAAAAACCTACCAGCAGGCAACTAGCCTATCAAAGAAATAAGTGAGGAAGGAATCCAGCATCAGCTTTTCAGCAAGGCTGGGGTTATCCCCATGAGAAGTCTATAGCATGGATAGACCAGAAAGGATGCACCCTGCTATGCCCATAAACTGTTCTCTTGATCTACAGTACGCTGAGCTTTTAACCTCCTTTGCTGATAAGACAGACTACCTCCATCCATCAAGGACCTTATTGAGACTCAAAACTATGCAAACAGAAGACTTAGAACATATTCTCTCTTTGGTGGAAAGATTCCTTTCTTAAGTATATCCTTATCTTCTGGATTCCTTAAGATTCACTAGCTTATTTTATGCTATTCCCATTCTAGTTATTTCAAGTAACCGTTAGGGTAGTGTGGTTGTAAGAAAGGCATTTTCAAGATATCACTTCATACACAAAAAAGCATTTCCCAAGCAAAGGTGCCCTACAGTTATTAAACGTACATGCAATGTAAAGCTAACGGACAAGACCATCCCTAAGTGAGCAGAGTTTCCCTCGCAATTTCAAAATGCCTCTTGCCCCATGAACTCTACCAAGAGAATATTTACTCAGATCACACAGCCTGATAGACAATAGCTACTAAAACTACCTTGAAACAAACCTTGGGACTGTTTCCTAGCAAGTAGAGACCATTAAATTATAAAGATGGTACGTATAATGGCTCTCAAAAGTAAGGAGTAGTTTCAACTTTTGACCATGCTCTTTCCCAGTAAAGTCATTGCCTGGGTTGTCCTTGTTCAAATTATTCACATATGGTGAGTTGCCATCACTACAAGGATACTCCATCCCCCTTTATAAAGGAGTATGCATTCAGAGAGACAAAAGATTTCACGGCTGGCTGCCTAGGCTGTTTGCTGCACTATTGTAACTAGACTATCATACATGAGGGCTTGAATCAAATAAAGGCCTTGAGAAATTAAATGTTATGTAGATCTTTAAAAAGTAGTCCTTGAACAGTCAAACTAACTGAAAGACACAACTAGAGGGAAAGGGAAAAGATAAAGATGGTGGTAAGAAGATCGGACAACTGTACTGTGAAACTCGAGACGAGCTAAAGCACAATTTGGTCATTCTAAAACCTATGAACCACAAATATTGTTAATCTCTCTGCAGCTATCTGAAATCATAAGTGGTTTCTCCCCTCCAGAAGGAAATGATTCTTGAAGTATTTGAAATAGAAAAGGTTGGTGAATGTGATCAAAAAATATTTTTCCAATTGACTGGACTTTGCCCTTACTTATCCAGTGATGAGTTTTGCAATACCATCATATGCCCTGGTGTTCAGAAGGCTTAGATATTGAGTGCCTCTTCACAAATGCTACAATAATGCATTTTGGTGCTAGCATCAAGTTCTGGCTGCACTCAAATGTACTTAAGTCAACAACCTACAGCTAGAATCTCAACATCACTGCAGACACTCTGCACCAAATGAGCAGCACATGTTTCAGAGTGGCTGAAAATATTTACAGGCTAAAGACCCTTGTATGGGGCTACAGGGGGGCAGAAACTGAGAAGGGACCAACTTATCTCCAGACCCAACCTTCCTTTTGCTTATTCCCAATACAAATCTCTGAGGACCGCTTTTATAGCTGGTCAGTGACAGGAAAGCTAGTAGTGAGAAGACCTATTCCCAGCATGGTCTTCAACTGGGAATTAAGTTGCTCTAGTCAAATCCCAAAGGCATCTAGTCTTCCAGCACATTAGCTAAGACCTATGGCATTTCTTTAGACATGTGTAAGATGTGCCATTTAATGCACAAATAAGAAATGGCAGAAGCCAGACCAGCAAAATAAAGTAGAGAAAACCCAAGTAGCTCTAATAGCATCTATTACTTTATATGACAAAGAGTTACAGGTTGTTGTGAAACCAAATTACCCTAGCTTAGACCCAGAGCTAGTATATATTTAAATGGAGAAAAATTACTGTGGGATGAGAATTTCTTATCCAGTAAGCACACGTATGTCTACTGCTGGATCACTGCAGACTGAGGAACAGACTGCTGCTGCTGTTGGGTTTGGGATTTGTTTGTTGGTTTGATTCGGGGGGTTTTTTGCAGGGACACATAGATGCTGCTTTGCTTTGTGAGGGTGTTGTGACATAATGTTCTCTTGCCCATAACATCCTCTTGTCATTTGAGAAAAGTAATCTACCACTTCTTGCATCTTCCTGCCTGGAATGTCAAATCAAATTACAGGGTCACCACATGAAAATGTCCCCCTCACTGCAATGTAAGATGTCCTGGCCAGGGCAAGCTGGACTAAATATTTCTGCTGCCTGTCAGGAAGGATTCATAGCTCAAAAGACATGATTCAAAATGTACAGAGTGCCCTTAGTTAATATAGCTGCACTGTTAATATATAGTTAATATAGCTATAGATGGCAGCAACAGGTATTATCTAAAAGGTAAGCATCACACCTCTAAAGAACTTTGTCACTAGCCATCTCATCCCACCACCCCTATGCCTCAGAGGCTAGCAGAACCCCACTGGGGCTTAGAGCCCTAAGCATTAGTCAGACCTTTACAACTCTAGAACCTGCTTTACGATCTTCTTTCTGACAGAGGAGGTGCCAACCATATCCCAAAAGACCCAACACCATACATGGGACCAGAGAAGAAACTCCTTCCTTCCTACCACCACATGCAAGGTACAGAACAGCTCTTTAATTCCACATTGACATTTCACCAGTTTTGATCATTGCTTCGCATTTGGAGGGAAGAGACTATGGAAACAGGCATTTACACAGACACTGTCAGCTTGCGATTTATTTTCTTTTAATCTTTACTCCTAGTCTGAGCTGTAATAAATCCCTGTGTCTCAGTAGCATCTGATAACACCCAACGACAAAGGTGCTCTTGAGGCAACATGCTGTACAAATACAGTGAATAGAATCTGTGCCTTGGGAGACTTTTGCTGTTCCTCTGTTTTGTACCTTCCCTGCCCATCCAGTTGCTCATTTTGTTTAATATGTAAAGATAAGTCTTGAACTGTAATGTTTTATTGTAGAAATTATTGATTCAGCATCCTCGGTGCTTCTGGACTCGTATTTTTATCTGCACAACTAAGTCTAAACCCAAGTGTTATTATAAACCATTGAATTCTATTAATGCCTTAATTGCCACTCTAACAATCCCTTGCATAGTGTATTTCTTAATACTATCTCAAAGCATTTAACAGCCTAAAGAGAGTATTGCTGCCCAGCACAGAGTTACATACTATCTCCCCAAAAATAATCAGGCCTTCTGTTTCCTACCTTCATCCACTCACTTGTGAACACTGATTTGTGGGAAGTACAATCAATCCCTTTGCAATAGCTCTAAATGCAGACTTTAACCCATCATTCTATTAACTATAAATTAGATCATTTAAGAGACAGCAGATCTCTATTTCCCCCTCCAAACATCCCAATTAAAAATGAAGGCAATAAAACCATGGACAGCAAGTAATCACTGCTTGTTCCAAGTTGGTCCCAAGTTAGGGACCAACATAAAATTCTCCCTACTCTAAATAACCACACGGCTTAGGAGGAGGATTGGGCAGATGCTAACATATTCCCTTAATCTTCTTCCCTCTTATTTTGTCAGGGGCTGTGTTCAGCCTGTCAGACTTCAAAAGCATAAAGCTTCAGTTCACTGACTGCAGGATCAGGTGAAGAAGATCCAGGATGATTCTTAACATGCCTCCACTGAACCATCAGGCATTCTGATGAAGGATACAAAGAGAACACGTCAACTTAATGAAAAACACATTCTTTAGAAAACACACAAACCTTTAAGAAAACATGCCATTAGCTTTATTCTTATCCCCTAGGGTTCTGCAATATCAGGTTTAATTACAACAATTGTGACAAAAATCATAGTAAAGAGATATAGCTGCAAGCTGATCTTGCCCAGAGATTCCACCCATCAGGGTAAGAGCCAAATGCAGCACTAGGAAGACTGCAGTATGAGCTCAGAGAGCAAACTACATTCAAACCACTTTCGGCAGAAATATTTCTAAGTACAGCCTAACTCAAAGGGAACTAGCGATTAAGGTGGCAGGTACATGGCTGAGATTCAGGGAAGCACTCCCAGGACAAGGAGACTTAGGAAGGAGAAGCAAAAAGCTAGTCTCATACTGCAGTAGAAATGCAGTGAGGGTAGACAAGCACCAGACTCGCTGTCAGAACAGTCAATGCCCCAAACTGTCATGCTATAAACTTAGTTTTCTTTGCTGGAATCAGCTAAGGAAACAAACACTAACATGGCCTCCTCCACCAACTGATTAGCACAATCATGCCTAGAGAAAAAAGTACCCAGGGTTGCATGGTTAACAGGATGGGTTACAGCTCTAGCCTTGTAGATAGATACACAACTGCGCAAGAGGCAAGAAGAAAGGAGCTAGCAGCACAAAGCTCAAAAAGAAAAGGGGAGAGGAATAAAAGAAAAAAGCCCAACTTCTGGAATTGATAATATCATCCTATATATCTCTGTAAAACTGATTTGTAGATGTTGTGGATTTTACACCTTAAGGATTAAACAGTTTTTCAAAAGATATCCACAGCAGCTGCAGGATACAGGAATAACCATTCTCATTACAGGGCCACAGTTTTGGTAAAATACTCTGATCCTCAGATACCAGAAAGTGAACAGCTGGAGCTTGCATCAATGTGACTTCATCCACACAAGAGAAGCCTTTGCCAGGAGCTTGCCTGGGGCTGAGGCTGGATATCAGCTCTTCATAATGGATTAAAGAAGAGATACCTTGGCAATATAGAATCCCAGAGGTTTAATAAATATCTTTCCAAAATGCGTGAGCCCAGAAGTGGAGAACCCCTCAACAGGTCAAAAAGCAGAAATTCCTAGGTAGTATTTCCCACCTTCCAGAAAACATCTTTCCCACAAGAAGTTACCTTTAGGAGTGAAAAACTACAGTGTTCTTCCATTCCTCCACAGCCTTTCAGCTATGGAGGAAAGATCTGGCTATGAAATTGCAATATAAGTTAAAGAAAAATATGCAGCACTCCATGGCATTCAGACTATAATATTTAAGAACACTTAGGTTGGCATCAAAAGGAGGGAGCAAGAGAAAATACCTTTGTTCTCTTTAGATCTCCTACAGACTTGGTGACATTTGGTCAAAGGAGGTGATTCTACCCCTCCACTCTGCTCTCATGAGACCCCACCTGGAGTACTGCGTGCAGTTGTGGTGTTCTCAACATAAGAAGGACATGGAGCTGCTGGAGCAAGTCCAGAGGAGGGCCATGAGGACAATATGGGGGCTGGAGCACCTCCCATATGAAAACAGGCTGAGAAAGTTGGGGCTGTTCAACCTGGAGAAGGCTGCGTGGAGACCTCATAGCAGCCTTCCAGTATCTGAAGGGGGCCTACAAGGGTGGTGGGGAGGGACGCTTCAATCAGGGACTGTAGCAATAGGACAAGGGGTAATGGGTTCAAACTCAAACAGGGGATTTAGGCTGGACATAAGGAAGATATGCGCTGGAACAGCATTCACAACTGGAAGTGAATGCTCCATCCCTGGCAGTGTTCAGGGCCAGGTTGGACAGGTCCTTGAGCAATCTGGTCTACTGTGACCCACTATGGCAGGGGGGTTGGAATCAGATGATCTTTAAGGTCCCTTCCCACCCAAACCATTCTATGACTTACTGTATTTCAGCAATGCTGTGGCAATGTCTAGAAGCCTCGGTCTTGAGGCCAAACACTATACAATCATGAAATTAAAACTGCCCTGGACCCAATTCCTTTACCATTTTATAAGAAAATCAACTGCTTCTGAATATCTCCAATACCAAACTAAAAAGCTGGGTTTTGTATGGAGGTGGGGAGATGTACTTAAAAAACCACCCACACTCAGTGAAAGAAAATAGCTGTATGTGTTACTAATATTCAATGTCCAAGAAAAGACACAACGAGGTCAAACAGTCTCATTATGCTCAACCATACACCTCACCCACCCACACAGCCTCATTATGCTTAACTATACGCCTCACCTACCCCCAAGAATTCTGGAGTACAAGCTTCTAATTTTATTATTCGTATTATACCAGTGCAGAACACAGTTTGAAATAGTCCTGGTTGTTTAGAAGACTCATCATCCTGTTCCCCAAGAGGAAGTAGGAATATGTAGACTCTTGAGGTCCCATGGGGTCATGTAAGCTACAGATTACCTTTGCAGCCGCCTTTGAGCCCCAACATGCTCCTCTGATTTAATCAGATGCCTTTGATTAGGATAAATTAAGCCTAAGGTTTTGATCATTCCCTAGCCCTGATTCCATGCCACAAAGTCCAAAATCAGTGAGGGGGTTTACTACCAATGATTGCACATGACCCATGGCAATCACCTAACATTTGAGGCATTTCAGCACTAGATAGCTCTGACTTCTCACCACTGATGCTGCAGAACCAGACACACAAATATGCTGCCCTGGGCATCAAGCTGAGCATGATTTCCCCACAGCTATTACTCCTAATCCCATAAAATAGAGTAATACTATGTGGTCTTTGTGCACACTAGCTGAAGGATGCCGGTCTCACTTCTCACAGGAGAAAAGCAGACACCACAGATACCCTTAATCGATTTTTAGGAGATTTTTTTCTTTAAGCTATGCTAGATACTGTCTCTTACTTACCTCTATCTGGGCAATGTTGGTGCCTGCTGGATCCTCAGCCTACTGTTAGAAAGAACAGGGATAATCACTAGAGTGCCTTGTCAAAAATGGGTACTTTCATACTTGCAGGAATGTACATACTTGCAACTGTACTGCACCAGGGGATGCCTTCACACAGCCCATTAAGGTTAGGGCTACGCTACTCCCATCAGCCAGAAGGAAAGCAACAGGAAAAGTCTGAGTACTGTCCTGCCAGAGACTCCAGAGCGTGCCTCGGCAGACAGACCCAGCCTGTGTCATGAATTACCTGATCAGAGGAAGTGCAGCTTGTTGCAAGACGAAAAGCAAATATTTCTTTCATTGGTTTAACCTTTGGTTCCTTAGCCATGCAGTTCACTTCTCTGAACTACAAACAAGAATCACAAGCCATGAGTATTCAGGAGAGAACAATAGCTTCTCCCTTTTCCAGAAAAGGAAGTTTAGTGTGAACTGTGCTGCTTAGCACGAACCTGCACCAGATGATCATGAAATGAATTAGCACTAAAAATTTATTTCATGAATAAAAGCCTTTTAAATGATAAATAAGCCAGGCTCCAAATAAGCATGAAGATTAACTTCCATCAATAGTCTGCCAGTGCTGCTGAACTAATGTTCCTTACAGAAGCCAAGTGGATTGTTTGACAATTGAGTGGTATCACTCAACATGAACTATTTGCTAGTTGCTTCATCTGGAAATCAAAGGGGGTTGGGTTCTAAGGAGAGCTGAAAAATGCAGCACCACTAAGGGTTCCCCCTTCTGCATCTCTCTTCAATACACATTCTCTGGCATGACTAGCATTCTTTCCAAAGCATAACTCTATATATAAGTAACCACCAACAATAAAGACAAAACAAAAATCCCATCCTCTGAGAATGAAAGCTCTGAATAGAACAGCTCACAGACCACAGGCAACTGAATTGTTCTATTACAAAGCTATCACACAACTAACTATGGCTGAGATGCTCAGGTGAGTGGATGCAGCTTGTGCTGGTTTCTTTCCCTGTGGCTCCCTGGCAAGATGACAAATCTCTTTTCTGGGTGGCTGCCTGTTTCCTTCCTACATTTACAAGCAGCATTATTGGGTCTTTTTCAGTCCTTTTCCTTGTCAAATACCAATTTGAGATAGCGTGATGCTTGTATTTTCCTCAGCTTATAAACTGCCCAAGTTTTTGATCCATGCCAGTAAGCTGCAGCTGGAGGCAGTTAAGCAGTGAGCTAGTTGTGACAATGGTGAAGGAGAATCAAGAAAGGGAAAATTACACATGAGAGAATTCTGACTGCCCCAAAAGCTCACACACAAGTTATCAGGTCACTCAAAACACTCCCATCTGCGGTCTAAACTGAAGCAAGCATCTGGGTAAACAGTTCAGGAACAATTCCAGCCTTTGTGATTTTTGCCCAGATGTCATCTGAGCATTTTGCCTTTGACTAACACAGGTTAGGTACAGGTACACATGCTCCATCTCAAGGCTTGGTATCACCAGAGTTTCTCTGTACTGACTGCAAGTCCCATGATAGTAACCAAACTCAAATAAGTGGTCTACTTTGATTCCAAGGTAGTCAAAGTCTACTTTGACTTAATCCAAATGTGGGATGTTAGTAAACCCACCTACTACCACCACAGGATACAGGTTCATGAGATTTGTTAATATTAGCATCTTTACCGCAAGAGTTCTGCCTGAAAGAACTGGACCACTTATTACCTAAGGTGCATCCACTGCTTCTCTTTGCTTTTTAAGGGCAAGGAAAGATCTAGTGCAGCAGCAGTAGCAAAACACAACATCACCTGGCTATACCATACTGCTCATGCTAAAATCTCAAAATACCCTGTGAAAGCAAATAAGTAAATGCATGTACAGAAGGGAGTTCAGGGACAAAGGGTACATTCTCTTCTGCATTTTGAGATGAGGTGGAAAGTCAATGAGGCAGAAAAAGCTCATTCCCATGGCAAGAGCTGCAAAGGAGAAGACTCAGATCAATGGGGCAAGATTATCAACTGTGAAAAGACAGCAGGTTAAGAATGAGGCTAACCTTAAAACCAAAAAAACCCAAAACAAAACAAACAAAAAAAAAAAACCAAACCAAAAAAGGTGCAGCCCTACATTTTGGTGGGAGCCAAGAAGAAAGGGCAAAAGCTCTACTTTTTCACATGTAGCTTTAGACATTTATGGCTGGGATTATATAGAGCAGTTGCTTGCAGTAGCAGAAGACTACACTGATACATCAGGATAAGATAGCAAGAACGATCTGGATTTGTTGGAAGAGGAGGAAAACACACATGAGTAACTAAACATTTTCATTCTCCTCTGTATATTCTGCCACTATGATCACACTGCACTATTTGAAGAACCCTCTACTCAGCTAACATTTTTAAGAATAATTGCTCACCTCTAGTCTTCATTCCACTACACCCACCCATCTCCATCCACAAGACTAGCTCGGTACAACCATTCAAATTCCTCTGTACAGCACCAGAGCCCCGCTGCCTGGTACAAAAGAGCAGCAGAGAATACTTTAATTAGCATTTTCTCCCGAAGGGTAAAAAACGATTCTGAAATTACTTTGCCTGTAATGAACTGCATCTTCTTTCACTCTGCTGTAGATCTGGAACAGTGATTCCTGCTTCATGTATTTGCCTTAGTTTAATTTTGTTGTGGTTTTGTTTCACAGATTTGTTTCTATCATGATGAAAGCTAGACAAAATACTACAAAAGCAGGGGAGAAAGGAATGCCAGTATTAAGGGAAATTGAATGTTCTCTTACCTTGCTAAAATGTCAAAGATGGGTGTGAGCAATCTCAGTGAAAAGAGGAAACCTGCAAACTATTTTATTTTGGGAGGAACGGAATTAATTGGTATGATTAGGAAGTACCAGGGTAAAAAGCTCAAAATATTTCACTACTTGAATGTTCTCCCTTATATTTAACATAGGTGCTTCTAGTATGGCAACACTGGAGTGAGGACTGACTTCTGGAGTGGAAACGGTTGTGTTTAAAATTACTTTCTTATGTTTGATAGGTGGATAGCGCAGGTGAAATCTGAGCAACACTGTAGACCTGACTTGGACTATGTCCTCTCCATGCCCAGCTCACCCCAGGTAAAAGTAGAGACCAGAGTTCCACACTGATCTGCTTTATTTCCCTGACAAGCAACAATATTTAGCAGGATGGGAGCTGCCCAGGTTTATATTGTCAGGCCCTGAGTGACTCTGTAACACTTGGGCAAGACTCATGCATCTTGGCTATAACAGACATCCTCTTCTCTTTCTTGTTTTTCCCATACTCCTTTCTCCCATGTAGACCTTTCTCAATATTTCTTCATTCATCAAGTGACTTGGTTCATTGGCTCTGAACTCAGGGTGAAGCAGAGGCCACTTCCACCTTTCAAAGTAGGTATGGCTCACACACATGCCAACACCATCAATTTTTATATGGGTCATGTTCTGAAGACATTCCCTTGCCAGGCTGGGTAGCCACCCACCAGCCATCTCAGTTAAACATGAACAGCGGTTATAACCTTAAAGCTCTGTGTGGTGCACATACAGCTCACATTCCTGAAAAGATGCCCAGTAATTACAGAAACAATTAAATACATCTTTTCCTGCTAGGCAGTGAAGTGCATTTTAATAAGTACACAGGAGTGTTATTGAATGTTTGCCCCTGGAAGATCTCCAGAATGATAAACATTCATTAATCACCACAAAGTACCTGTAAGGTACCAAACTACTTGAAAACTACATCAAGCAGGTGATCAGAGACAAAGCTAGAGGCCATTTTATATTAGGACAACCTCACACTGTTCTGCTGACATACAGCCAACTTGCTGTGAGCCATTCTACCCCCACAGGAGTTACTTTTCTTTTAAGAAAACATACTTTGGCCGACATCACCCCTGTGTTTGTCAATCATCCCAAAAGCTTCAACCAAGAGAACAGAGAAGAGATCCAGGCATCCGTGAACTGATAATCCTCAACTAACCCAGCAGCTGAGCTAGACCACAGGCTGTCAGCACAAGTGACCTTCAGCCATCTCTAATGAGTTCTCATGGGCCAGGATGAAGAAAAGCAGGGTGGAGGAGAAGAAAGAACACAGCCAGACCCCACATTTTCCCACAGGATCACAGAATTACAGCTTAGCTAGCCAAGTCAGCCGCATCTCAGAAAAAGACGACAGAGAAGCCTGCCATTGTGGCAGGTGGCTCCCACTACCCACACTTGACACAAACTTTACTCAGTGAACAGTCCATAGCATAAGGCTGCACTGGAATTAACAAAATGCCCTAGAACAGAGTCAAGGGGCAGTCTGTATTTAAATAAGGTTATCACATTATTGTTGCAAAAAAGTCCAGACTTCTCCTGAAAAGTCATACTAGTGGGAGGTACAGCACGCTGTGTTAGAGGCAAACCACTCAGTACAAATATAGTTTATTTCGGTTGAAGAACCGGAATGAGCTATTCTGTTGGAAAATTTGTATGTTAACTAAGAAAATTCAGATACCAACATTTTTTTCTTATTTATCAGCACAATTGCTAGCACATTAACAGGCTGTTTCAAACACTTCACCAATGTAGAGAACTTACTTTAAACAAAGTTTACAGAGAATTTGCACTGCACAGTACTACTGTCTCTGATGCTCAACCAGAAGAACATAGAAGCTTTGGTACTTTCATTTGTATACACAAGCGTTTGTGCACACACATGTTTTAATTAAGCCTTATCAGTGTACTTACTCTATTTTCTCACTATAATTATACAGTTATGCAGAAAAACATATGAAAGTCTAGATGACTCAGGAGTTTGACAAGATATGAACTGCCAAATTTAGTCAAAAGTACAAACCCAGCTACCCCGCTTAAGCCGGTAATCTGGAGCAGACTGAATAATTTCAATGCAATTTTGACAAGTTTTCCCTTTTTTTTCTTTGTTAATTGTCTGCTAACAGGCTGCAAAATATCTGAAAATCTATTCATTATTCAAAATGATTCATGAAGGCCTTCACTGACTAACTCTTGGCCTACAAATATCTTAAGCTATGACTGTCACAACTAAGTAAACAATTTGCAATTCATGGTGTAACTTACATAAGGGGAAGACATTCATTACATAACTAGCTTGAACAGTTTAAACAGCTGACAAGCACAGCACACATTTTTAATTGCACACTCCCAGTTAACAGTTGGGTGGTTACAGGAATCACCCTCCCAGGAAACAAACAATGCCACGTGACTTAGGTCGCGAGTACTAAATCTTTCACTTGCGGATGTGCTTTGAAACTCTCTTGCTTTGCGCACACCCAATGAAGTATGCAAGCCTCCAAGCTACTAAGGATTTTTCCACATATCCTTATGCACTAGTAGTAAGATTTCAAAACTTCCAATTTAAGCATGATATTCTGAAATTCAGAAAGTGACAATTTATTCCATCTTCTCCATAGTACTCCAAGATTTGGAAAACGCACATTTACCAGGAAGCTGTTGCCTTCTTCCAGTACCCCAAAGTGCGCACAACAAACTCTGCATCTGTCCCTGCTCACTGCAGGGAGCTGGACTAGATGACCTTTGAAGGTCCCTTCCAAGCCAAACTACTGTTTGATTCTATGACTGCGGTTTCACTCTGCTCCCTTCCTAACACAGGCCATGTGCTCCTCCCTTCCTGAATCTCCACTCTACTTCAGGATTTAAAGATAAATACAGGAAACTACATTACAGAAGATAACTTTAAGCAGTTTCTCAAACAAATTAAGAGCTGCAGGCAACAAGGGTTTACCATTTATCTCAGAATCCAATTCCATAGCTTATCACCAAAGTCAATTCTATCTTGTATAGAACTAAACTTTCACATTTCAGTTCATTATTAATCACCTCCTCTATATGTTTCTCTAAACTTTCCTCTTACTAGAACCATGGAGAGCTTGACAATCTCCTATCTCTCCCCCCATTTTTTGTACCAAGATACAAGCTGGATTTTGATACCATTAATCTGGCTCTCAGAAGCAACCCTTTTAATTGTGCATAAAGTCAAGAGGAGGAAGGAGACTTTAATGGAGCTACTACTGAACAAGAATAGAAGTTCTGAAATCTGGCCCTACTGATTTAGCTTTGAAAAAAAAAAATACAATTCTTAAGCCAATCATCCAGTGTCCCAGTTTTTACTGTTGTTTGATTTCCCCTTCTCCGCCCCAGCATTATTCTGGTAGCAGAGTGAACTATTTCTGTGCAGCCAGACAATAACCATTAACAGTTCTGGGGTACTCTTGATGCTTTACCCTCTTCTACGCTTATTATACATTTTAAAACCCTGTCAGTTTAACATCTTTTCTCACACAGTTCGTATTTTTCACTAAAAAGAACTATTCCTATTTCTGCCCACCGGCAATAAGAGCTTTACAGAGCCCATGATTGAACCAGCAAGGATCCCCATGAGGGCACTGGCAGCATGTCTGTGAAGCACCTCTTGCGAACACGTGTAGGGCAGTGGTGAATCAGACCCTGGGATCACTGCCTTCAAGAGAAAACACCTTTTGTTACCAAATTATGCAAGTCTACCTTTTTTTTTTTTAATTTCTACTTCACATGAGTACACACTTTCATGGAAATATTACTGAAAATTTCATTTTAACAATTAGAAAATAAGGATTTCGTTATAAGAACTTTAGAGATTATATGAAGATGTCACTGAAATTTAATGGAGGCAAGACAAAATAATATGAGCCTATCTTGAACTACCTAAAAACGACTGGGACTATCTTTCAACAACTGCCTTCTCATTTTTCAGACAGATCTCACCCCTGGGACTCTGTCTGTCCTCAAGACTTTCCTTTACCAGTGGTAACATGTTCCTGATTATTTTTCCCAAATGTACAAGCAGTCATGTGTGCTCCCCCTTACAAAACACACGCTTTTGTTCCTTCCTGCCCATGTTCCACTGTGCTATTTTAGTATCTTTCTTCTGTCTAGACGAATTCTACAGCTATTCATATTACTGTATTTTCCTAATAAAACTATCCCTGTGCATTCTGCCATGACAGTGCCTATATGCCATTTAAGATACATTTACCATCCAAAATAAAGCTGAAAATGCACATGGGCCTCATATCTTTTGGATATGCAAGATCCACACAAATATTAAATCCAAGAGCAGATTATTCCAGTTCTTCAGGGTAGGCTTTATTAGATTCTTTTCTGAAGAAAGCTCCCACAGTATAAATGATGGTCCCACCAACAGTATATCCCAGGCAAAATAATCTTTTTTGACAAGACTATAGTACTTAGAGTAACATCAAATTCTGTATTATGCTCCAACTGCAGAGTAGTAGCCAGCCTTTTATATTTTACCACTACTTCCCACAACATTTTGACTTTTAAAGTCTCAGCTCCAAGAATCTAGCAGGTATACTCAAGAAAGACAGCTGAAAACATACCCCGAATATCTAGTTGTTGATCAATAACCAGAAGAAAATAAAAATTAAGAAAATATTTGTCAGCTGTGTATTGTTTTTAAATCTCATTTTGAGCTAGACTGACCTTCTTTGCACTTTTGAAGTGAATGTTGTCAAGTAATGCACAGAATAAAATTCAGATATGAACAAAAGTATTAAAACCTAGACCTTAGACATAAATCCTGCATGAAAGAGATTGCCTTTCTAATACTTTCCCTTTTTATAATATTCCTCTCAGCAATACTCTGCACAAAGTAGCAGTTTTCCACCCAGATCTCACACACAATGTGATACCTATTATAATAGGGTTCATTTAATATTTTAACTTGTAATACATAAAATGTCAATTCAATTAGGCTGCTACCATTACAGCTTCCTGGTGATAGTTTGCTCTACAGATGTGTGACCTAGTGCTCTTGCTATTTGTTAGTCAGGGGAAAGAAAAGTGTTGTATTGCATTACATAAGGAATCATTGGAAGGTAAGAAAGCTGTTAGAGCCACGGGTTTCAACCTTTTTCAACTCATGGATGTATAAAACATCTTAGACAGAGGTATAGATCCCTGGATAATGAATTTAAGCCTAATGACAATAGCTTCACTTTTCTCATATTTCACCAACCCTTAGAAATAGTCCCTGGACCATTGGTCAAAGACCATTACTTTTAGGCAGCAAAGAATTACATGCTGACACATGCAGTAGTGCTGACCACGTTATAAGCTGAATAATTACACATATTGCAGCAAAGAAGAAACTCCCATGGCTGGCCAGTCCTTGGCTCTGCGCTGGCAGACACGTACCGGTGCAAGCAACTGCCCCAGTAAGCAGCGTCAGTGCAATAAAGGAAACTACACCAAGGTGTTAAATTACACACAGAAATATTTGCTGGGTAAAGGCAGGGATGCAAAATGAGAATTTTTAATTCTCCTCATGCCTTCTTAGCAAATCACCAACCCCACATCCCCACATGCAAAACCACCAAACTGAACACAATGAGTCCTGTTAATTAACTTGAACCCATTTTTCCTGACCTATTTGACCCCTGAACTAAGAACGTTCTTGAGAAAGTGTTGATAAATTCCTTGCTCTTTTAAATCTATTTCCACTTACTCATAAGCAACACAGACCAGACGTACATGAAGCACTTCCTCCTTACTGCTCATTCAGCAGCTCCACTGGCCCAGTCACACTGGGGCCCTGGTCCTCTTTACACCCAGAAGCTCGGAGCCGCCATGGCCTGCAGTGCTGGGACAGCTTCGGTGGAAGCTCTCGGGCAGATGGAGACCCCATGCTATAGACTCCCCAGACTGAGCCAGCATGCATGAGGACAACCCTCTACTACTCCTTCAGAGCCTCAGGTACCCATGGGGCAGCCAGCACAATGCCTTCCTCACAGGCAGCCAGTTTCATTACCAGGATCACATGCTGCTGCTTAACAAACTAAGACTGCGCTAGTGCACAAGCACCAGATGTCCTCAGGTGGACATCACCACATTCAGTGACTTATGCAAGAAACCCCCACAGCTCCTCACAAATGTGCTGATGCCCCAAACCAACAGCAAAATCTCCCTAGGCCAAGGGAAGAGCTAGGAAAGACACCATGTCACCCCCAAGCTAACCTGGTGTTTCATTTTCTCAGGCTGCACAAGACATGGGGGAGGTCCCTACAGCAGTAGCAGGTCCCATACCACCTCACAGACCAGAGAAGCTCCCCAACTGAAGGAGATGCCACATTTGTACCCACAGAGCCACACTCCCATGCACACGATCTCTCCTGCTCCTGCCTCACTCACCCCTCACCCCAGTGGGGTCTCAGCCATGTGCTGCTTGCCTTTACACAACCTCCCAGCAAGGAGAGCTGTGCCCATCCCAGAACACCACTGAAGCCTGCCCTGCTGGTTTAGCCTGCAGGGTCCACAGCACCACCTGAAGGTCCTCAGCCCACAGGGACACCCCAGCACCAGCTCCCACCAGCCACGGGGTACTCCAGCGCACAAACCAGGTCCCATAGATACCACAGAGCCCAGGCACACACATACCTTGCTCAAATGACAGACAAAGCCTCCTGAGGAGTACAACCCCACAAAGCTAAACACGGAGAAGTGGTAACAGTCTCCATCAGCACAGCAAGTAGTGATCCAGAAGCATGGCACGCCCCAGAGATGGGATTGGAGTCCACCATCTCACACTAGAGCTCAAGGAAAGGATAACAGCCCCGGGACTGAGCTAAAATGGCCCCGGGTGTGGATGTACAGAGGCCCCAGGTGGAGTCAGTTAGACCCATTAAGCCCTGTTAGTGGCCAGGCCAGCACTGCCTCAGCTGAGGAGAATTTGTATCTGCCACCAGTCCCACGTGGTGTGTGGGGCTTGTTGGAGGAGCCATACCCAGAGCGGTGCTCCCCACTGCTGCCTCAGTGTTCACTCATAGCTGGGGTCACTGAGCTGAGATGGCAGCTATAGCGAGTGGTAACACCGGCATCTGGTCAGGAGCTGGCCCTTCGGTGGCAGGCTACAGTGAAACGTGGTGTTTCCTTTTCCCTCAAGAAAACTTCAAACCGATAAAAGGCAAACAAATCTCCCCCTAAAGTTTCTCAGGATTATTTACAATGTTTACTTGGCAGAAGCAATTAACACCTAGGGGGCTTCTGTATCTCCCCCTCCAGTAGTAATCGGTCACTGAAAGAAATGAATTGTCAAGCAAGGAGCTAGACAAAGGCACATAGAATTTCCACCCCTGCAGCAGCACTCAAATGTGTGCTTCAGTCTCTTGCTCGCCTTGCTCTTACAGAAACTGCTGGCACCCACAGCCAGCTGAGGCAACCTCCAGCTCATCTCCTTGTCTTGTCCTCGCCTCCACCTACAGCACACAGGCACATTTCACACCTGATGAAAACACCCTCCAGAAATATTTAGCAAGCAAGGACCAAAGGTCTGATCCAGAGACAGTCTTTGGATGTAAACAGTCTGTTGTGCTACAGATGAACAAAATGAAAGCAGTCTGAAGTTTACTTGGGAAAGAAACCAAAATTAAAAGGAATGGAGAGCTCATTCCCAAGCACATGGGGGCTCCTGCTGGAGGCTACGCTGCAGGTAGAGAGGAGCTGGGTCTCTAGCAAGGAAGAGATTTGTGAAGTGGCACAAGGGAAGCATTCCACCTTTAAGGAAGAAAACTACCTTCATTCTTCTTAATTGTGTGGCAGGGCACTTGATGGGTTAACTCACCGGATTTTCATATATTTAGACTAGATATTTGTATTTGCAAGATTGAGCTATGCTAATAAGATTCCTGAAATAAGTACACTCACTGGGAACATAATATAGAAGTCATAACCATGTAGCAATAAATTAATATGCAAATAAGATATGTTGGGTTAGAAGAGGACAGGTTGAATGAACGATGCATTCAAAAAGATATATTTTATCTTTTTGAATGCATATTTCTTGATCATCTTGTTCTGTCAGGCCAGAAGTTCACATGTATGAAAGGGATAACAAGCCCCTACAAAGTTTGTGGCGTTAGAGGACTTCTTTGGTGGTACTAATGAAGCAGATGACTGTTCCCTCCACAACTTGCTATGATATTAATTCTCATTAAAGTGACTAGTATTGATCAGTTTCTATAATCTCATATCTGACAGTCAACAGTTTAGCCTATTTTTGCTTGGCAGAATATATAAAAAAGAAACCGATCGTGCGGAACAAAATGTGTGGTAGGTGGAAGTTGTGCGAAGGGGTAATTTTCAGTTTACCTCTCTCCTGGTGCAGGCTGACTCCAAAGTTTTGCCTTCAGAGCCTGTTACCTACCTCTGTAGATACTTTTACTGACAACAAAACCTGAAGAGAAAGTTAGTACTAAGTATTTTGACAGTAGAAAGTTCTTTATAGTTTTCAGACTAATTTGTCATTTCCTTTTGTGTCATTTCTCATGACATATCCCTTTGAATCACATAAAATTAATTCTTCTCCTCTTAGCATTAACACCAGCCAAATATTTGTAGTCTCTTAGTGCATCCCCACCTTCGTCATCTCTTACCCATATTTAGCACTTATAATCTTCCCACCTAAATCAGTCCTGAAGCTATCCTGATTGATAGTTTTTTTTCTCTTCTCTGAACTCCTTTCAGTTTGTCAAGACATTGCTAGTAAAGTTTCGAGCAAGGCTGGATGTGATGGGTTTAGGTGTGAGTGCATCAGAACTGTACAGAGTAAATCTATTACCTCCTTGATCTGCGATAGAATGCTTCCATATATGCAATTCAAAAACATACTGTCACTTTTCTGCTGCTTTATAAATTAACATGTAATGTCCTGTTCTGAGTCCCAGAGCTGATCTCTGGGCATTTGCTTCTTTCTGAGTGGCCTGAGTTCCAGATTATTTTCATAGGTTGCTTTTTGCATTAGTAGATGGATACAGAGCTCAGAGGCTCAGAAAATCTCAATAAGAGGAGCATCGGAATAAACTGTAATCATCAGAAAAGAAGGCTTCAACATATTTTCCAAAGTCTCCATGGCATTTTGCCCTCAAAGCAAAAACAGTCTTAGCTAAATCCTTGTTTAGTTTCTGTATGCATAGAGATTACTCCATGAACAGCAAAGGACCACCAAATCCCACAGGCACACGGTGCTGAGACCACTGTGGAACAGCATCCATAGCATATGCAACCTGTATAGCCATGGATTGTGTATAGCTGCATTCCCACGGTGAAGTAAGCTGCTGAGCCTTCAGTCACAGGAGCGCAGGGAGATGTGTGGTACAAAATCTTGCCGATGGCTGGACAGGAGATTCAGAAGACAGTGAGGAAATAGCGCTGGAGCGGGGGACTTACAGTCACCCAACTCACACACAGCACAAAGTGACAAAACAAAAGGACAGAGGAGCATCGCGCCAGCCCTCTTTAAAAGCCTCCCAACCTTGCCTTGTTGGCAAGTTGTAAGTGTCCCCTCTTACCCTGGACTGACTGCAGCCTACTGGCTGCCCTGAGGCTCCCTGAGAAACCAGTTACCCGTGTGATCCTGCTGTGGGAGGCTAGGACTGCTGTGTGCTGGCCATCTTGGTTCTTCAAAGATAGGGAACCTTATGAGTTACACTGTACAATTTGCATGGGAAGGCACAAGATCAATGGAAAATGGGCTGGGAATGAAGGCTGGGTTAAATAACAGGCTAACTTAATAAGACAATATTAATAATAACAAAATGGGACTAGGGTAAGGGACAGAAAGGAAGGGAGCAGAGAAAAGCAGGATCAAAGGAGCAGAAAGGATAGCAGAATGAAGGCAGAGAAGAAAGGCTGCTGAGCCCCAGCTGTCACACTGCAGGGCGGCAGACTGTGTTAGTCCATTAGTAGCACCATCTCATGTCACTCACAAATGCAATCCACAAGAAACCCTGGCAGCTTCCAAAGAGACACCCTCTGCATTTCAAACACTATTGACGCAACGTGGAAGAGCCCCAGACTGAGCTGCTAGTAGGTGAGTAAGTGTTTGAAAGCAATAGCCAACAGCCATTTCTACTGAGGTGAAACCTGGCCACACGTCTGTTCTAGAAGCCAACAAAATCTCATCTTTCTCCAGACCGAAACCGAGTATCTCTAAAAGGACTGTGACAGTAATACTCCTTCCTTTAATAGCTCGCTCTTTACTAACAAATTTCAAAGCACCCTACAAAGGAGGTATCTCCATCATCAATAACAGGTGAGTAGGCTGAGGCTCAGGGGGCTGAAGTTGCTTCGTAAGGGGTCTAGCAGCAGAGCAGGGAATAGAGACTGGCCACTGCTCTTCTGCTCTACTGCACTAGTGGCAAAGCAATGCTTCCTATAAGCATGATCTGCTCCTTTCTCCACTTAACAGGAACCACTTCTCCTTCAAACTGAAAAATATGCTTCCTCCAGGTTCTTACAGCTACTCTGGTGGCAGGATAAAAGCCAGGTGACATCCAGTCTTCCCTTTAACATTCATCATCAGAAGCGAGGAAGGTAGATGTGGTTATGGGGAAGGACCAGAGCCCTCTCAGAGAGATATCCCACTTATCCTGCACTAGCCTGACTCCCTACTTGCCTGACTGCTCAGCATGCTAAGCACATGACAGGTATATTAAAATAACATTTAAGACAAGACTTATCACTCATTAAAAGAGGCGAGATTTCAAAGCAAGCTCAAACTGCATCCTCACCTCACGCTGAAGAGATGGAAGATGGCAGCTTGCCACACAGATCGCTGGCAGTTTCTGTCACAGCCCATGTCAGGCTGCCACGCACATACATTAAATACACAAATGCACATGTCAAGGAGCTTGGGATGGTGTTCAATGTTGTGCGCCAAACCCCATATGGTACCATGCTCAACAAGGAGAGCTTTGGGCCTGGAAACCCCCAAATCTGACCACATCTTCCACTGGCCAGCTGACCACTTTGCAGACAGAACCGCACATATTCGTCTTTTGCCTTCCCCTCCCCTCAACTTCTGATCCCACAGACCCATTTTGCTTTGGAAGCTAGCAGATGGGCACAAATGTAGGGGGAAGGAAGGCAAAAGGGATTTTCCCAGACTCAGTACCACAGTGACCCACCAACAGGTTTGTCTATGAAATGGTTTGTAAAATGAAATTCATTTGGGGTGTGGGAAAGCACTATATAAAAACAACTCCACCTTAGGAGATCTGCTCTTCAGATCATCCTGTTCTGGCTTGCTTTACAGATAACATGCATTTAACCAATTAATGATGAAGAGTCAGCCCAGCTACGGATGAATGGCTTGGATTAATCTTTTTTGTCTTCTGTATGATAAACACCAACTTGTCAGCTAAATCCAGTCTGTAGAAACTTTATTAAGGATGATTATGCATGAGTCAGTAAGGACACAGCTTGACTTTCAGATCCCAATTTGAGTCTAAGTACTGGCTGGTTAGGAACATCCCCTTGAAAAACAAGTAAATTTGATCTGGATGCTACTGAAGGGAATAAATACAGAACCTGGTGATGTCATTTTTCTCTAAAGTCATTTTTCTGTCTGCAACAGGATTTTACCTTTATTTGAATGAAGACCTTCCTTTTGACTTTTCTTGCCTTTGCACTTCAAAAACTATGCAAGAAGAAAAAGAAAGCAAAAGAAAAAAAAGATAATTGTCAGTTTTGTGCAATGACATTCTTAGCTGTGACACTACATATAGCTGCAGAGGACAGAAACCAATAAAAGTTATTTATAGGATTTTTAAGTTGAGTAGATGGAGGTCAAGATGTTTACCTGACCCATTGCTACAGTCAATGGGCGGGAGGATGTTTTAGAGGGACCAAAGCAGGATAAAATATTTACGGACCCATAATAAAGTTACACATTATGAAAATTTAATGCATTTAATTTTCAGATTACTCCTGCCTTTTTTCACATTCAAAAGTATAAACTAGAAACTGTCAAACAAAAAGATATTTAATGTCCAATCAAATGTGTAAGATCCAGCTAGCAAAATTAAAGACACTGTTGTAAAGAATGATCCATCAGATACAGTTGGCTAAATGGAAAAATCAGGAAAAATTAAATTTGAATCAAGCTGAATAAAATGTTTAAAGCTTTCAGTGAAATGTTAAGACAAAAAATTTCATTTTAGATCAACCCATAATGTCTTGGTCAAACCATAATGAAATGTTCTGATTTTTAGTATTTTTAACTGGATCAATTTTTCCTTGAGAAATATTCCCTAAAAAAATGAAAGTCTATTTTAAGAATACTAAAAATTGTCATCATTTCACCAATGTTACTTTTCATGCCGAAAAAAATTTACTTTTTCAACCCTTCATTTCCCTCAACACTTCCTTACCTTCTAACACTATAAATTACTATTTTGTCACTATACTTGACAAAAAGTCACAAAAGCCTTTGATTCTGCCCAAAATTGATAAGCTTACCTTTTGTGAAAAAATATTTGACCAGCTCTGCAATGCCAGTAATTCAACTATGTCATAGGGATGTCATCCTTCTTTTTTCCATATGCCTGATTACATTGACCTGAGGCTTTATTCAGATTTATAATACTGGAGACAAGAATCTACATTTCTCTTCATTCCCTGACTAGACCATTACTTGAGCTATTTAGGAAGGAAGGATGCCTTTATAGCTAAGGCATAAGACTAGGGGTCAAGATATTTGGACACATTTCCAGCTCTGGCTCAGATTTTTGTATGACTGAGGACAAGGCATTCTGAGTTTCTTGGCAAAATAGGGAAAGCAGAATTTCTCAATAATTCTTTGAGGCAGTCTTTTTCCTCACATTAGTCAACCCCAAATTAGATGAACTGTCCTTAATTGAGGACTAAGCCTTCTGCTGGGCCTCTTGGTAGAAATCTCATGCTGAATCTCAATTTTAATACTTTTGAGGTGGATTTGTTTTATTTTCAGTTACGCTTTTTGGAAGGTGGAAGCTGCATGGTTTTTCCAATCAGCAGGGCTTAAAAAAAGCTGGCAGCACCATCCCCAGCAACCTGTGCTTCTCCAGTTTGGTGATGCCCTTCTCATTTACTGAAACCACCATTTCCTTCAGCTCACCTAAGACCCAGCTGCCTGGATTTGCTGCACCTTGAGGGTTCCCACCCGGCACCATGTGCCAGTGCCAGCAAGCCACATGCTGTGTCAGCAGACGCTAATGGAGAGACGCTGCTCCTTGCAGGCTTCCCCGGTATATCGGTACGTCTATGCCATGGTGCAGCTCCACTGAGGTATGTCAGGATACTCCTGCCCACATTTTCTGTTCCTTTTGGAGAATCCCTTTCAGTAAGCCTCATTGCCACCTTATCATCTCCTTTGCTGTACTGTACTGTACTGTATGACACTGATGGTCAGGGGACACAGACACCTCTGTGCAACCCATGTTCAGCTACAAGAAAGATGGCCTCACTCTGAAAATGCAATTAGCAAGAACTGCAGAGCCCTGTTGGCCTCTTCAGCACTGCTGCACAGAGAGCCACGTGAGGCATTTTGCACCCCAAATCACCCCACTGAAGAGCATACATGGCACTGGGCAGGGGCATTTCTACAAGGGCGACCAGCCAGCAGGATCCAATTTGTACCCACAACTACAGGACTACACACAGCTGCAGAATAGCCAGAGTGCAGGCATGGAGCAAAGCTTTTCCCCACTGTAAGGAGAGCTATAAAGATATGATTAAGTATGCAAAGGGTAGGCTTCCAAGAAGGCACTTCCCTGTGCTGTTTTCCTGTAGCTGTGCACAGAGACATTTCAGGCATGGTACAACTGTCAGGGCTCAGAGAGAAGAGAGTGGTGGAAAAGGCGAGGCTTAGGGGATTTAGCAACTGGCAGTAGACAATAAGTGCTTACCAAGATAAATGAATAAATAAAGCAAAATCAAAATTAAATATCTCAGTTACTAAAACTGGGTCTTTCAGCTGGTTCAAACTGAATGTCTACTTTGGTGTTTCGGTTCTGAGGCAAATGAGCTATTTTGACTTTCCAGATCAGTTCTTGTAAGCCTTCCCCAGCTCGGAAATCTGCTGCCTGTAGCTTCAAGCAAAACAGCCCAACTGCTCTCCTTCCTCCTGGGCCATAGCTCTGGCTCTGCTCCTCACCCCATCTGTACCCCAATGAAGCCAAGTAGCTCTGGGTAGTCATAGCACATCTGATGGTGCTCTATGACTCGGAAAGACCTGGCAGACAGCATCTCTATTTGCCCACTGTGTGACACCCTGTGTAGACCAAGGGTGAGCATGTTGTGGCATCAGCACACTAGGTAAAAAATTATGTGCTGGGCATAGCCTGCGCTGCTGGCCTCTGCCCTGCCTCAGAAGAGCTGGGGCAGAGGCTGCCAGAAAGGCTTTATGCCACCTTTGTTCTTCTGAAGATGGAGGCTGGCTGGGGAGTGGGACTGTCCCACGCAGAAGTCAGAGCAGCCCCAGAGACTGCTCTAATTTATGCAGGCCAAAAATAGCTTTTACAGCTATTTTACAGCTTTGTGTTATTTTCATTCTCTTGAAAGTGAATAAGCACAAAACTTAAAACCTGTTCTCCTTGCACTTTTGCTGAGGTTTCAGTCCAGCCATACTGACCCTGACTCTGCTGAAGACTTCCCAAAAAAGCACCATTCGTGATGGTGGTTTGGTAATGCAGACAACTGTCTCCTAATAATTGACTGAGACCAATACATTTCACGTAAGCCACTTATGGTAATAACTTTTGGTCACTAGCGATGCGAGCAAGGTCAAATTAAAACTCATGGGTGAGAGACTGCATAGTCCGTTCTGAGCCCCTTAGGACACCCGTTCCTCAGTGGTGGTAACTGAAGTAGCAGGGTGGCTTGCCGAGAAAACTTAATTTGCAAACAAGGAAATATCTCGGAGCTTGTGTGGGGCTGCCAGCAATGTGACTCTGCTGGGCTGGAAATATTCTGAGTGAATATGATAAGGTGAAGTTGGCCATCACCAAGGCCTCAGTGCCATGTCACTCCCAGAGCTCTACATTAAGTGTTTAAGAGAGATTTAAGTAGTAGAGGTAAAGTAGAAAATAAGTAGAAGTAAGTAGAAAAGTGAATTTTTCCCCAGAGACAGAAACTGCCTATCCCAAAAGCAAAACAAACACCAGGTAATTTTAACTTCTTTTCCCCTTTAACCTGCTTCCCCTCCTTTTAACTGTTTACATTCCATGCTCACTCTTCCAAATGAAACAAGGTCTGAACTGCATGTCCCATAATGTCAGTATAGTAGGAAACAAAACCTGACCATCCATAATGTGAATTGTAACTGATTATAACCCGATCATTAAGCAGAGAGTTCTGTGTTTGAGGGATTCTTCCCTCCTTTTCACTTCTTGCAAAGCACAATCATAGCACTATCTTCTCCAGAAGCCACTGGCTCCTCATGCAGCAGCCCAGAACCTGCTTCTGCAAAAGAGGTGCGACGGGCAGGACATGTAGGAGCTCAGGAACTAAACATGGAGCCCAAAAGGGCTTGTTCCATTATATGGGTTACTGGAGAGGGACTGGGCAGTGAACACTTCAGAAGTTTTGGCTAATAAGTGCTGATTCCCTGCAAATTGCATCCTGTGACTGCCTGCAGGCTAGGGAAAAACATAAATGAAGTTCTTGCTTTTTAATTGAAATACGACAAATCTCTGGTTTTTTAATAGTCTGCTTTCCCATATGGTGTAACATCTACATAGGAATTTTTAAGTGGCATGATGCAGCATGTCTGTGTTTAAAATAATAACAATCTTATCTCAAGCCCACAGCATGCCGAGGGGTTCAATGTTGGGTGAAATGTCACCCTTGCAGAGGATAGGCTGAGGAATTTGTGCTCAGCGGGCACTAGTGATGTGAGCACAGGGGTTTAAAAGAGGGCTGCATTTCATGACCTACAAAAGAGGAAAAAATGAGATTTACATTCCAAATGTGCTGAGCAGCCCTTTTGCTTTAGTTATGAGAGCCACTCGGCATATAATTCATAATCGCCTAATGGCAGGGGGAGGCAGGGGGAGGTGCACTATTGCCATTCAACATCAAAATCCCTCCAGGAACAGCAGTAAAGGGGTTCTGCCCTTATTTATATCGTGACACTAAATGGCTGGGAGGAAGATACCAGCAAATATCAGAGTAAATAATTCAGTAATTGTAACGGAAGGTCATGAAGACTAACAAACATGTTTATGTTTCCTCTCCTTTTCTCTCTCCCTATCCTTTATTTGCATGCTTTTTCTCTTCTGGTCTCACCCTCCCAAATCTTCCTTTCTCATGCAATACTTCTCCCCCTTTTTTTTCTTATTTTCACAAAAATATGGCTTAAAATGTAGCTTTCCCATTTTTCTGCTTTCTAGCCTCAATCATGCTCCTGCTGGTTTCCCCCCATCTGTTCCTCCTCACTATCTTACCCTTATATTCTTTCCTTCTTTCATTGCCTGCTCCTGTCATCACTCACCGCATCCCTCCTTGTGGGACAACTGGCAGTGCTGACTTGCCAGGGTAAACTCAGCTCTAAGTTTTGCTACAGCAAATTGTTACTGAAGTTTCTAAAATCCTCTTGGCTTGATCTTGGAGCAGCAGCAGAATATGGCCCTGCATTAAGAGTGTTGCATTGCTGCACCACTAGATCTACCCAGTTACCAAAAGTGTGTCAAGGATGCGTGCTTTGAAGTGGATATGTTTATGGCTTTGCATACTTTACACACATAAAATACTCCAAGTTTTGATCTACATTCAGGAAAGCCAGAAAACCCCTTGGCTGACACATAAAATCTGAACTCTTGGTGTCAAGCACTCGTTTTCCAGTGCAGCAACTTCCCTGTAATGTCAAATCATAAATTACCAGCCCAGATGGCAGCTCTGTGATTATTCACTCAGATATCCAGTACAAGCCATGGGACTGTCCTGAATCCATTTTTGTTTGGAAGATACAATCTAAGTTTTCAAAGTGTTTCCAATGGAGAATTTGCCACCTCTGAGAGTGAGCTGTCCCTGGGGTTAATGCCTTCCGTGGTGAGCGGAGAAGGCATTAACCATTGTTGGCCTTATATCTCATTTGAATTCAGCTGGTTTAACCCCAGCCTTTCACTTGTGATGAACCCAGTATGTGCCTTCTAGATACAGAGTCCCCTCCGAGCGGGTTGTCTGTCCATACACAGTTTTATAGCCTATGATAAAGCAACCCCTCAATCTTCTCTTTGTTAAGCTTGGCCGGTTGAGCTCCTTAAACCTTGCATTAGAGAGTGTGCGCTCCTCAACGGCGCCGTCGCTTCTGCCCTGAACCCTCTCCGCTGTTGTAACCCTTCCTGAGTGTGTGAGTGCCAAAAAAGGAAAAGCCACAAAGCATGCACCATTGAATATTGTCAGCCTTGTGAAGTCTCTACAGAACAGTGGCATGCCATGCAGGGATGATGTCTGGGCCAACTGTACCCCGAGACATGTCGTCTGAGGCACAGCTGAGGTACATAATTTGCTTCCAGTGCAGACACTAGGATACATTAACTATTTCTCTATGCCATTTTACTGCCCCAAACATAGGTACCTAAAGTACACATTGTTTCTGTCCACTTTACAAAGAGATCTAAACCATTTCCACAGTGTTACATTACAGTTTATAATTACAGTTAATTATTATTGATCACTCCCCAAACTATTATTAGTAGACTTTATGGATCACTTTGTCATGGGTTTTATTTTTTCTAGTTCTTTATTAAATAGTAACTAAAGCCTAATGCAAAAAGCTGCTACCTGTAACACCCTGTGAAATCTGTTTCATGTCTATAGAAAATTTTATTTTAAACTCTATAATCTAGCCAGCTTTTAAATCCATTTAATGTGCATCATCTTGATTTCTGTAGCTTATTATTCAAAATGTCATCTGGTACCGAGTCAAGTGCCTAAAAGAAGAGAAAGAATATTTAATCAACACTAGCGCCTTTATCAACAAAAATTAGTTTAATGAGATCTATTGTTACAAATCCATGTTGATTAGCATTAGTTAGCATATCTGCATTTAATTCTTTATTAATTTATTAATTAATTACATTAGCTGCTACATTACTTTTCCTAGTATTGTTATATTTACACTTTTCAGGAGTTTGAATAATATCAGCTCTCTCCTGGGTCTTTGATATTTCACCAGTACCCTGACAACTTCTAAAAATCACGATTTATATGAATTAAGTTTGGAAATCTCCTTAGCCAGCTCTTTTAAAATGCTTGGTATCAAATTACTCAGATCTATTAAATTAAAATGACTGACTTTATTAACTGTGCTCTGCCAGTCTAAATTACTGCTGGAGAAGAAAGGATTGTGTTGTCATCATATGGCAAGAATAACTCATCTAGCTTTTTTCCAAAAGAAGAATATAAATAATTATTAAACATATCCTTGATTTCCATTTTTTATTTTAATCATTTCCATTTGGCAAAAGACAAATACTATTGTTAGCACTTCTATCGTTAATATGCCTTGCTATTACAGAGTATATAACAATAATTTACTTGAAGTGTCTGGGTTTTAATAGATTTTGGAGCTTTGCACATAGCTTTCCCTTCTTGTACTTCTTTTCCTATCTAGCTTTTACCATTCCCAGCTTCAAATTTCCAGGTATTTCAGTATGTTGCCCTTTCTTCTTCTTGTGTGTGAGAACAGGCATATTCACAATTGTAATTTCCTGCTACTTTTACTTCCCTTCATAGCAAAGTTGTGTAGTTTTTAACAACATGGTGTTCTTTCTCATATATAGCACCATGGCTTTTATGGACATGTATTAAAATGTTGTATGTTCCCAATTACCTGTTAAGATTGTTCAGATTTTATCTCCAAATTAATTTGGTCCTTCATTATTTCAGCTTTGCGAAACATTACACTGTTCTTTCTCCTTTTGCCTTCAACCTTCAGGGCTTTACTTTCCTTGGTACACTGGCAGAAATGGTGGGATCCATTTCTCCATAGGCAAATATCTACCACTATTTTGATATTTGCCTGTCTCTGTATACGCAGTTGCAGGCATGCAGGGCAGGGAGATGCTTACGCAGAAGGGATAGGAAACATGCTGGATCTACTCTTCCAATGCCAGACCAGCAAGAAAAGACTTCACAGGCCTGAACATGCTGTCCTGTCGCCATACGGTCTGTCATCCCCCCATGCCGTTAGCACCACGCTGATCCCAACAGTCGGCAGCCTGGCTTTAGCTTAAATCCGCTGTATACAACCACAGAGTCATCAAAGTGTACCAAGAGCTGTGAATCTGTGCTGAAAGGAACAATTTTAGTGCGTTACGCAGAATGATTTAAGTCACCCCTAGCTATGCAGTGCTCTGCCACCCATGGGTAAAGCAGGCAAGTTTTGTAAGCAAATCCTTTCCCAGCACACGGGCTTAGTCATCAGTGAAAGCTGCTGGCTCGCTCCCATTCCAACTGTGGTTCAGCTACTGCTCAGAGGTCAGCTCTGCAGGCACTTGATAAAGCTTCAATTAAGTGCTCTTCTTGCAGCACTCGCTGATTTACACATCTGCCCGCATCGGCCATTTTGCTGAATAAGCCCACATCAGGCAAGGACCGCACACAGAGAAGTGCCCAACTTTCCCTGCCTACAGCAGGAATTAAGCTCCTCAAGCCAGGCAGCCTAAAGCTCCTCAAGCCAGGCATCACCAGGCAGCCTAAAATAAATACTAACATTCAAATGACATTTTTAAAAGGGTGGGGAAATAGAGCTGCAGAGGGCACAGTACAAGTATTACTACAGATACTTCAACTGGGTAATTAATAATTCATAGTATATCTATTCCGGACAGTTTCTGATCTGTATTTCCTTGTGGAGATGTGCATGTCTCTGTTTAGATGCTACTTTGATGGGATGGTATAAAAATTTCAGTGACATGAACATCATGGTACGTTTCTTGTGTAACAGCCTGGCGGATCACCCCCCAATGAGCTTACGATCAAAAGGCCTGACCTTACTTGCTCATTAACAGGGGTCACACCTAACTGCAGTGAGCAGCTCTTACCGAAGCCTTGCACTCGTGTTCAATTGCTTAGGCTACAAGTCAAAATGGAAATTGACTCGTAATGATTGCAAATCCCTCTGGGAACAATGAAAAAGTAACAAGCATAAGACGATGGAAGTTATTTGGTTGACACAATGTGCATCAAGGAAGATCTGCGTTATTTATTTGTGAGTGACACTGAGAGGGAAAGTTTACATTTGCAGCTTGCACAGGAGAAATGAGTTCCGTGGAGATAGTGATGTTAGAGGCACATAGGACTATTCAAGGGAAGACCCAGCATTTTAATTTGTAAAGGTAGTTACATGAGTTGCTATAAAGTCTCAGATTATTTTCCCTTGGACTTTTTTGGGCAGTGGTTCAGAATAACAACCTTAAAAAATTCACTTGAAAATTTATTAGCCTTGGCACAAAATCTTCCTCCTTGCCAGAAGCATAGTAAAGAAACAAATGAACATCATTTTGCTCCCTCCTCAGGAAAAAATACATATCCCAGCCAAACAGGCAAGTGGAATTTGGCAAGACCGATTTGTTGACGTGCTTTTATTATACCAACAAATAAAATGTTAACTATAAGTGTTACATGGCACTTGCTTTGTATGTAGGTCATTTTCTCTAGGCAAACCTCCTGCTCAACTCATGGAAATATTTCAGGGGACTTATACGGCAGTGAATCTGTGCAAGAAGGAGCGATTAGTAAGCCCCTGGCAGGTTTGGTCTAGAAAGACTTTCTCCATTTTTTACTTCATTCTTTTCACAAGCGAAAAATAATGCTGAGCAAAATCTGTGTCCCACTGAAGTCAAAGACATGCTTGCTTCTAACTCCAGCAAGACTGACTTTGCTCCCCTAGACTTAAAAGCAGTTTTGCTTGAGCAAGAACAGAGTAAAAGCTATGTGTGATCCTCAGCACATTGCCCTGGGCTAACTCCAGGGAACACGATTCTCTCAAAGCCCAGCTGCAGACGTGAGAGCTTACTTAAGACTACTTTAAAATGCAAATTACACCAGCATGCTCATCATGTTCCTATGGATCCACTAACACGGGAATATGCACAGTCCAGAAGTATCCATGATCTGAGGAGACTCACCAGAGCCAGGACCCTGAGAGTTGAGAGTAAAAATCCCAGATAAGGGTCTGTCCTGATCTTAGACAACAAAGAACAGACTATCAGCATGGATTTGTTTTGATTTTTTCATGCTTTTCTTTATTTAAATCAGAACCCCTAACCTCGTTTAATATGGATTTTCTACAGGCTCACCAATAGAACAGCTGACAGATAGCCATGAATTGCAAGGATAAAAATACATCAGAGGGCTGTGGTGGTCAGAGCTGATACAGTAGATGATTACTCTGACAGATTATTTCTCAGCGATGCATTCTGTAGAAGCAATCTGATCACTGGTTATTCCAGGTAGCAAGGAAAGTAAAAAGGGACCACGATTACTCTCACTTAATGGTTTTGGCTACCAGAGCCTGTCCTGTTGTGTTGGTGCCACCCGCAGTGCCAGACCCGTGGCGACGTCCCAGGCCTTACACGCAGGGCAGAGTTACGCAGATCCTGTGGAAACAGCCATCAGCAAAGCAGAAGCAGTTCTCCCATAGGCAGCAAGAGCCCACACAGCATCGCAGGGGGGCACAATCTGCACACGGAGGGGGTGCGTGGCCGCTTCCCTCCATGTGCCACAGAGAACAGGAGGTACCAGGCAGTGCAAAGTGGAGCCTTTAAGGCAATCTTCCTCTACAAATCACCCCGCAATGGCTGCGGAAGACCTGCAAATGTGAGCCCCCAAGGGCAAGGCCAGCAAGGGGACATCAGCAGGCATTGGTGCTGCCTGGAGGCTGACCTGTCCGTATTGGTGTGTAACCCTGTCCCTGCCTCCCCTTCCCCTTCCCTTGCTTTTTGGTGCAAGGCAAAGCCATAGAGACCACAGTCTCCTGGAGGTCTTGACCCTGGCCTAAACTCCTTTGAAGGGGTTAATTCCAACCCCTCTTGGATCCTCTCACACACTCCTCTGTACACACACCCCGTGCTAGTCACAACCTGCTAGCAAAGCTGTATGCTTTGATACAGGCTACACTCTGCCCATGATGGCAGAAGGGACATGTTCAGTTATCTGTGCTTTCCCATGATGGAAACAAGCTGATCCCTGATGTATTTTCACAAGAGCTGTGTCCCATCTAATTTTAAATGTCACTTATAATAGCTGTTTTTTCTTCCCCAAATAACTTCTGCAGCCCTGCAGTTGAAATCATCTGAAACAGCAAGACTGGAGTCTGAATGGCCTTTGATATTATCACCCAGCCAAGCCATAGCTCTACTCGTCAGCCACCGTTTTCCCTTTCCATTGCTCCCTGAGATGTATGTGCAAATCCAAAGGAACCAGTCAGTCAGACGCAGTGAAGCTATCAAACATACAGCTCCTCCTCCTCAGCAGAAGCAGCTTCACTAAAGCTGGGGGAATATCTAGGTAGCGGCAGCCAGCAGAGGGATTTTAGGGTCCCCACAATGGGGGACAAAGCTGTCACCAAAGCAATAGAGCAGTACTGAGAACTTGAAAAATGCAAGATAGTAATGTAAACAATGAGGAGGACTTGTTTTATTATGAATTATTCCCAGCATACCACAGTATGCTCTTGAGCCTCCTGAATTCACTGTCATGTGCGATGCTCGTATCCCCTTGGAGGAATTGCTGCATTATCCAAAAGCTCAGTTACACAAACTTATTCAGGGTCCCTTATGATGTTTGGGCTATAAGGCTGGTGATGTATATTGATTTGTCTTCTCCTCCTCCCTGCCCGCCTCAGGGCCTCCTCTCCCATTTCATGTACATTGGCTTCCTGGATTGCAGAGGGAATTGTCTCAAGGTCATACCAACATGCTTCAGTATGGCTCAGCTATGAAAAATGTACATAGCCCAAAATATTGTTTAAAAGCAATAGACTGAAAATAATGCCTGTGGCCTGAAGGAGCCCTGATTTATTTAAAATACAGGGGTATATATGCACATTTTAAAAACTGCCTGTACTTCACCAGTTAAAACAATGAGAACAAATGAGTCTGTGACCTGTCAAGTGATCCTTTGTCCCTCCCAGCACAGGTCCATAATCCTTCAGTTGTGATTATGCAAAGGAATATTACATTGATCCTGTAAAATATCTCTGATTGGATCAATGTTATTTTCTCTCGCATTGACAAGGTCTTACCAGAGAATGACTATAATTCCACTGCTAACACTGTCTTAGTGAAATCCCCCAATAAATCCTCCAAGCAGCACTGTTAGTAATACCTTTATTAGACTAACTAAACAAGATATTTATATGCAGGGCTTTCCAAAGGGCTCTGGCTCCTGCTTCAGTTTCTGGAGGAAAACCTGATCAAAAGTGCTCTGCTGGAAGACTTGCCCCCAAGGAGGCTCTGCACAGGCATAAGTAGCAGGTAAAATTACCCCTTCCAGATTCACAAGGTTGGTCACAGATTTGCCCTTGTGCTGCCCATACTTCAGCAAGGACCCAAATGCATCTTTGGCAGAAAAAACTAATGGCGAGCCTGGTTCACAGGCAGGATTGGAGTTCAGGGTCTCCCCCCACCTTCCACAAACATGCTATCACTACGGCAGTTTGCTAACAGTCAAAGGGGAAGCATGGTCTTTACGTACCTGCTCTCATTTCAATATTTGTTCAAGGCCAAATCCTGGCCTTCATACTCAACGGAAGACCTGCTCCCCTCCTAGCCACTGCTGCCTCTGCTCACCACTGCTTCCCTCCTCCTCCACTCTTCCCCTTCTCTCTCTCTGTTAGTCACCTCTAAGTTTGTCTCAATTTTCTTTTTTTCCACATCTCCAAGCTTTCAGTCGCACTGGTTTCATTCCCACACTGACCTCCCCCTCATCACTGAGGTTGAGTTGTCACCTTCTGGCTTGAAACACAATGCTCCAGTGAGATGAACAGCAGACTCCAATGCACCTCGCCAAGTCATTTTTTTCAGGCTGCCTGAGTGCCCAGGTACTCACTGCATCTCTGCTTTCCCTTCCTTCACTTCAATAAAGTTATCACTAAAGACATAGGAGCTACAAACATACCTCTGTCTTACCGTCCTAAATCTTTAAATAGAAACATAAGAATCATTAATAAACATAGTACAGTGTCTAACATCAAACTCAAGCACAGCTGAAAGACCAGTAAATACAGCCATACATCAATTACCAGATGAAAAAGCTACAAAGGCAGTATATCAACAGCAAAATAGCAAACAAACAGCATAGCAGACAACATGCCTTCTTGAATCCTTTGAAACCAGGTTGGCATCTGTGATGGGTACACTCTGGCTTTTATATGTTTCATGAGAAAACTTTCTCCATATTCTTTACAGCAATATACTGAAATGTCAGAGAAGTAACTTCTCAACTCCCAGGCATCAGAAATAAAGGAAAAATAATTTATATTAGCCTTTGAAAAGAAATGGCCTGACTGTAAAAGAAATTGTTAATGAGTATAGAAAGAACTCCTGACCACTTTCCTCCATCCACATCCAGTTTTTCACATGTTGCCTCTATCTTATGGTTCAAATGTCTGCACACCAGATGTCTAAACTGTGATGTCAACTTTGAAGGTCATTGCCATAGCTGTGATGGATAGCAAAACTTTCTCATATGAAAACTGAAACTCAGGATCACTGACCTGCCTTAAGGGGTAGATTCTGTGACAAATGCTACAGCTGTGAAATTGCACTGTATAGGCAGCCTGGTCTGCCCACCCCGATGGCCCTGGTTAACACATTGTCACATCAATGGGGTCCAAGATGCATGAGACAAGCTCAAAGACTCCCACCAACCAGGCTCCACCAAGTCTGCCAGAAAGTTTCTGTGGCCTCTCCCAGCCCCATGCAGAATGATGTGCTCCTGCTTTGGAGGAGGGGTGCAAGTCAAACGGCATTTTGGCACAGACCGAAACCCTGGAAAGAAGGTATTGAAATGAGTGGAAAAGTGCTTGTATCTGATCCACATGTGTTAGGACGAAGTCCTACCTACCCTGGTGTAAACTGCCACCAGGAGGGATAGAAATGGAGCAATTTGTGCCCTCTGAGAGCTAAACAGCTGGATCTCATTTCAAAACATGGACCCTAAAGACATGCAGTGAAATATAATCACAAGGAGCCTGAAAAGTCTTGTTCCTCAGAAAAGCTATTTCAGTGCCTAACTCATGTGCCCAAGATGAACATTCAAACAACTTCATTTTCTAGGTGGCAGATACAATGTACCATCCCACCACAGCAATAAGGTGCAGGTCACCTCAAATTGTTGGTCCAGGAACTCCCAAAATTACATGAACTACATTCAAAGGGAGGAGAATCTTTAAAGAAGACATGTTCTTCCACTCATCCTAGTGACACCAGCCAAAAACTGCACCCTGGCTGAAGTGTGGTAACACTACCAAATGGGCACCACAACCCCTTGGTTGGCAGCAGGTGAAGCAGAGCTTGGGCCCGAAGACTTGCCCATGTCTCAGCACTGCGGGCAACTTTCTGCTAAGAGAAATCCTGCTTCTTTCTCCTTTCTCTCTCTTTGTACTTGCATTCTCAGAGACATGCACAGGAAAAGACATGCATGAACTCATCAGTGCTGAAGAGTTCATCTGCTCCTGCTGCTTATTCTTCATTTGAAGACATTGACAATGCAATTAGTTGCCGTTTCACAGGCAGGATGCTGACAGTAACTGATGAACAAGAGGGTGCAAGAGCTGCCACCAGTTCTGATGTGGCACAGAGCGCAGAGGAAACCAGGAAGGACAGGACAGGGTTCCTAACTGCAGGGATAAGAGGGAAAGCTGTCTCACAGTCACTCAGCTCAGCGACACAGGCAGAGGACCTCACATCCAGCTGCTCCTAGGTACATGACATGCCCACAGAGGCAACACCAACAACGTCCAGACTCCCTCCCTCGATCTCTGCCACCACCCGTTCCAGTTCAACCAGAGCAGAACAGGGCTGCTCTTCATAAGGCTGTGGTCATTCCTCAACAAAAGTAGGAAACAAAAATTCCTTCTCTCACCTACCCTAATACAACCCTCCACGTACTCGGGGACAGAGCTGGGTAGCAGTTTCTTCCAGAAGCTGCTTCCAGAAACTAAAAGGAAGCTTTGCTACTCAGTCTCAGGCAAGGTTCCATGAACATACAGGCAGGCAGAGCATCCCAGCTTGCCTTGCTCCATACTGATTGATGGAGCCCTACTTCCACCTTTTCTAGGAGCTGAACTATACCCCTAAAGGCTATCCCAGATGATGCTTTCCAACCTTCAGTGCTGTGGAGCTTTTCTGTTCCCTTAACACCTTTCCCCAAAACTTTTGTGAGATTTATGGTCTGCTGCTGCACATACAAGTGAACAAAGCTCAGGAGTACACGCCTTTATCACTCATAAGCTGGTGGAACCTGTGGCAAGATCCCTCCCACTATAAGGAAACTCACCCAGCATCACCAGCCAAATGGCTGAACATTTGTGAACTGAAATACACATGGTAATTTAAATATGTGCAAATACAAGTATAATTCCTCTGTTGCCAGCCACCCTGAACATTTAAATATAGCACAAAAATTCTCTTGTATTTTATACAAACTATTCTAATGAAGAAGTTGCAGGCTCTGCATTCTCCTGGCTTGTGAATACAAATGGTTGAGAACCTAACAGGCCTTTGCTGTCCTTCAGCTAAGGCAATACGAAATGAAAGCAGATGAGGAAGCCGGGAAACCCTATTAACTGCGTTATCTAAAGGAAAGCTATGTAAAATGTGCATTAAGTGCAGACAGTTCTCATTCCCAGCCCTTCCCGGATGTGTGGGGTGTCACAGGAAGAAAACGAAGTGCAGCTTGTATCTAGGTGAAAGAGACAAAGCAGCTGGATTTGTCTTGGGTCCCTTCCCTTTCACCAGACACGCATGGCTGGTATTAGACAGCCCAGTGACAACACTTTTTCCATGGGGTCCTGCTTGAATATGAGCTGCTTGAAGAGCTGAATATGCTCTTCGTTGTGGGAAAAAAAGAGGAATTAGTAGTAATAATAAATTAATCTTTCACAGTCCTATGGCATGTTTCAAAGGACACAGCACTAGAAAGGACCATGTTCATTTTTCTTGTAGAGCAGGCATATATATCATAGGATCACAGAATAATTTAGATTGGAAAAAAAAGTTAAGATCATTGAGTCCCACCTCCAGCACTGCCAATTCCACCACTGAACCATGTCCCTAAGCACCACATCTACAGGTCTTTTAAATACCTTCAGGGATGGTGACTCCACCACTTTCCTGGGCAGCCTGTTCCAGTGCTTGACAACCCTTCTGGTGAACAATTTTTTCCTAATATCCCATCTAAACCTCCCCTGGTGCAACTTGAGGCCATTTCCTCTTGTTACTTGGGAGAAGGGACCAACGCCCACCTCACTGCAACCTCCTTTCAGGCAGTTGTAGGCCAATAAGGTCTCCCCTGAGCCTTCCTTTCTCCAGATTGAACAACTCCACTTCTCTCAGCCACTCTTCATAAGACTTGCAAGACATCCATTCATGGCCTTCACACACGCTGCTTTCCCTGCTAATGTTGTCCTTATTTTAAACACATCTTCCCCCTCTCCTGTGTTCAACCCCATTTCCTCTGGATAACAATTGTATTTGTACAATAGATTTTCCTTGCTTCTCACACTAGTAACACTACTCTGGACCTGCTTTGAATTTATCTTTCTCAGAGGTCGTTGACAAGAATAGCAAAGATTGTAACAAAGAAGGTTTAATAAACACCTTGCCCATGACTTTAACATTTTTCTACTTGAAATAAGAAGAACAGCTCTGTTCTTCAATCACATCTGCCTTTCTCCTGGTCATGGCTCCACCACTCTCTGTTTGCACTTCAAGATAGGTGCACCTTAAAGAATCCCTTGTCACCACTGAGGTGTGCTCTGTGATCATATCTTAACTGCACATTGGGTGAGATTCAGGTATGCACTTTTCCTGCCTTGTAGTGAAACCCGCTGCAGTACCTGGGCAAGCCAAGCCATCTGAGCCCCAACCTCCTCATAGCCTGGATGTCTGGGGAATCAGAATTCCAGTGTGCCACACAGAGGATATTTGCCCAACAATATAAACAAATCCTCCAGTACCAAAAGTTCACACTGAAAGAAACTTCACATCTTTTCTATTACCCAGTCCTCAACATTACCCAGTTCTTCATATATAATATTTCAGGTTGTCGTCTTCTTGGCAATGTCTCATTCTTGTGGCAGCAACAAATGTCTTAAGTTCATTCCTTTGTTCCCAGCCCAATGGGAGCTACCATCTCTCCTTATAGAGCCTGCTGCAATATCATTAATGACATTATCATTAACGACATTATCAAACAAGGTTGGTCCCCTACTTCAGGAACTCTATTGTTGACCTTCATCTTGATATTCCCTCTCTCAGCGCTTGTTGCTTTCCTTTGGTCAGTTCCTTAAACATAAGGTAAATTGTGTACTAATTACCTTAACATTGTATCAAACCCTTTCCTTAGGGGCAGCATATAAAACCCTTTACCAAAATCTCAATAACTTAGGTCTAAGGCATTTCCTTGTCTCAAAACCGAGTTTTCTTCCTAGCAAAATACATCAAGGTAGTTTGGCACACTTCAAATAGAAAAACATATGTTGCATGTTCATTTCATTTCCCCTGTGTATTTAATTAATATTTCCTTTAGAACTTACTTTAAACTCTGCTTGGTATTATTACGATCAAACTAAAAGGTCCACTGTGGCCCAGACAACTTTTACTCCTTTCTTTAAATATAGATTTGCTACTTTTCATTCCTAATGTACTATCCTAATTAGACAGATATATTGAAAATCCTTTTTACTGGACTTGCAATGTCACATACCACATCTTTCAGAAGTCTGAGATGGAAATTATCCAACTTCCCAATTTGAGCCCATTAAGCTATTTGAGTTTTTCCATTTCCCCTGTTCCCGTTAGCTGACTCCTTTGTCTCTCTGATCAGTGTAACATTCCCCCCTGTCTCTTTAACCATTATGGGATATCATATGAGCAAAACTGGGTAATCTTGAGGACTGGTGAATAGAAGAGGGCTGAAATTTAACACAAAACACTGGCTCATGCAGTTAGGGACTAACAACGAGAAATTTCTTTCCAATGTGAACTTTTGTCGTGCATTGTTGGGCAACTGGCCTCTGTGTAAAACAGGGATAATTCACTCTTCGGAAGCCCTCTACGGTTAAAGATCAAGTAGCACAGTATTCAGATACTCTCTCCTAAGTACCCAAGACAAAGCAATGCAATTGGACCATCAGCTGCCATAAATCAGCATCACCCCTTCAAAGTCAGTGTAATGACCTTAATTTACACCTTTAATATCTGACTGCAAAATGGTTTTGTTTCTTTGTTTCGCTGTTTATTTGTTTCTGTTATAATATTTATGTCATTAAATGACTCCTCAGCAGAAAGCAAAAGTATCTACATTATAAAGGCTCTTTTGCATATTCAGAGATTAATGGAGACACAGAGACAAGCATCATACATTCATATTTAAGCAGAAAAATCTTTTCAAATAGCTTCTGCTACCCATTAAAATTAGCATAATTGTTTTATCCTATTAGAAAGTCTAGAAATACATTTATGAAGCTTTTCTTGAAATGTCTGCTGTTAAAAGTCAAAACCAACAAAAGGTCTCAGAAGTAAATAAGGGCTGTCAGAAGAGATTGTCAGTTACTTTCACTCAGTCCGGTGTAAACAGGACCCACTTTGTTGTATACATGGGACATCCTGGAACCTCTGTTTACAGTGTTTCAGCCTGCATTTTGAACAGGAAGGTCAGACACTCATTTACACTGAGCAGAGGTGGTACAGAGGGATGAAGGGGTTTCAGAGCCTGAGCACATTCCCTGTCATCTGGCGAGATGCTGATAATCACTCAGCTCAGGACATGTAGTTTCCTTCTCAGCATTGAGTGCAGAGTTCCCCAAGGAACCACTGAGGTAGTGCTGCTGGAAAAAGCAGGTGGGGATACTGGGAGATCCTCTCGGCTCCACTTTAAGGAGGTGTAAGTGCCATTTTTCTGCTTCTCTGGCGCCCCCAAAGCACATCAGGCTACTGCAGCTTGTCCCAAGGTTACATCTTTGCTGTAAGCTGCTCTAGGTGGCCCTGCTTTGGCAGGGGGGTTGGACTGGATGATCTCCAGAGGTCCCTTCCAACCCTAATGATCCTGTGATTCTGTGATCTTCACTGGAGTCAGAAACAGAAGTGGGCACAGACAATAGCAGGCCACTCAGTAAGGAGAATTCTGATCATGAGCCCGGCAGAGCAGTACCTGGCATGTGCCAGATTGCCACATGGTCTGAGCAGTTCCTTTTGACCCAAGACTCCCTAGCTGGCCGGACATTTATTTGAGAGGCTGCAGCACTTTAAGTGCAGATGCACCGGCATGGGTGTACAACAGGCTGAAAAGATCTCTTCTATAAAAGCCCCTCAGCTCTCTAAATACCTTTCTCCATCTCCCACCCCCAACCCCACCCCACTTTCTAGAAAATATCCTGCATTTGTGGTTATTTATTTATGTGCACTGGAGGTTCAAGTTACCAAAAAGACAGAGCTTCATAATGAGCCCTGTGCTCTCCCCGCTTCCTCCTGCTTCACTTCTTGAACCATCCCCTGGACTCTTTCTGGAACAAACATCTGCTACCACCTTCACACTTTCAGTCGCCTCAGATCATCGGTATTAAGGACTTCGTGCCTCCTGTCAGTCTTTTATCACCCTCTTTATCATTTACTTCCTTTCTCCACATGCTGATGTTATCCATGCTGCACCCTCTCATTCATAGTCCTTTTTGCCCTACATTCCCCCATCTACTCCTGCCCTGCTATCCCAAATCCCAACTGATCCATACCAGTTAGTCTGCACAATGTCTCACACAACAGAGTATCTCTAATAGGAACCCTGCTGCCTGGCTAACTTTCTCCACTATAAATGTATTGTTCCTCCATTCAGTTCTGCTCATTTCCTAGACTTACTACTCCAGCTCAGCTCAGTTAGACCTCAGACTCACAGTCATAGTCACCTCTTTGTGACATTTGGCTCATTCCTGAGACCCTTCCACCTCCTCCAGCCCCCACTTCAGCTGTTACACAGGATTTCATCCAGTTCTTCCATGAGAAAAAAGACAAACTATGATCTTCCTCTTCCAGTAGATTTGCCTTCTGTTTCCTCTTCCCCTCTTACAACTCCTTCCTCATTCTTCTCTCCCATAGATGAAAACCCCCTTCCTTCATTCCTTTTTTTTGCCACAGCACCAGTCTTATCCTATCTCCTGACTTTCCTTAAGGCCGTTCTTGTCATCTTGTTCTCTCTTCTCCTTGGCCTCTCACACCCCTCTGTCTCTTAACTGTCATAACACAAGTACTATTCAATCTTTTTCCTCTTAAAATATTCTTGTCATAAAATATTCTTTCATCTTAAAACATTTATTTTCCTCTCCAAATACCGTGTCTTTTTCTCTCCTCCCTTTCATCACCCACCTCTCTGAATACACCAGGATCAAACAACTGGATTCTCCCCAACACCAGTTCAGTACAGCTTCCTCTCACCTGCAACTGCTGCTGCCAAAGTCTCTGCTTAACATACTAGGCAAATTTCAGCATAGTCTGAATACTTTCTCACCTGCTGCAGCATGATGGCTACCTTCAGTAGTCTCCTGTACTGTTTTAACCTGAAATGTTCATTCTTCAGCTACCATGACATTACTCACTTCTTTTGCACCACCTTTGAATCTGCTCCTTTTGCATGTCCTCCAGAAGACACTTTGATGCTTCTAGCTCTCATGGAAGTTCATAGGGCTTTTCTCTCTCTGTATTTCACTCCTTAGTAATTTCTATCACGAACATAGATTACACTACCATCTGCACGCAGCAGTTTTCAGATCACTCCTCTAACACAAACTTAGAGTCTCGCTGGGTCCATACCCACAGTCTCTCTAACATTCCCTCATAGGCATACAGACATTAAACTGAGCCTATCATAGCTAAAACGGAGTTCTTAATGTTCTTCTCCCTTCTTTACTATATGCTTACTCCAGTAATTTCTCTCTCTTGATCATCACAGCCAACAGTTATTACTTTCCTTGTTGTTCTGGTAAACAACTGCAGCAACATCTTCATCTCACGCGTCTCGCTATGTCCATAGATCCAGGGCATGTCTAAGGTTTGCATAGTCTTTCTCCACCCAGACTCTCATTATCTCATGCCTTTATTACTGCAATATTTCTTTTTCTGACCTTTACAAATGCGATCTTGCCCTCCATGTATTCATTCAGGATGCTGCTAGAAATATCACTTTCCTAACACATCACACTGACCATGTCATTTCTTTTAGCAGCTGTAGATTGCTGTACCAATATCTATCTCATTAGTGTAATCTACTTGTCTTCATTAAGGAAATGTCAACTTCTTCCTATAGTCAACCAAAGAGGTCAATCCCCATCACCTACTTATTAATTTTTCAAGCAGACGTGACCCATGATTTTTCTGGTGCTATCTTTCAATCCGTGAAAGACCATTTTGTAAACATCTGCACCTCTTATTCATTATCCTTTACAACTCTTCTAGGAATCCCGCATGTCGTGGTGCTTACAGAAATGTGGTCAGCCTGCTGGTGTTTTAAAACCACTGCCAGTCACACTGAACATAATTACCTTGTCATCCCCTTGTATGCTCTCATAAGGCTGCATTACTCGCCAATATTTAAAGCGCAGCAACATGTCAGAAGGATGGGGACATTTCTCTGATCCATGATTTCTGATCCATGATTAAGGCTCATAAATCCTGTGGTAGAATGCTAACTGGTATTAATAATAATGAACAAAATCCCTTTTCTACTGCTACTGAGCTAAGGTACGAGAGATTAAGTGACTTGCCTCAGGTCATGAAGAAAGACATGGCAGAGCTTGGACTGAATTCTGGCTTTGTAAGCCCTGCCCTAACTGCAGTAGTACCTTTCTTCCATCTATTTTGGTAGTTATCTACAAAAGATTATTATTTCAGCAGGCTCAGCTGGGCAATCCTGAATATTTATTTGTGGAAGAATTACGCTTTACGAGAAAGAAAATGGGGAAATTTCCATTTTATAGTCTGATTTCTCTCCTGCAGAGAAAATATGTTAGTTTATATTCTTTTCTTTTAAGTGGATTCTATTCTGAATGCTCTGTTAAGGGTGCTTGGATTCCAGAATCCACATTATTTATTTATTCCTTAAAAATTATAAAACACCATCTCATTTCTTTCTTTTGCTCTTAAGGAGCTGAGTATGTACTCAAGGGCTCCAGCAACACTTTCTTAGCAACGAACCATTAAGTAACTTACATTATAAATGATTGCCATAATTTTTGCAGAACCTACAAAACATGAAGTCTTCTCCCTCATTTACTGGCTCTGCAATAGTTAATGAACTCGTTCCACTCTTGAAGTTATTCTGAGTGCACAGAAAGACTTTTTCAATGAGAAAAAGCAATATTAATTTAAACTTTTATTGCTGGAGATGACAAAATAATTTAGATCATTTCACCTCTAAGTAAAATAATTTTCCTGTTTTGATTTTTACAGTAAACAGAACACATCTGCACTCATATTAAATCTTTCCTCCACGCTTCTTAAGAAGTTTTTAAGCAATAGGCAGAAAGGATAAAAATGCTGAGATTTCTAAAAAGGATTTGGATGCTCAATTAAATGAACAGGAATTAAGCATGCAGTCCTGCAGGCAACTCTGCAAATACCAGTTTCTCTTGAGAAGGGCATGATCCCATCATTTTTACTCTGGCAAAATTTCCATTTGTCTTCACCGGCAATTTTGCTTGAAAGCCAACAGCTTGATTGAAATTTGCCCTTTAAAACAGCATGATTAAAACCAGTTGCAGCTCTGTTAAATTACATATATGTTCTTAGTATTTTTAGCAGATATATATTATCAAACCAATTATCTCAGATGTGTCAGATGAACGTGTCAGGTTCTCATTACTTCTGGTAAAGATACTTTTCAATTAATTGCTATTTAAGTTTGATGCAATTAAAATATTAAAATTGCTTATTTAAAATATGAGGGGCCAAATCCTCCTGGCACTCACATGCATGAAACACCAGTGATTTCATCCATTAACTGATTTTAGAAAATCTCTGAACAAGAGCATGTCTTTGCTGTATCTTAGAAACATGCAGTTGTTTGACTTCCAATCTAATCTACATCAATAGACTAAGAATAATCACGGCATCGAAAATGGTGAAGGCTAAATACCTGGGTAGCCTAAGATTCAACTCAAAGGCTGTCTACTTCTTTAATTTCACTGGATCCCTCCAGCAGAACTCTGCTGTGACAGAAGGGAGCACAGACCTTACATTGGCCTTTCTATCCAGGGACAATTTTAAGCTCAAAGGAAACACCAAAGGCCTGAACTTGCTGCGTCACCACGTTCAATAAAACATTTACTATTGACTTTACTAGAATCAGAATCAAGACTTCAATAAAGTCCCTTTACAATGAGTCCATTTGGAAAATAGTTCGTATTTCACGCACACATTTTAAACAAATCATTTGGACTCTTGAATGTATGAAGGATACATGAAGAAATGGGGGTCCTGGTTTACTTGGCAAAACCATTGCATTTTAAAAGTCAGATCCACAGCATTGCAAGGTATTGAAGTAGTTTTATGAAAATAAATATTTTTACTCCTAGAGTAGAGGCTGCAAGTAGCCTCTCTTCAGGCTTTTCCAATTGCATAGAAATATTCCCTAGTGACGGCCGGAGTGGTCCTGCTAAGCCTTTCTTCCTCAGTTGTGCCGTGCATCTGACTAACCAAAAGAGAGAATGCTTTCATCCCAGAAATCCTGCGTATTATTTGGGGTGGAGGTAGGCTGCACAGGAATTACTTGCCCTTTTTATTCCCCCAGTGGTAGCATGGGCTGAGTATACTCACAATAAAATGTTTTAAAAATGGGATTTACTACGATTTCTGTGGATCTTGGGAAGGTAAGAAGAGGGATTGAAATAATAAGGTCACTGTAATTTTTTTTTATTATTTAATAAAATTGGATTCCAATGGCAGGCAGCAGAGCCCCATCCAGACCCAGACAGGTTCAACTGGCAGCCTTCCAAAAGTGAGATGAAAGGTCCTCTGAGTAGTAATTGTCTAAATGGAACAGACTTGGGTTACTGTGCAACTTCTTCATCTACTTTATTGTACCTTTATAATTAAATGATGTAAATCCTTTTTTTCCTTTCTTGTTTTCCTCTCAACTAGCACAGGAAAACATCTGAGCAACATTGCCATAGGATGCAGACAGGCTCCGTGGCTTCCAGGTTTTTTTCTGGGTCACTACAAGTCATATACAAGGAGTTGTGAACCGCTGGTTGTCAAAGCAGGACATAAACTCTGCCTTCTCCCAGCCACAAACGGACACTTACCTGCGTCTCAGCTCTCTGCTTGCTTCATGGTGGAGGTGGTCGGGTCACTGGGATTTTTTGGTAGTGTAAGGGAATGCCACTTTTGTGAGAAACTCAGTGGTGAACAGGCCAACAGTGGATCTAATAGGGTATAGGGAACACTGTATTCAAAGGGGTCTTAAGCAGCAAGGCTATTTTAATTCATAAAGGAGACTGGACAGACACCTGAGAATTGGAAGAAGCTCAGAGTATTGTGCTAAGCAAATCCAGAGCCAGCATTTCCTGACTCTGCAAGGCCTTAGGGATCAGGAGTGAAACTCCGGTCCCAAGATGCTAAAAGACTTGATCAGATGTGAAAGCAGAATCAAAGGATCAGCTTCGTAAGCTCTTTCTTTTTTTGATTTGGTGCTTTTCCTCAGTTCAAGTAGCCCATTTACAGGAATAAAGATTATTCAGGTGAGTAAAAGTTAGCAAGACAGGGCCCTGGGTTTGAACGTTCAACTCCAGTAATTGCTTTAATGACTGTAATTTCTGTTGTTTCTGGTTTGATTTTTTTTTTCATTCATGATAACAAAGAGAAGAGATTAACTGCCTGATTTTGATGCAGCTTTAGAATGTTCTTCAGGCCTTTGGTCTCATGCCTGCCTGCCTCTCCCTGAGCATGCTTACTTGTGACAATCTGGTTTAATTCATTGCCTATTTACCTAATTGCATTATTTTGAAATATGCTCCCGGGTTCTATGGAAATATTGAAAAAAAAAAAAAAGGGATAGGCGAAATATAAATAGGACCAATTTATATATGCATTAGTGTCTATTACATCTATCCATAAGAAATTTGAAGTGACATATCTCCCATTTTTCTAGCAAAATCCAACATAGAGGCTTTCATTTATTTCTAGAACTAAAAGCTAATAAACACAGAATAGAATTGCAGAAGTGATCCAACCTATTCAGAAAAAGAACTGCTTTTCAAACCACTGGCATCAGAATACTGCTGAGTACCAAAGGGCCTGATCCTGCCACAAGCCATTGCCTACAGCTTGTATTAATTTCAGCAGAGTTCATAAGCAGAATAACTGCAGGGTATTTGCAAAGCTAGTTAGGCTCTTAAAGACCATTTTTTGTTACCCTTTGATAGACAAACTTACCATTCTCAATACTGGAAGTTTTGCCTTGGGAAAAATGTAGGACCTGTCTCAAAATAAATGGACCATTTAGATCCTGTCCAGCTTAAAAAAAAAAATAAAAATAAATAAATCTTAATAGCATTTACATTCAATTACATATAGCATTACACGCAATATTTGGGGCCAGAACCTGCATTAGCTTGTCCAGTTCCAGAAGAGGTGTGCTAGATTAAATGAACGGTTGGCAGAAGAAGGAGAGTAAAAGGCCTATGTACCAGTAACATCCCCTTTTATATGGTATTTGCCCTGGAGCTCATAAAGAGATTTCATCTGTGCAGGAATATGTACCTCAGCAGGGTATTTGATTACTACAGGTAGGGAACATCTGTGGGTCTTCACACCTGCTCAGGGCATGCTCTGCTCAGTGCTCTGCCCTGCAACCTCTCAACTCCAGATGAGCACCTGCCATGGAAACAAAATATAGAAAAGCAAGGTGATGCTGTTGGGGTGAACCTAGAATACATGCCTCATTCTGAACCCACAGCTGTTCTCTGTGAGTGATGGCAAATGTACTCATTCCACTTCACTATACATCTGAGGTTCATAAAGAAACAGTGTAGTAGCAGCCATAGGTGGGAATAGGGACACTAGTTGACTACCCATGTAAAGCTAGCTCCTTCTAATTCAATGATTCCAGCATACGAGGATTTTTAACAGACAAGTATTTTGCATTACTTTTTAATAGGGGGAGAGTAAAATCCACTAGTTCCTTTCGATCTAACAAAATGTAAAGTGGACAAGCAATCCTGTATCTCCAGTTTTATTTCTGAGCAAGTCAAACACCTTATTTTTATCAAATTGCCATTATAGTTGCTTTCTGTGTTTTAATCTGGAAATGCCAATGGAAAAAACTTCTACAGCATTAGTGTTACTGTGTGTGACTCTTCATCATGGCTGACAGTTACAGTATAGATAGATCCTCACTCCAAAAAGACCATCAAACAAACTACAATGTTGGTATTCAGTGTTACGAGTCTCCCTCCTTTAACATTTCTCTCAACGTACAATGAAGTTTTGTTAAATGTGCATCAAAACACCTTTAAAGAAGGCAAGCAGTGACACACACACTGATATTTGTACCTACGTCCCCCACGTGCACAACCTGCATTTCTGATCTTGGGGCAGCTACTCCATGCAGCGGCTACCTGTCCATCTGCAGACACACATGCCCAGGAATATGTGTGCAGGAAGGCACACTGTACCTGAGCCTGGAATCCCTTCCTGCCAGCTGAGTGCTGTATATTTAGAGTTAATTCACTACGCACACGCTCATTCACACACGTAATGTGAACACACACAGAAGGCCCTGCCTTAGCAGGGGAGGTTGGACTAGATGATCTCCAGAGGACCATTCCAACCCTAAAAGTTCTGTGATTCTGTGATTACAGCAGGATGTTTCGAAGACTATCTCCTCCTGCATTTAACCACCTCAGCCTGAGTTGCCACATTTTCTCTATGGTTAACACTTATCAGAGCTGCCGTTACACGTAACACAGTGCCAGGCAATTTCAGCAGTTTCTGGCAGGAGAAGCGGATGTTCCTGAACCCAGGACAAGGCAGGCGGTGAAAGAGGAACGAGTCTCACTTATTTCAAGATGCAAAACCTCTCTAACAACTGAAACTCCATTTGCAAAGGTGAGCTCTGGTGACATGTTTGCCCGCTATCAAGGTTGAAGTTCTTTGTTTATGCCCCGAGCACAGCGAGCACACGTGGCAGAGCAATCCAGCCCTCTGCAGCCAGCCCAGCACGTCCGCACCCTCACCTAGACAGAGAAGAGGAATCCCTCCCTCAGCACTGAAACCAGCAGAAGGGTGCCAGGATGCCGCCAGGCTTTGGACATGTTTGCTTATCCGTTACAAATGGGACCAAAGCCACCAATTCTCTCCATAAAGGTCATTAAAAGCAACTAGACATTAAGGGTGACTAGCAACACAGTCAGGATCCCAACTGGAGATTTAAGTTCCCTGGTACACCATCTGTTTGTATGGTTTCAGCGCAAGTCTATACCATGCTACTCACCTCTACTGCTCACTTTTAAAACATATGGAACAAAATGTATACATTGGCTAACACATGTGAGAGTATATCCCTCATGAATAATTAGCTTGGAGCAATAATTCCGCTTGCAATATCTGAAGAGGGAATTAGCACAAGCTATCAGGGGACTTTGGGGCAGAGAACACACTTAGAAAACAAGTATTTTTAAATATTGCACAGTGTAAGAAGCACTGATTTCATTGCAATGGAAATAAACTGCTGGGGAATCATCTGAATGCAACAGAACCATGGGAGGGAAATGTTATGTTGTTGTAGGGAGTAACCATGCTGTGGGTAGCAAAGATGCTGTCATCCTTTACTGAAACCCTCAGCATCCCGCAAAAACATGCATCTTTCATCGGCAGGATGTTTAGGCTGGCTTTTATGCATATCTCCCCTTCCCATACTAGGGCTTAAAGAAACATTTGAGGCAAACTGACCATCACCTTGAACTGGTACCTTGGGGGAAAAAATAAGAAGGAGGACCAAGAGACAAGCAAAAACATAGCCCAAAAAGGCTCCAGGCAAACAGATGTATCTCCACCCCAAGAGAAATTTATTCCTTTCTAACACTCCTAATAAATTCATGTAATGTTTTGTAGACATTGAAAATATTCCAAAACATAGCTCAGTGTAAACAGCAAGCTGGGTTTCCTCCTGCTCTTTAGCATTTCTCTTTGTTTACTCTCCATTTGAGGATAGAAAAAGCCTACATGTGAGCACTGCAAATGGTGTATTTTGGGACTGATGGAGCATTCAGTTAAGGGAAGGATGAAATACAGACATATGTAGCCTCCAATAAAATAATATGTACTTTGCCTGAGTCACCAGGTTCAAACAAAATTTAAAAAAACAATAATCCAATGCCTGCTTTATTAATACTTTTTATTTGTATGGGGGAAATAATCTGGTACCATGGTGATGGGCAGATTGTATTAAGCTTAGAGAGACAGACACATGAGACAGACATTCTGGGGTGTGTCTGCTCTCACCCCCACTGCCTTCTTGCTCCCAAACCCCACACCTCAGCAGTAGGGAACCCATGGGAATCTGCCCAGGCAGTGCTTCGGGAAGTGATGCCCAGCCAGGCCAGTTCACCCACCACAAGGAGAGGTACTTGGTTAGAGATGCCAGCTCCCATCTGTGAGCCCAAATGCCTCTGCTCAGACTCTGCTCAGCTCAGGAGGGGCTGGCACGTTCATTTGGTAAAAAAAACCAGCCCTTACCTTTGGCAATCAGCTCCTCCAGCTCTTGGTCAAATCCTTGTCGGTGGCATTTCCTCCAGAGCCCCATGTTGGTCGAGTTGTACTGTCTGTTGCACTCGTCGACTGCGCTCATAGCGAAGATCTGCCTCCTGTTTCTTGCCAAGAGGAGTTTCCCTTCCCAACGGTCCAACCTAGACCTGCTGGCCCTGAGAGGCAGGTTGTTGTTGGAGTTATAAATGAAGCCAGGATCATTTCTCTTAGTGGTGATGCTCTTGCACCTCTCTCTGTGCTTCCTGGCATCAGTTTCATACCAATGGTCAGAGCAGATCGCCACAGCCAGCATGCCCAGGGCACACAGAGCTAAAGAGAGGCCAGCATACAGCAGTAACCTTCCAGCAGCCATACCTCAGCTTCACAGAAACACCATGGACATCTTCACAACAGGCAAAGCCCTTGAGCGAGAGACCACGCAAAAGCCTCTGGAGCAGCTGCTGGGTGTCACTTGGCAAAGGCTGCCTCAAACATCCCCAACTCCCGTGGCTCACATCCACGCTGCAGAGGGATGCTGAGAGCGCTACAAAGTTCTGCCCTGGAGGCAGTCCTGGAGTCGCATCTGCCTCTTCTGCTCTGCAGAGGAGAAACACAGCCTCCCACCTCGAAGGGGAGCGTGCCAGTGACCTACCCTCACAAAGAAGTCCTGCTCCCCTTGCCACAAGCACCCGAGCGATGGGGGCTGAAGGGATGTATCCCCAGGAGAGATCTGACAGCTACGGCCGATCAGTCCATTAATCTCTTTCAGTCTGGCCAGCTCAGGATCCGGAAGAGACGGCTTTCTTTCCAATCGGCAGGCTCACCACGGCATCATCACAGGACAGAAAAGTTCAACAGCTAGAGATCTCCTGCTTGCAGGCGGGCAGTTATCCTGGTTTCAGGAATGGGTGACTTGCCTTTTCTTTGTCAGTGGCTCAGCGAGAGCATCGTCATCTGCATGGTCTGGACGGTCGGTCACTTGCTTGGGTTTAAAGCGGGGTCGAAGGGGAGGGAGCAAGAGGGGGGAGCAATCTGTTGTTGTTGCTGCTGCTGCTGTTTTAAATCGTGGCTACAACAGATCCTCCCCGGCTGTCTGTGGGAGCGCAGACACGCACAGGTCTCTCCCTCCCTTAGCAGACTTCGCTGACAGTCACTGACATCTTGGCTCGCCTTCTCTCCCAGCCTCGCCTTGCCATTCACTCGCCTGCTTTTCCCGTCTGCGCTGTCATCCGGGCAGCGGAACGCAGCGATCCCTTCCCGGGGCCGGGCCGGGGGGGACCCGAGGGGACCGGGCCGAGGGCTGGGGGGCGGCGGGGGCAGCCGCAGCCCCGGCGGGACCGGCCGCCGACCGCGCACCTCCCGCTAGGCAGCACCGGCAGCAGTCCTCGGGCCCGGCATCTCGCTTCCTTCCCCCCCCAGCGCACACACAAACTCACCCAGCACCCCTCTTCCCTTCAGCCGGTATCTGAAGAGCTCGCTCCGTCCCCGGCGCTGGGCTGTGGTGGTGTTGAGCACAGTTTTCCTAACACGGCGGCACGTTAGCCATCTGCAAGATGAAGGCGGGCAGGCAGGGCTAGGGCTGGCTGCGAGGATGCTGAGGAGCGGGAAGGGGAGGGAGGTCGGGGGGAATCAAACCAAAACAAACCAGGGGAAGGGGGAAAAAAAAAAGCAAGCTACACACCTTACAGCGGGGAGAGGGGGAAAGCAGCCCCTAACTGTTGTCAACAGCTTTCGGGCTGCACCATTTCTCTGCCATATGGCCCGATCTCCACGTTGGAGCTGAGATTTTTAGCTCAGCAGCTTCATACGAATCGTATCCCCAGCATCAGCAGTTATATATTCAGACATGTTTGGGGTTGTTTTTTTTTCTCCTTAAATTTCCACTCCCTTTCTCTCTAATGGGAATAACTCACCCATCTTGTAGAGATCAAGTGCAACAGAAGGCGAGCTGAAGTCCCCAAGCTTTAGAAATCTCATTTCACCGTTTTTTAACCCAAATAAGAGCGAATCCAATCTTCTGTACACCTGGGAATCTTTCCTTGTTCAAACACTAAACCCTGCAGCCTTGGCTAAAGCTGACAGACCGAGCATACAGAGCGCTGAGCCAAAAGCCAGTGATGTCACCCATGCAACGTGAGGCTCATTTCTTATTTCTCTAGCCTCCTTAAAGATAAACTGCACCACTTCCCAGGCAGGAAATGTCGAAGCGTTACTTTCTTAGGAGGGGAAAATGTAAAACCTGGATTTAACTGGATCCTGCTCGTTCTTGGTCACAAACCCTCACATGTGTCAACCAAACCCAAGATGAGTGGAGCTGTTTCTTACTGCACCAAAAAATCCTGACCTACTACATAATACAGACTGTGAGCTTGACAAAAAACCTTGATTCAAGACCTTCTCTGTGATCCAGAAACCTGAGGCCTCCAGACTACAAACTGTACTGTTTAAAAAGGAAGCAAGCGCAGTCATTGCCCTTGCATCAAACAGCTCTGGATCCTGGCACATCCTGACCTGTGAGTACCACAACACCCTGGAGCTGGCAGAGGAACCTAGTTGGCCCCATCCCACACACCAATGACTCCACAGCAGGAATAGAACAGAACATGGTCGCTCCTACTGCACCAAAAAGTCCTACTGCACCAAAAAGTAGACGCCTCTACTTTTGTAGAGAGGCGTCTACAGCACGACGCCTCTCCATGGATGAGTGATGCAAAAATCTACATCCACGCTGGATCCTACCAGCTTTTGGCTCCTGAAGCCCAAGTTGTGTCATCTGCATAGAAAATAAGCACAGAACTCTATTGGAGCCCCTGGGTTGGTGAGAGCCCTTGGCTCCAAGAGGCGAGTGCTGGGATTTTGCTAGCTTTTAACCCTAGCCACCCAAATTGTACTTGCTCCAGTGGGGAAAGCAGAGGTGGGACATAGTAGCTCTTCGTGTATCATAAATACATACCTGGATTTTACTGTGAAATTCAGCTGCGTCACAAAAAAAACCCCACACAGCTGGATCATACCAGGTTTTGGCCTCAAATCAAACTGTATCCTCAAAAAAGGCAAGATGACCCCTTCCATTTTGCCCAGCAAAACCAGGTCCCAAGTCAGCTGGGATTTTCAGCTATGGAAGGGCATCTCTATCACTAAACCCTTTTTGGTTTGAAACATACTGTGTTGTCTCGCAAAAGCAAGTCACTCATTCAAACCACAGACACTGCGATCATCTGCATCATCAACAGCTCTGTTGCAAAATTTCAGTGTTAGGTTATGAATATTAACTGTATCTGGACAGCTCTTGATAAAGCCAATTGTTTTGTTGAAACAAGGCACTGGTTTATTTTTCTTTTCAGCAGTAACTTCCCTTTGTTGTTCATAATAAAGGCAAACATTTAAGGATCTATGGTTTTTTAAAAATAGTTAAGCACAGATGGATCCACTTCTATAACTGGATTTCTCAAGCAGCTACATGTCAGTCCATAAAAAGAATTTAATTTTATAGTGGGCTCAGAGCAGCCATGCTTCTTGTCTGTTTGGAGATAAAATGTAGAGGTTTGTGGTCAAAAAAGCTGCTAGCTCCTTGAAGAAGATGGCAAACAGGTTTCCTGCATTGCACCCACACAGCAACGAGAGTGCACCTGGATTTCTCTGTCATTTTTAGCATCAAGTCCCAAGCTGAAGGATGAGAACAGGGAACAAGCGTAATTTTACCAAATGTGGGTTTTGGCTGATAGGATTGTTGGATTTTTGATTTAAGCACAGAAGTCTGCTACGTTTATTCTCTATTTAGACTGAACTGGAAGACAGAACTGTTTGCTGTCTAAACTTCCAATTTAGGCAGAACTGGAAGACTGGGGGTAAGAGCAAAATGAAGGATATAGCTACTAGAGCTGTTTTTCTCATGATACTGGCCAAAGGTACTGTAGGGGACAGGGAAATCACATAATGTAATCATACCTGCATTTATTTTCTAGTTAAACATTAGGATTATAGTCCAACGAGCCAAGATTCGGTTGAACCCAGGCAGGTCCAGGTGCCAGATTTTTTCCACTGTGCTCCAAGGCAGAGAGTTTGGGACAGGGGGACTTTTTTTGTACCTGGAGAAGCTGGATTTGTTCCCTCTTCTTGTTCTTAAACATGGGTTTGAAAGTCAAACATTGGCATGCAATTCCAGGTTTTATCTTTTTCTCTGAAAAGGCATTTCAGTGGCAGTTTCTATGCATTTTTACTTTTTTGCTTGCATTTGTAGCTCTATCAGATGGCAATCTATATCCTCCTGCAAGTCACCTTAAACACATAAATGTAGGAGAAAGTGCTGGATTTCAGATGAGCTCCACTTTAACTCTTTGAATTAAACATTTCTTTCCCTCATTATTATCATCATTATTCCCTTCTTTCAGGAGGGGTAAAATATTGCCTGCTGCAGGCATTAAGAACCTTCCCTCTTGTCTCTTCCCAGGATTATTACTGACAGCCCCTTCCCAGCACAAACAGATCGTTATTAAATTCTCTTCCTCCCATCCCACCCCCGCCTCACCACAGGGGGAAAAAACAATCCTTGTGGATCCTCAGATGAGTGTAAGCTGGGAGAAAGGCATAAAGAAACCCCCACACCTCCACGCACACTTGGACACGCTCCCTACAGTGGATTCAGTGCATCTTGGCAAAGGGAGGTAATTCATGGGTCTTAAATGAGTCGGGGAGTGAAAATGCAGTTTTAGCGAAGGATTGAAAGCTGAGGCTCTCCTTTCTGCAGGTTATGATTTCAGTGATCCGGAGGGAATGCTAAAGCACATGGGTGCGCAGGGAAGATGTCTGAAGGCACGGGACAGACCAGCAGAGCCCAGCAAGTCTGTGCAGAGCAAATTCCCCGTGCGCTGCCTGCTAGACCTCACCACGGATGTTATCTTACAGATAGGGCCAGTCTCCTCTCCATTCCCTCCCAGGATCGTTTCGGCTTTCCTTAGCATCCTCCAGCTACCATCACCTTCCAAGGAAGCTTCAGACACAAGAGCAAAGAGAGTGCCGGTACCACGGTACACACAAGCGGGGTGGCTAATGAAGGGGGGAAGGGCAGAGTTAATGGACAACCAATTGCAATTTGCTTTTCTTCGATTTTTTTTTTTTTTTACATGAAAATGACCTCCACCATATTTTTCTTCTTCCTCTATTTTTTTTCTTTTAAAGAAAAAGAGTTCAGTGCCATCTAGTGGGGGAGGGGATTGAGCCAGTCAATGTGCTTCCCATTCCTAGGGCTCTGTACCAACAGTTATCCAAGAGGGAGGGATGATCCTCAGTATTCCCCTGCTTTCTTTGTGACCTTCATTTCCCAACAGGTGATGTTTAATTTAAGTGGGCTCCAGCCTTCATTCTTTGCAACGAACCACCTACTGAAGCCAAAGGAACTCGTACTGGTGGTGTATTACTTGGAGTAGCACTGGCTCAGGAGGCAGTTCAAGGCTCTAATTACAGGATTTCAAATAGAAGACAGTAATCAAACCAAACACAGATACAACGAATTATATCTACTAATATTTTTTATCTTCCAAATGCACCTTGGATGCTGGTGTGGGTGAATCCTCAGCATGCCAGCCCTTCTACAGAGACGTAAAAGATGCTGCCTATCCCATAGAAGTATCTTACAGTAACTTCCACAAACACTTGACCCATCAGTCAAACAGATTTTGGATGTTCCGGTGACTCAGAACCAAGCAGAGGCTCTATTAAGACCACAAAACACCACATAAAAGTTTGGCATCTAAAACCCAGGCAACCAAACCAGTTGTTAATGCTCCTTCTATTATTTTTTTTTTTTTAATAGAGAAAGGCATTTTCAGAGGGAAACATCAACCAGCTGCATAAACACGAGCTAACCTTACACACACACACTGAGACATGGACACACACACACAGAGATTAGGCAGACAGCTCTGTACACACTGGTGTTTAGCTGTGCACACACTAGTATCTAGCTGCACACTTCGTTCCTCCGCTGCCAACTCCCAAAGGGATTTGTTTTGCTCTAAAAAAACCCAAACAGTTTGGATTGCAAAGTTAAATAAGTTAGTGAATGCCAGATTTAACATCACCCATGCAACATTAATTCACCCCTTATGCAAACACATTATGATACAATCTTTAATTACACGATTTTTGTTTCCATGGGTCTCCTGCTTTTTTCAGCACAAAGGATGGATGTTGCTCACTTAATGAATGCCATTCAAATTTTCTCCTCTCCTTATCATCCAATGTGTGGTGCATGTACTATTTACTGCAGAGCATCCAGATCTTGCATTGAATACAGAATGATTAATTTCCTCATGGGGTTTTCTATAGTGATGTTCTCATTGCAGTGTTTGAGGGTTGTTTGGTTGGGGTTTTTTTAACAAACATCAATGAGTTTATCTTCACAGCTCCCTGCTGAGGAACAAAGATAAAAGCCAATATTTTCAAACATGCCAGTGTATTTTGGGCACTCAATTAAAGAAGCTTAGAACCAAAACTTTCAGAGTGCTTAGCACTTTCCTTCTTCAAAGAACAGCTCCCAGTGACCTTGGCTCTAGACACAGTGAGCGGTATTTCTACAAATTAGACTGAACTGGATGCACAGAAAATGGGGACCACATGGACAGTAGTTGGGAAGAATGCCATTATTTGAGTCACATCACTTCATAATAGCAACTTTCACAAAGGGTGAAATAAACCCCAATTTTCAGTTTCAATTCAATTGCCTTAACCCTGTGACCATGTCTTTTCCTACCTGTATTTGTCTGCTGGGCTTAGTACACAGCCTCCAAACTCTGCACCAAACAGCCACTCTCTCAGGATTCCAGAGTTCTAGTTCATCCATCAACTACCATGGATGGGAACAGAGTTTGTGTAGAAAGTACGATCAGATCATGTATCTTATTTCATGAACACAAGACACAAGTGAATGGCAACTCATGGGCAATTTTTATTCTGGTGTTTTCTTAGAGTCTTGATTTAGTGTCCTGAAGCTGTGACAAACAGGAGAAGCCTGCATGAGCTGAAACAGAATTAACCAGGCGGTCAGGAGCTGAATGGAGTGGAGCATCAAAAGAGCAGGTTTGTTTTGGGAGGAAGCAAAATGAATTGCTGGGCAGAAAGCAGGAAGACATGTAGGTGAGCAGTCCTATATCATCTTCTTCAATAAAGCTGAGGGAATGACCAACATGAAATGGCCTCACACAGAGACAGGTACAACACAGTACCCAACTAAGAAAAAACACAGTATAATGCTGTTTTTCCAAAGCTCTCCACCACTAAAATTGCTTCCTGCTGTGAAAACTTACTCTTTATTATTTAGCTGTCAACTGTCAAAACCACATCACTGTTAACAACTGAAGGCTACACTGCGGACGGTGTAGCTATATATGCTCAGCTAACTATATATGATAACCACTGCTTCCCATCAGAGCATCTCCAAGAATACTTCTAAGCTCAGGCAAAACAAGGATGAACTTTTTTAAAGTAATCAATAAGCTTTCCCCCAAACTGCCCAACGCTGACATCATGCATGGAAAATGTCAGCCCAAGCAGTTAAAGTTTAGCAAAGCTATAAGCTACTGAAAACAAGGCCTGGTAGGCAAACTTGGCCAGCTGAAGACATTATCCCTGCACTCCTGCACCACTTCCACACAGTCTGGGTGTTCATGGGCACTCTGGTCAACTGCAGAGTAACTTGGAAGCTACTGCTCCACCTTTAAAGGTGTTACTATGAGTTTTTAGCTTTTTCCAATCAGGTGGTAGGGTCTAAATGTAGATCATGGTACATTTAACATGTACCATGCTCACATCTCAGCACTGCAGTGACTCAGGAAAGCCAGCTTCGTCCCTGTGTCTGTTGAATCCAGAGTAAACACTTGAGTGTTTCCAACGCCAGAGGAGCATCAAGAAAAGTTTTAAGAAAAAGAAAAGGCCTAAGTTGCACATGTGTAAGTCTATTGAAAGAGAGAGTTCTGCTGGACTAAGAGACAACTCAACCAAAACACACAGGCAATCTTTAGCCCTCAGGCCTCTTTCAAATTCATCTCCCTACAACAGGAAACACATCTTAGCCCTTGCTTTCACAAGCAGAGATTCAGCTTCAATCTGGTGCACTTTGTGAACACAGCAGCCACTCTGTTATGCATCCTGCTTATTGTCTTGCCAACTTTGTAGCCAACATCTTCACATTCTACAGCTTCTGCTCTTCTCAGTTGGACCAGGCTTTGCATGAAGACTTTCCCACAGACCTGTTTCCCCAAATTCCTTGACAAAAGGACTACTGTTCCATACAAGCCCCTCTGTGCTTCCCCCAGTTTATCTTATGGATACACCAAGCCCAGCCTCCTACCCTAGATCCTGCTGCAGGAAAAGCCCATTGCCTGCTGCAGTGATGAAGGTGACATTGCTCTGATTGCAGGAGCTGTATAGCAAGGTTACTTGCTGCCTAAAGCCAGCTACAGAAGGAAGATGGCTCTCCGACATCACCATGATTGGGCTCAGCTGAAAGCAGGAGATATTACTTGTCATTAAAATTCATGGATCTTGCCACTTTTATATAAATAGCAAGAGGAATCCAGGATGGCAGAGATGAGATATTAGGGCCAAAGACTACTGACTCAGAGCAAAAACTCAGACTTCTAACTGACGATAATAAGCTTATTTGGTAAGAAGTGACTTTCATTCTTAAAATTACATCTACACATTGATCTTCAATATATTAAAGCCTGAATAATTATGATTCTGCTGTAGTGCATCAATATTTAGTTCATATGGGCAGTCTAATATGAAGGTGCATCTGCGGGACTGTCAGTTTGCTTGATGTCGCAAGTCACACTGCACATCCTTCCCTAAGCTTCTGACAGATTTCAGAAGCCACTGTTCACTCCCAGAGAGATTTCTGGACATGGGTTCTATCAATCAGCAGTGTTTTGTGAACTAATCCACTGAAAGACAGAGCCACAGTCTTTGCAGACTGATAACAGAGTCTTTGGTAATGAGTATATCACATCTGTGATTGGCTCTCAGTTGCCAATTCAATTTGTTGCTTATTTTAGTTGCAAAAGAAGAACAAGAGTTAGTTAAAAATCAGAATTCACAGATCATAAGAAATCATCACAGAAGACACTGGGGTAAAAAAAAACAAACCAGCAAGCAAAACCAAAAATAGCACCTGCTTAGAAAAACTATATTCTCTAAAAGCACTCCTCAATTTTGGAACATGACTCAGAAGTAAGACCTCAATCTTCACGTATTTCATTTGGCTGTGAAGTCCTAGCAGAGTAGATTCATTTAAAAACAACAAAGAAAATAATGTGTATACATCTTTACATATACATTGTGTGTCTCTGTAAAAGCAGCTGACATCTAGGATGATAAATTCTCTATTTAGACATAAGTATGCTGCTATCTTCAACAGTTGTGCATTTACTTCTCATTTATTATCACCAAGAGTATTTGCATGAAAATAAAGTATTTAGTTCTTCAGTGTTCATCTATTCGTGCAGTTCATTTCCCCACCTGAAATAGAAAACACTGTGATACTGCAATTGGTTGCTGAGGAATTGATTACATCACAAAGAGAGGATTAGAGTTCCAGGTGGGAAACACGCAGCAGGAAGAGATGAATGCCTAAGCAAGACCTAGTTTCCATGCAATTGCCATTGGTTTGTTAGTCTTAACAAAGAATAAAGGAAAGAGGAGGAAAGAAAATCTATACATTTCAGCAGAATTGCTACCAGCGCTCATTTTCTAAGAGATGGCAGCAGCTCCTTAAGGACTATTCCTCTTCTGTCAACACAGAGTTGAAATCACAGCAGCAGTTAGGTTCACATGCCATTGTCATTTTTCATTGAAAATTGCAATCCAATAAATTATACCACTAAATCCGATCCACAAAACAAAGCATCTACAGAAACCTACAGCTTGATGTCTCTCTTCTAGAGCACCTTTCAGAAGCTGGGAATCTCAGAGTGTTTTACAGCAACAATGGAGATGCTTACAGTGCAGTGAATGGATGCAGACTCTGTAGGTAGAAGCTGTTTGAGGGAAATGCCTGGTTGAAGTGCCCAGCCAGGGCAGTGGGTCGTTTTCCTCCCCACACATCTGACTTAGGGTCAGAGTGATCTCTGCAGTCCTGTCTTCATGAGGTTCTATGGTTGGAGATTTGCACGCCAGCAGCAGGAACTGTGGTAGTGAGGACCTCATGGAAAGCTCAGTTCTGCAGGCAAGCTCCTTGTTGCCATTTTTCTCTTTTTTAAATCCTCCTCAGAGCAGAACTGACCCATTACCAGGGCAGACTGGGGCCATTCCAGCCAGGCTGGACACACTTGGACTTTCAACTCAGTACTAGTTAGCTGCTTATCTGCTTAAACGATGGAAGAAGAGCACTCCGAGATTTCTCCAGCACTTCCAGTAATCCCAGTGTAATAACACCTCAGTAGGAGGACATCTCTAAGATCATAGCAGCAAATTTAGCCCTGCTTTGAATACTGTTAGCACTAAATACAACAGGGCCATTCACAGAGCAGGATTGAGCCTCAACCACTTAGCAAGTTGCAAGCGGCAGACAACAAAAGGTCTTAACACCTCCAGAGAGTAGTTTGTGCAGACTACCTACCACAGCAGGGGAAAATGAGGAGTCTGATTGCTTCTGACAATTACTTGGGATATTCAGTCATCTACCACATAGTCTGTACTATGAGCACTGCTCGTACTCAGAAGTTGTTCCAATAAGAACTGCTGTGCCAAGAAAGACATACATTTATTCACCTTTGCTGTAAAGGCCTCTAGCAAGTACCCACCAAACAAGAAACAATGGGGAGTACCAAGCTTTAATGACCGTACTCTGATTGCCAAACAGGTATGTTAAAGAGACTGGCCTGCAGGAACCTAATTCTCTTGATTGCTTCCAGAGAAACAGACTAAGGAACAATGTTTCCCAAGGACAAAAATGGGGAAAATAAAGGAAAAAAAAATAAAAATAAAAATGGAGTTTTGGGACTCAAAGCCATAAAGTCTGAAGAAGGACTTTTTCTCAGGAAAAAGGGAACAGATGTCCAGAGAGCATGTGTAGGGTCAGGCCTCATTCAGACTGGGTAATGGCAAGACTGGAGACATTGGCTGAATCAAAATAACCTCTGCAGCTCAAAACACAAGCTGCAAGAAGAAAAATCCTGAATACTCCCCAAAACCTGGCTGCCAGACAGAATAATATCCATGCAGGCTGAAGAAACTGAGGCTGGAAAATGCATACAAGATTGACCATGTTTTTCTAGGCAGGCAGATTCCGAAGGAAAGAGCAATGCTTGTTGCTAGTGCTGTACAAGGTTGCTGCATGTACCCTTGGGACACCTTGACATAATAAACAACAGCTTTAAGTCACCCACTGGGACTGGAATGATGAACTCCAGATTAAAACAAAAAAAATTGTTTCCATGGCTCTCTCTCCAAAAGACTGTAGAAGAAGGAAACGCTGATCACTGATGTTTAGGTCTACAAAGAGTGCTACTGAGATGACTGGGTACCTGGGAGTCCAGCCAGATTTGCAAAAAATAAAGCTGACTTGCAAAAATAGAGGCAGTCAGAGAGTGGGTATCTAGAGTGCTCCCAAAGACCTAGTGATAAGCATTGGTCGAGAAACTCTAAGATAAGAAGGGACATTCAAGCTTAACTTGACCTGGTGGTGTGCGCTCCCAGCCCAGAAAGCCAACCATATCCTGGGCTGTATCAAAAGGAGCGTGACCAGCAAGTCGAAGGAGGTGATCCTGCCCCTCTACTCCGCTCTTGTGAGACCGCACCTGCAGTCCCGCATCCAGCTCTGGGGCCCCCAACACAAGAGGGATGTGGAGCTGCTTGAGTGAGTCCAGAGGAGGCCACGAAGATGCTCAGAGGGCTGGAGCACCTCTCCTATGGAGACAGGCTGAGAGCTGGGCTTGTTCAGCCTGGAGAAGAGAAGGCTCCGGGGAGACCTTAGAGCAGCATCTAAAGGGGGCCTACAAGGAAGCTGGAGAGGGACTTTTTATAACAGCAAGTACTTCTAGGACAAGGACAACTGGGTCAATTTAGATTAGACATTAGGAAGAAATTCTTCCCTGTGAGGGTGGTGAGACACTGGCACAGGGTGTCAGAAGAAGAAGAGAAGCTGTGGCTGCCCCATCCCTGGCAGTGTTCAAGGCCAGGTTGGATGGGGCTTGGAGCAACCTGGTCTAGTGGAAGGTGTCCCTGTCTGTGGCAGGGGATTGGAACTGGATGATCTTTAAAGTCCCTTCCAACCCAAACCATTCTATGATTCCATGATGCAAACCAAAAAAACATGGAGAGAAATTTCCATTGGAATGACCGTTGAGGTCAACAGGGATATACAATACCAAAATCTGCTGGAACTCAGCGGAGCCAATAGCTCACAAACCCAAGAGGTCTAGATCCAATACAGGATCTTGACAAGAGTTCAGCATGCAGAAACAGAAATGTGAACTCAAGCAGACTCAACCAATCTCCTCGGATTTTCTGTTTAAGAGATTGATGTCTTCCTGAAAATTTTATTGCTGGAGCATTTTTATTCACTCTTCATTTTTACACTTGGTCAAACAGAGCTAGAGATGGACAGCTGTTCTGACCCTTTTTGAAAACCTTAGCAGATGTCCTTTCAGATCAGTTCTGCAAGGAATGATGGAAGAGAAACTGTAAGAGCTTTTATCAGCAGTGAGCTAGATGTCTCCGTTATTTCTTCTCTTTTCAGCTGATTCCATCATTTTCATATTTTTCCTTTTTTTCCTCCCCCCTGCAATACTTAGCTCCAGCCAAGAAAGATGTGTCTGTTAGTGTTGCTTTTAAAAGTTTTATGTGCATGTTGTTGGTAAAATAACAAGAATATTTTACTTCCGCAGCTTGTTTTTCTCTAGGGGAAGCTGAAGCATTTTCTAAGAATCAATTATCCTTCACAACCCATTTCTGAAGCAGCCATTATTATCCCCAGTTTGCAGAGGGATGAAATGGCAGATAGGTTAATTAACTCGCTTAAGGTCATCCAGTGAGTTAGGAATGGAGCTATGAAACCCCAAGATTCAACGATTCTCATTCCCAGTCTCTTGATCTAACCACTAAGAAATATTCCTCCTCTTCAGTCCTAAGTTCTTCATTTACATCTATCACTGATCATTTATTCTGACATATTGTTGAACTACAGTCAGTCTAAATGACAATGTAAATGTGTGGAGATCTACAGCATCCTCCCCTCAACTTGCCTGTTCAGCTTCATGCCAAACAGCTCGTCTTCCATTAAAAATGGACGTGCTACAGTTCTTCTGGAGAACTGTCAATATCATATCATCTTGACAGAGGGGAAGAGCACTTGCTCTCTTTCCCCAGGAGGCGAGAAGGCTGCCTCAACAGCCTGGCTGTTTGAGAAAGCAATAAACTCAACATGACAACTGGCCTTGAAAAATAATTTCTATTTATTTTTCTCTTATGCTGCATCTCCCTCCCAAGTGTTTCCAGTGTTAGATAGCTGGAGCGGCACTATATAAGTAGATTTCACTCTGTGGCATTCATTTGAAGAGTTATTTTAAAGTCAAAATAGCCTTCAAATGCCCACCCAGTCTATCAGTGTCTTAAAACATGACATTCTCCCCAGAGCAATTTGTATTGCTGGCCATCTCCATGGCTTAGCATGAATCGCTGCACAACAAAATACAATTGAAGTTCACCAATTAATCATGATCACATAAAAGAATAACAAATGTATTCTAAACACATATGCAGCCAATGCGGTTTTACCAAATGCTCAGAGGTCCTTCTACTTGACTCAGATGATTTCATTCCCTCATGTCAATATTTATAACAAGAAAATGTTAGAGATTGCCTTACAGCACGAGATGATAGTTCTAAGCATAAGCCTTAGGAGTGAAGTTGATTACTGTGTCATACAGGAACTAATCAAAGGCCTCACTTCCAAGATCAAATGAAACAAGTTCAGGCTCTTCCTTCCTTATAAATGTCAACAAACAAGCACCAATAAGCAAATTTGAACCTGATGATTTTTTTCTTTCTGGGTATACCTTTATCTTCTCAGGAGAGACTCACAGAGGCTCAAGTGTTGCATTTTGTCAAGAAACTGTCAACATTCAGTTATAACTAAAATACATACTCAATAGGAGTTAACCAGATAAGTAAATCCAGATCACTATTGATTGAATTAAGTAAGCCCAGATCAAACTACTGCCAACTACTTGTAAAAAGGATCTTCCTGTACTTTATCACAAGATCTCTTCCTCTTTTTTGCTACTCTGATGTGCTGCATGCATGTCTCTCCACTCCCTTGACTTTTCCTTCATAATAGTCCCTGTGTGGAGAATGCTCACGTTGTCTCCCAGCCCCATGTAAACTCACTCTCCTTTAACTCCTTTCTAGGGTTCCACCTTTTTCACTCACCCGTCTGCCACTGATTTTCCTCTAAATAATTGCTGATAAGTCCAAACACCTTGCTCTATTTACAACAAAAAAGCTCAGGAAGGTCTAACAAAACATCCACAGAACTCAGCTCACCACAATTCCGTTCCTGCCATCTGCCTCTGCTGCTTCCTTCCATTCCCTGTTATTATCATCCCTTAGCATGTCAAATGTAATGCGGACTGTGAAAACCTCAGAGTGGGGATGTTCATTTTATGTGTCCAAAAGACTCCATACACAATTAGTACCCTAAGTAAATAGTATTACATTGGTCTGATTAGACAGGTGGCTTTGCATGGCAATTTAGATACCATCAGCTTCAGGAACTGGAGGTCTAGCTCTTGTGCACCCCACCTCCGTAACCACCCCACCATTCTGCACTAGCATGAAGGTGGATAAGCTTCACAGGGATGAAGTGGAACATAAATGTCTTCCATTCCTGTCACCTCCCCGTGGTGATAACTAAAAAATTCGGCAAAGTAGTACCTTCTGTGACTGGAGGCACAGAAATAGCGAGCTTGGACAGCAGTTCAGCCATCATCCTGAAGGTAAGAGCTAGCAACTAAGACAGGAGCGCAGCCACCAGTATACTGCTGGTGGTAATTACTCCCAGGGATGCGTGTTACAGCACTCCAGGCAGCCAGGCTGGCCTGTCTAACCTGTTTTTATGATGCCCACCATCTCAGGCACAGTGATTTGGACAGTGTCCTCCATGCATGAAGCACATTCCCCAGTGAGCTTCAACACCCTGGCAGAACCTAGGGATGCACAGTCACTCGGATGGGGTGCACAAGGCCATTTATGGCTGCATGGACTGCAAAACAGACCATGCTCTGCCCCTGCAAATCTGCAGATGTGTTGTCACTTTGTTGACTGTTGCGACCTTGATATTCCTTCCTGAGTGTCTGTACACTGCCTTACTGGCAAGCACACTCACCCTGCTGAGTGCTTTCCAAGCAATTCTCCTCATAACCACAGTAATAAAAGTGATATAATAACAAAAAAATGCTCCTGTGAGTGCACGTTTTTATTTCATTGTTGACCTCAGATTTAATAATATTTGCATGTTATTGCAGGAGAAACAACTGACTTTAGCAGAAAAAAGGGCAGAAGAAATTCACTAACTGTTCACATGTATCTGCTTCCATCATGCCAAAAGAGCCATACTGGAGCCTGCAAAGTGTAGTCAATAACGCTGGTCTCTAAAGAGAAAATCTTTGTCTTATGACTCCTTCCTAGTGATCCAGATCTGTGTAACTAGGAATGAGAAAGTCAGTTTGCTACTGCTCTGATCAGGAAGAGCCATAGTTCTCACCTCAGCCTAATTCACTAAATGTCTCTGATCTGAAGCTCAGACGAATAACTTCAGACCATCAGACCCCAGGGTGATAATGTTGCAAAACCAGAAATGGAACCAGAACCATGCTACTGGGTCCATTTTTAGGTAAATCAATACTTAGAAGGAAACAAGAAGATGTTTTTCAGTGGTCTATCTGCCAAATTTCTGAGTGTGGGTAACATGCCAGAAGAAACGGATATTTTAATTGATGAGGAGAAATGAGGTCAAACAGAGGTAATTACTGAAACAGGCAGGGTGATTTACCAAATTGGAATATGGAAGTATGTTGCCACAATCCTTTTAAACAAATAAAGAAAATTGAGCATGTGAGAAGGTAACTGTACATATTTAACTACCATCATTATTTTAGAGATGCAGAGACAGTAACTTGTCCCAGTTAAACCCACTGAGGAAGGGCGGAATGGAGTGGAGATGGCTACAGAGCAGGACTACTTATTCGTCCAGTGCACAAAAAGTGTCCTCAGTTTGGAGCTGTATGAGGAAAATGCCCCAAATAGCCAGCAGCCATCTCTCTTAGATTTTCTAAAATGTATTTTCTATGAGAGAAGTTATTCCAGTCTATATGGAAAAAGTATTTAGGAACTCATAATTTTTAAAAAATTTAATCATAGGGCAAACCCGCGGTGGTTGCTTAAGAGCCAGCAATCACAGTTTGATTATAATGAGTGAAAAAGGACAGTCCCAGCTGGGGAAATATTCTCCTACACACACAGAGTTGCTTCAGAAAGACTATCTCCATCAAGATAGGAGAAATTATGAGAAAAATATGATTCAAAAACAGAGCTAGAAATGTAACTTCGAATTCTTATGATCTTACTCCATAGTCTAAAAGTCATGGTGATTGCTTAATTAACAAAATGGCCCATTTTGGCTGAAGGACAATTTTGGCTCAGCAGCAGGGTGACAGAAACACTCAGAAGTTAAAAGCGTGGCATAGAACAATATGGAAAGGCAAAAATATAGGAAAAAAATGTTCTGGAGTGTGCAAAAAATTAAGGCTACAGAAAATGCATGAGTGATGTAACAACAGACAGTAAAATGGGGAGTGCAATAATGCTGAGGTGTGTGAGCAGGTAGAGATGGTAGAATAGCACAGAACTGGCAGAAATGGTAAAAACTTTATTCTATGGTAAACAACACCTAAAAGAATAAATATTAAGCTCAACATGACACGGCAAAGCTCAATATAACCCAGTGGTGTGCACTTGCAGCCCACAAAGCCAGCCTTGGCTGCACCAGCAGCAGTGTGTCCAGCAGGTTGAGGGAGGTGATTCAAGGCCAGCTTGGATGGGGTTGGAGCAACCTGGTCTAGTGGAAGGTGTCCCTGCCCATGGCAGGGGGTTGGAACTGGATGAGCTTTAAGGTCCCTTCCAACCCAAACCATTCTGTGATTGCTTGATATGGAATGTTTTAAAATTAGGCTATCTAGAAAACTTTTGTGTGACAATCTATGAAGAACTGGCTGAAAATAACCCAAGAACGTTAATTTTTAATGAATCTTGGAATGAGGGAAATTACAGATCATTTTTATTTCAAAAAAGGCAAAGAGAGGTGACGGGGGTGGCTAGGCCACGAGGCTGATCCACCCAGGGCAAACATGGAAAAGGAGAGGGAAAATCACTCAAGGAAGGACTAAGGAATGTTACTTAATGCCAGTCAGCTCTTCTAGAAACACACCCAGCCAGCCAAACCCAACTTTTATTCTTTGATGACGTCACACATTTGGTTTATAAATGTAATCCCATAGTTGCCATTTACCCAGGTGTTTGCACAGTCTGGTTTAGCACCTCCTGGCACCGACTAAAAACCAGCATAAACCGAGCACCGGGAAGACTTGCATGAGGCAGGCTGGGCCGGCCTCACCCCTCAGGGTTTCCCGGTGCTCCCCGGGGCCCTCACCCCGGTCCGGGTTTGGGGTATGAGGGCAGTGACCACACGAGGCAGGACACCCCCGGCACAGCCACACTATGAGCGGGGAAGGTGGCGGCAGCCCCGACTCGACCGCCCCACGGGTTAACAGCCGCCCCGCCTCACCCTCCGCGACACCTCAGCGGGGAGGCAATTGCGCCTGCGCCGCTGCGGACGCCCTCACCGCCGCCTTCCGGGCTCGCCGCGCCGCCCGCGGGTCAGCGTCGGGCCGCCGGGGAGCGGGGAGGGCTGTGAGCGGCTGCCTGGGAGCGGAGGGGGTTGGACGGGCTCCGCGCTCCGAACCCCCCCGTTCGGCCCAGCCTGCGCCGCTTCCTGGGCGCTAGGGCTGCCGGCGGGTGGCACGGGCCTCTGTCACCGGGGAGCCGCCGCCGCCGCGGGTACCCTGCGGTGCGGGTGCAGCCCGCGGGGGGGTTTCCAGGCTTGCCCTCCCGAGGGGAGCCAGGCCGTGGAGCTGGATGGAGGCGGCGGGGTTCGCTGGAGGGCTGTGTGGGACCGTGCCTGGCCTGGTACCCCCCTGGCCGGGCGGTGGCGTGGGGCGGCCTGAGCTTCCCGGCGTGTTCTGGAGAAACCAAAAGTAGTTCTGGAAACAAAGAGTTTTCCTGGTGTATGATAAGTGAGAAGGAAGCAGTGTGAGGCAAGCCAGCAGATCGGGAAGGAAAAACCCAGCTTAGGATGATGGGAAAGCAAGGCTTTGGGTAGCAATAGGGAGTGGGGAGCAGGTGAAGAAGCAGCACTGTGTTTATTACCAGTAGGTGATCCTGAAAATATCGTTGCTGTAAGTGATAAGAACAGAAATGTTCTGGTATATTGTCACAGAATCAAAGGCTGCTCCAGAAGAATAGCTCTGGCACTTGGGAGTTTGTAGCCTTTGCCTTTCTTTCAAATGTTCTTAGCCTGGCAAGGGTTAAAGGAGGTCTCCAGCCTCAGCTTGGGCTATATAGATTCCTTTAGCGATTATGAAGTGAAGAGCAGATCCCTCAGCCCACTGGTTTGCATCGTTTAGGAGCTAAAGGTTTTTGACTTTAAGGCTGCAGTTGGAAGAGATTAAGCAAGCTTTGTGTTTGAGTCTGGTGATACTCTCAGAGTGATGATGTGATGAAGAGTTTTGGGGACAATTTGGTGTTTTATCTCTGAGTGTAGGAATTGGGACTGGCTGTTCTGAAATGGATGGTTTAGCAAGACTTACTGATCATTCCCCCATGTAATAGATGCTCAAGCTGAAGTGCTGCCTCTGCGATCGTTTAAGAGCTTCTATCTTCTCTCACTATTCCTGCTGCGTTAGCTTGAGGTCTGACACTTTGCTTTCCATTTTGGTATTCTTCCCATTATTCTCTTTGACTCAGATTACTTATGTTATTTTCATAACATATCTTATGCTTTATTCCCACCCCCCTACCCCCACCCCGTTTCATTTCTAGGGCTTTGCTAACAGGAGTAAATCAAAGTAGGAGGTTGTACATCCAGTGGGCAGATGTGTATAAGTGGGGTTATGAATACTCAAGACTTGTGTTATTAAACTACAGGCTCTTTGTGATCATGCTAAAACAGACTTAGCCCTGTCCTGCTGAGTAATCTTGTCCACACTCTTTAATTTTTTTTATGCTCATCTTCTGGAGTCAGATGTGCAATAGTTTTTAAAACAAGAATTTTAAACTTTTAATATCAGTGTAGTGCACTTGGAACAAATCCCATTTGATTTCTCTGGAGATTTGCGATTATCACTTATTCAAAAAGGCACAGTACAGGCAACATACAACTTCAAATACAGGATTATGGGACTCTTATTGTTGTCTTTATTACATCCTGTTCTGCAAAGAAAGAGTAAAGATGCGAAAAAGTGGAAAAATGGGGAGGGGTAGGAAAGCTGAGAGAAAACCCTTCTCCACACTCCTGTAAGAGAAAGCGGATGTTGTCTCTGGTGGCCTAACATCGATGGTTTTTGTCCTCAGAGTATTGTTGTTGCAGAGGTCTCTTTTAAGTGGGAGATGGCTGAAAGAGAATGGGAAGCTGCTGATGGGGGATTTACTTGGCAAAAAGAATAGCACAGGGAAATGATTTCTCTCTTCAAAAGATTAGATACTAGGAGAGACAGAAAAGAGAATGGAGACAAAGCTGATGGAAAAGATCAAGGCAAGGGAGTGGAGATGGGAAAGATCTATGTAATTGACACAGAGAAACATGATTTATTTTATTTTTGCAGTTAATAGGCTATTTTTGCTAAATAGACTGTAACAATGTTCATACAATGTTCCAAGAGTGAGACATTTTCATGAGGAAAAACTTTCAGGTTGCTCCCTCAATATGTTCAAGCGGTGTCTTACTTTGTGCTTGTGCAGAAGTCAGAGGCCTTGCAGTGAGCACCATTTTTGGCGGAGTTCTCGTTGTAATTGTTCCTGTGACTGGAGTTTAAAGGTAGCTTTAAGCAAGCTGAGTGGGATCTGCTAATAAGGTAACCATGGCGTAGGTACTTTTATAGTCCATATTACTGTTTGTAGTGTCCTAGCTAGGGTGGCAGTTGTACCTGAATTAGTGTAGACATTCTTTATATGCAGGATTATGTAGTCAGAATTAGACTGATTTCATGCAAGGAATGTAGGCTTCAGACATGTGATCTGTGTATGATGAGTTGGTTTTTTTTTGCCTCAATTCTGGAATAGCCTGCAATACTCAGCCATCTTAGAGTTGTGGCTCTTTTGTGTTCCCTTTTGCAGGAAGGTCCTCCTGTCTATGTGTGCCCACTCTTCCTTAGGAGATGTCCAATGTTTCCAGTTACGCCCTTCGAATGGCCCGGCTGAGTGCTCAGATATTCGGAGAAGTTGTCAGGCCTACTGACTCAAAATCTATGAAAGTAGTAAAGTTATTCAGTGAGCAGCCTCTGGCCAAGAGAAAGGAGGTCTATGACTGGTATCCTCCTCACAACACCTACTACGCCCTCATGAAGAAACTCCGTTACTTTGGCCTCTACAGGTAATCTCTGTGCTTATAAGGGTGGGAGCAGGGCTGGAGGTGAGAAAGGGGTGGGTGCAAGTTCTGTAACAGCGGGTTTCTTCCTCAAGGAAAAGAGAAACATAGAAAAAGTTTTAGTTCAAAATATATATGGAAATATGCACTTGATTGATGCACTGAGGGCAAGGAGAGTTAAATACGTGAGTACTGGCTACGTAACTTTCACCGTAAGTAGAACCTTTGGTGAGAAAGACTTCAGGTGTAGGTATGAGCAACCAGTGATATATGAAATAGTTCTTGCTTTGGCATTGTGGGGAAGGGAAGAAAGCTTTCTCATAGACAAGAAATGGGTCTGTAGTTCAGAATATGACACATAAATGACCTGCAAAGAGGTGGTGTTACCTTAATGCAGAAATTGCACTAAGACAGTCTTACCATATATTCCTCAATCATTCAACAGCTAATAAGTGAAATTTAGAAGAGAAGGGAAGTCTGTGTTAGGCTGGAGGGGCTTTTTAGCCTTTAAAATAAATTAAGTTCAGTTACACTCAAATGTGTTTTAAATAGCCTTGTTAATTCCAGCTTCATCCAAACCAGTTGTCTAATTTCTAAATGAATTTCCACAGTCTCAAGTAGAGAAAAACTGCACTGCTAAAAAACATCAGCATGAGTCAAATGCACTTCTTTGACTTCAGTCAGGTAACCCTAAAGAAATCCCTTAAAAATGAGGCTACTAACCTTGTAAAGTCAAAACAGATTAATTCCTATTGATAGTGTCACTAGCCATCAGGGATTGCATCCAGGATGCTCTTGGTTTAGGTGGGCATGCAAACACTTTCTAGAGTAGCTGTTGACACACAAAGCGTCAAGGACATGCTAATTTTCTTAACTCTTCTCCCTCCTCTCCTAATCTAGGAGAGGTTCCTTCTAGATCTAGAGAAGTTCCTTCTCTAGCTGTTTTGTTTACAGAGAGCTTGTAGAGGATCTGGTTTGCTGGTCAGAAATATGTAATGAAGAGTTACAGACTAATAGGGCCTGATGCTAACTCTCAAGCTTTTTGTTTCCTTTTTAGAAGAGTTGTGTTTAAAAATAGCAGCACAGCAGTCTTAGGCCACTAAGATGCAGTTGTGACTTGTGAAAAATACCTTCCCACTGAAAAATACAGGGACAGAGATTAAATAGTTCAGTAGAACATTATTGAGGATTCATTATCTCCCCCAGCCCCTTTATCCTCCTTCCTATTTTATTCTCCTATTAAGATTGTACCAGTAGCTGATGCTTTCTTCATAACTCATTCTTGAAGTCACCTGAGAGCAGTGTCATGTATTGTAATTACTGCTCAGCATGCCCGTTTTCTTAGAAGCTAATGACCCGAACGTAGTAGCTAGCACAGAAACACAATGTGCTATTACTAGACTGCTGAGCTAGATGAAAAGGGAGAAGTTCTCATTCTTGGCTCTTGCTGATTTTTATATTTACTGCTCATTTAAAGACAGTGGATCAACAAATGCAATGGAAATAATAATATATGCATACACCATTTGTTGCTAAAAAAGGGCAACCTTGTTAGTTGTGAAAGTACCAGAAGACATCTTTTATGTTATTCAGTGCAAAATTACTGCTAGCAGTAACACTGAGTACATTGCAGGGAATTTCAGTATGGACTTCACTGTTAAAAAAGCTTTGAGTTTTTGTTTTTCGCTATCATACTGTTCAAAGAACCTTTCACATCTGGGTATGTCAAGAAATAGAGTAAACTTCTGTTGCTTTCCTCCCCTATCTAGGGATGAGCATCAGGACTTTAAGGAGGAGATGAGGAGATTGAAAAAGCTCCGTGGGAAGGAAAAACCAAAGAAGGGAGAAGGAAAGAGAGCTCTCAAGAAGAAATAATGCCACTGGGACAATACAGTGAATTACTCTGTAAATGCTGGAGAACAGAGGGCTTGGCATAAGAGCCGCATGTGGGACAAGAGAAACAAACTGTGAAATACTGGAGTCCACCTCAGGAGTACACTTGGGTCTTTGGATTTATAGGTTTTGAATTTCTGTAGTTTAAATATACTGTATATGGTAACATGTTGGTTTGTCAGAGCCCTCTCTTACTCAAGTATTAAAAACAATAATAAAAAGATAAGTGCTCAGTGTTTTTCTTGCCAACACCTGTAGCTATTTCAGTTTTTCTGGATCTGGAAAATTTGCTTTTCATTGTCTGTTTTACTTTCTTGGATTAATATCAACACTGTTTTGCATGTGGCCACAAAAAAATAAGGTTTCCTGCTTCTATTTCTGCTCGTCATCTTGCTTTTTATAATGAGTTTCACTTCAGGTTGCTTTAGTGTTCATTGTTTTAGGGTTTTTTTTAAATTGCTGGTGGTGGTAGGGGAGAAGCTGCTGCCGGAGCATTCACACACTATTAAAGACACCACCTGAGAGTTAAACCTGCTAGAACTGGAGTCCCTTTCAGTGAGCTGGTGGATGCTGCCCCTTTTGACTCTTAGCTCACACACACACTCTCACTCTAAGGTGCCCTTCCTCCTCCTCTCCTTAAGGCTGGGCCTCAGGTTTCCTGCAGCAGAGTCTTGGACATTTGGTTCTAGGAAAAAATAATCTAATGATTGAATGGTACAGCAATAGGGACAGCTTGAGCTGGGTGCTTCTGGAGAGGGACCCCTACAAAGAAATCCTTGGACAATTATACCCTTATGACTTATGTACCCGCACCTCATGCACTCTTCACATGTCTTTTTAGTCCAATGGTGATTTTTGGTCTGGGGTCTTCTAACGTCTCACTGGATGTTTGTCTCCACATAGGCAGGCTCTTACCTGTTCTCACCTTTTTGAGTTGCAGTTTCTGGCCATGGTTGCAGCCTCCTTATATTCTGGTTTGTGCTTCTTGTGCTCATTGGCGGAGCACAGGACGCTAAAAATGCCCTAGACCTTGGAGAAATGTTACTTAGCAACAACTAAGCCATCACTATCTTATCAACATTCTTCCCATATTAAAGACAAGACACAGCACTGTACCAGCTACTAGAAAAATCACTAGGAAACTTCCAGCTAAAAACATACCTAGGTGAAAGTTCACAGCTTACAGCCTAAGGCTTCAGCAAATCCAGCTACTCAGCCTGAGTAAGTAAAGCTGAGCAAGTAAACCTAAGCAAACAGCATGCTAAGCCACGCAGTGTTATGACTCTGACTAATTCTATTTAAAACTTACCTAAGCTATACAATTAATACCTCTCAATGGTTAGAATCTCTTGTTCTGCGTTTTGCAGTGGACAATACTTCATGGTCCATTGCCTGCCCACAGCACTCTTCCTTGTATCCTGAATATTTAGATAATGCAACAGAAGAGGTTGAAATACAAAGGCTCAACCTGTTTTCCAGTTTGAGACCCCCCCTACTAATTATGATACAATATTTAAGTTGACTGCAATAAAAGGATTTTGAATTTGATTGCTTGGAGGACATGTATGAAATACAAGGTAATGAACAGTTTTACTGGTATTCAGTACATGGGTTTATCACTAGGGTCTTTCACTGTGGCTATTATCAATGACTGCAAGCATCTACCTCTCTTACCTGTCAGTCCCTGCAAGGGAATAGAAAATACAGAATGCAGCTGTGCTGCTCTGCCTGGCCACGTGTGCGTCTTGCCTGTGTGTAACCTGAAACAGCATCTTTTAATTTCCAGACCACGTAAGCTTAGAGGAACATCCTTGAGGTAGTAAAGGAGAGCTATTAAAAATGTAGAGTGACTGCAGCAGACACTATATGCACAGTTAGCTTGGGGTATGCTTGATTTTCCATAGAGAGGCATTCTGAACTAGGGAGCAATACTAACCTGGCATTTCTAAACTAAAATTGTTCAAATGTAAATGTATTTGAAGGGATCTGTCTGATCACTGAAATCAGTGGATCTGCATAAATTTGTAACATCTCAACCACTGTATTTCACTGAGATTATTAACTGAAGAGGTGCTGATTACATTAAAGGTGTTTCTGGTGGGCTTTGTAGTTCTTTTTCAGTATCCTTACGAAGTGTTACCTGGTTTTCTAAGCTCTAAAAGAAGCTAAATTTAGGGGATGTGCAGTGTTGTGCGTGAAGAACCTGTGTTCTTATCACAATCCACAAAAGGCCATGGAAGTTAGTAAAATATGTATCTACTCTATACTGTAGTGGTAAGTTTCTTACTTAAAACCCTTTTAGTAACTTACAACACTTGCTCAACTCTGATGTGCCTATGCCATTTTAGTTTTCTACATGTTGTCTATGGGCTATGTCCTGTCTGGTACTGAAGTGTACAGAGTTTGTGATGGTCCTTCTGAGAAGTACTTGGTTCCTGGGACACATGCATGCAGCTGTGAGGATGCAGTCTAGTTCCCCTGAATTCCTCCTCAGGAAGAAGAGCGCCATGGAGCCATGTACTATGTGGGAGAAAGAACTGCCCAAGTAGGAAGGTCACTGCTGCCTGACGCTTTGTTTCTGGCTATGGCTGTGAGGGGTGAAACTGCTCAGCTGCTTGCTTTGGTGGAGGAAAAGACCAGGTCTGAACCTCTTCAGCAGAATTACTGTGGCAGCTTTGGACAGCTGGTGATTGTACTTAAAACAGCTTTGTCGGCAAGAACTTGATGTCTTCTAAAATTAAACCAAAGATCAATGAAGATGTCTTCCCTGCAATTGAAGTAGAAAAATCAACAGCATCTTTCTTTTTTTCTGTTCCTGTGAAACATTTAAAGCTTTGACAGTATAAACATGCAAGAGAGAGAAAGTGTGCATGCATCAAAAAGCGAATTATGGTCCTGCTCTAGTAAATTAAGTATGCATAGCTTTAAACTTTGTGTGTGTGTGTGTGTGTGTAGACCTGGTTATGAGTACAAATATAATGATACATGAAATACTTACACAGCATGATGGGCCACACTTATGCTTCTGAATGCACATTTAGCCTACTTAAGGACGGAGCACCTATTGAGCCTACTGAGGGCTCTAACAATGAATGCTACAGGTAGTCTGTATCTTACTGTGGACTTTGCTAGACACAGATATGGACTCAGGAGTGTAATATTAGATAATAAGACTTAGGGGTTGGATCTGTTCTTCCTTGTCTACTCCAAGCCACCTAACTATTTATGGATTTTGAGAAGTTCGTGTCATGAACAGGAAAGCAAAAAGCTTGTTTGGCTAGTCATCTAGAATGATCCCCTTTACAACCTGCCAGAGCAAACCTGCTCTAGAATCAAAGCACCACCCTGGGAACATATTTTGGGAAGATACTTACAGCAGCCTATCCAAAAAGGGAGAGAAACCGATGGAAGTGTCTGTGAAGTAAATACGTGTGAAACAATTGGACCAAATTGTTGATTTTTATCTTTTCTCTGTAGTGTTTACAAAAGTGAAGTGGATGGAGTGAAAAAATGATAACTTTTGAAAAGAGCGGTATAAGAAAGGTTCCCCTGCTGAATTTTTTTCATGATCTTTCCTCTGTAGTACTCATTCACTAGGTCTTCTCAAAAATGGCGTTTTCTTCTCCCTGAGGCTCCACCATGAAATAACGATGATCAGCCATTATTGTATATCCTAGTATTAGGATAATCCATTGCTTGCCGGGAGTGTTAGCATTAACTATTTTGTTGCAGAAGATACAGCCTTCTCCTCTCCACAGCTGTGACAGAAATAGGCACTTTCCTATCTCCCTTCTAACCCATGCTCTGTCATTTAGGAATAGACATTGCCTGAAGAAGACCACGTTTGTCAGGGTCTAGACAACTCAACCCTGAAGCATCATGACAGGTATTAATGCAGTATATGTATTTAGGAGGGGAAGGAGAGTTTCAGCTGTGTTCTGAGGGGTAAGGATGGGAATGCTTATGCTTTATACAACTATTGATATAGTGGCATATACATTTTATGTACAAATAATCAAGTTCAATTAGATTTTTATTTCTGGCTTTCCCCTCACAATGATTCTTTCCACCACTCAAATTCTGCTGTGTTTTGTTATGAAATTCACTCTTTTCCTGAACGTGTGAGCTGACTGTCATCAGCAGATGTTTAGATGGATATTTTAATTCTTCATTGGAATAAACCTAGTTATCTGATCTCCAAGGGACTGAGAGTCAAAACCCTAACTTCTTTCCAATCCTGAACAGCTTTATTGAGCCACTGCTTCCTTATTTTACAGTGCTTTAACTATGTCTGTCTTTAATTGTACTCTGGTATAATACAGTCATAGCTGCTGAGTACTTGATAATCACAAGTTATTTTGCAAACAGGCTGATCCAGTTGGTGTATATATCCTATAGGGAGTGCAGCTATTGCAAGAACCTCTTACTATTGAAAGTCCTGCAGACAGACAGAAGTCCACTTGCATATGTGCAGACTGTGATGGTGATAGGGAAAAAAACCCCACAAAATCAGTCTTACTTTCTGGCAAAGATACTAGTGTGTTAAAATATGTGCTCTGCTTAGGAAAGTATTAACTTAAAAAAAGTTTCTCCTGATGTGGAAAGAGTTTATTCTACTTATTAAAGCAATGTGCTGAGTTTATGCAGGTCAGCAAAATGCACCCGCGCGAGTCTATGGTTTTAGACAAATGCTTTGTCTTACTTGCCTGTGTTTCCTCAAGAGTAAAATTAGAATAATGATCATTTGGTGAATAGCGTCATGAGGGTAAGCTGCTTCTAGGATGGGAATTTACCCCAGGAGAACCTTGTGTAAAGATCAGCTTAGTCTGGTTATGGTAGGACTTGTACCTCTCTGTATTTCAGAGCTTCATTTCAGAGAGATGATTGAACACAACAGTTGATGACATTTTTAACATGTAAAATAAGCTGTGGTAAGTTACTGTGTTCACCGTTCTGCATTAAATCTTAGAGACTTCAAAGCTGAAAAAATCTTTGGTCAGAAAGTAAAAATAATGTTAAATATCACACATATTTCTTTTAAACTCTAAATTTTTTTAGGTTTTAAAGTATCTGTGTACATATCCCTCTACCACTTTGAGCTTGAAGGCCATTTTAGGATCATTTTAAAAAAACATCAATCAACAAAGTCCATATGTTTTGGAAAAGCTTCATAACCTGAAAGGCTGCTTTGATGAGGGAATGACTGTGTTTCGTATGCTTTTTTCTTTCATTTAAAGCACAAAGAATAACAAATGAATGCAAATGCAAAGAAAACAAATGCTATGGGGATATCTGATTCCTTTAAGCTCAGTTCTCTGTAACTGTTTGATTGTGACATTTCTGGTACAGTCCTTTGGGAACAGACCCTTCAATGGAAACAAAATCCTTCAATGAGAGATTCTCTGTTAGTCATCTTGATATTGAGACATGTGTGAGGGCAGAAACTCTCCCTGTTTAACCTCTTTTAAGGGCAGCATCATTTCTCTAAACTGTCTAAACAGCAATGGAAACCTCAATGGTTCTAATTATTTTTTTTTTTTTTTGTGATCTGATAGGCATATAAGAGGAAGCAGAAATGAAAACAATACCCTTATCATAAATCCTAGAGATCCTACAGGTAAAACTTAAATGATGTGTGTGGGCCAGACATTTAGAACGGATTCTTCTATGCCTGCACAGCGGGGGTAGCATGAAGAAAGGCATTTTCATCTTTTCACTTCTTTCTCCTCCTCACTTTTCCTTGTCCTTTTCCTGAGGTATAATAATACGCCTGAAGTACAGGAAGAAAGGAACGGACATGAAAACATCTGAAAGAATGTACTTGTGAAGGCTCAGTCACAGCAGAGCACAACTATAGCGTGTCCAAATGGTGAGGAGCATGACTGTAGATAGATACTAGAAGGACATCACCACCACACTGGCTGAGGAATTATTTAGGGCTGTCCAAGGGGATAAATATGAAATAAACAGGGTAACAACCATGACATTGCAGTGTCTTTATACATACCGTGTTGAATTGTTCTGAGTAGAATACTGAGGAAAATTCCACAAAGTGAAATATTTAGAAAAACTGAGAAGATTCCCAAGAAGTGTGTTTGGCTTCTGTTGTCTGAGTCAGGCAGAGCTAGGCTGAGCCAAGTGCTATAAAATATAGCACTAGGACCACTTCTCTGCTGGAAGAGGAGGAGGCAGACTGGATGACCTCATATCATAGCTAAGTCTGTGAAAACAAATCTCACCAAGAGCTAAAAAAGGGATTTTTATATCCATTAGGTTTCCTGTCTATGCTTGAAAGTACTTTACTTCATCCCAGGGCTCCTAAAGCTGTTTGTAAATATTTCATGGAGTTCAGAGGGTCTCTCCCACTTCAGTTGTTGTTTCTGTGGGTCTGATGTTTGCTTTATGGGCTGTTTCAGTAAATAGGCTTTTAATGGTATTAAGAGCAAAAACCACCTGAGGTCCAGAAAGTCTAAAATCCATTCTGCTGCCACACACAATGGTGTGTTGATGCAAATACGTAATTGCAAATGCATCACATTCCTTAGTTTCCACTACAGTCTTGCCTGGATAAAAATGAATGGGGCCCCTTGGCCCCCAGCTTTCAAAAGTGGATGTCTAAAATGCAATTCTAGATTCAAGCATGCAACTTTAGAAACTGTGTGAATATTGAGTATCTCCAACTGGTATCAATGGGACTTACCTCTGCGTAACAGCTAGGTAAATCCTATGGCAAGCGTACAGGGTCGTAGTCCCCTTTAGCCTTTGACTAATGGTGGTCTCTTCAGGACAGGACTGATGAAACAACATTTCTCTAGAGACTGTCATATGTATGCATGCACTAGCTGCTTCCCCAGTGATATTCAGTGTTGATCAGAATAGTATTAGGCTGTCTGGGTACCATGAATTGGTTTCTGCAGAAAAGAGAGCTAAAGGTGGCTTAAGGAAAGCCTCACCCACTGCGAGATTGGAGTGGTACAGTTGAGGTGTGCTGTGCTGACATCTGGGTGACGCCATCTTATTTACAACCAGCAACTATTTTGGACAAGGTGCAACATTTCTTATTTCTATACATGCATGGGAAGGAGCCTGTGTGTGACAGGAGCCTGTGTGTGACAGGCAGCATCAAGCTGCTGCTCAGGGTATTTCTGAGGGAGCAGCAGGCAATGACAGGGATGATCTGAAAGGTGCGAGGGTATTGCATTCAGCAGTGAGCTGGCTAGTTAACAGAGAAGTTTATGATATATTTTTTTTATTTAAAAAAAATAATTTCTAAGATGTCAGAGTCTATGCTGGCTTTTTATTTAACTAGAAGAGATATGACTGATGTTTCTTAGCATTACGTTCAGTTTGTAGGCATAGGAGCATTTACAAGAAGACTCCAACCTAAAGCAGTATTCAGCTGGCTTGTCCAAACTGACACATTTATATCGGAGAGGAGCCCATGAATGAGGCAGTGCAGATGCCACCTAGACAGATGACATCTCTTGCGTGAGTGGATGGGAGGTGGCTGATAGGCAGGCTGCGTGTGAGGTAGCATGTGTTATTTCTTGGCTGTCTGTCCTGGTTCTGCTTAGTGCAACTGATGTGCAAGTAAGCGTTGTTCACAAGCTCTAAACTTCACAAATGGTTTTTCAACGAACAGCATAAACCAAAAAGTACTAATGAGGCTACGGAATGACAGAGTTGTTACTAACAACCAGAAAGTAACACCACAGCCTCTTTATTTTTCTGCTTTTGCACTTAGTCATTCTACTTACATGCTGTGATGTTGGCCAAAATACTGCTCTGTTGCCTGACACCAATACAGCCAACAGTGCGATGTGTCTCTGTATTTTCGAACTCAAATTGTGTGATAGCATCGTCAAGTTTATTAATAAACATTAACGCCCTCTGAGGACACATAGTAGGGTATTGACTAGCCATGCAAACCACTTACAAATAAGATAAAACAAAGATCTAAGCTGGAGCCTTGTAGAATTCCCACAGAGGGGGTTAACAGAAATGGTGTTCATTTACCAAAACAAATGTGTCTTCTGGAGAGAGAAGTCATATTATATTAAAATGGAATAACCACATCCGAGGGCCTTTAGCATAACCGCAAGCTTCAAGCAACCCACAGCATCAAAAACATCAAGAGGTCATTGACCACTGCACCAGAAATTTTGCCTTAGGCCAAGTGTATACTCGCAGGAGCAATGACAATATAGCAGCATGGTTCAGAGACTGTCCCAATTCCCACACAGTTGGCAGGCAGCTTGCCTTGATGGGAGAGGCTAAATGTCTGTGAGGCTTGTGCTGTTCTGGTGGTAGCGAGGATTAAAAGACAAGGATGGATTATGAACCGTGACACTGACTCTGTCAGCAAAAGACACCTATGTTTAAATACATCAGAGGTGTATTTTACAACATGAGTGTTTATTTAAAAAGGTTATCCATCCTATGTGACCTATCACCAAAGAGTAACTCTTAAAACTCCAGCAACATGGGGTTTTGCTCTGAGTAACCGTGATCAGTCACAATGTTCTCTCTCGTCCACGTCAAAGCTGCAGTTTCTGGGTTTGATTTATATTATTGATTTAGGCTTTTTGGACACTTGAAGTTTCCTCACTCCAGGCCAATACCAACCCTAATGGACTTTTCCTGCTCAGCGAAGAGACTAGAAACCGAAAGGTGCAGTTACTATCTAAACTGTTAATATATCAGAGGTGTAGAGAGTTACCAACCTGTCTGTAAAGTACTGGAGAATCAAATTACAGCAGGTATTCAGGCCAAGAGAAGCTCAGCTAGCTTGGATATTATGAAGATCCTTCAACATAAATGAACAGTCATTTTCTGAACAGCAAAATAACTTGTTTGAGGTGGTATCCTTTCCTGCCCTTTCTTGGAACTCGCTCAATCTCATTAGCAGTTTTTTGTGCCTAAATGGGATGGGTTTGAGTTATGAAACGTGACTGTTCGCACTGGAATAATAATATGAGAAATCTAAAACTATACAGTCTTTAAAGCTGATCAGCTTATCACTATCCAACACAAAGGACTCAGAAATCAGATATCCAAACAAGCTGAATGTGTTACAGAAATGACGAGGGTACTAAGGTATCTTGTCTTGACTTCCTCTCAAACATACAGTTTCGTCCTGGTTTCAGTAAAGTATGTCATGCAGGAAAATCAGTGCTCCTTACTCCTTTGTTTCCCTATTTTCATCCGCTTCTCGTTTCCTAGGAGAGCCACATCTTGTGCTCCAGTGCCTAGTTCTACTGCGTTCTCTCTCCATCTAATCTTTTGCCCCATCCCTTCCCCTCCTTTTCTACTGGCTGCTACTTCTGTTCTCTTAATACTTAATAGTGGTTTCAGGGCTCATGCTCTCTGTCAGTGGTCCCTTATATGCCACATCTGTCAGTATTTACACTAGTTTATTTTATTTTCAATAAAACATGTGGTTTCCTTAGCTTCTCATGCTAGTACATGAGGGAAGGCAGGAAGCCAGCAGAGAGAGAGGCAGAGCACTGCGGTGCAGCACATACATTGCTGGACCCTGAAACCATGGCTCAGATAAGGAAGGAAGCAGGTTTGCATTTTGTTCTTGCAATGCCGAAAAACAGGCAGGGTATGGAACGGACCTGTATGCAAAGTCACTCCCATGTCCCTGTCCCATCACCCTGCTCCCTGCCTCCCACACGTTGCCTCCGAAGGAAAATGTTTTGGGTTTTACTTTCTGAAGGTTTGGGCTGTGGTTTATAAACTGCAAGAAATTATAGTTTTATAAATAATGACTTTAAAGTAAATTATACTTAAATGAAAACTATGTAAATATTTCCAATATTATTACAAGAAAATCCAGAATATGTTATTATTTATATATAAAAGAAAGCTTGTTAGATCAACATTGCTTTTAATGGTAGAATGAAACCTGAGTTAAGAATCTGGAAGATCCACATTTTCTCCTTTTTCCTTACCTCTTTCTGTCTCCTAGTCTCCACCCATCCTCATCACTTCTGCTCGTGTATTTCACTCAAAAGCAAAGAGCAATGAAGTCTCCATCAACTGGAAAAAAATATGGATGAGACTGTTCAGCTGCAGAGCTCGGATCACCACCTGAATATTACCTAATTTCTCACTGAAGGTATGAAATGTTTCAGGTTTAGCAGCATCACAGAATGATAAATCTCCTGTCCTAGAAGTTCTCAGGAAGCTACCAAAGGAAAAAATACAAGTGATCTGTACAGGAGTAGTTTAAAGAGAAAAAGAAAAGCAGGAAGAAAAAAATAAAGCAGGCTTGCTCTCTCTATTGCCTCACACTGGAGCAGACAGCGACCCATAGAAATATGAAGAGATGTACAGTATATCTTAAAGTGAGTGGGATAATAAACCTATACAGATGCTAAAACAAGTGAAAAAAAAATCAGGGTTCTTTCCTCAAAAAGCATCTTTAACATTCTTTTCCTAGAGAGCAAAGTGATTTTCTTAAGTATGTATTATTCTGACTAGTAATCAGAAAATGACTGAACTCTGGACAACAGCCTAAGTTTTGTTCTGCTTCACATTTTCTGGCCAAGATAACAGTGAACATGACTGTTGTCATTAGTATCTGCATTCCATCAACATCTGTATTTCCATTTTGGACATTCATGTTTTGGAGCATCTCATTAATATTTTTTTTTTTTGATGGTGAGAAAAGATAGACATATTCAAATGAGACACATATTCACAATGAGACAGATGCTGTCAGGTAGTCATATAATTTTTCTTACTGGCTCATTGAAACATTTTTCTCTGGAAGTTCAGGTATTGATTAGATCAGATGAATGTGCTGGTAGTGGGCAATCTAGCTGAAGGGTGTTTATCTTCTAACAGCTGGACTTATTTTCTGATCTGAATTCAAATTAAGAAAATTCAGAGGAGGATCAAACCCCAGTGCATAACTAAGAGTTTGATGGGAGGTGGCAGGATTTGTATTTACAAGTATGCATTACCTGCTGCTATACCAGATAAACTGGCTGTGCTGCATTGTAGGAATTGATCGAGTGGCTTATGGGTTTGATAGCAGAAACCAGCCTTTCACATCTAGGTTGCGATTTTGATTTTGACTTATGTTCATAATGAAAGCTAGTCTCTGTAAAAGTTGATGATATCAATTATCAGTAGACAGGATTTCATATACCCAAGAAATAGTTATAGTTATTAATGATTTATCTTCCACCATGATGGCTTAAGTCGACAGACCAAAGATACCATCATGTGAGGCAACATAAATAAATTCCATTTATCACTAGGTGCAGATTTCCCCAAACTAAAGTATAGCATAAATAGTAGATTTATTTCTCTTTCCTACACCACTTCCTTTTCAAATAGTATTCTGTTCTTTACTTTAGGTAGAACACTGGGGTTTTTTATCTCATGTATTTCGGATGATAACTGCTGTGTTCCCAGTTGTGGTCGGTCACCAGTTGTCAATACTAGGTTTTAGAATTGCAAGTTTTCAGGTGGTACATCAAATATAATAATAAAGCTTGGCAAAGCTAACTTAATGTGAATGCAAATCTTCTGAAAAAAAAAAATCAGCAGCTCAGAAACAAAGTCACGCAAGATTCCTAAAATCATTGAGAAAAGTATTACAAATTAAAGATTGATAGTAGTCTACTAATTCCACAGCTAGAGTTATGGCCAGGACATAAACTGCTTGGGCAATAAAACAAGGGCTATGACTACATTCTGTACATTGAGACTACATTATCCCTTGGTATAAATTTCACGGAAATGAATGCACTTACTCTGTTAGTTAAACCTGTATTACTCTGCTGGCTTTTCCACAACGGGCTGTGTGCTGGGGGAGAGCCATCTCATGTTACCTCCACCGCCTCTTCCTTCACAGAACAGAGAAAATTGTCCCAGCATTTAGTCCTCAGCATGTGTGTTATTTTCCAGAGTGTGTGCATTTTTCACTACCATTACACATTCCCGTCGCCTAGCAGGAATTGCTGATAATTATCCTCTTCATTAATGCGGCTATTAGAGAGAAATTTCTAAACTTGGCGAGCTGCTTAGTTTGCGCATTTCGTTTTCATATATTTGTGCAGGCTGTTTGTTTAGTGCAGGCCACCAGTTGTAGGAGAACCTACCTCAGGAAAGCGTAGCCTGTCAGGTAATTAATTGAAATCCATTTAAATATTAACTAGATTATTTGGCTTATTTCTGTGTTCAGGAGATGTTTAATACTGTGTAGCTCTCTGCAGGAAAGAGCCTCAGACAAACTCATGCCCAGAGCTCCTTCTCTGCATTCCACAGGGTCTGGTACTCCTGCCTCCATCATGGTTTTGCTGTGCCCATACAGTAAATTGACATTGCATTTATTTACCAGCTACAGCACTGCTGGTATAAGACTGAATTTGAAATGTTTTTACACACCGACGGCCCCCAGTGTGAAAGGTGAAATATAAACCTCAAACCTGTCACCCGGATTGTTACATTAGCAGGTTTTATGGTTACATATTCATAACTGAAGTGAAACAGAGATAAGGATGTTTGCACTTGCATGTTTCAACTCGGTATTTTAATTGACTACCATAAAATATATCAGGTTGTGATAGAACAGCCTTTACCTTCTCTGAAATCCTGCTGCTGTTCTGATACGTCCGCTTTTCTTTGCAATGCATTAAAATACTGTTAACCAATTTGGTATTTATCATAAAGAGCTTTTCAGCAAGAAAGCACCTTAAAACACTGATTTAGTGAATGCTTTATGTGTGGAAGCAGCATTTCAGTGGCTGTGGCGTACAGAGATATGACACTGGTCAATTTTTTACCTTAAATGGAAGCACTCTGCCTTTTTGGGGTAAGGTGGCCACAGGCACTGGGGATACAGGGGGAGCAGGCTTTGGGGGGCAGCAATGGCGGCTGGCTCCAGGTCCTCCTTGTTTCTGAGCTGGAGGGAGCGGCACTTCCCAATGCACCCTGCCTACCACCTTGGTTCCTCTGTCCTTCTCACCAGCAAACCGAAGCCCACGGCAGGTCTGCTGAGCGATCCCACCTTTTTCCCCCCGGTGAGCCAGGCTGCTGGGGCAGGCAGTGTGTGTCCTGCCGTGCAGACAAGGTGCAGGCAGGATGGATACTCGTGTTCACAGGCTGGGATCTGCTCCCAGACCTCCAGTTTGGCACAGCTGGCCAGAGGGTAAGACAAAGGTGTCCCCGAGGAGAAGGAAGGGGTCCCAGTTTCTGCAGAGCGCAGGACCAGCCCCTTCCCTCGCTCGAGGCGCTCCATGTAAATAAAGCACCAGCTTGCGGCAGCTGGAGGCCTTAACGCCTCAAAGGATAAAACGATGTTTTATCAATGCTGGCAATTAATTATTTTAGTTATAACTACAGTAGGCACGACGTTTTCAGATGGAAACGTGATTTTTGGAGGTACCGCTGTTACCGTCACACGGTCCGTGTTCACAAAGGGTCACCTCAAAGCCACAACCCTACAGCCTGCCAAAGGATGTCAGAGCGGGGCAGGGGCGGGCGGCCCGGGAACAGCCCTCCCCGGTGGGCTATTCACCGCTCTGCCCGCACTCCTGTTCCAGCACACGGGCAGCTCACACCGCATGTACGACCCTAGCTGCTTCTCGTTTCCACCCTGCCCGCACCCCAGTCCTGTTCCTATTCCCCTCGCTGTTGCGGGGCTCCCCGCACGGTCACGGAGGCCGCTGCCGGCAGGACCCGCCGCAGGCTGGCCCCGCTCCCCACCCGCAGCCGGGGCTCCTCCCGCCGCTCACCGCCCCCCCCCCGGCTCCCCGCGCCACGGAGCCGGTCGGAGTAAGGGGGGGCACAGCCCCGGCGATTGCGCCTCCGCGCCGCCAGAGGGCGCAGCGGCGCCGGGTGGGCGTGGCCGCGGCGAGGGGGCGTGTCCAGAGCGCACGTTCGAGTTCCCAGGGCGACGGGTGGTCGCGCCGTGACGTCAAGGTGTTTCCCGGTGACGTCAGGCGGCTCATGCGCAGTGGCCGCGGCGGCGATTCTGGGTGACGTCACGGGGCCGGGCGTGACGTGCCGGTGGCGCGGGCCGCTGGGAGCTGGCCGGGAGCTGCGCTCGGCCCCCTCCCCCCTCCCACTACGGGTCGCGGCTGGGGGCGTCCCGGCGGCGGGGACGCGGCTGCCCCCTCCCCCTCCCTCGCCACGGCGCTTCGGTCCAAGATGGCGGCGCTGAGCAGCGGCAGCAGCGCGGAGGGGGCCTCGCTCTTCAACGGGGACATGGAGCCCGAGCCGCCGCCGCCCGCGCTCGGCGCCTGCTACGCGGCGGGCAGCGGCGACCCGGCCATCCCGGAGGAGGTGAGCCCACATGGCGGCTGCGGCGGACGCCCGCCCCCCCCGCCCCCCATCGCGCACCCGCCCCCACCGGCCGGCCCGCACACGGGGGCCGCCGGCGGGCCCGCAGCGGACGCTGGAGGCGGCGGAGGCGGCGGCGCGGGGCTCACCGGGGCGCTGCGGGGCAGGGCGAGGCGCGGGGCCGCCGGCGGGGATCCCCGCTCCGGGGAGGACCCGGCCTCCTCCCCCCCCTACGGCGGCGGGGACGCCGCTCGCTCCTGCCTGCTGCCGCCGGGGATGCGGGGCCGGGGCCGGGAGGCTCCACCAGCGCCTCGCCGCGGCCTCGCTCCCCCCCGGCGCCCGCAGGCAGCGGCCGCGGCCCGGGCCCGCTCTGTCCCGGGGGCGGCGCGGCCGGACCCGCGGGGCCGGGGTTTCCCCGCCGCGCCGCGCTGCGCTCCGGCCGGGAGGGTGTCGGTCACAGTCTGGTTTCAGCGGAGCCCACCTCCGTGCCCCCGTTGTCGCGCTTGCTTTTGCCTGGTGGCTGTGGCCGGCGAAGGTCTTGCGTGGGGGTTTTGTAATCGGTTCCCCCTCGTGGTTTTGAAACACTCGAAGTGTATTTTAGCAGCAGGGCCGGGGACGGTTCCTTTTGTGGATGTTGGCCTGGCCCGCCGCGTCCGCACGAGGAGTCTGAGGAAATGTTAACGGGCAGGACACTGTGCAGGCGTTGAGGATGTCAGGCCTCTGGTTTGTGTCTCTCTTACATACTTCCTGTGTTTTGGGGCATATTACTTAACTTCCCAATCCCACGGAGAGCGAGCGGTACTACCTGTTTTACTAGGGTTAAAGTGTAAGTTGCTGAGGCTTCTGGAGCTGTTTCAGAAGGCAGAATAAAATGCTCCGTGACAGCACAAGGTATTTTGCAGATTTGAAGTCTGTAGGCACCGAAGTCAGAATAAATTGCCAAATGCCATGCATCAAGTCCATTCTGGAGGTAAACAGAGATGCCAGAAGTTCTGCCGCCTTGTTCCAAACCTTAGTTGCTGACGATTACTTAATCTCAGCTTTCCCAAGCATGTTTTTATCGTCAGTACACGACCTCTCATCTGTAAATAGGGCTTTGTCGCCCTGTGAGGTGCAGAGCCCACCAGGTAATGGCTCCTCGCTGCTCCGTAGGGAGAGCCTCTAGCAGGGAAAATGAGGTGGCTTCAGTCATCAGCTCAAAGGGGGGTCTAGTTTGAATCCCAGCTCACCAGGAAAGAAAACTGTCGTCTTTTATCCATTTTATTTATTAATAGCATAGTGGATTGTAGTGGAATTAATGAGTTGAGAAGTTTGTCAAATAGTAGAGCTCACGCTGGGTAGACGGCCAGAAAGGAGAAATAGGGAAGGACTCAGCCTCTCTTGGTGCTAGTGGGAGGTGAGATTCCTGGTCTTAAGAAGCTGCTGGCTTACTTGCTGAAGGCAGGCAAACCTCAGCAGTATACATGTATTTTACGCCTAACCAGCAGGGTTATTAAATGCTTTAAGTAGTGCAAGTCCAGTCTTAACTTTCCTGAGTAAGGAGAAACTCTCAACTGGTTGAGAAACCTAAATACCTGGAGAGTGGGGTTTAACAAATGCTTGCTTTCGGCAGCAAAATGAGGGTAAAAAGCTTCTTGCTGACTTCTGTTGCCCAGATTGTGCTGGTGCAGCTGCGCGTGGATCTGAATTTCTCAGTTATTTCTACCAGAAAAAGCAGCAAATCTCTGTGGAATTATTTCGATATCTGGTTTATATTGTGGCCCTAGAAACAGTGATACCAGTACAGCTAAGCTGTAGCTGCAGCAGTGCAAGAGAGAGGGGAATGCAGTGGCAGGAGGCAAGAATTTTAGGAATACGTTTTCACGCCAAGGGGGGTGTTTGTGAAACTGCTGTAAGTCACTTGAACTTCAGAAATGTCTTAGCCTATGTCAGTCATTAGGTTCTACTCCAAATGCTAAATTACACTGTGTAGCTGCTTCTCCCCCCATATCTTACATCCCTGGGAGAGAAGGCAGCGGGCTCGTATCTGGAACACCTGCCGACCAAAGAGATGGGTACATTGCAAGTACGGGTGCACATATTCAAGGTTAGGAAGTGTATGTGGGTATTCTTGTATTATGTAAAAGCAAACTTCTTACAGGTTGGAAATACTGAAACACACAGGTCTAAGGCAGAGCTGGCGCTAGAATGTTTATTTTCTGATGTGGTTTTGTTCTTTTGTTAGCTGGTCCTTCCTCAAGTCGACAGTAATTAAATCTTGTTTACTGTAGAAGTACACTTATTACTTCATCTAAACCTGTACTTCTAATAAAGTTCAAGACCAAAAAACTGCTGATACAGTTAAAATGGAGACTATCCTTAACACTAAAACAAGCCAACCTAAAGTGTAAGTTGGAGCCCTCTGGTAAAGGAGACATTCTGTTTCAAAATCCTCATCGAGTGCTCTGTGTTGGTTACAACTACATCAGTGTTGCTTATGAATTCAAGGGTCGGGGTTTGAAAAACAGGTTTAAGCCGTATTGTTCAACTCCTGGTCAGTTTTTAATCAAATGCGAACTTAGCGCTTTAGAAGTTGCTTTAGTAGCCCAAGTGCTGATACTAAAAATGTTGTGATAATGAAGTCATTAGATAAAAGCCATAGCAATTATTATATTATTATATTTTTTTTCTACATTACAATTCAAAATTAGGAAGAGCGTTTGCCCATGCACTCATAAAGTGCATTTAGGAAGTAGGTACTTCTTGGAGGCATAAGGATTTGAAAAGGGTTAGGGGCAAGTGATTTTAGCAGAGATTTTCCTCTCCCACTCACCATTCAGTTGTGTTGGGAGGCCCAGGATGAGTGCTGTTGTCTGGAGGCACGTAGATTGGCTTCTTCCCCAGGATGAATTCTCGGGACAAGAGATTGTTTGGATGGAAGGTTTTCAGAGTATGACAGGGTTGTTGATATAGTAAGGAGTGTGTGACAGCTGGGGAGAAAGGCTCTGTTCTTGTTGCTAGAGATTATTTACACTAATATTAAATAATTCAAATGGGATTTTCTGTACTCGGAGCTTTGTGCCCTGAGCTGCTCTTTGGAAGATGAAAATGACTTTGAAGGTTGTGAAGCGAGGGCCTGAGTTGTTGGATGGTCGATCCTTTTCTAGGCGACAGTGCTGTAATTTATCCTGCATGAATATTAGTTATATATTTAGAAACCTTAATCTTGTAAAACAGATTGAAGAAGAAGAATAAAACAAAGAATGAATGGAAAGGTAAATAAAAGGAAGATAGGATGAAAAGGCGCTTCAAACTTTATAGTATGAAGTTAAGTGATGGGGTCTCTGAAAGTAACACAGGTGCACCAAGAAAAACTGGGGTTATTTTTGTTGTGATAACATTTAGGGAACCCGTCGTTCTGGGTGTTAAGATAACTTCAGTTTCTATTTCTCTGAAGAGTTTACAATTAAATGTGCTACTTATTTGGAAAGTTGAAACGATACAGATGTTTTTTTACTTCATTGCTTTTGTAGTTTTGGGAATATGTTTTGCATTGAATCTCAATTATGTTTCATTGCATTTGCGTTCAGTGATTGAGCTAACATTATAGTCTGTGAATGACATCCTGTTTAATTGTGAGGAGAAGTTAAACTTTAGCTACAAGATGCTTCGTATCCAGCTCTGTTCTGCAGGAGTATATCTCAAAAGATAAGTGAAGTGATTCTTTTGTTTCACAGAGCACGGGAAAGGCCTTTGCTGAATACTATGTCTGACTTTGGGTCACAGCTTCAAGAAATACATGGTCTAGCTGTGGAGAATCCAGGGAAGAATAGTAACAGTGATCTGAAGTCTAGAAGGTCAGAGCTTTGAGGAAAGTCTGAAAATAACCTGAGGTTGTTTAAGAAAGAAATGGAAATTGTCAAATCTGATGCAATGAAGAATGTGAATAACTTGTTCTCCAGGCTTGTGGCAATTGCTGTCAGAAGTAGTGAGTTTAAATGATAGCAGAGGAGATGATTTCATGTTACTATTAGACCTTTTTCTTTACAGCTAGGTATAGTGAAACATGAAACAGACTTTCTTACCTTATTTATAAAATGTCCATTAATAGATTCTGTCACCTGCACAAGCAAACATATATCAAGAGCAATGGGGGAAAGTTGATCCAGGTATAGAAAAAACAATGGCTTTGATAACCTCTTGTCTTTTTTTCCCTTAGGCTCTTTGTTTGTTTGTTTGTTTGTTTGTTGCAAGGTAGATTGAACATTAGAACATAACCTTGAAATACTTTAGTTCGGTGGGGATATTAAAGAGATTCCTGCTCATGATGTTTTTCCCAAAAGGCAATAGGATTAACAGCTCTGTCCTGTGGTAGCTTGCTTGATTGCACAGAACTTACTTAATAGAGTAGTAGCTTCTTCTGGAAAGTTTTGATATTTCGGGAGGCTTGTTTCTTGTCTCTGTGGATATCCACAAACTGGTTGGGTACGATGCGTTTGGTACTGAGGTTTTTGTTAATTTATGTTGTTACTTAACCCACTAATGCTATTCCCATTTGTTTCTTGTTGTAGTTGTTAAAGACCTGTCTTATTTTGAAAGCTGTTCTAATAATATCCTCAATGCTTGTTTAGCCAGGAAAGGCAATTCTTTTGTTGCACACAGTTAAAGATCCTGTAGAGCTAATGAGATTTGTTTTTTCTACGGAGATACCTTTTGATGGTAGCTATTTTTTAAGACAAACTGGGGGGGGGGGGGGGGGATGTTGCTTAAAGCTCCAATACTCCATTTTTGTTTGTTATTTTGTAACAAATCTGTAGTTCAGTTTTATTGTTACATCTGTAGAAAATTTGACTGCATGAAATATTTTGGAGGGAATTTCAATTAGAAGGAAATACAATTTTATTTGTACTTCCAAGGGAAACAAAAGAAGGTTTCTAAAGGTTGTGAAATTGCTATTTCTCTTCCAATCCAGCCTTATACAGAAGCTGCTTCAGGTGTAAGCTTTTTGAGGACACTTGCTGGCCAAGTGTGAGTTTTATTTTCAGTTTGAACCACTCACTTTTGAAGTGTGGTGTAATGTACAATATAGTGTAAGTGCTCTGTCACAACCATAGTCCCCAATGGTTGATGCTGCTCCTTATCACTGCAGTGACACTGAAGTCAATGGAATGGTTCTCCACCACGTGGAGGGGGAGGTTTTGCTGTTTCCTTTTGCCTGCATCAGGCCACTTGGCCAGATCTACTCCCTTGTGCCAGCTTAGTATCACGTAGGTCCTTTCTGAAGTTGATTCAACTCACGAATGCTGAGGAAAATTGGTATCCTTTTTGCTGCGTTAGTTTTCTGCAGGCTTAGTGAACTGGATCTCTTCAACGTGGCACACATTGAGCTCCAAAACTCTTGCGCGGTAGGAGACAAAAGGAATGTGGATAGGAGGAGTGGTGGTAGCACAGTGTGCTTCTCCCCCTCCTTTTTTTTTTTTTAATCATCTTTGTCACATGAAACTGCATTGGCCTTTATTTTTTTATATTTGAGTGAGAAGTTTTGTTCAGCTGAGGCTTCCTTAGCTGGAATTGTCAGGTTTAGATCCTGACACATTAGATCTTTATGGTCTTGAGCTTCCCATGTTAGGCTGTAACAATTTCACTTGGTCTCTCTGGATTGCTTCTGAGCGTATCTTTCACAGCAATATGGTTGCATGCCAGAGTTTTGCCAGTGTGCAAAGGTCCTCTGTGAGCTGATTTTATAGTAAGTATACTTTCCAACACTTTTGACCACGTCAGAGTTCTAGGTACAGTATTTGGGTTTTTGAGGTTTGACATGGTTTTCATAATTTTCAACTGTTCACACATCCGTGTGAGCACAGCTGCTTTCTCATAGCTGGTGCAAGATACAGAAGTCAGTATGCAATACATGTGTTTCTTTGCTTTAGCTTTTTTATTCCAGTTGCTCTTGAGCTTTTTGGACGTACAATGGAATCTTCCTAAACCATGAAATACACGTTTATGCAACTGATTTCCTCTTCTGTGGCCAGTGCTAAAGTTAAACAAGGCTGCTTGATGCAGAAATACACGCCTTTTCTTTTTTTTCCCATTGAAACCCCTTACTGCAAGTGTTTGGCTTGTTAAGTTACCTTGTTGGCATTTGTGTGATGTGAAGGAGCGGCAACAGTGCCTTTCTTTATTCTGTTTCTGATGTCAGTTTATTAACGTGGATCCTAGCAGAAAAAGGGTGAAACAGGCACAGGCATAATTTTTAACCGTTCCCGTTGTCCAAAGGTGCTGTCGGTTCAGGCAGGAGTTTTCAGGGGACAGCGCTGCCAGCTGTCAGCCCACCATGACGCTCCCCAGCGAGCGTGAACATTAAAGATCAGAAAACAGAACCTGTGCTCTTTTCAAAATGGAGCTTATTGTGCAGTGCTCGGTATCAAATGAATTCTCCACACTATTCAATTCAGGAGATCATAGGAGTGTATTTCGGCAGTGAGGGAAGCTTTTGTTTTTCTAAGGTTCTGATCAAGTGAAATATTTTTGTGGGTTCTCCCATTATACTTGCACAAAATTTAGTATGAAGAGGCAATTCAATTTCTATGTGAAGGGTACCAACTTTCTTTAAAATCTTTGTTTAAAATCTTTCTTCTAGGAGGCAAGCAAGTAAGGTTGTTAATGAGCAAAATGTACTTACTGTTTAAAAATGTGTTGTGTAACTGAGTGCCTGGGATTTTTTTTTAACTGCAGAAAGGGGGTACCAGCTCTAACATCTTCATCTGTTACATAGTGAAGCCCCTTAAACAGTACTGTTATTAATAAAGCTTTTGTTAAATGCACTGATAAGTAGTAAATACTTTTCACATGCAGTTACATTGTGTTCAGTCGACATTTTCTGTCACTCGGAGCATGGACTTCGTAACTTTTAATTGTTTTTTTTTCTTTATCTCAGATAAAGGGATTGTTTTGGGAGGAGGCGTTCCTAAAGTCTGAGCAGCGTGTCTCGCTTTTTATCTCTCTAGTACAAGTTACTCACTAATGGTGTTTGAAAAGCACTAAAATCAACATGAAATAAAATACATCATTATGACTAAGAAGTTGGTAGTAGCCAGGATTTTGGAGCTGGATGTTTGTATGTTGTGCCTCAACCTTTGAACTGGTTTTGTAAATTTGTTCATTAAATCTTAATAGGTCAAACATTCTCTCTAATTAGTTGTAAGTAATGGAGATTTAAATGTGAGTCTTTAGCATCATCTGAAGTAGCTTTCAGAAAGGATTTCTTTAAGCATTCTCGTAATTTTTCTAGAAGGCAGTTTGTAAGTGCTAATGAAGTGTCTTGTGACACTTTTAAGTTATGCACAGTGCTGAAAATTGATGTAAATTTTTCCAGTCTCTGAGTTCAGTACTTAAAGGTTAGAAGTCTTGCAGCAGGTTTTATGAACTAAATAGTTCTTCAATTTGATCAGCGAAGGTTTGACTGAGTCAAAAGTTCTTCAGCCTTTTCTGCTTCTTTTTTTCTTTCAGTTTTCTAAACTAGGTGGTTCGTTCCCCATCCTACCATGATAGCTGTTGTATCTTGCTTTGGATTTTTTTGTCATTTTAAACTCTACAATGAATGGCAGTAGCCAGTTCTGCCTTTTAAAGTGTTTCATTTCTCATGTTGATACAAGGGTTACTAAGGCAGCGTGGTCTGCTGAGTAGAACACAGAATGCAGTATAGGAGAATGTGATGTCTGTGGCTGTTTCTATTTGTGACTGTGGTCTGTGTTTGGGAGCAAATTACTTGTATTTTAAAAATAAAAAACCAAACCAAGCACACTTGCTCTGTTTCAGGACTTGAGACCTGTTTGTGATAAAGACGGGATACCTTAGTTACTTTATTGGATCACAGATATTTCTAAACAAACTGAATATATTTATACTTGACTAACAGTTCCAGCTGTCTTACATTTTCTAACCAGTTGGTGGGAATCACATGCACAGTGTAGTAACAGTTTAGTGGCGGACTATTGCAAAGCGTGTAACAAGTTATTTTATGGGTTGATAACATGAACTTTTAAATAGGTGCCGATTATCTTTTTCGGGATAGTCTTAATTAATTGTGTGCTCTGGCAAGGAGAGAGCAGAGTAAGTCCTGTAGTCCAGCTGAGACTGAGTTTGTTTTTGTCATTTTAATTTTGTCATTTTAATTAATGTGACCCAAGCTGTGTAAGAGCTCTGCTTGACTAGCATTTGCTTCTTCTAGGCAATTATTGTAATTAGCCGGTTCGCTGCTTTCTTTCCATCACAAATATGACTTGTCTTCAGCTTAAGGTGTGCAGAGAAATAGTCTGGTGTATGCATGATAGTCCTCTTTTAAATATCACTGCTGTATGGATTTAACACTTGTTGAGAGTCTGTGGTAGGTAGCTCTAATGCAAAATTGCATTCTTAAAAGAGTTAGGAAATCTGGATAGGTTTTTTCCTCCTTTTATTTATTTTTTTTCTTTTAAACCTGTGACAGTCTAGTTGTTAAATTCGTAGATGTAAATAGAATGAATCGTACCAGAACTTGTTCTGTGCATGATCCTCATGACTACTGAATTAATACCAAAATGAATAAAAGGGACTAGTAGTAATGCAACACAAAAACCTCAAGGAATATGGAATGGAAGATTTAGTTAGATCAAAGCAAGCCATGCAACTGGTGGTTAATGATTTAAATGGATACAGATATTTCTTATTTTTCACACTCTGCTGTTCCACTGTGGTAGAAAACATTTGTTAACTTTCCTTTTTATAGTGCTTGGAGGCAAATTCTACTTAGCGGCAAGCATCAAAGATGGCAGGTGATGGAAAAAGTGGGGGAATGAAAGAGAATTGAAACTTAAACAGGAAGGCTACTGCTTTGTGGTAGCCTGAATCCGTCTAACTGTGGGTTGTAGAGAGGGCAGGTGACTTTTTGCACCAGCTCAGGTGGTCACTGTGTCTTTTGCCAGGCTGTTTCAGCATACTAGACTGGCGGAGAACTAACTTTAACAAAAAGAACAATTTTCTGCTTGTTTAGCATACAGATATGGGTCAGCCAAAGGGTTAAGTTCTGGAGAAAGAGTAAGGAAGGGAGCAGGGATTTCTTGGTGACTTTATTCTGACAGAGAAACTACTTGGTTATGTTACAAAGGATGTCTTTATTGAGCTTTATCCTTTACAATTTATCATTGTATTTAAAAAGTATTCTTAAACACTTATAGGAAATAAAGAACATTTGATGTCTCCTCTTTGTTAAAGAGGAGGTGACTGAAGAGGCAAGGCTTGACGAACTGAAAGGCTGTTTATTCTGCTTTAAGAGTAGAGCTGAATGATGAGCAATTTAATCTGTTTATAATTAAACAAAGGAAAAGACATAGATTAGTCTCAGTTGCAATTGATGGTTTGCAAATAAATGAGATGTAAGAATATTAAGTAAAAAACTAAGTGTTACTAGTACCAGGCTCTTCTGTGGTGAAAGTCCTCTGGTAAAGAAAGCAAGTTTTTGTTGCATGTGCTTGTCTTACAATTGCAGAGTTAGTCTGCCACTGATTTTTTTTTTTTTTTTCAATAAAGTTTCAGCTGCTAAATCCTCAAAGATGATCCTCTGAGCATTAACTTGTTCAGCTGTTTCTAGGTTTTGGGAGGAGGGAGGGAGTTGTTGTGTGTTTGGTTTTGGTGGTATGTTTTTGCTTAACGAGAGCAAGCATCACTGCAGACACAGTTGAAAACCTGCATTGCTGGTTACAGGGCATTAAGAATTGGCCTCTCCTTCTGAAAAAATGTTACCTGTTGAGTGGAAAATAGTTCTCATCTTGAAGCCTTTTTAATATTTTACTAGCTGCTGTGCTTACAGGAGATGCCTGCTGCTGATCACATTACTGTATTAGCAGACCTAGTTATAATCCTAGTTGTTGGATGGGATGATACAAAAAATACTGTACCTCTTCTTGAGGATTTTTCTTCTTGAACATACTGTTATACATCTTCACGAAGAACATTCTTCATCACTTTAGAAAGATACGTTCATAGACTTCTGTGGAAAAAGAGATACCAGACTGTTTTTCTCTTAACTACAGTAATTTCTGTAGATACCGTTGTCCCTAACTTATTTACTATTCCGTGAGTGTAAATTTTAACAGACTCTCAACTGTCTAGGTAGTCAGCACTGAAAATATACTGTCAAAGTCTGGATCTTGGACATTTTAAAGGAGCTGCGATAAAAATTATTCACCAACATTAATGAAAAGTTGGGGAAAATAAACTAGCAAAGGCAGCCCCAATGCTGACATTGGTGTCACTTGTGTAAACTCTTATGTGAAACCCTTTGCAAGCTGGTTTTCATTTCAGTAAAGTTTTTCAGCTGTTAGTATTTTTATACTTGTTTAATAAAAAGTTTAACTACGCTGTTGAAAATGCGGTAAGTATGAAGAGCCAGCAGAGAGTAGGAGAAATGCAGAAATTAACACAGTCAATGTGCGAGTTTAGAGAAGCTCCTGCTGAGAGATGGAGAAGAGCTAGAGCCTGAAGTGTAGGAAGAAGGAAAGGACTATCCTTCCCACTGTATGTGCGTGTTCCAGCAGATGTCTGCAGAAAAAAGAAAGGAAACTCTGCAAGAGGCAAGAGCTTGATGAGGTGGAAAAGTATCTCAAGAACAGGCATCGAAATGTGAGGAAGAGGTAACAGTGATTTTCAGCAAAGAAACTGGGAAATGCAGACTCTGTACCTTGACATGTAAATGCTGAGGTGCAGTGCTGATATTACCCCATTCATATGTCCTCTTGTGTCTCTTTCACTCTAACACTTCACTTTAAGTTAGTTAAGACATCAGTCCAGCTAAGAACAATCTTCTACATGACAGCTTTCTAAAGTATTTTCTGGCAAAGTGGATCTTAGCTCAGTGGACCAAACAATTGAATTGATAGTGTAAGAAGCAAGCCTGAAGGAACTGATTAGAATAGTATCGGATGGGTATTGATGATTTTGGACTCCTTATAAAATAGTTTCCAAATCAAATGCTTATTTTATTTATTTATTTTTTTTTACTACCTTGTTGGTTCTGTCAAAGTATTCTCCATCATCACAAGTGTGATAATTCAAGTGCAGGACATACTGTGCCTGGACAAGTCATGGCTTTTTTAATTTACAGAATAGATTTGAACTCCGAGGTGTCTTCTGCCAAAGGTGAATCACACAGCTTAGAGTCGGGATGGGCTGCAAGGTTTGACTACTGATGCCAGGTGCAAAAAGTATAAAAGACAGTTTGCTTTGTGCTGTCTCAGGTACTGCATATTTTGACAAGCAGCAAAGGATGCAAAAATGACTTTGTGGCGTATAGCCTCACATTTTTGGAGCCATAGTCTTCCCTGAATAGAATGGGTTTAGGTTTCTACTGTGTCTGACTTGCCTCTGGCTTGAAATAGGTCATCGTCTTTATTACTTTGCAAGGGAGTGCTTATTTGCAAAATTAATGCACAATTATCCACAATAGGCAGATACAAGTTGATATATTCCAGTATATCTGGAATATTTCCAGTCTTCTGGCTGCTGGTGTCCGTGTTAGCCTGCGTCAGCTTCCTTGTGTCAGCAGCACTAAAAGGGGAATCAAATCTAATCTCTTCTGATAGAGAATAACCTTAACTTAATGCTACTAGATAGGACAGAAAAATTTATTTGAGGCTTTTTTTGGAAAAAATGATGAGATTATCCAAACTGTAAAGGATTCATTACTTTTTTGTGGAACTAGAATGAATCAGTGTATCTCCAATAACCATGCTTCTTCCTGTGGGAAGGGACTGGACTTACATGTGGACTGTACTAGGTGCATTGCAGATTTAATTCATATTAAGATTTCTAGCAACTGTCTCTTAGGCTGGCATTGATTTTTGTATTTCTGCAAGATACATGGCAGTTGTGATTTTATGGGTTCCTACAGGTGTGGAGTTTTAAGTCTAGTGTAGTGCTTTTAAGAGTAACAAAAAATAGGTCAGTTCTTTCTTGATGACCAGTAGGCTTCTTCAGTTTTCTTTTAGATCTAGAGAAAGTGTGAATCAAGTGTGGATAAAAAGATTACAGTGAGATCTTGAGGGCAGAATGGTATTAGTGTGTACGCATTTAACTTGAAAAACTTGGGTTTATTCTGTTGTCTAGGAACAAGCTCTTAGTCTAGAATGGATTGCTGAAAGGATTCTATAGTTCATGTTTTGCTGTCTCTGTTGTTGGGTGGTTCTTTGCTGCTGGCCTGGAATGTATGTGCTTACGGGGAGCGAGACATGAAAATCCAAAACAATTTTTGTACTCTTGGGTTTTGTTCGGACAGTTGAAAGAAACCCCCATACGTCGGTGAGCACTACTGGACTCGAGATTTAATTCTTAATAACCTAGTGCTTCAGGTTTTTTCCATAGAAATGATGGGGATATGCACAGTGCAAACTTAGCTGAGATGAGTTACCCGAACAAGCAGGTCAGCAAGGAGAAAAGACAGGCAGAAGTTGCTGGCTCTGCTGGCTGTGTAAGTGCAACAGGCATGGTGTATGTTTTGTGTGGTGTAAGCTGTGGGTACTGTCGTGTGCAGAAGCGGACATTTTCGAGTCACATGAGGTTGTTTGCATAGAGCACCAGTTCCAAATGCTAGTTAGAAAAAGGTTAGAGTTCCTTCAGTTAAACTGAAGTAGTCCTAGATTGTGCACAGTAGAATGCAATGTATTTGCAAAGGGGTTGATTCTCAAGGAGCTAGCTAGTTAAGGCTTGCTCTGGACCACAAAAAACCCTGTATATAGGCATATTCACTGATATGGGAAGCCAGAAGGTAATTTTTCTGTAAGTAAAAATAAGTAGAAGTTGCTACTTAAAGGGAAATTGTGAAGTTTGGAAATTTGCCATGGCATATGTGTTCTTGCACGTTCTTGATTCGGGATAGAATATGCTAGTCAATACTGGATTTGTGAAACTTTTTTCAGCTTGTCAGAAGACTTTTGATGAATATGGCAAACAAAATAGGTTTTACATTTCTGTGAGCAACAAGTAATGATTTGTTGCTATGGTTGACTTTGATCAATTTCCCTCTGCCTTCAGCGTACTTTTGACTGTGTGAATAGCCTTTCAAAGATGGTAGAAATCCATATTAAGTTTGCCTGTAAGATTCACTTGCTGGAAGGCTCTTGGTTTAGTGCACAGATGTATAGTAGGTAATTCAGAGCACCATTTTCAGCTCCTCTGAGCAATGTTGTCTTCCATTAGACTTTAATTTTAGCTTCTTCAGGTGAAGGCATTTTTACCACAGCCTGGCAGCTGGCAGTAAGTTAATTTTATTTTTTTTAAAGATTATTTTCTTCATTAGTCACTCAGATTTTGCTCTTGCCACAATACTAACTTAGCAGGAAGATTTCTGCCCTTGTTAGAGGCTGTTTGATTCTCTTGCCAACACCTCCTAAATAATATGCTTCTGTTGTGCATATTGCTGTTGCTCAGTTATATTTGTTATCCTGTATCTTTACTGTAAGAGAAGAGAGAAGCAAGGTTGTGGTTATAGACACAGGATAGAAAATAGCATATAAGCAAGGAAATTATTAATTATCGATATTCAGAAAAAGTATTTGGGGACTCATCTGACAGGGATTCATTCTACTCAGTCCTGGTGAGGCGTCACCTGGAGTGCTGTGTCCAGTTCTGGGCTCCCCAGTACAAGAGAGACATGGAGCTACTGGAGGCAGTCCAGTGAAGGGCCACGAAGATGATTAAGTGTTGGTGAAAGGAAGGTGGAGCCAGGCTCCTTTCAGTGGAGCCCAGTGACAGCGCCAGAGGCAATGAGCACAAATTGAAACAGAGGATGTTCCCTCTGTACATCAGGAAACACTTTGAGGGTGACTGAGTGCTGGCAGAGGTTGCCCAGAGAGGCTGTGGAGCCGCCATCCTTGGAGATACTCAAAAGCTGTCTGGACATGGTCCTGGGTGACCTGCTTGTGGAGTGGGTTGGACCAAATGACCTCCAGAGGTCCCTTCCAGCCTCAACCCTTCTGTGATTCTGGGTTACTTTGTCAGCGTAGCACCTTCCCTCCCCACCTTCCCCATTGCCAGGCATTCATGTAAATTGTTGATACTGGTTGTAGTCCAGTACATGTTGAGGAAGACTTCTGGTGGGTAAAATTGCCAGAACGACCAATTAATAGAAGTTGCATTAAGTACCAATGAAACCTGTTTCTGAAGGTAATTCTGAAGTGATTCCTTAGTTGCTGGGAATTTTCTGTATACACACCCAGGCTAACGGCATGTTACCAGTTACACAATAGCTAAACATTCTAAACTCTTACATTGAACGGGTTAAATGAAATAGTGTTGATTCAGGCTTGTCCTTTTCACCAAGCATACAATTAGCCCTTGCCATCTTGAGAAGAACTAGCAAAATACAGGAATCCTTTTCTTTGCTGCTGGTTGGCAGTCCTGACTTCAATGACATAAATTGATTGCCAGTTGAGAAGCAAGCTGACCTCCATAGCTGCCTCAGGGGAATTTACATACAGAATACTTGAAGAGCACACTCCTTATTTGATGTCCCCCCACTGTCCTGACTCTTTGTAGTCTGGGTTGCTTGTTCCTGAGCAAACTATTTATGCTTGACTATAGCTTCTTGATGAAATCTTTATTCTGCTGTCTGTTCCAAAACTTGGGCTAGAAGTGAATCAATTATTCACAGAATCGTAGAATGGTTTTCTACGTGCACTAGAGGTAAATGTATTTCTGAGATTGTGTCCAACGTCCATAAGAAAACCTGAAGGTTACACAGAGTATAAAAGTCAGGGTATAGAAGGTGCACTTTAAGATCAAGACATTCTGTTCCCATGCAAATAGAACACTATGTCTAGGTTTTGTGAATGTCATTTACACAGATTACTTAAGGTTTGATAGAAGAACTCCTTCATTGAACTTTGTAGTACTGTAGAAATTGGGTTGCAAAGTCTTGCAAGGAAAATACGTAATGTGATAAATATGCAAAATAAACTGTTCTTAAGTTGTTTATTCAATGGTTCCTGAATTTTAAAACCAAATGTAATTTTCCTCTGTTTATCTCGTACCATTGACAGTGGATGAACAGGGTAGCTGTGTGCACTCTTTTAGTGATAATTAAAGTACTTTTATTATGGACTTCTGTTGTTAAGTATCAAGAAAATGTTTGGGTGTTTTTTTGGGTTTAGGACAGATTCTGTAGGCTCTTTTGATTTTAAAATCTTTAATTTTCTTTTAGGTGTGGAATATCAAACAGATGATTAAATTAACACAAGAACATATAGAGGCACTGCTAGACAAATTTGGAGGAGAGCATAACCCACCATCGATATATTTAGAGGTAAGTTTACACTGAAATGAATGTGGTTAGATTAACGGTGCGTTATCTTACTGTTATATGAAGCATCTTATGTTAAAACTGAGAATGCCTGTAGTTAAAGAGAATATTCTCCTTGTGTATTAGAAACTTAACTCTTTCCATGGAGATAGAAAGGAACTGTATGGGGTTCCTGATACGCATCAGTAAGCGAAGACCAGTGGCATGACCTAATAGCTATGTTGGTGCAACTGAAATGTCAAGTATCCTTTTTAGGTGCTGGGAGGAGGGAGGAAGATTGTGTATAATAGAAATTATCCCTTTGAAAAGTAATCCTGTGGAATCCAAAAAATATATTAGTAGAAGGGAACTTCATAAAGAAATAAATTAAACTGTAGGGTGGAGTAATAGCTGTAAGCTGTGTTTAATTTGTAAACTAACTACAAATTAAATCTCTGTATTTTCATCACTCCAGATTCATGAAGTTTCATTGACAAAAGATCATTAATAGCTTAAAAAAGGACTGCAAACATAAGTTACATCTATTAGGAACTGAATGGGCATCACTTGCTCCAAACCCTGCCCTTTTCTTGGTTCTCTCAAGTACTGAAATAACTGGGGGTCAACCAGATTTCTTTTGTAGCCTTTTCAGTTGTGATTGCTGCCTAAAGGCACTGGGTAATTAAAAATAAAGATCTCATTATTTAAGGTACTTCTAGCTTTTATCTTAATATGTCAGAGCAGGGCACTAGCTTGATTGTACAAATGTTGACACAATGTCCTTAACAGTTAAGGTCAAATGAGGCCATCTAATTGCTTTACTTACTGCTAATGTGAAATGGGAATATCGAATGAGTGATAATCACTATTTTAACCACTCAGTATATTAACACACCTCTGTTTTTACATGAACCGGTTCGTTCCATATGTCTGGATTTAATATTGCCACATGTGTGTTGGTTTCATTAGATTGTGTATCAAACTTCAATAATAGTGAGTTTAATCTGTACTAAGTCTGGATTTTGGGTACTGAAATCATTAGTTCATTACAGCCACTTGTCACTTGTATCTAAATTAAAACTGAGAGCCCTACACTGGAAGCTTTTTGATTATTCTGTAGTCTATTGGTAGGGAAGCGGGCATTTACAGTCATAAATATGTACCAGGAAGTGATTACAATAGTGTAAAGAGTGTGTTAAGTCTGAAATAGTCAGTGACTACAAATTACGAAGCTTAAAGTAGATTTGCAAGTTTAATGGTTCCATGTGTTGCTGAGATGAAATCGCCTCATCAACATGGTAGGGAAGCCCTGCAAGGTGGACCAAGGTGTTCCTCCGCAGTGTGAGTTCTGCTGGATTGTGAAGTGGGTCTTGCGAGAAGTAGAGCTGGTGCTGACTGGGGAGCAGTAAGTCATTGGGAGGAAGCTGGAAGTGACTGGGATTCTGTTTTTCAGTTGATTCATCCCATGAGACAGTGAGTCCTGTGGAAAGAGCTCACCATCATTTAAATGAAAAGCCAATGGATTAATTTGCTATCCAGTTAGTCGCTTGAACTTGGTCATGGTGAAGTCTAGTGAGCCCCAAAGGTGTGGTTAAGCTTAGGGAAGGGGAGGAGCAAAAGCTTGCAGCTGTGTGCCAAGAACCTAGGAAGGGAGGTGAGAAGAGGGGAACTTTCTGTTTGGATGGTCATTAGCTTAGATTAGGTTATCTTCGAATGGACTGACTGAAGAGGATAGGTATAAATGCTGCAATCCTGACATTTGTTTAGTGTGTAGATGTCATGTGGTAAAGCTAAATTGTGAAGGAAAGAAAAAAAAAAAGGAAATATATTACAGAGTAACTGACACAGCAAGAAGCAAGATTACTGTCTACCCTTAACTGTTCATTTCATCCCAGTGCAGTTAGCTAGTGTATCCTGTGCCTTTTCCCACCTTTCGGCTGCATTTGGCTTGGTCAAGAACAGGAGTTGCTTTCTATTGTCAGAATTTACTTTGCAGCAATTTACCTCAGTCTAACCTGTCATTGCTAGAGCTAATGTTTTGATTTTCTGTATTCTTCTACCTGTCAGAAAAAGGGCCCAGAGGAACCCTGGTAGCAAATGGAAGGACAAAGCTATATATAAAAAGCTCTGAAATTAGTATGATATAAAGTGTGGAAGAACAGATTTGCTTCTAGAAAATGCAGATCTAAGGAAACAGTAGTTTTGATATGATTAAAAATAACAGGAGAGTATGTAGAATACATGTGAGTAGCTTAAGTGGTTCAGTAGGTGACTCGTCTCACATCTGTTAGAAATAGCAAACTCTGTATGTACAAGAGCCATTTTGCGATGTCGGGCCTGTTGCTCAAGTTCCGTGCCTGGGCGTCATCACTGGCTTCTATGCCTGACCTCTCTTTCTCCCCAAGCTTTCACGTCTAGGCTATGTCTAGGTATTTGAAGCTATGGTCTGTGTACTATCTCTGAAGTGCTTGAACAGGAAAGTAATGTAACTTGTACTCTGTCCATTGTCTTCTGACTTTTCTGGTTTTATTGTTTTGCTGAAGTCTTATTTCTGGCTGTAAGTGTAATATTGCTCTGCATTTACCCAGAATCTGTATGAGTAATCTTGCTAGTCTGCTACTTGGATTGCATTATCTTTCCCTTTGTTTCCTTTGAATCACAGAATAGTTTGGGTTGGAAGGAGCCTTTTAAAGGTCCCTCCTGCAGTGAGCATCTTCAACTAGGATGGGTTGCTCAAAAAACCATACAGCCTGACCTTGAATATTTCCAGGGATGGGGCATCTACCACCTCTCTGGGCAACCTGTTCCAGAAATAAAAAATTTCTTCATTATATCTAGTCTGAATCTACCCTCTTTTAGTTTTAAGCCATTATGTCTTGTTGTATTGTGACAGTCCCTGCTAAAAAGTGTCCCCACCTTTGTTGTAAGCCCCCTCTAGGGTACTGGAAGGCTGCTATAAGATCTTCCCAGAGCCTTCTCTTCTCCAGGCTGAACAAGCCCAACATTTTCAGCCTTTCCTCATAGAAAGGGTGCTCCATCCCTCTGATCATTTTTGTGACCTTCCTCTGGACCCACTCCAAGAGTCCATGTCTTTCCTGTGCTGAGAACTCTAGAGCTAGATGCAGTACTCCAGGCGGGGTCTTGCAAGAGCAGAGTAGAGGGGGACCTGCTGGCCATGTTTCTTTTGATCCAGCCCAGGATACAGTTGGCTTTCAGGGCTGCACCTTGCCGGCTCATGTCCAGCTTTTCATCCACCAGTACCCCAAGTACTTTTCTCCCAGGCTGCTCTCAATCCCTTTATCTCCCAGGCTTGTTTTGGTACTAGTTTTAAAATTCTTCCACTGCTCTAATGTCTTTGCATCGTCCTTAAAATGTGAGGGACTCTTAAGGACTTCTGTAGATTGTGCTTGTTGATCATCTCGAGTGCTATCAGCAAACATGTTGTCTGCTTTTCTTAGCAAAAGTTGAAATTAGCCAAAGCTAATTGCTAGATAAGTACCTGCATATGAGCACTTTTGCTTATACCCACATTACACTGTTGTAAACATCTAGTTTTATCGTAATGCTTTCTGGCGTTTTGTTACACTCTGGAAAGCTTGACAGCTATCCATCCACCTTTCAGTACAATAGAATTTGTTCAGTTCTTTCATACCCTGCATTGCTTTTATATCTTTCATTTCTTATGCATCTTACCAACTGCTCAAGTTCACAGAACTTGCAGCATCCAGTGTGCTGTCTCCTGGCCTGTGTTGGAGCTGCCTCTGCAGACCCGTCCAGTACAGATGTGATTGAACCAGGCAACAAAGCTGACTTTGAATTAAAAGTGGAAAGGAAGGGGTGAGGGAGCAGAAGCAGGCATGGGAAAACCAGAGAATTGAACAGGACAATTAGGTCTGAAAATTGAGTGTTTGAAGGAGATAGTAAAATTATTTGTGCATTGAATATAAAACATACACCTCATTTAAAAATAAAGAACTTACGCCTTAGTTACTGTTGCTTAAGAAAATAGAAGCTTTTGTTTCTGTGCTCATCTGAGAGTGAAAAGACAAAAATTGGGGTGTTTTTGCAGGTTTTTTCTTTCTTAGTTCTGAGGAGGGTGTCAATGTGTTTTACATCAAAAGAACTTTAAAACTGACAGCTGTTGTTGCAGCCATCATTTCAGGTTTCAGCAATTGACTGTGAAAGAGGAATGGATCTCTTGAAATATCAAAGTGATTGATGTATGCAGTGTTGAGTTCAGCATATATTTAATTATTCCTGCAAGAGAGGGTACTGGGATTCAGGGGTATATCCATCCTCATCTATCACTCCTCAGTGATGGCCTTAGAAAGGTGACTGCAGGGCATGGGGAGCAGGGCCTGCAAGCCTGAGCAGGCTATGAGTGGAAACCAAAGCTGCAGACAGACTTCAGAGTGTTGTGTGTATAAGGTACAGGGGTAGGAAACAATATGAACAGAAGAAAAGAACATATGTCATTAACCACACAGTTTTAATTGTTATAATTAGTAATAGCTGTGGGAATCTTATCAATGTTCTCTAATTTGATTACAAGAAAAACTTTTTTGTTTGTTCTGAATGGAGGAAACAATGAATGTAGTAAGCAATGCCTGTATTAAAATCTAAAAATGGCTTGTAGCTAAAATTCTTCTTTGGGTAATCCTAGTTCTTAACTTCTTCCATCCCCCGCATGCAAGCGTGTATCTCAGATCTAACAGACCCCTGGAAATCACTGTCAAATGTTTGAAATAACTGCTTGACTCAGAAGATGTAGAAATATCATTAATAGCATTTTTCTTCTGGAAAAGAGGCTGCAGGAGCTCCTCGATGGGTTTTACCACTCTTTTTGGAAGCACTCTGTATCACAGCAGCTGAAAACATCAATGGTTTTTGTCTTCCCACATAATTTCTTAGTGCGTTATATCTGTCCTTGAAGTGCTGTTTCCCAAAATACACAGTTTATGATTCACTGTGGAAAAACCCTTTTCTTAAGGGTTTGTCTAAGCATTGTAAATATCGGAAATCTTTACTGCAGAGAAGTCTAATATTGTGATACAGGGAAAACCTGGGATTATAGTTAAAATGGTTAAAATACACAGTTGCATGTTCTTCTGTAGTGGACATCAAAGTAATGAATTTTTTTTGGTCTCTACCACCAAAGTACTAATGAAAAGGATAACTTGAGTTTGGGAAAGGAGAATAAAAATCTGTGCATTTCAACTTAGCATTGCAACAAATTGCTGTTCGCAAACTAAAATGGGTTGTACAGATCCAGACTGGCCAAAAGCAGTCGGCTCAAATTTGGAACGGAGGGATCGTGCTTAAATGACTTAATCAGATTTGTTAGCCTTTGTAGACTCCTAATGACTGTTCAGGGAGGCCTTACCTATTTAAACTTCCAAAATGCATTGTGTGTCCTTCTTGCCTCATAGTCATGTGTACAGTATTACCAACTAACGCTTCATCTGTGAGAACTTAATTGAACACTATTAGCCCATTTGGATGTAAATAGTTCTTCGCATGGTGTAAGGTTGCATCCTGGACTTGTAGGTTACTTCATTTAGCAGTATAGAAATAAGATGCCTGGGTTTTTTTATTCAGACTTCACACAAAACAAAGCAGTATACAAATGCATAGGTAGAATGATAGTGGTGTCAAAGTAAGTTTTAAAACAATTCAGCGTTCTAGTACTGTCTTGAAGGAATCATCCTTTTTCCTACTCCTGGAACCAAGTTAAAATGAGAACCATGGGGGTAGAGGTATGTTTGTCCCAAACTACTGTGATGTGTTTTTTTCCTTAGCTTGCTTTTTTCCTGGATTATTAAACGTATCTTATTCAGAGGCCTTGCGGTTGCCATGTTTGAGAGTTTGGCTGCTGAATTTCAGGAGGGTATTTAATTTCTTATTCCTGTGTATCTGAAGAATCTATGCAGGCGGTCAAATTAATTAATTAAAGAAGATTACCTCTTTGCTGACCTAAAGTATGCCTACTGCAACAGCAGGCAGATACAGTCTGAAATGGGTCTTAGTGCTGAATCTCAGGTTGTTTCAGACTGTTTGTGGGATTCCAGGAAAATGCCAACTCTGAGTACAGGCACTGGGAAGTGTGGCAGTCCTCTGGGGAAATTCAGAGTAATTTTTACCAGGCTCCTAACAGATGCTGATCAAGTGTGTTGGACCAAAACTGGAGTGTCTAAAGTTAGACTAAGAACAGATTTAGCAGTCTTACTAAATGAAGAAATCCTGACGTACGTTACTGTCTATCTTCAGCTCCCATTTAACTTAGTGGGATTTGCATTTGATCAACAGCCTAAAAGGTCAGACATCTTTTAAATAGAAACACAATCTCAGTTTCAAAGACCAGGAAACTATAGTTTAGGCTTTTAAGAGCCTTGCAAAGTGTGGATATTATCTAAAATTGATTGAGGAAGGGAGTGAACATGGTAAAACCAGTTGATCTATTTGAGTTTAGACTGGGTTGCTAACCAGATGTGGTAGGGGGGCAAGGAGAAGGAGAAACCATTTGCTACTTGGTTTTGTCCCAGCTTTATTTAAAAAAAAAATAACGAACCCTCAAAGATTTGATTTGTTGCTTTTTGTTTCCCTAGATGATATTGCTAGAATGTGTAGCCTGGTTATGGCTCAAGAAAGCAAATTTCAAATATCCTATAAAGGATATATAATTTAAAAAGAAATGCATAATTTTGAAAAAATCTCTTATTGTCAACAGAACTCTGTTGGCACATCTGCAAACATCATGTAAACTCTTTTGACTTCTGAGGTCAGTTTTTATTTTGTTCTTAAGTTGCAACCTTTAAGGAGTAACTTTAGCTCTGCTTCTCCTGAGTGAGCAGCAGTTGTGTTACGGCATGTATATGAGCATGCCAACTTTTAATGCTTTAGATGGACTTGGCAGCTTACCAGGCCTTTATACATTTTGCTCAGTTGAAGCCTCAGGAGTATTCTCACATGTGTGAGACTATATTATATGATACGCATATATACTTCTATGCAATATAATTAAAATTAACTTTTTGTTCTATTTTAGACCTACCAATTTTAATATTCAGCTTTTCATATATATGTTAAACTTTGAAATTCATACTAAATTAGTAGCCGTGTAGTGATCAGCAAACAAATTGGTTGAGGATAATATATGTTGTTAAAGACAGTCCTTTTTTGGCAACTAATAAACAACCAGAGGAGTTGAAGAACAGAAGCCTCATGACAAGAAGCAGCACAACAACAAAGACAAATGCAGCACATTGCACTTGGGACAAGGTGACTGCCCATCAGTGCTGGAAGGTGGCTGGGTAGTGGCATGAAGAGGGACCTGTCTGCTCTCTACTTGTGTGACTGATTGCACTGGGGTGCTGTTTAGCATGGAGAAGAGAAGGCTAAGGAGGAACCTGCCAGGCTTTTGCAACCTAAAGAGAGGGCCAGACTCTTTTCAGACATGCACAGCAAAAGGGGAAGAGGCAGTGCCACAGGCAGCATCAGGTGAATTTCATAAGAGAAAATTCCTCACCATGAGAGTGGGTTTTGAGCTCTGGAACAGGTTGCCCAGAGGCTGTGGAGTCTCCATCCTTCAAGGCTCTCAAAACTTGCTTTGGCAAGACCCTGAGCAACCTGATTGAACTTAAAAATTACCCCTGTGTTAAAAAAGTGTTTGCAATAGATGACTTCCATGGATACCTTCCAACCTTTTTTTCTTCTTCCCTTTTTTTTTTTCCTCCTCTGATTCTTTATCAAGTTTTAAGTTTAAGGGCTTTGTTGTAGATAGGCCAACTCTGCAGCATAATCTTTATTTTAGCTAGAAATACTTGGCGTTACAACTTGCTGTTGTAATACTGTTTCAGTTTAATTCTATGGGATGGTTCTGTTTTGACTGGGTGCTGTTGGCTGTGTAGGATCTATGGGTGCTAGTCATCAGCTGAAACCAGTGTCTCACAAAGTAGTTAATCTTTGAGAAAAAGGGATTTTATAGGAGCTACTCTGTTTCTGCTGTTGCTCCTTCTGTTTAAAAATACATATATATTTTTTTTAAAGACAAAAGTGTATTTGAAGTCTACTGATGCATTTCTGGTTCCATTATGTTTTATTACAGGATCTTGTCGTAAGACATTGAGTAACAATGTGATACTTGAGAGCTTTTGTCTCCATAAAAAAGAGAGCTTTTCATGCCGAATTTAATGGTATAGGACCCAAAGCCAGCAGCAGCTCCCAGCTTTCCATGCTCATTGTTTATTCTCTTAAGATAAATCACTTGACTTGGAGTTTGCATTAGTGACAGATTAAGCTGCCAGTGTAAACATTGTACGATTGAGTAGTTCAAAAGATGTGTGTAATTTTGTGAAGGAACTAAGACTGCAAGTATCCGGAAGCAATGTAATGTTGCATGTGTTCAAATAATATTTTGCAATGTTCATGAGAAAAGGAAGTAAGTATTTAGAAAAGCATTGGTGAAATGGTAACAGTTTATGATTCTTAATTTTTGTTTACTGAAAATAATTCTTGACACATGGAGCTTTTTTACTGGAATTTACAGGAAAAGTTGGTCCTGAAAGTAGGAGAGAGACACTTGTGTTACTGTACAGCCCAAAAATGTCATTATTTATAATTGGGTAACCTTTAGATTTTTTTTTTTTTGGACAGTAGAATTGGGCTACAGTGAAAATGTTTTGGTTTAAACTCTCCAGGTTTGGAGTCTATTCATGAAACGCTAGACATCTTCAGTTTTTAAAAGAAACACTAAGTAGTTCTTAGTTTCCTGCAACTGATGTCCATATATTAAAAATGGACCCTCAAAATTTATGACTTGAAATTGTGATGTTCATCACCGTTCTTTGAAATGTTCTTTCTTAGGCCTCACTGTCAAGTTATTCTCTTTGTTAACACTGCGGGGATGATGACACGGATTTTGAACATTGGTCCATCCTGGGGGATGCTAAACCTTCATAAAAAGGGAGAGGCCAACCACTGTTTACTCGACAAGACAAGCCTGGCTTAGGTGAACTTGCAACCCGGAGAACTAGATCCATAGTAAAATGTAGTATTCATGGCAGCATTACTGATTGCTTATGATTTTTTTCACTTAACTTTTATACATTTTTTTTTTTTCCCCACATGTAGACCCTGCAGACTTTTTGGTCAGTTCAGATCGCCTGTAACTTTAGCAACACGTTATGTACAGAAAAATAGAGGAAAGCTAATTAAATAAAAAAATATTATCTTTCCCTGTCATAAGTATCCTTTGTGGCATTGAAAATACATAAAGCAGTTTGGCATAGATCTTAATCTTGCTGGAGAGCTAAGCAGAAAATTCTGTTCCCTACTGCTTAGATACTGGGTTTGCAAGATCTTTGTTTCCTCCTGTCTGTAAAGGTCTAACACGTCCTTGGTTAATGCTGACATGCTTATGTAGCATGAAACACATGTTCCTTAAATGATTCAGATTTTTTTAAGATACTCTCTACTAACTTATATGCTGAAGAAGTAATTCTGATACTTATATACAGATCAAAATTTTCTTGTTATAAAGACAAAGTTGGTGGAAACAACCTTTAAACAAAAATACATACCGATTATATATTTGCAGTACAGAGCTTGGCAATAATGTTAACTTAGTGACATTTAATGAAAACTTAGTGGGCAAAGTTAATATTACTGAATATTTGTTTGTTTATTTAAGAAATGTGGTCAGTGTGCAATCAAGTTTTAAAAAAAACTTGGTGGAAAATCACGTTAATCTCATACAGATGTTACATTCTTTCAAAGAATCGCTGTTACATGTTTATGGATTCCTTTGTAACAGGGCAAACATATATTATTAAGGGCAAACAAAAAGAAAGTATTTTGTACTATCTGGTATGAAAGGACAGTGCCAGAGGTGAAGAATGGTTGAACAATGAGCTAGGTGAGCTCAGATACAGATGGTAAAACGCAGATTTCAGCTTTCACTTAATTATTACATTAGATGTATTAGATGAATTTAGCTGTCATTCCAACAGAATGATAAATTTAGCTATAGCACAGTGGTTCGGCAGTGCAGCTGACAACATTTGTTAAAGGCTGCTGTGGTTCTCAGAGTGGTTTAGAATTAGACTGTTTAGTGCAGGTGCTTTGAAACTGTGACTTATAGTTTCTTTTATCCAGTTACCTGTTTTTTCTATTAAATAATTCTTTGTTGGTTCAGAAGGTTTAGCATAAAGAATTGAAAGCCATTTCTTCTTTGTATCCTACTGAAAAATTTCACCAGATGACTTTGTTCGTATTGCTGGGAACTTTGAATTAGTTTAGAATGTGTTTTGTTGCATGTTCATTCTGATTTCGATTTCTGTTTTTGTCTGAGGCTACTGCATCGTTAAAACAGCTGCTCTTCCTTCACAGGCCTATGAAGAGTACACCAGCAAACTAGATGCTCTGCAGCAGAGAGAACAGCAGTTATTGGAATCCATGGGGAATGGAACTGATTTCTCTGTCTCCAGTTCAGCTTCAACAGACACAGTTGCATCATCTTCCTCCTCTAGTCTCTCTGTAGCACCTTCGTCCCTTTCAGTTTATCAAAACCCTGCTGATATGTCACGGAATAACCCCAAGTCTCCACAGAAGCCTATTGTTAGAGTCTTCCTGCCCAATAAGCAAAGGACGGTGGTGAGTCAGATTCTATTCACATACTTGTAACCTCAGTATTTCCTGTATCTCTCTCCCTCTGTATGCAAAAGTTAATTTAGGAGCTGAAAAAATACCTGTGCGGAGGTTAAAGAGGTGGCACAATCACTCTTTGTGCTCTGCCACATTCAGTTGTTTTGGTCTCTTGAATGATGTCTGGAGGATTAACACAGATGTGTTAACAAAGATGTGCGTTACACCAACAATACAGAATACAAGACTTTCAGGAATTCTACAACAATGAAGATACCTCAAAATTTAGAATTTAGTAGTATTGTTTGTGTGTAAATTGGAAATATATACTTGGGTCTGGTCAGCAGATACTGCAAATTAATGGTTCAGCTTCGGCTCAGGGAGCGAGCTGGCTTCTTTTTACTTTAGTTTTACACACCGCTTAGATCTAGTTGCGTTACTAAGTTGAACATTTTTTTTAACAGACTTAGTAAATTATCTCTGGTTTAGAGCTGGGAAACGGTGCATATAGGAACTCTTGAGTGTTGAGGTTAGTGGCCATGGAGCTGAAGTTTGTTTCTCTGAAACTTGAAGCAGTGCTCATCTTATTGAGAACGCCAGGAATTTCTGGTACAGTGGCTTAATGTATTTAATCTGTTTTCAGTGTTTATTAATCCTACACGTAGTCTATTGAAAACTAAGGAAGTTTCAGAAGCAACCCCAGTTCAGAAGGAATTGCAGCTTACAGTGCAGGTTTAACTGCCGGTAGTCAGGTAATAGGCTACTAGCCTAAAAAGGACCCAGCAGTTTTCAGTGAACACTAAGATTACTTGCTGTGATAGACTTCCTTCATAGTCCTAATAGATAGAGAAGTGCTGCACAGTGCACGCATCTTAATCTTCCTTCATAACCTCTGGCTTTAAAACCAGACCTGTTGTGTCTTACTTGTACCATTAAATGTGCTATTTGCTTATGCAGCAATGATGGTAATTTAGGGTTTCCAAGTATACAGGATAGTTTCTGATGTGATGGTTTGGAGCAGGAAGGAGACTGCTTGTGAAAATACATGGTACCTGCCATTAGGGCCTCACCTCCCACCCAATTCCCCATTCCGTATGGCTGTTAAAGTATGCATAAAACGTGTCCTTACAAACAGGCACATAGCTGGGAGGAGAGAGATGCTGTGAAAGTTGCAGTGTTGCAACAAGCTTCCCCCACCCCAACCTTAACTGCTTTTCAACCTTAACTTCTGAAAGAAATCTTATTTAATATCACAATAATATTTTCAGTCTCTACTTCCAACCACAGACCCACTTCAGGATGGAAGAAATGTTGTCATATATTAGGGAGGGTTTATTTTCATCTGGGAATGCAATGACAGTTCTTAAACTGACTTAGAATCATAGAATCATTTGGGTTGGAAAGGACCTTAAGATCATCTAGTTCCAACCCCCTGCCATGGACAGGAATGCCTCGCACTAGACCGTGTCGCCCAAGGCTCTGTCCAGCCTGGCCTTGAACACTGCCAGGGATGGAGCATTTACCACTTCTTTGGGCAACCTGTTCCAGTGCTTCACCATCCTCGCTTAATTTAAAGTGAATGGAATTAAGTTGGTAACAGAGAACCAACCTCCTTATTTATCTTTGATCATACTCTGAAGCAGTCCCAAGTACTGCAACAGCCTTCTGCTTTTTGTTTAGAACTGTTAAAAATGCAGGAAATGGGGAGGAGGGGAGATGCTTACATTTTTGACCAGCAACTGCCTTGTTGCTTGAGAGCTGTCTACATGTTTTGTTTATTAGTAGTATTGTTTGTGTGTGGGATCAAGCAAATACATCTGTTTGAGTTGGCTCCGGTTAGAAATGAAATGTGAGGAAACTGATGGAGTACAAAGAAATGAGACCATATTGATCAGTGTAAGTCATTTTGATGCATGTTTGGGGTAGCTAATGTCAAGTTTCTTTGTACGTGTCATGGTAAAGCACAGTGTTGGACAAAGTTTTTCCTAATGTAGGAAAAGGTGAGTAGGTGCTTCCTTGGAAGCCTAGCCAGTATGTGGTAGACCCTACTGCCGCTGACCAGTTAGCAGTTGGAACAAGTTGGAAGTCGGCATCTTGGTTGAGCCAGTGGCAGAGCAGGATTAGAACATAACTTTTTTTGAAAGCAAAACCAAGTAGCTAGTCTGGTTAGTTGGAGTGGGATCAGTGAATATGTAGCATCAGAAATAGAAGATTGCTTTCCTTCTCTAGTCAGCCTGGGAAGGGATGAAGGGACGTTTCCTTCACTGAACAATCTCTTAAAAAAAGAGATTGTTTGCTGTTCTCTGCTGGGGGAAAATGTTTATCCCTTAAAATGCAGAGAGATAAATGTCTGAAATGCATGTACTTCCTCTTTCCTCAGTGGCATGGTTCAACTGGCAAGTTAAATGTTCTTTGGAAGAAGTATTCTGCGTAGATAAGACCAGGATAAGTCTGTGCGGGTGGGTTTGTTTTGTTGTTTTCTAGGCCAGGGAGAAGAATGTTGAACTAATAAAAATGCAAGATGGTTAAATTCTACCTGAGGCCATCAGTTGTTTTGCAGAACAAAACGATGAGACTTATGCAAACTGTGGGTGGGAGAATTTAGGGAAAAGTTAGTTTAGAGCTTGTTTGGATTAGGAATCTAAATGGCTGTGGGGTGGATGGTAACAAACCTGCTAATTGAGGGAGAGCTTTTGGATGGGAGAGTGATGTAAGAACTCTGACCTTGAGCTGGCTGCTAGAAGTCCAAGAGATTGTTAGATGCTGAGACTTGGGTTTGGTGGGAGGGAGATAGTCTAGAAGGGGAAGTGGATGATAGTGTGTCAGCATAAAAGCAAAGTTTACATTTACTGGTGAGATTTCTGAGAGAGTGAATGGAGCCAGAAGAAAATGCAGCCTTGTGGAATCCTTAGATAATTGTGTTGTGGACTAGGGTGTTTGGTTGGGTTTTTGGTTTTATTTTTTCAAATGGTGTGATTGTATGTTTGAAGGTGCCAGCAAAAAGAGAAAAGAAACAGATGACACTCATACAAATGAACAGGAGGAGACACACAGCAGGTTGTTGGGAAGGCGTAGTAGTTCAAGGAGAATGAGGATTAACAACTGATCCTGAGGTATGGGAAAAAACCATTAAAGAGGGTAGGGAAAAAAAAAGCCATTAAATAGGGTAACTTCAGTTTAATGTAAAAGGCAGAAAACAGTGGGAAAAGTTGAAAATGAACTGAAGGCAATGAGCATAAATGGCTTTCTCCAAGTGTAAAGGTTACAGGAATACGGTATTTGTATATAGGACAAGATTTAAGCCTTTTTGGGTGTTGCTTCTAGTTGTGTGATTATTTTTATTTTTTCTCCTTCTTTGAAGGGGGGGATGTGTTTTGAGCACCTGGGTAAAGTAGCTTTTGCATGTCTTCAGGACTGACAGTTTTAAACTGGTAGGCTGGGGATAAGGAAAAAATGCCCATTCCCAATTGCAAGGACTGTTCTAATTTTTGCCTTTCTGTGTAAAAGTTGACAGAACACTTAGAATTATTTAGGAAAGTCAGCTGTTAGATTGCTTGGTTACCGTAGACCTTTAGACAGGTTTCTTGTGGCACATATGTTGCGGCTGGGCCTTTGCAGGAAAGTGTTCTGAAACCTTGAATAGAACATACATTTTGTGGATGTATCCGTAGTGTTTCTGTTACAGTGGAAGAGTACAAGAATAGGACAGGCACATACAATATTTTCTCTGAATCCTCTTCCAAATGTGAGCTATTTGTCACTCATGAATTTTGTAAGCGTAAGTGTTTTCTAATTGGAAATCCTCTGTTCAGTCTCTATTAAACCTGCACTATGGATACTAGAAATCTATGTCTCGTGGTATGGAATTCCACAAGCATGATTCTATGTGGTGTGAGTAATCATATTCTGTGTTGATCTTTACATCTGCCACATGCTAGCTCTCTTGTACTTATTAATGTACAAACTTATTTTCCTTCCTATACTGAAGGAAATAAAGGCTTCTGAGAAAAGACATTTAATACAAGACCTGGTACAAAAGCAAATAGCTAAAACTAGTAATAACTGCACAGAGGAACAATACTGCATTTCTGATGTAGGGAAATGTCATGGTTTAAGCCCAGCCGGTAACTCAGAACCACGCAGCCACTCTCTCGCTCCCCCATTTCTTCCCCCCTCTCTGGGCAGGACGAGGAGGAGAATCAAAAGAATGTAAAACCCATGACAAGAACAGTCCAATAACTAAAGTACAAGATACACTACTACTAGTAGTAATGATAAGGGAAAGAACAAAGGGAGAAAATGTAAACCCAAAAGGGGAAAGGGGGGGGACAAAAAGGGAAAAACCCCAAAGAGTAAACACAAGTGATGCACAATACAATTGCTCACCACCCAGTGACCAATACCCAGCCTGACCCGAGCAGTGATCTGCCCTTCCAGGTAACTCCCCCCAGTTTATAAAGTGGGCATGACGTGCTGTGGTATGGAATACCCCTTTGGCTAGTTTGGGTCAGGTGTCCTGTCTCTGCTCCCTCCCGGCTTCTTGTGCCCCTCCTCACTGGCAGACCATGAGACTGAAAAAGTCCTTGATCAGGGTAAGAATTATTTAACACACTGATGTTTTAGTTGTTGCTATCAGCATTGTTCTCAGACTAAACCTAAAACACAGCACTGCACACCTACTAGGAAGACAAATAACTCAATCCCAGCTAAAACCAGAACATGAAGTTTAATAGGAAAGAAGAGAACGTGGTAGGAGTGCTTCTAACTCAAGTTCTTTATGAACAAGATCATGTATATATATCTTGCTTAATATTAGCAGCCTTAAAGGATTTTGATTACCTAAGAAATCTCTTCCAGCCAAGTACTTAGAGTGTGGGAAGAAACAGTCTGAAAGCAAATTAGCCGTCCTGAATGGATGGAGGTTGAAAAGTTAGAAGTTGCTCTTAATCTGTATTTAGCCTGTTGCTGCCTGCCACACACTACTAGCTTCTAGAGGAGATGTTTGCTTTGTGTCTTCTGGCCGCCTTGGTGGAGTGGCTGTAAGAGTGATAAGGAATCTGCTGTTCTGCTCAGGAAGTTTATAGTGGGACCTCTTGCAGCTCCAGCACTTGCTGTCTTTCTCTGAGCATGAACAAGGAGTGGATTTGGTCATTTTGAATTTCATTTCTGTCCAGTAGTGGTCTGAATAGACAGTGGAGGAGGGGAGGAAGAAAAGCAAGTGCTGTTCCTGCTTTGGGACTTTGGAAAGGCTTGGTGGCCTCCAGGTATTTCAGATGTCTGTGCATTCTGGATAGGATCAGATCATCGTGTGTTTTTACGCACCGTGAGATCTAAAAACTTCCTATGGCAGCTTCTAAACCAAAATAAATATTTGGGGTTTGGTTTTGATTTTTTTTTTTTTTTTTTTTTTTAATTCCCCTTCTATATTCAACTATAGATTGTGTGGGGTTTAGTTATCCTTTGTTTCTTCTTTTTTAAGAGTAATTAGAAGTGAGTTGTGTAAAAACTCAGCATAAATTTGGGCCAGTTAAACTCTTCCCCACTTTTATGTGTGGGTATGCTTCATCTAAGTGTCATAGTTACACATGTATTAGAAAGTTAATGGAAGTTCTCAAACTGCAAATGTGAGACTGAGGGGGTTTTTTTAAAGGCAGAATTTGTATTTGTAAGGCTTACAGAAACTAACCAGGATTGTGAATGCTGTGCATGGGGACAACACCTATTTCAGGTTTCTCACCCTTGTCACACCTTGGTTAATTAGTACATCTGCCTTTTAATTAGGCAAGCAATCATGTGGTCTTCTCTGCAGTCATGAAGACTGGAAGAATCAGATATTTTTACCCTGCCTAAATTCTTAGCATAAATTAATTCATCATGCATGCACAACCGGGATCCTTCAAATGTTCTGGCTTTAAATCTAGTACTCGATGCATTTCTTTTGACTTAAGATTTGCATCTTGCTTTCTACAGTTTATGCTGTGAGCTTGTGCCTGAAGCTTCCTGAGTAGTAAGCACTGGATTTCTGTAGGCATTCAAGCTGTCCTACCAGTTTCACCTGTCAATATAAGGAAAATTCAGAGAAGGGATGTTCAGGCAGGTGCATAAACTAGTTTCTTGTTTTTAATTACACACCTGGTTTAACATGATTAGGTTTTTCTAATCAAAAACAATTTAAAAATTCCTATATCATATCAAACATGCGGCAGAAATGGAGTTTACTTGTAGCCTGTGCCAGTGAATGCTTGCTTAAATGTATCTGCATGCTTTGGAATTTTATGCATCATATGAACAGACAGGTGGTTTACTTTTAAGTAAAACTCACTTGATAGCTTGGGGTTTTTTTTAAATACTTGGATCATCTGGGAGAGTTACTGGCCTACCTGTCCTTTTGCTGAAAGGCAAAATCAAATTAGAGACAATTTATCAGTTTTTATTGGGAAAAAATGTAACTGTGGAAGACCTCCTTTAGGCTGTCAATAAGCAAATGAAATTTTATTACATTACAGGAGTTGTGCAATGAAATAGGCTTTACAAGTTACTATGAGTAATCCCTTCAGGTTTAGGAAAGCCTGAAGAATGTGTCTTTGGGAGGTATTTAGTGAAACAAGGTGAGCAGCAGTGCTATAGCAGATTGTACCAGGATCTGGCTTGAGTGGAGTTAATCTTCTTCACAGCAGCTCCTATAGTTCTGCTTTCGACTGGTGACCAAAACAGTGCTGATTTCTGAGCAGTGCGTGCCGGCGGTCAGGGCCTTCCCCATTTCCCACTGCCCCTCCAGCAAATAGGTTGAGGAGGGGGCACAGTGGGGACAGCTGATCCCAGCTGACCAAAGGGATATTTCGTTGCATATAACATCATCCTCTGCAATAAAACAGAGGAGAGGGGGTTTTTTTTCTGTAGTTGCTATTGCTCAGGAGCTGGTCATGAGTGATTGCTTCTGCATCACTAGGAATTCTTTTTTCCCTTCTCTTATTAAATTGTCTTTATCTCGACCCAGGAGTTTTCTTGCTTTCATCCTTCCAATTCTCTTCTCCCATCCCACTGAGTGAGGAAGCATCTGTGTGGTGCTTAGCTGCTTGCCAGGGTTAACCCCCCACACAGGCTAAACTCGATGTTGGATAAATTCAAAGTAGTATGTGTTGAAGAGAGAGTAATTTAATCTACTTCAATTTTATTGACGCACAGCCTTAGATTGCAAAGTCAAACAATATTGAAAGCTTGCTGTTGTAAAATGACTTGTCATTTGGAATGCCTCGTGCAACATTGATTGCTGCTTTTTAAGAGTGTTCCTCAAGTAAGGAGAGCTTAGTGATTTCCTAAGAGATGGAAAGTCTGTCTGTAGAAAGTAATGAATGATAGAGGAAAATACTCTTTGGCATGTATTTCCTTTACCTCATGATGTTCTAGGCAGGCACTTGGCGAAGTAGAATGCAAGTCACAAATCTGAAAAGAATAAGAAGAAATGTTTTAATTTACTGTCTGGTAAGTCATGCTTAAATTCATGGCTTCTTGTGTTGCTTAAGCAAACTAACCAACCAAAGCTTTAATATTTGTAGAGAATGTGTATACTACCTGGAGATGAAGGTATCTGTTTCTAGGATCAGTTGCAACAGTTTAGAGGGGGATGTGAATTTTTAGCCCTTCTGCAGTACAGTTTCTTGCTTCCCTGCCTTTAAAACATTTGCAGTGTGATGATCTGAAACAGGATACTACACAAGTGGACTTTGGATCTGACCTATGAGAGTTATTTAAACTAATTTTAACTTAAATTTCTAATGTGTTTGGGGTTTGGTTTGGAGAGCAGCCAGCTGACCGTTTCGTCACTTGAACAGAAAACTTAAAGGTCCTGGGTTTTGATTCACATATAGTGGTCATGGATATTTTTGTAGATGAGCATTTCTCTCAAGTCTGAAGTCTAAAGCCATATTTTCCACACTTTTTTTTTTTAATTATTTGTAATTAGTGGGTCTGCTATCACCTTAACAATGATCAGTGCTCTTCTGAATGCAGTTTGGGAGCTGTCCCTCAAAAGGTTGAAAAATGATAGTGCGTGGAGGCTGCTGTTGACTAGGCACAGCAGGTTTGATCCAGTGTGGTTTAATGATGGTATACTCTTGACGTAAATGAGTCCATTGTGTTCTACAAATGAGTACCCCTTGATTGCGTTGGAGGTGTGAGTGGGTGCTGGTAACTGATGTCTTTGCAAGTTAAATGGGATGCATTTGATAGAATGGTAACAGTTTTGTAAAATGGGTAAATTCTGTTTAACTTCCCTTGGAAGCAAGATTTAATGCGATGGAATTGTCTCCCATTTGTCTTACTAATGTGCTCCATTAAGAATGTATACTCTTAAATGCTGCTTTCTCCTGGAAAGCTGATTTGGTTAAACATTTGTCCTTCACACCTAAGATGAGAAACTAAACATGGATCTCATGTTTGGATTTCTTACCAGAAAACCTAACACATCAGAAGGCAAAACTAGTTATTTGGCAAAAAGACAGCTTAGCTTAGTTCTGTCCCCAAATACCGAATTCTGTGAGCGTGTTGCTGGCAATTTTTAGTCATATAGGTACTGGGGCAGGGGAAAGTGTGATCTTTCAAGGTGTATGTATTAAGGTAAGTAAATCAGTACTTTAAAGTGGTAATTCAAAATCCATACTACTTGGAATATCGTTGGTATTGCACCTAGTACTCTGTTTAACTGTCTAGAATTTTTCTGAAGCTCTAAGGTGTGTTACTCATACCATGCATGCATACATGCATACATACATACATACCACTTGTCTAAAGCAAGCTGAACTGCAGTGCTAGGCTGGGGAAAAATTGAACCAGCTGACTAACTGTGAGAAGTATCACACTAGATACTCAGAGCTGTCCAGCCTCTCCACTTTCGGAGAATACCTTTATGTTGATTTTTGAAGTGCATCTCAGGCTCTTCAGTCTCTTTATTGCTGTAAGATAGTAGAAACCGCACTGGTGTGAGAAAGTGTTTTTAACTTACTGACACTATGCCAGTTTCTGCTCTGATGTTAGAAAAGTGATGTAAGAGTTATTTAGGGATGTAGCCCTGAATTTCTTACTGAATTGGGAATGACCTGATTTACAGAAATAAATTATTTATTATGCATTGCTGAAATGTGTGTGGCTGCACGACTAAATATATATATCAGCAATTTGTTATGAATACTTATTGTCCACAGGCATAGTTTACATGATTAAAAGAAATGAGGAAATTAAGTGCTATAGTTGTGTTTGATCTGTCTAGGTAGTAAGACTCTGCTTAGAGAATTTTTGGAATCTGTAATAATTTTCATGTGTTTCCTTGGGACTTCACGTTTGCAAAGTTGAACACGTGGTTTGGTGTTTTCCTGAATAACTACTCACCTGATTCAAGATGCACAAATAAATTACCGTCTCTGGCATATTATTAAGCTACACACTGAACACATCTTGCAGTCCCTATTGGCAGCTTCTCTACTGTTCCGTAGTATCATATAGCCCATATTCTTTCATGGTTTTCTCGTTTGAAAATTGTTTGTTGAATCAGCTTTCAAATTGTTATAAAAACCTAAACCTTTTCTGATCTGCAAATCTTAGGTATATAAGTAACTTTGAAAGAAAATCTTTAGCAATTGCAATTTAGGAACAGATCCCCCTAGTTCAGTAGCATGAATTTCTAGGTGATAACTGTTATGAAACATATTTAGATTCTTAGTTATAAACCAGAGGGATCAAAAGGTACTGCATGGATGTGGGCAAAATGGGTTTGAAATAATATTAAGCATTCTTTGTTTCAGTAAGATGCAAATTTTGTTCAGTTTACTGGATTACAATCACAAGGGTGCATTTTTTCTTAGAATCACAGAATGGTTTGGGTTGGAAGGGACCTTAAACCTCATCCAGCTCCAACCCCTGCCATGGGCAGGGACACCTTCCACTAGACCAGATGGCTCCAAGCCCCATCCAGCCTGGCCTTGAACACTGCCAGGGATGGGGCAGCCACAGCTTCTCTGGGCAACCTGTGCCAGTGCCTCAGCACCCTCACAATGAGGAATTTCTTCGTAATGTCTAATCTAGGTCTCCCCTCTTCCAGTTTAAAGCCATTTCCCCTTGTTCTGTCACTACACACGCATGTAAAACTCAGTCTCCAGGTTTCTTGTAGGCCCCTTTAGGCATTGGAAGCTGCTCTAAGGTCTCCCTGGAGTCTTCTCCAGGCTGAACAAGCACAACTCTCTCAGCCTGTCTCCATAACAGAGGTGCTCCAGCCCTCTGAGCATCTTTGTGGCCTCCTCTGGACTCGCTTCAGCAAGTCCATGTCCTTCTTATGTTGGGGGCCCCAGAGCTGAGCACAGGAGTGCCAGTGGGGTCTCATGAGGAACCAATTCTGTCAAAAATGCTGATGTGATTTGGTTAAAACGTTCTGTGGGAATCCTGTCAGTGCTCTCGATGGAATTGATACACCCACGCTGGTGCCCGCCTGCCTCCTGTGCTGGAGCTGCTGGCTCCTGGCAGGTGCCCAGGGCCTCAGCGGGCTGGGGGGCTGCACCGTGCTGGGGTTCCTGCTCCCCGTGCTCCCATGCTGTGGGGCCCTCCCTCTAGCTTGGGGTGAGCAGGACGCTGTCTTGAAAATCCTGCTTCAGGGAGCCTGTCTGCTAGCAGGGAAAAAAAAGAACTTGTTCTTTGTTTTGTTTTCTTTCTTAAGATTGAGTTGCTTTCCAAATCACTTTCTTGGAGCAGGATTTTTCTTTAGCTTTACTGTGATTTGAGTGTGAGAAGAGGATGGGGGGGTCAGGGGGAGGAAGAGAGGTTTGTAGAGGGAATGCTTTGCAGGGTGGGATTTCTGCTTTGTAGCAGGTGCTGATAGGGACTGAAGGAGGGTGCTGGAGGGGCTGCATGCACAGATGGTGATAGACCGTACTGTACCAGTCTGAGAAAATGATTAATCAGTACTACAGGGATTTATTCTAGTATTTAGTTCTTTTAATTTAGCCTTATGTTTCTCTGCTCAGGAGTTCTGTAAGAGAACGTTCTAAATGTGATGCTGATTCAGGGTCCTGGTGATTTTTTGAAAGTAATCAAAACAGTTCCCTAACTGTTTTTTTTTTTAGTTGGATCTTGTTGCAAATGGCAGTGAAGAGAACAAATGTTCTATCCATGTTTCTAATTGCAAGTTGCATAAATATGTCTCAGACTTTAATTAAGGGGACTTGGGGAAGTAATACTGAGAAATAGGAAATTAAAAGTGAGCAAGATGCTTAATGCATGTTTTTCATAGTCCTATTGCACTTGCATTGCTGTAGGCAACCTTCACTGATACTTTCCAAATTTTGAGAGCTCGCCTTTCTGATTTTATTAATCTCTTAAATGGAAGCCTGTAACTTCACAAATCTTTCTTGTTTTCAGCAAAACTAAAAAGAAAAGAGAAAAATCAGCTGAAGTGGCATTATTTAAACCAGTGTAATTCATTAATAGAGCTGGAATTTCTGTGTTCCTGATGCATATCTTTGCTTCGTGAGGTACTGGAGGATGTTGTCACCCTTTATGGAAGATCAGTGCTGAAGGAAGAAAATATCTTTTAATGAGTCCAAGGCTCTTTCGCTTTTTCTCTTCATCTCTTTTTTAATGTTAGTCATCTTTCACTGCTTGGCTTTTCCTCCTTGTCCTGTTCCTTTCCCTCACCCAGGTCTAGATTTTAATACCCTGGTTTCTTTCAGTCCTTTCTGTCTTGAAGTTTTCTCCCCTCTCTGTGCTCAGTTCTAGCACTTCTCATAGGCACTCCCTTTCCTGTGGTGTTTCTTATCCAAAATGAACCATCTTTTCTCCTAATCACAGCATGAAAGTTACATATTCAGGATGTGATTGCCTCCTCAGCTCCCCCTACGTAGTAGTTCATTGTATCTTTGTTTTCTGCCCTCTGCCTCATTTAGCTCTTCAGTCTGTCTTCCCTCTGTCCTGCTTGATGGTGATGTTCTCTCCCAGTATACACATGCTTTCCCTGGTCAGTACTTAAGTTTGTCCTGCCTGTTTCCTCCCATTTCTCCTTCATGCCCAGCTGCTTTCCTGGGTCTCTTCATTTGCCCACCCCTCCACGGTCGGTCTGTCTGTCTGTCATCCTCTCAGTATCTGAATTTCTTCTTCCACTGTGGATATCAGTGGTGAAGTAACTGAGGTTGCTGGAAAGGTAGACCTGAAATGTCTGTGGGGGCTCTACCTCAATCCAGCAGGAGCTGTACTTAGAGGAAAAATAGCCTTGAGCCAAAGAACTCTTGTTTCCTCCATCGAAATTGCACATTAGACCCAACGTGTGTGTGAGGTTGGAGCACACCTCTGAAATCCTCAGAGATTTTACTCAAATTCTTAAATATTTACTCTGTATTTGTAAATATGTGTGTTGGAGGCAGGGAGAACTTGTCATCTGACACTGAGGGGACACCAAGTTCTCTTAGGGATCCTTGGCAGAATGATGATGGCACTAAATTGTAGTTACAATTAAAGCGTTATTTTCAAAGCTTTATTTTCTTAACAGGATATTGTGATTTCTTAACAGGATATAGCACAGAATTTCTACAAATCAGAATCAATGTTATACAATTTATAAGTGGAGTAATACAGAATTTATATTATAACATCTAATCAGCTGGACTGTCTGCAGATCAAGCCAAATCTTTACTACATGATTTGCTGTATCAATGTAACAATCATAATCTGGACTCAAAATTCATATAAAAGAACATGAGTCATTCCCTTAATCCTCAGAGGAAGCAGAGGATGCTGGAGACATCCCTGGCACTGGCTGGTCCTGGGTCTCGCTGTCCAGCAGCAGGCCCAGACCAAATTCCAGCCTTATGCCTGGTACCTGCTCGATTTTATAGACAGTGCTCTGGGTGCTGTTACGCTTCCCTGTTCTGTGACAGGGCCACCACCACCACCTGGTGGCCCTGGGTGCCTGGAGCCTTCAAGGCCAGCAAGGAATGGAATAGTCAGCCTTGCACCCAGGAACCTTGAGGCTAAGGGAGGGAAAGAAGAAATCTGTTTGGTTTGCCTGCTTGGTTGACAGGACCTTTAGGGCCTGATAATGAGGGGAAGGAGAATGAATACGTGACCCACTTGGTCACAGAGATGGCTGCTTGCCTCATGAAATGATGCTGGTTATGCTGACCACATTGCCAGGGGTTGGGAGCAGGGCGTACCGGTCACAGAAGGACCCTGTTAACCAACCAGCCTAGTTTGGTAGAGACTTAAGTAACAGAGGGCTGAGTTTTATGATGGAAAGTTGTTGATGACACTGACAATAATAGGTGCACCCAGGCTCCCTCTTAATACTAGTGACAGATATTAGTAACAATTAAGGATGTCTTATGCTGGAGGAATGACCTACACGTGAGTGAAAGCCACAGCGTTAACTTCTAGGGTGGGAAGAAGTTATAATGAAAAGATGCATTAAGAAGTAATGGAATGTGTAAAACAAAGTCACTTAAGGCTCAATATCTAGACTGTAAAGCAGCATGCTATAGGAGGTTTCGAATTAGTAGAAATTATCTTTTTCAGATGTTTACGTGTTGACCAAATGAAATGCACAAATATCCTGTAAGAAGCACTTTCATATTAATAGGAGGAAGATTGTGAAGCAAAATAATCCTTTAATTTGTCTCTTCTCAGAAGAGCATACGTTGGAGTTCTAGAAATGCAATATATAGCGTAACCTTAAGTGGTGTTCACAAAGCTACTTGAAATAGACTGCTGCTTCTCACTGTCACCCTTAAGTAGGACATAGGACCCCTAAATACCCATGGAAATTGAAGCGCAAGGAGCAAAAACTAGGCTCCAATCCAAAGCCAGTTGAAGCTGATTAAGAGACTGCTTTTGGCTACCAAGGGCTCTGGCTTAGACCACTAGCAAGCTAGAATTAAGTCTCAGGTGTTCAGACAGACTTTTTTGGTTAGTTAAGTCTGTGGGTTTTTCTTTTGATTCATGTTTGAGGTGCTGTCCATGATTACAGCATATGTCCCAGTGTGTATACCACCTAAAGTGTTACAGATTTTCACTCTTGAGTTCTAGAAATAGTAAGTGGGTAATACTCAACACCTTAACTGCACTTAATCACCAGATTATGTATTGTTCTGGTTTTATGGCTTGACGCTATACACTGGTAAGTCACAGATATACCTAGAGATGATATACTTTATAAGATATGCCTATAGCTAAAATAGAGGCAAGGAAAATACCTTTACTTTTCAAAGTTTGCATCTCTTTACTTGGATAGTTTTAGTGTGCTTCTCCATTCTTCCCATCCTGCTAGATATTTAAACTTTTCAAACAGTGAAACAGAAGAGAGGAATATATTTTCCCAATAGGAAATGTCTGTGGAGTTGCAAATATAGGTTAAAGTGAGAGGTGGTGGTCCGCCTGGCTCAGATGATTGTTTTACTTGTTTGCATGTTTATCTTCTCTTTTAGAAATAGAAAATAAAATGTTTACATTTTATCATAATGTTGTTTTGAGTGCACTCCAAGTTAGTTCTTTCATTTTAATTCCTTGGCATGTTTCCTCACTTAATCTTACAGCTTGGACTGAACTTTTGTAGACGTACGTAGTTATTAGCTATCTGCATGCTGCGTCTCCACTTTCTTCAAGTTGAGAAGAGTTGGAAAGTCACTTTTGGAGTTGGGTCAAGATTTCATGCCAGATGTTAGTAGAAATGTAAAGCTTGTTTCTTTTGTAGCTGAGCTAAATTGCTTGTTTACTATTCAATAATAGAATTGCCCATAGTAGAAAAAGATTTTGAAAAACTCTTACCTGGCATTCTGTAAAGCATCATGAAAAGTGGGGTTTAGCATTTGGAGGTCAAAATGTTTGTGTCGGTAGGGGGGGATAAATTGGTACTTGTTTGAGTTAATTTCTTTTCTGTTTGACCTCTAGGTTCCAGCAAGATGTGGAGTGACAGTCCGAGACAGCCTAAAGAAAGCGCTGATGATGAGAGGTCTTATTCCAGAGTGCTGTGCTGTTTACAGAATACAAGATGGGTATGGTTTTTGTGTGATGGTTTTTGCTCATAGAATCTCTCTTGGAGTTACCCAGTGTGGCTGATTCTGTCCAACAACTGTGGAAGTTGTTTTCAAAGTTCAGAATGATAGCATTAAACCAACTTGTGCCTTGAAGACATGTCTAAAAAGAACAGCAGACTCCTAGAAAAAGATTAAATAACTTCAAGAATGGGCATAATATAGAGTAATATGAACTTACAGACTGCTAGCTGATTCATTAATCAAACTCATGCTAACCAAACAAGTATTAAATTGGCTTTGTTAAGTTTTTGGGGTTGTTTGACTGGGTTATAGTGAATTCTTAACTAAAGAGAGAGTTTCTCTGGGGGAAAAAAATTAGTTTCCAGCTTGTAGGTTATCTTAATGCACATTATTATTATGATCATTATTATTATTACTATTATTATTCATAAAGGCTTATTTACATTTTAGAGAGAAGAAGCCAATTGGCTGGGACACTGACATTTCCTGGCTCACGGGGGAGGAGTTACATGTGGAAGTCTTGGAGAACGTGCCACTCACAACACACAATTTTGTATGTACTGGTTTTTGAGACGTTGAGTAGGGTTAAATCAACTTTGTACTTTCAAATTCAAAGTGACAACTTTGAATAATATTTTGTATCTGTGGAATATGGTAGGGGTTGCAAAAGAAGTTTTTAATCACAATAGCTTAAGTGAATTAGATAGAATTGTAACTGAAGTAAGTGACGTTAGAGTACTTGATCACCCTTAAAACTTTCACATTTGGATGGAATACACCCTCTAAAAGCTATAAATGTAGGGGGTTTAAATCAGCACTGCATTGCAGAGCTGTAATAATAATCTACTATTTTTGTATTGCTGTATCTATAAAATGTATTCTGGGCCTCCCTGCTGGCTCTGCAGCAGCAATTAACTAATGAACTAACTATTCCCAGAGCAGTGCTGACATCATCAGTGATGCTAGTGCACAAATATGTTTTGACCTGATAAGGCACCAAGTAAATGGAAGCTGCTAAACAGAATCCATCTGAACTGTTACAGCTGTGTACAAAATCCTGGAAATAGTGTTTGTCACATTGACAAGAAAGACCTTTTATTTAAAGAAAAACCTGAGATTGTGTTTGCAAGCTGCTTAAACTATTTTACTCGAACAAGCTAGTTTGGCTATGGCTAGTTAGATGAAAGTGTAGTAGGCTTAACATTTTTTTGATATCCTTCTGAAATTTTCATTGCTACATGTAGTAATACAACTAGAATGTGGTTTTATACCAAGTATTGCTAAATTTGAAAATGAAACTAAATCATTTCCCCCCCTATAATATGGGGGTAATACATGTTCACCCTTTTTTGATTTTAAGCGTTTCTAAGATTCAGTAATCAAAATTACAACTATATATGTAACCATATATAGAAGCCATATATACAAGTCATGTGTATTTCCAGTCCTGTGAGTGTTGGATGGAAATGTCGTTTGGCTCCTGGAAAAATTAGAAGATGAGGTATTTCAGCAGCTTTTGTTTTTATAGATTGTATCCAGTTAAATTCTGAATGTCTCTAGCATGAAAACAGTGCAGTGTGTTGCTTCAGATTTGTTGCTGGTTTTCTTACTGCTAATGAAGCGAAGCATGAATTCTAACAAATAGTTGAAAGAAAAATTTCATGCATGAAGAGTATTTCAAAAAGGAGACAAATCTTTGATGTAAATTTGTTTTACTGTAGCGCCAGCGTAAAGAGGCTTGTAAGTGTGTTTGAGGGAGGTAAAAGCAAATAGCGTATGTTAGGCTTAAAAAGGATTCTAATTATGATTATTTTTGACAATGTAGGTACGAAAAACATTCTTCACGTTAGCGTTCTGCGACTTTTGTCGAAAGCTGCTTTTCCAGGGATTCCGGTGCCAGACGTGTGGCTACAAATTTCACCAGCGCTGTAGTACAGAAGTGCCACTGATGTGTGTTAATTATGACCAACTTGAGTAAGTAATCACAATTGGTTTTAAAAGTTGAGCTTTTTATTAAGCTTACAGTTGTCAGTGTTAAATCTGTAATTCAGGAAGTCACAGGAGGTGCCTGAAAAAATTACAGGAGTTGAACTGTTCTTGTGAGGCCGCATAATTCATGTTCTTTCTGTGCTAACTCAGACAACCAGTTCATATTTTTCTGCTGGACTATGAAATGCTTTCTTTGAAGCATGAATGGGGTGGCTGAGCACTTGACTGTATCAGACAGACTTCTCATTGTTCACAGCTGTTGTTCTTAATCAAAACTGGTTCTTTATTATGTGATGGCTAGAGCCCTGTTTAAATGTTTAGATGTGGGTTTAGACGCAGGTTTATTCTCTTAACATGAAAAAAATGTGAAGAGACACTAGTCTAATATGGTAAAATTGCAGTTGGTTTTACAGTGATTGAAAATAATCCATTAATGAGTTTGATGCCTAGGTAAGAAACATAAAAAGAGAATGTCCCAAGCAGTCATGTGTTCTTGAATTTAATTATTGATAATTTGATGTAGGTTAAGGATCTGGTGTAAACTGGCTCTGTGTTGTATTTGATTGGTTTCAGCAGAGGCTGTTAAGTCTTTTAAATAGTCTTTTGTATAAGGAATCATTTAAAATTCTAGGTTTCCCTCCAAGAGTAAATTTAAATTCTGCTTATGTTGGTATTTATACCTGTTTTCTTGAGCATCACTAGAATTTGTGCTCAGGGCTTGTGGATAACATAGTTCTATCTGTTTGACATCTGGTTTTTGGCATTGCATCAGTGCAAACAGAAGTTCATATACTCAACATGCAGGTATAAGTTGTGCATTCTTCAGGAACCAGATGTTTGCAATTTCAACTAAAAGATTAAAAATTTACTTTCCGCAAAGGTATGTTTAAGGAATGATCATTTGATCCTTTGCCAAGTAAATAATTTTATTGACAAATCTTGCAGATTCATGTGTTAGCATAGTCTTCATTTTTTAATTTAGAATTTGATCAGTGAGGGGTTTTGTTTTAATCTTTGAGTGTATTGTGAAGCTTCTGGGTTTTGCACAAGTTAGGTTGTTTTTGTTTTGTTCTTGCCTCACAGTTTGCTGTTTGTCTCCAAGTTCTTTGAACATCACCCCATACCACAGGAGGAGGCCTCCTTAGGAGAGACCACCCCAGCATCTGGATCGTACCCCTCAGCGCCCCCCTCAGATTCTGTTGGGTATGACCTTATTCCTGCTGTTTAATGACATAACATTTCAGTACTGTGTGCTTAGAAACGCTCAAAATACTTCTTTGCAACTCTCTCTCCGTTTTTGTAATCTGGCTTGTCATGTATATATAGCTATGCTTAACTTCAAAGAAGTGAATATCTTCATTCACGTGAATGATATGAATTAGTAATGAACCAAAGTTAAACGTGCATAAGTGTCTGTAGAATTGGGGTCTTACCTGTTAAACTGATTTCCTGGTCTAAACTGGAAAGATTTTGTACTTAAAATTAATACTAACTGAACTTGTATCCTCACAAATTCTTTTAGTTTGTGTTATCAAACTACAGTTTATTTGCCTTGAAGTGACATACCTCTGTTTCAGAATAAGCCACACCACTATAAGATCAGTGTGAACAGATGCCAATTCCAGGTTCTTGATACTGCTTTAGTAGCTTTTCTGCATACACGCTGTTTTACTATCCTCCAGACCAGCTGTCTTCCTCCTATTTAGATGTTGGGATATACCAATAGCATCTGCAGATCCAGGTTTTGTAAAATTAGTCTTCTAAATCTGACCACAGCCTCCATCCCCTGTATTGCCAACAAAGATTCTGGACCCTCTCTGTGAAAAGATAAGTGATCATATTGAGGTTATGTTCCCAGTAGCTAAGAGATCACTGTCACCACCCAGCACTAGATAATTGAACAGATCTTCAGGACAAAGTAACTGAAGGATGTGTATCAAAGTCAAGAAAACTGATGCAGATTTATTAAGAACACCAAATACAAAAGCCTTCAGAAAAACATTTCTATGACATGTGTGCTGCATGGAGATGAACTGAATTTGGCAGAGGCTCTGTTGGACTAGTGAGCATTGTGCCCAAACTAAAGCAGAAACACAGCTGGAAGCTACACAGGCACTTACGGACTCTTAACTAAAAGAGAAATTTCCTGGACAACCAAGACTTTTGTGAAAGATCAAATACGATGCCTCCCAGGAAGATAGATCGACAGTCCTGCAGAGGGAACCTCATTTGGTAAGTACATAGAAACATGATGTTCTTATTTGTACAATTTTATGCAGATTCAAGTAAATTTGGAAGTGCCTTTTCCAGGTAGTGGATGTTGCCTTTATATCCCATGGATTTTAGTACAGCAGTTTGTGCACAAGGCTGCTGTTGTTCTGTAAGCAGGCTCTGCCTTTCTCATGGTACAACTGAAACTGCAACCAGCCTACAACTAATCTGTGAAGAGGCTTGTTCATACCAACTGTGTTAAACACCTGTGGGTGCCAAAGGCACTATATAGCCCTGCCCTGATACTGGTGTATGCTAAATTTTCCAACTTTTCAATTGCTGCTGCCTCACATTTGTGCTTTCTTACCAGTTTGAGGATACAACAGGATAGATAATCTTAATTGATACATGCACTACTTCGGGAAGGCTTAGTTTTGTGAAGTAAAAATGGAAAGGAGAAACTGAGACCAAAGCTGGTTAAATCCTTAAGGTTTTTAACTTCACATAAAAATATTTGAACATACTTACCAGTTGAGGTTAAGGAGCTTTTCCTAAGTGTAAATGTTTGTGGTTGCAGGAGCTGTAAAAGGTTTTCAGCTTTCTCCTTTTTGCTTTTTTCCTAGCTGTACACTTCATTGTTAAACAACAACAAAAAGGCATATATTGTGCCTTCAAAATTTGGTTTATTTTGAAAATGGTTTATGGTTATCCGCTGGTGTTCATAAGTAGTATGCATGTTAGTCATGCAATTTTCCCCAGGCATCTGTGTGTGTAGCATTTCTTTCCCAGAAGCAGCTATTGTATGAATGTATAGCACTGTCTGTACCTTTCTACAGTTATCATTTTGCCTTTCTTTAATAATACTTCTCTGCTTTTTAAAGACATAATTGTGGAAATATTAATTTCTCTGAATTTTTTTAGAGTTTAAAAATATGCTGGCCTTTTCTAGAAAAATATATTTAAGCATGGTTTTGTTAAAGGATATTGCTACAATACAAGAGCCCAACTTGGGAAAAAGTCTAATGTTTGGGATTTTTGTAATTTAAGAGATTATTTTTTAATTTAAGAGAGTGTAAGGGATTGAAATTTGACAGCTGGGCAATGGGATTGAAAATATGAGGAATCTAGTGCTTTATTAACACTTATTAATTTAATTATTATTCCTTTGATTTCTCTGTTCTCCTAGCACCTTGCATGGCACAGCCCGCAGAGGAAGGGATGTTACTAATCGTTTGGTAAACCTGAGGAAAGAGAAGGCAAACATCCTTCTTCATCTTTAGCCTTGTGAAGGGATTCCAGCGGCAGGCAAAGTGCCCAAAGGAAGGAAGAGTTTGTGTTGCAAGACAAGCTCAAGAGCAAAGGCCTGTGAGATATGCTGAGAAATTGTCAAGGGATCAAATGGAGAAAGTTGGAAAGAGAAAGGGACATAAAGGAAAAGACCATTGGACATGACGCAAAAGCTGCTAAACATGCTGGAGAACTTTGTTTCGCTTTGCTCAGATGTAACATCCTAAAGCAGTCCAGTCCTGTAGCCTTTCATTCTTCCAACTGTCAGCTGTAGGCAGTCCCTCCAGATGTTACACCCCAAGAGAAGCGAGCACATATGGTCCCACTTTCACATTTCTGAACCCCTTAGAAAAGCGTGTCCAGCCTCCACATTAGGTCTTTGTCCCACTTTAGTTTTTCCAGTTTGCACTTCTTGTGCCAAACCAATCAGTTATAATCTGCACTTAACTGATAAGAATTATTGAAAGTCTAGGTCTCCCTAATAGCCATTTATAATAAAATTGAAGTGCACAAACTGTATATAATACATTGTATTCATTTCATTCATTGCACTATCATGAAGTTTCTTCCACATCTTTGCTCGTAAAATATGAGCACAGAGTTTCTGTGAACCCAGTTCCCTGGATCTTACAGATACATGACAAGGGAAGAGATTAGCTATCCGCAACATTCCAGAGCTGTCTTTTTCAACTAATGTCTATTCTCTCAGATGTTGGGCAAAACTCAGCAAACTCATGAGGATACATAACTTGTGGAGTGGGTGGTAAAGGGGTGCATGGTCAGACTTTGGATAGCACAGAGGCAGGTTGGATTCAATAGAAGCTGTGAAAGCATCTGCTTTGCTTGAGGCAGAACACTGCTGGTAAGCAGGTTGGCAACATCTTGGCTCTTTGAAAAACAACATTTCCCAACGTGCTTAATCTTCTAAATGTGAGGAAGAAAGGGGGACTGTCTGGTGCACCATTCCTGGAAGCTTGCCAGTCTCTGCCTTAGAGCAGGCTCCAGCCTGTGATTAAACACCTCTGCTTTCCTTTCTGTCTTCCAAATGTTCGCTGATCATTCTGCCTCAACTGAAGACATTTAAATGTCTAGAAAAGCTTCTGAAAAGCCAAGGAAACAAAGGCACAGTCTTACAATATCATGTTTAGTACTACAATGCCATTTAGATCCCCCGGTGTTTAGGTGAACAAAAGCTTTTTGGTTTGCTGCATAAAACGATAAGCTTTTCCCCTAAAAATTTTTGTATCCAACTTGGTACACGTTCCTGCTGAGCAGAAAAGGCTTGGTGTCAGAATCTTGTAGAAAAATCTTCTTTAGTCAGGTGGGGAAAACCTCTTATTCCCCAAAACCTTATTTACAAAAACACACAAGTGAACTGAAACCTGGTTTGGAGGACTAATGACAGCTCTGGCGGTTCTCTTCCTAGCCCCTGCTATATGAAGCTATCAGAAATTTTAAGAAAGCATTGCTAAGCTTTGATCCGGGCCCAAAGGCCAGTATAAATGCACACCATTGTGATAATCCTGGCAGTTGTTTTTCACCTAAAAGCCAACATGGATGAAAACAAGTTATCATGGTATAGAAAAATGCACTAATCTGTATGAAGCTATGACTGTTTCAGATCTGTGCCATGATGCTTTTAAGACAGACTTCACAGGATACTTCACAGGATCTTCTCTTGCCTGTAGTTACAAACTTTAACTGCTGTCCTTTTCTCCAAGTCAACATTTGATTTGGGTAATTGACTATTTCCAGGCTGTAGAGGTGGGGAAAGATAAAAAATTACTTTGTTTTCTGGCAATATCCATGGAGTACCACAGTAATTCAATTAGAACATGTTTGGCCTCCACAATTAACAGTTTACCGGCTTGGTAGAGCAGCTAAAATACTATTGTGTCCCGGATCCTTAGGAGTCCTTAGAAACTGCTTGAAAATGGAGGTGTGCTGTGTTGTGCATTAACAGCAGCAACAAAACCCAAAGCAAATAGTACTCTGGTGTAAACCAGAAAAACCCTTGGTATGCATTTTAGCTTGCAGTAGGTTTGACTTAGGTATGAGCATGCAGTCTATGAGGTGAATAGTGTGTACTACACTGAGCCCTGTGGCTGAACTGAAATTTACTTGTTCAGGCTGGGAGGAGATGCTATCCTTTTAAAAGGGAAGTGGCACATACCCTATAACTGAAGCTAGGGGGATGTGAATGTTCAGTGTATTTACCTAACTATAGCAAAATAAAAATCCAAGCAAAAATCTTGAAGCCCGAACAAACCTATTTTGAGAAAAATCTTTCCTGAATAGACCAGCTCTTAATTATTTAAAACATCCCATTGGTCAATTAAAGGAAATTGAGGAAAATCTGTATTAAAATTTTCTTTCCTATTTGTAAAGGGAACTAACTGGTATCATTGCAAATTCTGAGATCCAGGGGAGGTACTGTATATGATTTTATGAAACTGTTTGTTTATATATAATGTAGCATGTGTGGCTGCTTTCCTGGATTACCTTCCTCTTTCCCATGGACCCAGTTTCATAGAACAGTAAATCTGTGGCACGTTGGCAGTTGCTGTGATTGACAAAGACTAAAAATCTGTGTCTATGTGCGATTACTCTTGTCTCCTGACAAAACCTTTCTGTTCTGATAAAAAGGGAGGGAACAACGTGCTTATCCCAAATACATGGTCCAAAGCATGTTCTGTCATACTGCCAGGAAAGGTTATACCATATTAAATCGAGATTTGACAGCTCTTATCAGCTTGTTGCCTTGGAAGCTGAGAATTGTTTGTTAAACGAATTCCCACATCTAAGAGGCTGGAAGTAATTGTGCAAGAAGAGGTGGAATAACCTCTGTAATATGTCTGTGTATTGACCTTTGTAGAAGGTCTCATCTAGCTAGCAGTTGGCTGTTAACTGTTCACAAGGGCCATAGGAGCAACAGAAACTCAGATCCTGGTGTTAAAACTGCTGCTTCTTTAAGCCCCAGCCTGTTACAACTGTAAGCAGTTCTTTGCAGCAGTTGTGTTCTAGTCCTCTCGATTTTTAGTTTTTATTTCTGGCAGAGGCTTGTGGTAATTGCTCCTCAGCTCATGATCTCAGTAGGTCATCTTGGCCAGCAAACTGCTTTTGTGTTTCTCTTCACTAGGTACCTTTTTCAAGCAAAATTCCCACTTAGCAAAAATAGCCTACCTTTTTGTAAGTGTCCCAAGGACACCCATTAATGAAATCCTGATTGTATAGATGAAGCACACAGCTAACTGCTTATGAGGTTCCCATCTCTGGATTCTTTGGTGTCTAGAGCTCAGAGATCCTCCAAAAAAGAGAGTTCTTTGTCAGCCTGTAATTGTTTTCTAAAGATCTGAACTTCCCCCAGTTAGAATTTAATGAGTAGAAAAAGCTATTCAAATTGGTTTTAGACATGGTATGACATAGCATGCTGTCTGTGCTAGCAACGTGATGGGCATGATGACCTGTAAGCAGAAATACAGAACTATTTGTAGATTCCTTTAGCAGATGACCATTTATGACTCAAAGGAGGATGTAATTGAAACAGGATTTTTGCAATTTGGTTTTCTCTCCCTTGGCTTACTCACGATTACGGAAGATCTCATTGCTTCTATTCTCATAGTGTGGCAGAGCTCAAATGCTGTATTGCGGTCACTCCTTGTGCAATGGTCTGATGTCTATGGTTACACATTGCCCTTAGCTCCATTTTTACCGAGAACTCTCAGGAAGTTTGAGCAGGAGTTAGCTATCCCAATAATGACAGTACTGGCCTGGCTGAGGCATTTCTAGGGTTTTCTTCTGAAATCTTGCTGTGCAGCACCTGACACGTTTGCCCTAACATGAAAGTACAGTGCCTTAGAATGTCAGCCAGGTCCTGCACTTGTATCTGTGCAGTGTCCCATCTCCTTGTGGGGGTTCTAGTTGCATGATTTCCTTATTAAAAATGTTCAGGAGTTCAAAACTTCCTCATTTACAATAGAAAATTACCCGAAGACACTTGTTAGCAGTGGATGAAAACTTTAGCTTAAGTATATGTACATCAGCTGCATTTAAAAAAATGTCTCTGAAATTCTGAGCATCTTCTAAAATGCTGGGCTGTGTAAGGCCTTTTCTCAGAGATGTGCCTATTGGCAGTTTCAGCTCATTGCTTCCCAGTATCTTCCCAATATTTATATTGTCATGTAACAATAGGTAATTATTTTTTTTTCTAAAGTTAAGCAGGGATAACCCCTTTTCCTGTTCCCCACTTCCCAAACATAATTTAAGTATTTTATTGCAAGACTTACTGTGTTGTTACTTGAATTAATTTGCAAGCACTCTGTTCTGCTGTTCCCAATTGTGATACTGTTGGCCAGGAAGGAAAAGATGACAGGCACGTAGGATACGGATCGCACTGAGTTCTGGGACCAGTGCCAAACTGTGTAGACTCCTCAAAGAAAGGTAGGGCAATAGTCTTTAAGGCAGACCTGTTTCTGAAAAAATGTCAAGAGAGCCTGCTGAAAATGTTAGTTTCCCTCTTCAGAGGGGCCAAGGAGTGTTCACTTACAGGAGGCAGCACCAGGACCTGTTGCTGCTGCATGCTGCTCTGTGGCTTATTTCTGAAGCTTCTCCCTGTGGGCATAGCCTTTGTGTGCATGGTAACTAACCCATGAGTAATTGAATAGCTGGAGAATGCTACTGCTCTCTCAGGAGTTGTGTTTTCTGTCAGTTCTAAAAACCTTATCAAGTATCATGTATGTTTTAACATAAAAGTTTTCATTGCCAAAGGTGGCAAATGTTTCTGACTGATGTTTTGCCTTATATCTGTTAAATTGAATTATTAAACTTACTAGTGGCTGACCTTGACCTGAGTAAGAGATAAATGCCGATTTATTGTGGTTTAACAAAATAAGTGGATAACTACATGAGTGATATTCAGCGTTCTTACAGTGAAAAAGCAAGCACTTAAATGTTTGTCTTTTAAGTATATAATTCATGATACCATAAATTAAAGCCTTTATCTATATTTATGGCTGACAGCATTTACATTTCTTCAGAAAACTTGTCTGTATAGTCTGAATGCTTATTTTTCAAGTCAAATATATTCTGTTGCCTAACTGTTGCACTAAATAATGTTTGAAATTTTGCACCATTCAAAGTTATGGTTAAGAGGTGATCTGTTTATTTTTAATATCAGTAATTTATGTTACATTGGCTATAATATTAATCAATTATTTTAAGTGACCAGTATGTAATTTTCAGTTTTTCTTCATTGAACAATAATCTCATCCACATACAATTTGTGACATCTTCTGTCTGTAATATTGATGTGAGATGTTAAGCATTTTTAGTTTTCAATAGGTTGCCATTAACAAGAGTTAATTGCATCAAGTCTTAAGTGAGGAAACTGCAGAGTATCTTGCTTTCTGCAGTGCATGTTGGGCTACATGAATTTTTTAGATCAGGATTTATTATTACTCGTTTGGTATGGTAGAGGGTTTTTGTTTTGTTTTAACTCAGAACACTTCACAGTCATCTAATTGGGTAGTTTGTACAGCAGAGAGTTGTTGCAATTGATCATAGGGGAGTAAAGATCGTTCATTATAAATTGTTTTTATGTAGGTCTTTAGAACAGAGTTTTTTTAATGTATGTACTATTATAGTTGAAAAGGACTTACCACACCCACTATGCAGTATTTGAAGCCATTTGTAGACCTAAATCCTCTTTTTCCTTGACTTTGTTTCTCAGACCACCAATTCTCCCTAGTCCTTCTCCTTCAAAATCCATTCCAATCCCACAGCCCCTCCGACCAGCAGATGAAGACCATCGGAATCAATTTGGGCAACGCGACCGATCCTCTTCAGCTCCCAATGTTCACATCAATACAATCGAGCCAGTCAATATTGATGTAAGTATTGATAACGGTTGGATCAGGAATAGTAGATTTGATGTTTCCCTCATGAATATAGCGTGTGAAATTTACCATGTGTACACTAAGCTAATCCTTAGTGGTCTGTCAGAATTCATAGATCCCACGTAAGATATTTTTGCCATTGAGAGCTGTAAGAACCCAAATAACTCATCCTCCAGAAGCAGAAACTGTCTTTTGACAGTCCTGTCCTTTCATTCAAAGAAACATTCTGCCACAAACTGCTGCTGGATGGTTGGGATTTTTTTTTTGTCATTAGTCCCAAGGCTCATACTGCTAGCTATACCCTAGTGTTGAGAATATGAAAGCCAGTAACCACTCTTGCAAACCATTCTGTGTGTTAAGCATATTTCTTTATATGCAGGATGGGGATTTCTAGTATTTGTAATTCAGTAATATTTCTGGCATTGAAGAATATTAAATTATTGCAGTAGGCTGAGTTCAGATTTACTGAATGTTCCTTAAAATTTCAAAAGCCCAGTATATATTGTTCTGAGCATTCTTTTGGAGTGTTCAGAACTGCTACAATTAACTTGTTTTCCACATTTTTGAAATTTCTGGATGCTGAATCATAAATAGTAATAATGGTTGATATTAGGTATAAGACCAGCTAAGACCTTTCAAAATGTTGGTCACAACAACCTCTTTCTAATTTTGCCACCGTATACAGCTTGTATTTTAGCCTTAAGTCTACTCTCTAGAAAGTAGTCATTTGTCAGGTGAGCAGACTTGAAGTCTGCCTGGACACCGAGGCCCAAAATGTTTTGCATGTGAGCCGAGTGAAAAGTGAAATGCCAGTTGAGTATTAAGAATGTGGCCGCGTAGACATTTGCATATGGTATATGGCAGCGGTGCAGCTGAGAGGCACAGGACCAGCACTTTCAGCAGCAGTGCAGGTGCATAAGGGAATAAAATAATTGTGTAACCAAAAAAAAAAATAATAAAAAAGGGAAAAAAAAGCTTGATGATGAAAATGAACATAAGGAGGGAAACTGCTAGAATTTTCTCATTCTCTTTAGAAAATCTGTAGTGTAGTTTGCTTGCTCTCGGTTCGTTGGATTGCAAGTGAAAGAAACCTTTTAGTCATTTCTGAGAACAGTGTGCGCCTGGCTATGCAAATGAGGTGATTTGTTACAGGAAAAAATGAAGCAGAACAAATTTGCCTGATGCACCTCTGTGCAGGAAATTGGTGTCCCAGCTCCTGATATGACAGTTCAAATAATTTGTGCCACAAACACTAACTAGAACGCTTGGTTCGATATTTCTTTATGCGTTTTGGCCAGCTGAGTGTTTAAATCAATATTTTCATGTCAGCGTCTATTTTGGGTGCTGTACGTTTTGCTTTACTACTGAGAGATGCTGTTTTAAAGCAACTAATTTTGAAAAGTATAGGAGTTGTTATAAATAGTTCTTTGGAGTTGCTGCTATTAGTAAGCCATGGTGGGAAATAACTTTTATTTCATATATAACACATGAGGCTATGATTCTCAATTTTATCAGTCTCAGTTGATTCTGGAATGTAAATGAAAAAATAATACCTAAATTAAACACAATTTTTTTTTTATTATTATTTATAGGACTTGATTAGAGACCAAGGTTTACGAGGAGAGGGAGGTAAGTAGTGTTTAAACTAGCTACTCTGGTATATTTAATTACACAACCACTCTGTCCCTTCCCTTTGTTCTGCTTCCTTCAACAAAACACAAAGGAAAATATGATTAGGACAAAAAATGAATTTGCATTTGCTTGTCCATGAACTTAATATATGTCTGATAAAGGTTTGAGTCATTTGCCGGTCATTCTGGGAGTGGGGGAGACAGAAGGAGAAAAAGTTTTGAAGTGGTATCTAGTTTTTTAGCTTTAAAATTACTTTGTACCATCACTTCTTCGCTCTCACACAGACACACACTCATTCACTCACATGGCTGCACACAGATATGCTACAACTTCCCAACTCTGTAAGATGTTTTTATGCCTGTTGTTACCTTTCCACCCATGGAAGCAACAGGGCTTTTCATTGAAAACCATCAACGTGGTAGATGGACCTTCCATACAAACTGCTGCACCCTAAAGCAGCATGAAATACTCCCGTTCTTCTCCCCCTCTACCCCTGCTGAAGATGCTGCTTTGCTGTACTGCATGCCTGTGCTACTCTTGGAACCAGGTTGTTAGGACGTTACACTAAAGGCAGGTCTTTTTGTGTTTCCTTCAGTAACACACAGCCCTGATTCACAGTTAAGTCAGAACTACTGCCAAAAGGTTTATTTTTCTTCACGTGTTATGCACAGGCCTGTTAAGTTACTTCTCCCACTAGCTGTTAAGGTCCTGAGAGGGCTTCTTACATGCTGTATTTATTCCTATAACTATAATAATAATACAGCAATAAAGAAACAGTAAGTAGGGCTGGCATATGACAATTTTTTTCAACTCCAAATCATTAACACAATCGTCTCATACTAATTTTAACTTGCTTCAGCCATAAGTAAAGTCTGAATTACCTTAGCGCACTCTGTCATGATCTCTAAGGTTTTGTACTGTGGACTATCACTGACTTTGTTTCTCCCAGCCAAATCTGGTAGCTGGTAGGACAGCACCTACATTCTGTGTTGTGTTTGATGGAGCTGTTTTTTCTAATGCCAGCAACAGAATGCTCTTTAAAAAGAAACGTCCTTTATTCCTGCAAGCCTACTAATTTAAAGTTGCCAGGTTTAGCTATTTTTGTATGTGTCGATAGGTGTGGCACTCCACAGTTTTGCCCATTTTGTCCAGCATTTAAATGTTGTGCTATCATGTTGGTTTTAACTTTTGATCATAAACTGTCTGCTTGGCATCTGAGAACAATTGGCTATTCCCAGTCCTGTAACAGTGTTATTAGTAATTGACCTTTTTTTCCTCCCTTCAAAGTACAGAAGCAATCTATGAATAGGAGTCAAAGCATCCTAGTTATTTCCCATGACTTCTTTCATTTCTTCTATGTGTCTGTCTTTCTGTCTCTGCCTGCCCGTCTCTTTCTCTCTAACAGCCCCTTTGAACCAGCTGATGCGCTGTCTTCGGAAATACCAATCCCGGACTCCCAGTCCCCTCCTTCATTCTGTCCCCAGTGAAATAGTGTTTGATTTTGAGCCTGGCCCAGTGTTCAGAGGTAGTTGGGCTCTTCTTTCTTGTTTTCACCCAAACAAAATAAGTAAAACCACAGATGCTGTTTGTGCCTCACCCTCACACCGTGTGTATGTAAGTGTGTGAGTTTATCAAAACACCTCTCTTTTTTTGCTTGGCCTGGCTGGAATGCTTTGAATGTGCTTTTCACACATACCCACTTTCACCTTTACACGCTTGAAAATGACTATAAATGAAGTCTGACTTAAATCTTCAAAAGCAAGGAATTTCATAGTTGAGGTTTTTATGCGGACCTCAGCATAACTTTTCTAAACAGAGGTCCTTAGACTGCAGTGATTTTAAAGAGAAAGTGATGTCCTTAACTTAGAATTTCCTTGACTGTTCAGTTTAAGTCAGTTCAGTGCTTTAACAGTTTTCTGTATTTAATATTCCTTGTTTTGAAAAGCAATCTAGGAAATCAGATGTGAATTACAAACATTTCCATTGATATCTTGTTAGGTCTCAAGCTTTTAAAGTAATGTGCATGTCAGCTTTCAACAAATACTTCACTTTGAGAATGTGCTGTTGATACCACATTGGGGCCCTAGATGCTTTAGACCATGCACTTTTTATTTAGTTAGTAAATTTCCAGTGAAACAGTATTTGTTTTGCATCCTGTACCATGTAAAATAAGACTCTTCCATTTTCACGTCATTGACTCTGGAGGTAATTCAGGCCTAAAGCTGTCAATGGATCTGTTGTATTGCACAAAATCCCCCAAAACTCTGTGGGATTGCATATGCTGGAGAAACCAACTATTGAGTAACAGCATGAACTGTAAATATTTGTGTCTATACCTATAGAAATGGGTAGTTCAGTGCATGTAGTATCGTTTTCAAATGCTACCATCTTGGCTGTTTCAAAGACTTTTGTTTCAGAATATATCAAGAGCAGTTCACCTTATGAACTTGTAAAGTTCTTCCAGAAGTCTTTGTAAGAAGACAGGTGTTCCCAACAAGCAAACTGGCTACAGAATAGAATACGTTACGTACAGCTTCAAAGTCCAAGCTAATGACTTAAGTCCAACATTATCTGAAGTATTCTACTCTAATAACTTGGAAAACAGGCCATCTGGTATTATTATGAACAGATTAACTGTAATGTTCTACCATGTGCTGTAAGCGTTTTTGGTGAAGGGTGGATATTGTGCTAGTGGTATTAATGGAGTAGGACATGTTAATTACCTCTAAAGAAAACACATTCTAGTAGAGCTCTGCTATTGCAGAGAAAGTGTAACCCAGTAAATTCTTGGAAAATTGGTCATGTTCTGGGAACATCATACATTTAATTCCATATATATGTGATTTCAGGCAAATAATACAATAAATATATGACAGTATAGTGACCATAATATGAATAGGAACAGAAGTCCATCCTTCAGGTGACTGGCTTCCAGCTCCTTGTAAATGTAGTTAGGATGCCCACTATGCATCATTATTGTTGCTTTGCATATGGGACAAAGTTTATGGATGCTGCGTCCTCTTTTTGATGTGTCAGTATGCCATTATTTTGTGTTTCCACTTCTAAATGTATAGATTTTAGGTCTGAGGACAGGCAGTGATGGATAGATATATAGTCTGATAAATTAGCACACACTGAGTGACTGAACTCAAGCAACAGTCACAAAATCAGGTTTTGAACCCAAGTTGGCATTAAGAGACACTTTCTAGCTAAGAAGGGGGCTTCTGAAGGTATTTGAGGAGTACTGTCTTCTACCACTGCCCGGAACACTGATGTGAGAGAAAGCATTGGAATGTTGGAGGTCTGGTACAATGACACACATTGTTTAGCAGAGCAGCATGAATTTAATTAACAGTTGACCCTATTTTATGTCCTTCACACTGGGAGGGTCACCATAACCTTGTTATGAATAATTAGGGTGTATTTTAAAAAGCAGTGTCTAGTTGAAGTGCTCTATTTGTAAAGAGCCATTGGGGCTCTGAAACACAGCTCTGCTGGTGACATTTTTGTGCATAGATTTGTTTAGATAACATGTAGGCTACAGATGTAGTGTTCTTTTTGTATTTAATAGAATATGCTACAAATAGCTAACTAAAGTACTTGTTCTTTTTTAATCCTTTCTATGATTTACTTTCAAATAAGAGCACTCTGCTAACAGATAGCTTTAAAACAGCCAAATGGTTTTTCAGGTGGCACTTGGAGACTCAACTAGAAAACATTCAATTTTTTTTTTTTCATTTAGTCTATTTTGATTCCAAAGTACGGTATTTCAGCTATTTATTGGGTCCCTAAAAGGTTTAGCTACAAGAAATCTGAGAGGTAGCTGCTGCTAACTAAATTGCTACTACTTTTCTTCACAAAGAAACTGGTGGAATTAAAAAATACATTTTTGAGGGGTTTTTTTTTCCTCCTCTATTTAAAGAGACGTTGTCCTTCTGATAATTCATGAACAAGAGACTGGGGACTATCTGGTAAACAGGGATGTTTGATATAGACTTTTGTTTTCCTGAAATTTAATACTTGATCACTAATCTAATATTAGGAGAATATTCCTAGTATATGTTTGTTTCCTTGTAACATTTACATTGATGTTTGGAGATACTGCATCTTAAACACAGTTCTTGTACCTAGTATCAATAAGATGGCTTCTTATAGATAAAATTATCCTGTTTCTGAAATTTAGGTTCAGCTGCAGGTTTGTCTGCAACACCTCCTGCCTCTTTGCCTGGGTCACTCACCAATGTGAAAGCGTTACAGAAATCACCAGGACCCCAGCGGGAAAGGAAATCATCCTCATCCTCAGAAGACAGAAATAGAATGGTAAGGGAGAGATCAGCTATTTTCATTTGTAGTATATTCATAGTATAGAAATACTAGACAACCATGTTCCTCTCACTCTTCTTTGGTCAGAGCCTGCTGAATTATTTTGAAGATGAGTATGGTAATGATCAAGGGGCTTTAAACTGATAAATAATGGAATATTGAAACTGTGGGACTGATACATAAATAAATGGCTATCCTCTCACTCCATTGCACCCAACTGTCTTGGTGTGCTTTGTATTATAATGCCAGTTTGCCTTCAAATAGCAGCTTAACTTTTCCTACCATAATTCATGAACTTTAAAAGTTCTCTGGTAATTCTCAAATCTAACAACACATTAAATTGTCTGCATTTTATTTTGATTCACAATTTAGCATTATAATTGAGACTTTCTTCTTGAGTTTGAGTTTCTTAACATTTACTGGTCTTAACACAGCCAGAAACCTGTGACAAATATTTCATGCCAGGTAATAATTTAGTATACCTGCATGCTGAGGTTTTGTGTATGCCTGGCTTGAAAAGTTAAATGCGGTATCTGAAAAAAGAAAGTTCTTTTTAAGACTTTAGAGATATGAAATGCTTATACCAAGTCTTTAACAAAGGAGCTGTTTTCATAGATGTTAATGCCTTTGTTTTCTTCCTTCTTATTTTGTATGCCTATCTATAAAGAAAACTCTTGGTCGACGGGATTCAAGTGATGATTGGGAGATACCAGATGGACAGATCACAGTTGGGCAAAGGATAGGATCTGGATCATTTGGAACAGTCTACAAAGGAAAGTGGCATGGTATGTGGCCGTTACGGCGAACAGTTCTTCTTAGGCAAGTAACACTGTCTGCTGGAAGCTGGAAGGCAGCTTCACAGAAAAGCACCGGGGGATTCTGGTGACCACCAAGTTAAACATGATCCAGCGGTGTGCCCATGCCATAAAGAAGGCTGATGATATCCTGGGCTGCATTAGCAAAGCATAATTAGCAAAGCATCTGGAGTGCTGGGTCCAGTTCTGTCTCCTCAGTATGAGAGACATGGGCATACTGAGGAGGGAGTTCATTGAAGACCCATAAAGATGTCTTTTAAATTAATAAATAGTGTGGTATATAGATAATGTTAGAACTTCAGATTGTTCAGAAACGCAACACTTGCATGTTCTTCTGAATTAATTATTAATTATTAGGGGTCAAGATTAATTAATAATAATTATTAGGGTCAAGGTGAGATACATTTACTAGAAAGACTGAAGTATCCATCTTGATGAATAATGATTTCAAATATGTATTTAAAAAGCTTTGATTTGGCTGGAATTTCTCAGAGTAAACTAAGAATAGAGTTTATACATTTTACAGAGTATATACTTATTTTAATATGGTAGTGGTTTATTTCACAAGAACTAGAATATAGGGTATCTCATTTCTGATGCTCTATATAGCATTTTCTCAATATCAATGACACTTATTAAAACTTGCTATCTTAAAGGTGATGTTGCAGTGAAAATGTTGAATGTTACGGCACCCACACCTCAACAGTTACAGGCTTTCAAAAATGAAGTAGGAGTGCTCAGGTAAGAATGTTTTTAATGGCATAAAATAATGTGAAGATTTATGCTTCATCAATCACTGAATTTTAGATCTCCATTGAAACACATTGGTCTTATCCCTCCATGATAATAGTTCAGGCAAAAACTATAACTTGCCATTTAAAAATATTTCTTTGTATCTACTGCTAGTTCTTTCTTCCCCTGCATGTGTTTGTCTGTACCCTATGTTGTGAATATATGTATGTCCAAACACTCAAGACAGGACTGGTTTTAGCTATTGTACTATCCTCAGGGCACCGTCAAGCTTAAGCGTGAATTGTAGGCCTTCCTTTACTCTCATCCACATTTTGAAGTTCAAGGAGAGCATGACTAATTGTTTTGTGCTACACTGCTGCCCCTGTTATTCATTGTTTAATAGTTTCTGTTCAGTAGCATTGACTTCTCTTTGAGTTTTGGGGTTTTTTTTAAATGTATTTCTCAAAGTCACTTCCTATCTACTACTTTTCTCCTATCTACTACTTGTACTTTCTTAGAGGAAGTCTTTATCTTGGGTTCATTTCTTAAAAGGATCCATCAATACAATACAATAGAATGTTTATTGGGGAAGACCATCAGTATCCAAGTACAGTCTTGAGCAGTCGCAAGCATATTTCAGTTCAAGAAATAAAATAGAAAGGAAGCTTTTGCCTCTGGAAAACTGATTTGCTGAGCTAAGCGCATGTGCTGGAGGAGCATCCCCAATAAGCTACATGGTGAACAGGAGATGGTCACCTTTTTTCCCCCAGGAAATGTTAGTTCTGAAAAAAATCTAAGCACATAGTTTGGAAGTAGAGGCTTTCTGGGGTGTGTTGGTAAAAGGGTTGTCCTTCCTGGAAGCCTCTGAGACTGGAATTCCATTTTGAATGTCCTCCTTATGGGAAGCAACATCTGGACTGGAGTTACACAAAAGCAGACCTGCCTGCAGACCTGGCTGCAAACTGCTGCTGTCCCATGGGCGGACCTAGTGGTAACAGCCTCTTCTGAGCAGTCCAGTGCTGGGTTGCTTGCAAAAGCAGCGCTTACCCCAGAATAGCTATCCTGTGTCATTATTAGAAAGGCTAACTGCTGGAATAATTCGTTAAACTGCATCTAGCAACAGGTTATCCTGTTATCTTAGTAAAGTTGAGATTGACCCAACTATTTCTGTTTGGAAATATATATTTAGACAGTGATAGATCTGCCTGACTTTTTCCTGATTACCTGGTCCGTCTGATTTCCTCCTGACCTTTTTTTTGTTTTTTCGCTATTTCAACAGGAAAACACGACATGTGAATATCCTGCTTTTCATGGGTTATTCAACAAAACCCCAGTTGGCTATAGTTACACAATGGTGTGAGGGGTCCAGCTTATATCACCATCTACACATCATTGAGACCAAATTTGAAATGATCAAACTAATTGATATTGCACGACAGACTGCACAAGGCATGGAGTAAGTATTGTATTACTTGTTTGCGAATGAGTGTTGGGGCAATGTTTACTTACTCCCCTCACACTCTGACTGATGTTGGCAAATAAGGCCAACTATCTACTCACTTGGCCAAGCCCAGGGTCCTGCCTTGATGATCAGAGTGTTTGGTGAAGTGTTTATTATTTTGATAAGTAAAATGGACTGTGTTCTGGTTTTTTGGAACATAGGGAATTACAAATCGTCAAGGAAATAGAGTCTTAAATAGTAGAATAAAGATAATTCTAGTTCAGTTAACCTTTCAATCTTTTGAGCAAAAATTAGTTTTCCAGGCTTTATGATCTTCACAGTGCAGATAGTCTTACGGTAGGAGGTAAAACATAGTTTAAGAAAAAACGCCCTGTGAACAAAAGGATGTAATCCTATAAGATATCACAGAAGGCAGACAGCCCTGATAGCAAAAAGAATCAATTCTTTCTTTCCTCTTTTGGAGTATTGTAGCTCTGCAGATAATAGATTTCAGCATTTGAAGAAAACATACGTATTTTGTTCTAAGCACTGTAAGTAATCATTACTCCCATAAGAGGGCAAATGAGTTGAGTTAGAATGTACAAAACTAGCTCAATATTGTGTGCCGAAACCAGAAAACTGATGTAAGACCGGACAAATTGCCCTCCATCTGGAAAACCACTATGATGATTGCAGTTCATCAGGCAATTTATCTACTAAGTGTTCTGTTACATTTTCAATCAAGAGGTGGGGAGGTGTTTGCAGCAACCAGCCTCAGTCTTCTGTTAGCCTGCACATCTGCCCAGGCTCCCTCTGTAGGTAGTGGAGATGCAGAAGCTGTTTTGTGAGCGTGGTTCAAAGCAAAGGCATAAATGGGGGCTTTTCCAGCAGGTTTGTGCTAATCTCATTAACTAAACGCAAAGTCATGGGAGACTAGTTGCCTAATTTAGGCTGTATCTACGCTGTGGGGCAAGTACTCTTCTCTGTGTTCCCTGCAATTTATTTATCCAGTCTGCAATCAAGGGACCTTTTTTCCCAGTCCCATGCGAAGAGGCAGACAGCATACTTGAGCACACACTGAGACTGGGAAGCACATTTAGCTCCCACAATTTAGAAACACCTGACATAAAGCTGTGTCTTGCCAGTCACTGTTAAGGCTTGGGGGCAGAACCTGCAACACCGAATGGCATGTCAAAAACTGCTGAAGTTCTTTTATTCTGAATATTGAGTTAGAACTGAAAAGCAGAAGTTGATAGCTTCAGGTTTGAGCTAGAAAGCTAAGCTTTAGTTTATAGACTTTTACTGCTGTTTTGCCACCTTAATAAATATGTTCAGTCTGAATATCTACAGAATTTGTGTTTCAGTAATACAGTGGATTTTGAGGTTTTGATTAGTGAAATATCATTTAATCCATCTAATCTATGATGTTCCTTTTCAGTTATTTGCATGCCAAGTCAATCATCCACAGAGACCTCAAGAGTAATAGTATCCTTTCCCAGAGACGTGATCATGAAACATGACAGCATTCCCGGTTTTTTGGGGGTTGGGTTTTTTGTTTTGGTTTGCTTTGCTTTTTTCCACCAGAAATGACCTTACTGATGTAAAATGCTGCTCGTGTGTGAACATTTGCTGAGTTGAAATTAGGCTGAGAAGGGGTAATATCACTAGTAGCAAAGTATGGAATACTTACTATGTCTGTTGACGTGATTGCCATAACATAGCGAGTTTTGTTGTGGTATCACAAAGATTTTTGTATCATTTGTTTCTACATGTAATGAAAGATTACTCCAGTTCACTCATGGGATGTTTTTAGCTTTTCTTGTATATGGCATTTCAAGAAAGCCACCTGCGCCATGGTTGTTTCAGCACTGGCCCAGTTGTTACTGCTGTAACCCTTAAGTAGCATAATTCACCATGCTGACTGTGTAGAACCTATATTACATGAAAACCTTCTTTAATTATGATGGATAGTTAAAACTGTTATGTCTAATGTTGCACATTTGTAGCTGTTTATTGTTCCTGTAGAATAGGACCAGTACCACTTGTTTGTTTTCCCTGAACATTTCCCCCTTAGATATATTTCTTCATGAAGACCTCACAGTAAAAATAGGTGATTTTGGTCTAGCTACAGTGAAATCACGATGGAGCGGATCCCATCAGTTTGAACAGTTGTCTGGATCTATTCTATGGATGGTAAGCAAGGGGGAAGTGGTGAGTTTGTTTTGGCAAATTTAGTTGCCTTTGGCAAAAATTTCTAGGACTACCCCTCCAGCACACTGACATACACAAGCTGTCTTAAGATGGAAGAGACAAGCAGTGATATGAATTACTAAATGAATGCTTTTAGTTCTTCTTTAAGCATGTGTTTTCCAGTAGTCAGCAAAAAAACTTTAGCGTTTTCATTCCTCATTTTGAGGTTTAAACTGAAAATAAAATGATGGTTGAGGAAAAAGGGTATGATTAATCCAGGGTTGAAGAGGTGAGAAAAGCCATAGAAAAAGTCCCACAAAGGAGCAGAGGGACTAGCTCAGCCAAAAGGAAGGTGCTCTTTAAGTTTTAAGGATTCAAACATAGTTACTCTCAAGAGATTGTTCAACTTGCTTAAGTTTTAAGAAGTGTAATTGCAACCTCCTATGCAAGTCTGCTTTTTCCTTTTCTCCCCAAAAAAATCTGAAGACTCTGTTAGTGAGCATTATTTTCAGTGTTGTTATAATTCTAGTTTCAAAATAGCTTCTCAGCCCAGACAAGGTAATTTTGTTCTCTCATAGAGGAATAGAGGAATTGCCAAGCTAAAATGAACCAGTGGATTTTGAGATTCATATTAACATCCACTCTGTATTAGGACCCACTAACATCTGAAGGCAAGAGTGGACCATTATATTCTGGACAAGTCCATGTTTTGTTTTTGGTATGTGAGGTGCAGTCCAACCTGGTGAAATAAAAACTAATTCTTTCCTTTTCTGGTACAGGCACCAGAAGTTATTAGGATGCAAGATAAAAACCCATATAGCTTTCAGTCGGACGTGTATGCGTTTGGGATTGTTCTTTATGAATTGATGACTGGACAGTTACCATACTCAAACATCAACAACAGGGACCAGGTAAGGGAAGGGATTGACTTCAGTCACTTGTGGCCTGAAACAGAGAGATTCAGCTTTGTGAAGTACACATTCTGATGGTTTGTGTGTTTGATTTGTGTTTCTCTTTCTGATAGTTCCTATTTGATTTGTGTTTCTGATGTTATGAGATGACATTTCTAAGTTTTCTAGATGTGCCTCAGCCACCTAGCATCAATTCATTTCACTGGAGGTATTTTTTTGTTCTTTTTTACTTCAAGTGTAGATTTTCAGCTTCTGAGCTGGTTGCCAGGATACTTATTAGGGAGAGAGCAGGTTACTTAATAGTAATCCAGTTTAGAATAGTTATGCAGAGGCAAAATGATCCTCCATATGTTGAGTTATTCCTCTCCCCCCCCCTTGCATTGAATTGAGTTCAGCAACAGGATTGACAAAATGGAACAGCAATCATCTTGCTGAAATTTTTATATTCATTTCAATCGTGAGGAGTGCATGCACCATCTAATTGAATTCCAGGATACCAGCATTTCTCAAATCCTGCCTGATGGAGTTTGCAGAGTGTGTGAATTCTGTAAGAAGATTACTTAATTGTGAACAAATATTCCTTAAGTCTAACAATACCATACGCCTGTAATGTATCTCCACAGGATAGGCACATTTGTGAAGGCATATCTGATTCATTATTTCTCTGCCTAATCTGAAAATAGTATCTGTGCATCAAGATCTTTGGTGTAAACTATTCCATGTCTGGGTGGTGATATATTTCTGTTGTTTCTGTGTCCACGTCTCTTGTTTTTTCACTGTCGGTACTTGAGAATTGCAACCATAGCAACGTTCATCCGTGAATGCCATTTTATAAGGCTGCTTCCATATCTGTCAGAACACTTCCAATTCATCAAATTTGAAGTGATTCCTTTTTTTTTTTTTTTTTTATTTTTTTTATTTGGGTGTTTGCCTTTTGGAAGATGGGAAATGTCCAGATTCCTGGCCAGATGGGTATAATCTTCTAAAAGCACTATTAGGACTTTTGGTTTTACCTTTTGAGATTTGAAAGCTGAACCCAGTGATGTGGATGCTAACAATTGAGTACTGAAGGAAGTTCTAAACTGCAAGTGAAGCCAACATATAAAGTGTGATCTAATGCCTTGAGTTTTATCACAGCCAGTTGATTGTCTGAGAAGGTGGAAATATTGCTCACTCTCTGTTGATGCATCTACATCAGCTACTGTGGCACAACTGAGATTCTGTGTGAGCAAAGCATCACGAGGATGCTTTGTTTCTCTCACCTTAAGAGATTTTTCTAGGCAGACTAGCACTGTTCTTGTAGTGATACTTTCTTTTCCCTAGTTAGAATAAAAGTTTAAACCCTGTATTATTGGTAAAGAGCGTGCTGGAAGTGTAGATAATGAATTTTTAATAATTTCAACATAAGTAGTGTAATTCTTTCGAGAAGAGTAACTTCTAGATGGTAAGTCTCATTGCAGCAGAGGTAAGGGATAGGGTAGACAAGTCTTTACTATGAAATGTTGCTCTGGCACATGGGGATTTCTAAAGAAACCATATGGGAGTTTTAAACTCCTTCTTGATGCCAGCACAGATGCGACTGAATCAGAAAGTTGAAAAGGGACCAGGATTGTGTTAGTACAAATAAAATGTATAGCTTGCTTGAGGTGTGGGGGTTTTCTGTTGGTTTTGCCAGTGTCAAGATACAAAATAGTTGCACTGCAATAAATGTAAGGTATGATACACCTGCTGGGTCTGTCTGAGTGTTCAGAAAAGGTAGTGATTATCTGCTGCAGCATGAATGGATCTTTGATTAGCTGGTTTGAAAGGAGTTTTTAGTGTCAGCGCAACTGCAGTACTCACCACACTGCATTTGGCCTTGGCTTGACATGATGATGTTTGATGGTATTTTTTTATATATCCAAGAGAACAGTAACCATATTTATGCTTTGCTTTCCTGCTTTCTATTAGTTTACTTTGTGCTATGCTTAACTTTTATCCTTAGGTGAAATATAAGCCTTCCAAGTTAAAGGAGTTACTGTAAAAATACAAAGCCTGTCTGTCTCCTCTTCTACAGAGGAGAGACAGTTTCTCTTTTGTGGTTTTTTGGGGGGGCTGGGGAAGGTGGTCAGATGTCAAGAATAAGCTTTTGTGGTGGAAAAGTAGATGACGGAATTTATTCTCAAAAGGTAAGGGTTCTTAATATTTGAAGTCTGTGTGTTTCTTAAAATACCTTTCCGTGTGAACTTGCTGTTGACTTATAAAACAGAATATTTATTTTTAGGCATTCTGTTCCTGCCACAGAGTTGCTTATTCTTGTTTTTGTAACAGTTTTTGACACTGAAGAACCGCTCCTTAGATGGTTATTGCTATAAATGATAACCATTTACTAGTGTTCAGGTTTCACAGAAATCTCTCCCTGGAGGAGGAGGAGGAAAAATCTAATTTTTTTTGTCTGTACTGAGTACGTTTAGCAAGCATTACTCCAAGAAACTTGGCAATTTCAGCACCAGATAATGTTTCCTGGGAGCAGAAAACTTGCTGCTGGGACCAAAATGGTGTAGCAAAATGTTAATCTTTTGTTACTGTTTGTTTTATGGACTCATCTTCTTCCCCTTGTATCTTTTCTCCCCTTAAATAAAGATAATTTTTATGGTGGGACGAGGATACCTATCTCCAGACCTCAGCAAAGTACGGAGCAACTGTCCAAAAGCTATGAAGAGACTAATGGCAGAATGCTTAAAAAAGAAAAGAGATGAGAGACCCCTTTTTCCACAGGTGAGAAATGTACCTCTTTAGTTCTCCGTAGACTTTGCAACTCAAATATTAAAACTAAAGATCAGTTATGAACTCACTGGCCAATTCAAAATTTCATTGATTAGTGATGTAGCCTAACGTCATAAAAATACTGGTTCAGTACCTGCTTGGTGCTGTTTAATTAGAAATGCTTCTTTTCAATTCAAAAAGCAAGTATTAAAATGACCTGTATAGTTGGAAAAGCATTTATGTGTCAGAGAAAGTTTCAACAGGGAGCATTCAAATTAATAATCACCATTAGACACACAATTTGGAACTCGTGTATGTTCTTGGAAGTCTTTATACCACCCTCTTTGCTCTCCCCTAAGCTTTATGAAGGCAAGCTGGTAGTTTTGTCACAAAACTTGCTTTATGGTGCCTGCTGAGGAAGGTTTGGGTTCTACAAGCTTGGGGGGGACCCGATTTTTTTATTCTTAGTATAACCAAAGCTTTTTCAAAAAATAAGGAGCTCCACCTGCTGGCTTTATGGTGAATGGTATTAAGCAAACTGCTGCCAAAGCGGTATTTGCAGCGATGGGAGGTATAGGTACTAGTGCATGAACAGGGAGGCAAAATAAAAGGCAACTATATTCATTGTGCTTACAGAGGGAAATCGGTATGCCCTTTAAATAGGTAAAATGAGACAGTTTTTTCCCAAAATGTCTTTTTCAGCTTTTTCAGGATACAAACATCAGAGCACAACGCAGTGATCTATTTTTTAACATTTCTGTTTAAATTTGTGGATAAATATTTTTCTGTAGTTAATTGATGTTCTGCCTTTGGTTTTAAGAGAGTGTTACAGCTTTGGACAATGGATTTGATCGCTTATTTTCTACATGTTTTAGATTCTCGCCTCCATTGAGCTTCTGGCCCGGTCATTGCCAAAAATTCACCGCAGTGCATCTGAGCCCTCGTTAAACCGGGCTGGCTTCCAGACGGAGGATTTTAGTCTATATGCTTGTGCTTCTCCAAAAACGCCCATCCAAGCAGGGGGATACGGTGGGTTTCCAGTGCACTGAAAAGAAATGTGAAAGCATGTGCCTGTGTGTCTGTGTGCTGGTGTGTTCCTGTGAGTGCAACAGGTGTACGTTCTCGGTTCCTACCAGCTATGTTTTTAAGGTTTACTAAGGGAATGAAGACTCACTTCCTAACACTGGGCATTGAATGTCCTGAGCACAAAGTCCATGTTGGTAACGAATGCCCTAGGAGCAGCTGGCACAAGAAGAATTATAAGATAAGAGAAATGGGAAAAGTCACTTCAGAACTACCAAAAGTCCTCTTAAGGTCATTGGGTGTCAGTTTTGCTTGCCTGTGTCGGTTTTGCCCAGTTTGTTGATTGGAATTAGAGTGTATTTGATTTTAATCTACTCAAGCTATGATGGTTTGGGGTTTTTTACTTCACTTGAGGTCATTATATTTGAGCAATAGGCTTTAGATTCCTCCATTAGTAATGCTGTGTGAGAAGCAGCTGGAAAAATGAACTTACCTTCAAGCCTGAGCACAGTTGAAACTTCCTGTGGTCAGCAGAGGTGAGCAGATACAACACACAATCCAGAGAAAGACTTTAGTGACATGTGACTCTTATTTTGAAAGTTGAAGTTTAGAATAGTGCAGTTTAGAGAACGTCTCTTCCTGCAGAGGAGTGGTGGATGGGTTTTTTAACGTTTAATTTTGCCTGAATGCCCTGACCTGTTGGGCTTTAAACCATCTCAAAATGTTCTATTACAATGCAGTGTAGTATAAATTCTGAACCTGCTTTTGCTGAACTGCAAGATTATTGCTGGTGATGGTGCCTCTATCCTTCAGTTAGCACGGATTTCAAAATTTAAAAAGAACACAAATATTTTAAATCTTGAGTATAACCAAATACTTTAAGAGAAAAAGGCTGCTAACGCCCATAATGGGAAAAGAGGATTTGAAAAAGCAGTTGTTTTCATGGCAATCAGTATTATACCATGAATTCCGTTAAGATGAAAGGATTTAATTACTTTAATATTGTTAAGAATACTGCTGAACATGCTTCTGTTTAGTGGTGAATTGGGTTTTTTTCACTTCCATGTAAAGGCTGCTAGTTTGACTAGAAGTGAATCAGACCAGATAGCTAACTGAGAAAGCTAGACACCTTACCAAGGTCCTGTCAACTCACTTTAAAGATTGTATTCTTCCCTGGAGCATTCCTCTGGAACAGGTGAATCAGAGTAGTGGTTCAGGTTGTATCAGTCTTGGATGTCAGATATGAAAACAATAATGTTACTGACTGTGTTCTTGTATATTTTGAAGTCAGTTGCATGGGTTTGTTTGTTTTAAACTGCTAAGCTATTAATTTTCACAGATTCTTCTGCATCAGAAACAAGCTCTTGCTGCTCTTGTTAGAACTTCAAAGGCCAGGAGTGCTCTTAATGGCTTCTGATTTACATGCATAGAATTTTGCATGTTGCTAGCAATAGGTTTTTGATAGAGATCAGGAATTCAAACAAGGGTTGGTTTTCTGCTGTCTGGCAACTGAGCCTTTTAAAACAGGAAGCAGAGTTAGAGAGCTTGAGGAGATGTAGGTAATTTCTACATTTTCTGGCCAGATTCTAATGGTCTTCTTGGCTTCTGCTGTTGGAACAGTTTGGGAAACTAACTTTTGTCTTCTTATCTTGTTAGTCAAGAAAATTCAGCTGTTGAAATCTATCTCTATGGAAATAGTGATGGAAGATGAAAATTGTTACTGTTTTAGAAAATCTATTTCCCATCTTTCTGGTAGCTTCACCTCATTTTGGCAGGCTTATCTTAACACGAAAACAGGATTTAAGTGGGGGCTTTTCCCCTCTTATTCTCTAAATTAATTTATTTTTAATTCTAGACAGTGAGGAGCAATGCTTCCCAAGGCTTTGAAGTATGATATTCAGTACAGGCTACAATGCCCATCCCAGTAAGAGCAAGAGGGTGCCGCTGGGTCTCCTGCAGGATCTAGAAATGTGGCATCCCACCCAGGAAAGGCTTAACCACAGGGGAGTGCAGAGAGTGCAGAGCCGTCATCACTGCCCTGCCCAGGCTTATTCTTTCTCAGGCCTGCCAGATCAGTTCAAACCAGTTATTCCTTGGAGAGGTGTTATAGAATCATAGAATCATAGAATCGTAAGGGTTGGAAAGGACCTTAAGATCATCTAGTTCCAACCCCCCTGCCATGGGCAGGGACACCTTGCCCTAAACCCTGTGGCTCAATGCTCTGTCCAACCTGGCCTTGAACACCGCCAGGGATGGAGCATCCACAACCTCCCTGGGCAACCCATTCCAGTGCTTCACCACCCTCACTGTAAAGAACTTCTTCCTTATATCTAACCTAAACTTCCTCTGTTTAAGTTTGAACCCATTCCCCCTTGTCCTACCACTACAGTCCCTAAGGAAGAGTCCCTCCCCAGCATCCTTGTAGACCCCCTTCAGATACTGGAAGGCTGCTATGAGGTCACCACGCAGCCTTCTCTTCTCCAGGCTGAACAGCCCCAACTTTCTCAGCCTGTCTTCATATGGGAGGTGTTCCAGCCCTCTTATCATCCTCGTGGCCCTCCTCTGGACTCGCTCCAACAGCTCCATGTCCTTTTTATGTTGAGGACACCAGAACTGTACGCAGTACTCCAAGTGGGGTCTCACAAGAGCAGAGTAGAGGGGCAGGATCACCTCCTTCGACCTGCTGGCCACGCTTCTTTTGATGCAGCCCAGGATACGGTTGGCTTTCTGGGCTGCAAGCGCACACTGCCGGCTCATGTTAAGCTTCTCGTCAACCAACACCCCCAAGTCCTTTTCTGCAGGGCTGCTCTGAATCTCTTCTCTGCCCAGCCTGTAACAGTGCCTGGGGTTGCCCCGACCCAGATGTAGGACCTTGCACTTGCCTTGGTTAAACTTCATAAGGTTGGCATCGGCCCACCTCACAAGCGTGTCAAGGTCCCTCTGGATGGCATCCCTTCCCTCCAGCGTATCAACCGAACCACACAGCTTGGTGTCGTCGGCAAACTTGCTGAGGGCGCACTCAATCCCACTGTCCATGTCGCCGACAAAGATGTTGAACAGGACCGGTCCCAACACCGATCCCTGAGGGACACCACTCGTTACAGGTTTCCAACTGGACATCGAGCCATTTACCACAACTCTTTGCGTGCGGCCATCGAGCCAGTTTTTTATCCACCGAGTGGTCCATCTATCAAATTGATGTCTCTCCAATTTAGAGACAAGGATGTCATGTGGGACAGTGTCGAATGCTTTGCACAAGTCCAGGTAGATGACATCAACTGCTCTGCCGCTGTCCATCCTCCTTGTTAAGATTCCTCTTTTGTACTGTCAGAACTACAGTTATGGGGGAAAAAATGCTGCTATCCTTAGACACACTTGACATACCTGCTGTATGGTCAGTGTATTAGATTTGTTCCTGTGTCAGCTGTTCTTACATGTTGACCGTGGTTTGGAATCCGTGACCCTAATGTGATCTTAGCTTCTTACTAAATATTTTATGAAGCCTAAAAGGAGGCTGGGTTTTGTGGACCATTAACTTTATTTGACAAAGGCATTTAGGGGTTTAAATCTGTAGTTTGTAATTGCTGCTTCAGTGAGATTTGGGAACATATGTAGGATGAAGATGCCTAAATGCACCTGTGGATTTGGGTCAGTGTTCTCAAAGATGCAACTCAGCTATATTGTTTAGAAACAGGTACCGGTTGGTCCTGAAAACAGGTCTGTAGGATCCCCGGCTTTCCTGGAGGGGTAGTTTATACTACATGAGGCTCCTTTTTTCTTTACTTCCTTTCATCTCAGTATAGAAACAAAATCTGTCTTGGTACCTTCTAGAAGGACCAGATCCTCGTAAGTGCTGCTGTGTAGTCTTCTGAGGATACTAATTATCCACATCAGAATATGTTCCAAATTGTTATTTAGCCAGCGAATGGCATCCATGCTAGAAGGTCAGCATGAGAGCCAACAGAAAATTGCCTCTTTGCCACACTTTCTGTGAATGTAGCCCAAGCAAGGTGCTGGAATTTGGTGTTTCCCTTTGATAAGTCAGTTACTCTCCGCTTGGGTAGACAAGGCTGGCATGGGCCTGGAAGGGAAATGTTCTTATCCTTAACGATACTTCTGAGAAACTACCCCATCTACCCCAGGATAAAGAGTACAGTTAAGATGTCATGCATATCCCTAGTAACCTCGTGAGTCCAGATAACTTCTAAATTTGTGATAGTAGAGATTGGTAACTGCATCTTAAATCTTTCAGGGAATTATGGGAAGCAGGTTCACTCAGGTCTTGCCCTTACAATATACTGTTTGGACACAAAATGGAAGAACTTTTATCATCTTTTTAGTACAGGTTTTTGAAAGCGTGCATTTAAAACAGTTTCCGCTGGCTTTGCATGTGACAAGTGTGAAAAGACTAGCAACTTGTGAAAAGACTGTAGCAACTAACTTGAAAGGGCTCTATAAGTGTAGGTTTTCAAATGCTATTCATCCTTTGGAAAGGAATTTCTTTGTTACCAGTCAAAGCAGGTATCTGAAGGTCTGCTTGGTAGAAAGCACATCAGCTGCCTGGCTCACAATGACTAGAAATGGCTGGGTTTTTCTTACATCCCAAATCATGAAGTGTGTGGTTTCATAGCTTCATGGCAAGCTGATCTCATTTGGAGCAGCCACGGCCCAGCTCCTTACCCTTGCACTGGCAGATGCTCTCGAATTCCACTAGTCCATTCCATGCAGTTAAGTGTGTTTTCCCCCACCATCAACAGAGTAGCTCTCCAAAAACTCTTCTTTCCTACCAACCTAAGCTAGCATTTCCTAGGTCAGCTCCTTGAGCCATCTTGCCTCAGGGCCAGATAGTGCAGTGGGGCACAATGGGCAGGAGGGAGAGTGGGACTGCAGTAGTCCCAGTTTAGATTAACATTGGCCGTCACAGAACCATGCCCAAAGATTTAGCAGGGCAGAATCAGGATGATCCTGCAGGACAGGGCATACTGGGTCATGTTCCTAAAGCTGTTTTCATTTCATCTATTCATTGCCCTGAGGCATGACCTTCCTGTCCTGCTAGATTCACAGTTCAAGTTGCTTCATTTATGTGTGTGCATCTAAGCCTCAGGAAGAGGTTGCCTGTGTTCTCTCTACTTCTCCTACAGGTGAAATTTCTTTCAGAAGATCAAAGAACCATCTTGCAAATATTTTACATATTCAGAATAGAAAAGGTGACACAAAGCATTTTAGCTGCTGCTCAGAAAGTCCTGTCAACACCCAGCAGGATGGAAGATTCCTGTTTTGTGGATGGATGTAGCCATCTTACCTACGTTCTTCATCTAGGGAAAGCCATTACTGCTAATGCATCTCATAGGTGTTAAATCAACATAATCCCATCATTAGATATTTTGGTCTCCTACTGATCTGGGATCAGAGTAGCACCTGAATTTTGAAAGGGGAGATTTAGCATTAGCTTGCGAAAGAAAATGTCTTTGCTAAGGTTTTATTTAAATGGCAGAAAAGTCTGAAAATCACCTTTTTATAGCTACCATTTTATCTGAAATGCTTCTTGACTTCTGATCCTGTTTTTCCATTGCCCTTTCCCAATTAATGGTTCATCTTTTATCTTCTGAAATCCCTGTATGACTATTAAAAGCTGAATTATTACCAGAAATGGGCAGAAGGACAAGATGAGTAATGAGGGAGCAATCTCTTGTTTATAAATTGGTCTTTAATCAGCAGTTTAGGAAGGCAGACGGAAAAATAAATTAAGTAGAGCATGTTTTGAAAGCGTAGCTAAGCATGAATGTCATTCTTAAAAATTAGCCTCACAGGCAAATACTTGATGAGTTTTTTGTCCTTATCTTAAAAGATTAAACAAAAAAAAGTACCAAAAATGAGTTGTTTCTAGAAGATGCTGTGAAGAGAGTTGCGAAGTAGGTGAAATGTGCCAGAGAGAAGCAAGAAATATTAGCAAATACTTCGAGTACTTTAGAGCAAGGGTTTTATCTGTTGGTAGAACTAGTAAAATAAGTGATTAGACCCATCATGAAGTTTTTATTCTTTTGTTGTTAAAACTAAAACCTACCACCACAATCTATCAAGACACATAGAGCTTGAGGTCTGCCACAGCCCCCTGTGCCAGCCACCCTTACTTTGGACTATGAGTGTACTCCCTTCTCATTTCCTACAACACACAGAGCCCTCTCCCTGCTTTCTTTAAGCTGCCTTAGATCAGCTGAATTAGCTTCTCCTGCCAAGCCCTGTGTAGATGCAGTTTCTTCCCCCTTCCTTATGCAGTCTGCTGGTATCTCTTGGTTCTCTTCTTTATAGAGCAAGACGTTCCATGGAATTAATGCTATTAGCCTAAAATCGTGTTTGCAGGGATGTTTATGGTTTGTTTCCAATATTCAGAATAAGAATCTTAAGAAAAAACAAAGCAACAAAACTAACAAAACACTCTTGAAAGGATGGAAGGACAGCATGGTAGGGAGCAATTGTTTGGATGTAATGGCATTCAACATGCTTCTTTTGAACAGAGCAAAGGGTCTCTGATGTCTGCTGCTCACTCCTGCATTATTAGCAGAGCTCTGAGGAGTGCTGTCAAGAAAGGGACGTAAACTAACCAAACCTCATGTGAAAGCCAGCACAGGGAAGTTAGATGTATGTTTCTTTTTCTCTTGCTCCTGAATCCTTTTAGTTAAGCATAGCGGAACACCCCTCCCTAAAAATCTGTTTAAATACAATTTCTTTGTGGGTGGCAGGAGAGTTTTTTGGCTGAAGCATAAGATGAAGAGTGTCTTAGATTCAGCTTCTGTTCAATGTTCTGGCAAACTTCTGAAGATTTTGGGCAGCAGTTTTACTCTGTGCCGTAGTTTCTTCATCTCTGAAATGGGACTACCAGTCTGCCTCACGGCATGCTGACGCTAAATAAACTGTAGAATTTCAGGAGATCGTTGCATGTGAAAGCACTGCATAGAGTTACTGTTTATTCAGAAATTCTGAAGGAAGCTCCCTATTAGCAAGGCCTAATTTCTGGTCTGAGAGTGAGCTGACAATCTCACCATTCTTATTTTTCTCACCGTAGGTTGCTATGTTGGTCTCTAAACCAGATCCCAGCATTCTTTAATACTGGTTTAATATTCAGGCGCTTTACTGTACACAGTCTTTAAAGGTTAACGGGTGTGTCAGCTCTTCGTTATTAAACCAGTTTGACACCAGACTAGAAATTAGTTTGCAGCCTGACACGTTTATTGCAGTTGATGCTTTTCAGGAGGATATATGTGCAATAAGGAGCTTAAAGTGAAATTAAACTGACACATTTTCAAATGCATAATGAATTAGACTTCGCTTGAACTTTCAGACCTCTATCTTGGGAAGAATGGGTACAGCTTGCTTTCAAGAAATCCTTTTTTCAGTAAAATATGCTGGATCTGTATTCAATGTTCTCTCACTATGTATTCTCTTGTGCTTTAATTTTAACAGTTTGCATTTTTTAACATCTTTTACATTCAACCTAATGTTCGACTAGTCTAGAGAAAATCTCTGACCACCTAGTAACCGATACCGTCTTTTTAAACCAAGCTCTTGTCCTCCCTCTACAGGAGAATTTGCAGCGTTCAAGTAGCCACAGCACCATGGCAGCACCCACTCTGTTATTTAAGTCTTGTGTTCCTACAGTTTCTTAACATCCAAACTCTGTTCTGCTCCGCAAAACCTAAAGTAATTTAGAAAAGATATTCATAAGCTTAAAAGTGGAGCAGAATGGAACTGCCAGTCCAACACAATGGGAAAAAGTACCTTTTTGGGAACCAGAATCCTCTGCTGCCAGTGTTTCTCCTTCAACACAAACCACCACGTGCATTCGGAGACCCGCAGTGGCTGCCTGTGCCGTTGGCATCATTCCCAGGAGAGAGGAGAGGGCGCTCGTGGTTTGACTGTGGTGCTCGGGCATGAGGGGATGGAACTGCTGCTGCAACTTAGGAGACTTGCTTTGGATGGTCTGCCGGTCGGCTTTCTCCCTCTAACAACGTACCATCAGAGGCTGAAAATCTGATGAGTGCTAATTTACAAGAATCATCCTCTGTTCTGATCTTTTTTTTCCCAGTGTACTCACTGATTTACGGACAATGCAGTATCCCCTTTTCACTGTATTACAACGTCAAACACCTAAATCTGTCTATGTTATTGGGGTTTATTCCGATAAAGTTAAAAGCGGGGGGTGATGGGAGCTGGAGAAGATGTGGCTCTAAGTCAGTGAGGTTAATCTGAAGGAAAAGGGGATGCTGCTGCACCTTTTTTCAGATTTACTTTATCACTTCTTCAAAAACATACAACCACCACCAACCTTAACCTGTTTCCTTTTCCAGTGTTTTCTTGGTGTGTGCATATACAACATCTTGTAGAAGGGTTAGGTAGATCCTTCTTTTGTTGGTCCAGCAACAAACTGAAGTTCAAAAAAAAAACAACAAAAAATGTAGCGAGATTGTCCTCTTTTGTTCTTTTTCTTTTGTATCATATGATACAATGTATTTATCAGAGATGCTACCACAGCATCTGAAGTCTGTAGAATTCCCGATACAGACTGTGAATGGTGTATGTACCTACTTTAAAAGTTTTATTTTAAACGAGGGTGCAGGTTAATGCCAGGTACCTTACCAAGATGTAATGTTTTCATAAACGGGGAAAAAAGTTCTCAGGTTGAATTGAATACAAATCCAAACCCCCCTAGAATTAGACATTCCGAAAAATTATGTTTTGGTACTTTCAAGAGCTTTTTTTAAAGGATTTTTATCCTGTTAACTAAACGTCCTCTGATAAGTATGTGTGTAAATGTGGAGCATCTTGTCCTAATGGCAAGTTGTTAGATCAAAACAAAACGGTACTTGCTGGATCCACGCTGACTACTTCTCCTCTCACGGCTTTCTGCCCTGTCATCTCTTCCCTTCCGTTTGTCTTTCCCTTTTGTACACTTTGCAAACTGGGATGAAGGTGGCGGTATCTCCACTAGAGTGCTTTGTTTTCCTGTCCTCCAATGCTGGTTTTCAAATGGTTGGTAGCTTTTTCACAAGTTACCCAGTCAGGGAAGAAGAAAAACCCCAACTCATAAAGTTCTGCACATCATTTACCTCTTGTAGAGTATCTTGTGATGTGATCTGTTTGCAGAGTTCTCTGGTATGTGGTATTACATGTAAATTATCTGTACAGAGGCAAGTCTCAGACCACATGAGAAAGAAATCCAAGCTCAGACAGAAGTTTTCAGAGTTCGATTCGCATCTGCCCTGTACCACTGTAGGTGAGGCAGGAGAACCAACCCCCCCACTAGCAGGGAGGTTCTTGCTGGGGGAGGCAAGGGGTGTTCATCAAAATCATGACAAATAAATGAAGGAGTTAAATGTGTGTGAATGTGGTGTCCATGCTAAACATGGGTGTATTGGGTGAGGACGCTGTCCTTCCCTTCCTAGGAGAGCTGAACTGTTTCTGTCTGTAGAGGGTTGCTCCCAGGTGAAGGGAGAAACGCACATCGGTAGTGGGACATAGTTTTAAACCCCTGGAGTTCTGCGGTGTTGCTGGTAGTCTGTTACGTTTGTCAGTAAATATTTACTGGGGTTGTAGGGACCGGACTAATCTGAAGTGGGAATTATAACTGAAATACTGTGTATTCATATTAATTCCACAAACATTAGCAAGACAGCAATAGTGAATGACTTGATAGTCACTACAAGAATGAAGTGATTCATGTTGGTACATGAATAGAATTGATTTTGTGTACAGGATGCATTTTAAAAAAACACAAAAAAAAAACCAAACAAAAAAAAAAAAGCACAATTTTTTTCTTGTCTGCTGTGGGTCTTCAGATGCTGTAAGGGTTTCTCCTTATCGAGATTGGCAGGAATTTAAGCAGTAGCAATAGCCACTTGCCAGTGTGGAGAAGCTGATGAGCGAGCTGTGGCGTGCAGGCGGTGAAACCAGAGTGCTCCCTGGTGATCATCTGAGGCCGGTACCTAAGAGGTGGAAGGAGCCTGGGGCCACTGTGGTCAGCAGGCAGGTGGGAGCATTCACAAACAGACTCTCAGAAGATGAAGTAGTCACTGCTCATTCTCCTTCTGTGGCCCCATTTGTAGGTGTCTGGCGTACTGGAAATGAATGTTCTCTTGAAAGAAACTTAGTGGAGCAAGGTGGTTCAACAGTCATTTGTTTCACAGAGCTTGTTAAAAGCCCTGGTTTCCTTCCACAAGGTGATGCTGGCTGATGATTGTCTGCTAAAATATAACTGTTAGGAATTTCATTCACCTTTGCTTAAAATGAACTTACTTTTGGTGAAGATTCGTTACCCATTAGTCTACAATATGCTTCTTGAGCCCATAGGAAAAGCACAAGGAAAATTGCTATCCTTGTCCATGCAAAGCACTTTATAAGTAACACATGATCTCTGTTGTTTTGTTTTAGGGTTTTGGGGTTTGTTTGGTTTCAGTTTTGTTTTGTTGGGGTTTTTTTTATGGGGTTTGTTTGTAGTTTTGTTTTTCTGGGGTTTTGGGGGGAGGGGAGTTTGGGTGTTTTTCTTTTTCCCTGTGGAATGTGCAAGTTGTTTGGCTGCTGTTTAGAGAAGTCCTGTCAGGATGCATTTCTACTGGTTTTCACGTTTGTTTGTTTCCCTCCAGATAGCTGTAGTAGTGTGTGTTTGTCTGTAAAAGGTCTCATGTAATACTCACACAAAACTTTGGAAGAAATTTGGTTTGTAAATAATTGGGATTTTAATTTTTTTTAAATCTTTTCCTTTGGGAGTTTTTCTGGATGTCTTGCATGCCAGTCTTAAGGTGCCCTGTAGACATTTATTGAATGGGGAGGTAAGAGTAGACGAGAACTGAGTGCCCTGTATAGCAGTGGGATGAAGGAGATAAACTGAAATGACCAATACATTCACGTCCATTACACCAAATTTCTCAGCTTCTCTGTGCTGTCCTAACCGCAAGCACATGCCATAGTATGGAAATGTTAGTTGCCTGGCAGTGTTCAAGGCCAGGCTGGACGGGGCTTGGAGCAACCTGGTCTAGTGGAAGGTGTCCCTGCCCATGGCAGGGGGTTGGAACTGGATGAGCTTGAAGGTCCCTTCCAACCTAAACCAGTCTGTGATTCTATGATGATTCTATGATTTTGTGTGTGTGTGTTGGGACAAACATCCAGACAGTCATACTGCTTTTAGCTCTACGGTATCTGGTACCTAATCATTTGCAGAACTACTGGTATCCAATCCCACCTATTCATGCCTTTATTAACCACATGTATACCTTCCCGCATATACCTTTCCCTCTGCCTTTCCTTTTCCATACAGTTAGAAGAGGCCTGTTATCTGTTACATCTTCCCTGTTAGTACAGGATCATCTCCTGTGGCATATTTGCTGGAACTGGAACGTAATAGTGGAGCTTAAACCAGATGGTATGAGCATAGAGGCCTGGTTATTTTGAGAGTCATTTCTGTGTGAATTAAGCCCTACATAGCCCCAGATATGATTAGCCTTGGCATTTCTTTTTTTGCTAAACTCATGCAGGACATTGAATGCAGCCACTTCTGCTTTTCACGCTTACCTAAAATCATCTTCCCTTGCACAAGAATGCTATAGCAACTGCTGGTGATGCAGAATGTTTGAGGCGCCATCTTATCGTGGCCTGTCAACATTACTTGGATTAGTACATGCTCATTAGAGGTAGAATTTGGCCTTCATGCCATAAAATGAGTGAAATGCTGACTGTTGATAAATACCACATCTTTCCACAAATGCCCAAATCGGGGGAAGAAAATACACTGAAGATCACACATAAATAGGTTTGCTTCTGTGTTTACCTGTTTGATGTCAATGCATCCAGCATTTAACAGAACATTTGGGGAAGCCAGATCCCCAGACACCTCACAAACAAGTACAAACTGAAGTTTTGATAGCTGGAGGGGCTAAATTTAGGCAAGAAGCATGTAGACATTTCACACTTTTGCAGCCTATAGATTTCATTGCCTTCTTGACTGTGAGTGCAGCATGTGTAGCACAAACTGTTCATAGTACTGTAGATGACGTGTGTTCTGTCTGTTGAAAAAAGTATCACCAGTAGCACAATGTGACAGGCAAAGCTTCTAGGTACAGCCAAGTTCAGCCAAAAAGCAGTTGCATGAGAGGATTGTTAGGGCATCGCTTTGAAGGTGCTGGGTGTTCTAGTTTTCTGTTACGCGTCTTACATAGAAGTTTGTGAAATCAACATTCCATTGTTGATGTTAACGTGCGGCCCTGTTAATGTGCGTTTGCACTTCACATTTGTTTTGGCATGCATTTTAAATATCTATCTTCATTGCTTCTTACCTAGTAAATGGAATCATCAGAAGAGCAGAGCAGAGCAAAGTTGTTAAAACTTTTTCTCTGCACTTAAGTTTCAAGGATGCTAACACAGAAGCTACTGAGTCAGCACCGTGACAGCAGTAAATAACTACGAAACTGTGGAAGGACAAAACTTTAACAACTGCAGAATATAGAGTGCACCAAGAGTGAATTCACATGAAAACTAGCCTCTCCCTTCTTTAGAACAGAGAGCTACCAAGACTCCCTCTGGTAAATGGTTTGCGTAGGGATCCCCCCCCCACAACAGTCTTTGCAGTTTGCCAAATGATCATGTGCCTTCGCAACCTTTAAAAGTCCAACAGAATGTAAACCAGGTGCTTTGTAACTAGAGCAGTGGCTTTGGTTTACTTCTGCTGCAGTAGTTTTGTATATAGCTGTTACTATATAGGTAGGTAGTTTGGAGTTGGTAAACTTCTGTAAAGCAGGAAGGAGGGCAGAGAGCATTCCCCAAAACACCTATTACCATTTCAAAGCTAGAACTGAAGGATTCCTAATTCAGTTACAGTAAACCTGCTGCTTGATATCTGCTCTATCCAAAGTTAAATGAAGTTCATTTAATTTAGAATAAGCCCTCCTCCCCTTCCAAAGACACGAAGATCTTGTTAAAGGAAGGTAGTGGAAAGCTCTGAAGAAGCCCAAAGTTAACACCCAAAGCGACGCCGTTATAGCATCTTGGAAGGTGATTGTAGATGAAAAATGAGAGCTGAATGAGGAGAAATTGATGGTTAGTACTTGTGTAATCCAAGTGTGCATATATCAGACCATACACTTAATTCCCTGGCCCAGAAGGTGCAATTAATTGCTTTCTGGAACATCAGCAGGTTTCTTTAGCTGCTCTTGGGCCTCTGACAGTGACGCATACTGTTACTGCACATTAACTGAGGGAGATGGTAGCTGTCTTGTCAGCTGAGGGACCACCAGTGTGTTTAAATTTGACTTGTTCAAGTTTCAAACCTGTTACGTAAACTTATGGCAGTACCTACATATCAGTGTCATATTTACCTACTGTCCATAAAGGACAAAATAGTGGGCTTTGGTATTAGTGCTTTTTCAGATCTTTTCTTCTTTGGGGCAAGACTTTGGGCATATTTGTAAATTATTAAGTTATGTCTAAATACACAGCTCATACAAAATCTCGATGCAATTTTAATTTGGCTTTGTTCCTTTCAGACAGCAAAGTGTAAAAACATTTTACTCATGTTTCAGGATCTATCCGGAATCCTTCTCCCTACCCCAAATTCTGCACTAAAAGTACATGTTAGGAGGTGGATAAACTATTTCCCTAAGAGAAGGGAGCTGATGGGAGGGTTTAGAACCTTCTAAACTACCTAGGCATTTGCTTCACAGCATCACAGCAGCAGTGTGTTCAGCTCATCCAGCCTCCTTAAGAGCCAGCAGTGGCCTGTCTGATCATTTGGTCTAGTTTGTCCCATTTGCAGCAGCTGTATGGTAGAATAAGCCTTGTGTGACATTTACTTTTGAGTGAGTAAACCGCAAAAAATAACTGTTTTCTTTTTTGTTTGGGTTTGGAGAATGGTTGGGTTTTGTTTTGATAGATGTTGTTATTCTGTGTTGCATTTGTGTATTCACCCTAGTTGAAAAAAAGAGCTGTCTCTGTGTTTTGGGAGTTCAGTGGAACATTAGGAGAAGAAATGCAGCCCACCAGCTGGGCATGGACGTTGGGTCTAGGGGGCAAAATGGACCAAACTCGGGTTATTTTGGGATGGTGGGAGGGGTTCCGAGGGCATAATTTAAATTAACTCTTGTCTAAAATAAAATGTAAGTGCAATAAATGTGCTTTTTTTATTCAAAGCTGTGAACCTTTAGGAAAAAAAAAAAAAAAGACAAAAAAATCAACAAAAAAAAAGCACATCGTTCCTTCATGAGCCTTGTGTCCTACCTGCCTCCCCCTCCTCCCCCTCTCCACACTTCTCCTCAACTGACAGAAACCCAGCAGTGCCCACCCTGCACGTGTTGGCAACCCCTGTTAACGTTGCTTTTCTTTCGATCTCATTTGTTGGGATCGGGGAAAGCCCTGCCCCCTACTCCCTGCCCCCCTGGAGGTCCCGTTGGGATCCTGCCACCCGCGCTGCGGTTGCCCTGACAGACGTGCAGTGTTCCTCCTGGCCCTTCATCCTCCCCCTGTGATGTCCCTCCCCACCTCGTGTCAGGGGCAGTTGTGATCTCCCAGGGCTGTGCAGGTGACGTGTTCCTGCAGCAGTCGCAGAAGCGATGGGTCATCGGCAGCCCAATGGGATCCCTTTTCCCCTCTGCCCAGACACACGTGCAGGCTGGCCACTGCTGCCTTCTGTGACTCTGCCTTGTTTTGAAGGAGCAGGTATAGGTGTTTGTAATCCGTTGTGCATTACTTGCACTGTCTCTCTCTCTTACTTGAGCGCAGGCTGCTTTTCCTACATTTGGGAAGGTGCACCAGCCTCCTGGGGGGTTCCATGAGAGGCACAATGTGTATGTTTCATTAGAGAGTGATGGAAGGTGTAGCACTCCGTAGCTGGATCCCATGGGGGAGTAAGAGAGGACTGGCTTGTTTAAAGTTTATAGATATACAGATCTATAACCTTTAAACTTTATTATTTTTATATATAGTCAAGACAATGGCATTACCTCATAATACAGAGGCTCGTTTATGAGAGGCAAAGTATCTAGTAAGGAGAGGAAAGGGAAATTTATATACAGAGTTGATTTCTTTTTGTCTGTTTGTTTGTTCCTTAGTGCAATGAAACGTATGTCCCACCGATTTAAACTCTGTGCTAACACATTCCTTTCAGCTGTATTGTTTTGGTTTTCGACCACCAGAGGTTTGCAAGGGGCTTGTAACTGCAAAGTAGAAGGTCCAGTCTGGTTACTTAAAAAAAACAAACCAACCAACCCACTTGTGTTAGTAGATTTCCATAGCTGCTTTTTAAAATCTACAATGGAGTAATTGTTTTGAAACTTGTATTTATTTTTTAATTCATTACAAAACGTTTATTTTTGGTTTCCTGTTACGTAGGTCATGGCACCCCCCCTTCTTTCCTTCTCCAGTTTCCCCTGTAATTGCCAATACAACTTCTTTTTCTGGTTTGTTCCTTCCCCCCTTTACTTTTGTTGTCCCTTCATTTGTACTTTGGAGTTTTTCTCATGTAAATTTGTACAATGGGAAATATTGTCCAGTTTGGTTAGAGAGCATGGAGACTTAAAACATATTAAAATTTGATAGCTGAATTCAGATTGAAGAAAACTATTTCTGTGTAAAGTTATTTAAAGAACTCTGTATTATATAAAAGGCAAAAAGTTCTATGTACTTGATGTGAATATGAGAATACTGCTATAATAAAGATTGACTGCATGGAAAAGTCTGAAGGAGCTTGTTTATTGTGCAATTCCAACTCCTCCAGAGGTGCAACTACTGTGGTTAAGGGGAGTGAAAAAATTACTTTGATGTTGTTGCTTTAGAATGTAACTGTGGGAGGAAAAAAAACGGGAGAAATCAAAAGACAAACTGAAAAACCACTCGAGGTATGCCAGGAGAGTAACCAACCTCCTGCACCTTCCCCAGGGCTAAGCGCAGCAGGCCAGCATAAGGCACTTTTACCTTTGCTGAGGGCTTTGCTTCACCTGGGATTATTCTGGACTCTGGGAATACCCAAGGGCAATTCCTCTTCACCCTGGGGAAAGCTTGGTCAGGGTTCTCTTCAGAGAAACTTCCCCTGCCTCTAGGGCAACTGTTAAGCGGTAACAAGATGTCAGTAGAATGCGTTTAAGTTAGCTTCTCTACATTCTAACATGGAAAAGCTTTGTTTCCTCCCATCCTTTCAAGAGTTTTTTTTTGGCAGAGCTTTAATGGTAAGGTTATTACCTACAGTGCGTTCATGAAGTTTTAAATCACTCCCTGGACATGAGTGTATCACCTTATTTCTCTGGGGCAGCAAGAATTGAGCAGTAGTGAGCAAACACTAGAGAAGTTCATGCAGATTCGAAAGCTGTAACTTTCATGCTCCAGAAATTCATGCTCCAGAAATCCTACAGCACTCAAAAACAAAGTACAAGTTAAGCTAGAGTTTGTTTATAGTTACTTTTATTGAAATAAGGACCCGAGGAGCCAAAGCTTTGGTGCCAGGGGCCTCTTTAGTTCCAGGGACCTGCAAGTAATAGAAGAGAATCCTGAGAACCTTCTCGCCCATCCTTTTCCCCACCGCTGAGAGCAGGGGAAGGACCCCTGAGTAGCACCCACGCTGCCTTCTGCATTAGTTGAAGCTCTTGGGTTTAGAGCCATGCTGTGACGCAGCAGCCTCAGAGAGAGGGCAATTAAAGAATATGAAACAAGCAAAAGCCTCAACCCTTTAACGGGACAAGTGCACACTTCTCTCTCTAGAAACTGAGAGAAGATCGGTCATGCTGGGTTTACAGAACAGCATGACGAAAATAAACTTTAACTGGCAGCAGTTAAGCTACACCTAAGTTGCTGCACTGCAGGCTTACATTGCTAGAACTGGACTGTCAGGACCAGAGCATTCAGGTACCCAAGAAAAGTGTGTGTGAAAGCAATAAACAGCGCCAACAGCTATCTGCATTCCGTACAGCAGATCTGGCACATTTACCTTTAGAAACGCACAAATAATTGCTGCAAGTCGGGTACCTGTAGCAGCGCCAAGAGAAGGCGCCCAGCAAGCGACACCTGGCGCCGTGCCCTGGCACCGAGAGCTCTGAAGCTAAGGAAAAGCACAACCCGGGCTGCGGCTGGACCGGTGACCGCGCTCATCGCTCCTTACGGCGAAGACCGGCCCAGCCGCGGCGCCCGGGGGCCTGTGCGGGAGGAGCCGTACCGGCGTGCTGCGGGGAGCGCCTATTCCGCGTCGTCCGGAGGGATCCCCAGCTCCTCGTCCGTCCAGGCCGAAGGGTCGGGGTAGGGGAAGTGTCCCTGGGGGAGAGGCACGCTCAGAGCCCGGCCGCAGCCACGGCCCCCCGCCACCCCCCGCCGCCGCCGCGCCGGCCTCACCAGCACCATGTCCGAGCTGTGCCAGAAGTGCCACAGGATCCAGAACCACATGAAGCCGCTGATGAGCTCGCTGCGGATCACCTGCGCCCGCGTCAGCTCCGGGAACTGCCGGTACCGCGGCTGGATGTGCACCTCGCCGCCAGCGCTGCAACAACCGCACCGCCGCTGCCGCCTCACTCCCGGCCCCGCCGGCACCCGCCCCGGCCCGCCCCCCGGCCCCGACACTCACTGCCGCCGCCCGACCGCGGCGCTCCGGGCCCGCAGCAGCCGCCCCGCCGACCGGCCCAGCGACGCCAGCGCCATGGCAGCTCCACCGCCCCCAATGTCACCCTGCGCCGGCCAACAACAGCCGCCGCGATTGGGCCGCCGCGCCGGCCGGCGCATACCAACTCCGGGCGCGGAGGGATGAACGGGCCGCGGGTAAGAGGGAGGCAGAGCTCACCGCTCCAGGCTGCGGTGCGGCACCGGGACACACGGTGGCACGAAGACATCCTCACGGAGACTTCTCCGCCACGCCGCGCCGCTCCCACCCCGCTGTGTCTGAGAAGGCAGCCCTGCCTCCCCGCCTCCCCCCGCACTTGGAAGCGGCAGGACGGCACCAACACACCGGCGGGGGGTGAGGGGGGAGTCCTTCGTGAGTTCTCTAAGTTGTTGTCGCTCACAGAGGGTGCAGAGGAGGGAGCGCGACGAGTGCTCGTTTCGGAGCGGGGGAAGAAGGCGATGCCGGCTGCTCGTCTTTAAGGACGGGGCTAAACAAATAACCTGCTACTCTTTTCCCCCCTACGGGGCCCGAGTGGTCCAGCCCACAGCGTCCGGTTGCGTAGCAACGGTGCTCGGGAGCGGCAGCGGCGGGAGCCGTGCGGGACGCGGCTGACCCGCCATGGCGGGGCCGGGCTCCTGAGGGAGCGCCTGGTGCGGAACCTCTTCCTGCCGGCGCCCTCTTCAGCGTGGTGGCGCTCTCCGGCGAGGCGAGGTGAGGCGGGACGAGGTGGGGTGGGGGGGCAGCTGTGGCGGGAGGGCGGCAGCCGCAGGGGGCGAGGCACGGGGGCCGCTACGGTAGCGGGGTGCAGGGGCGAGCTGTGGGGTGCCCGAGCACAGCAGCACCCAATAAAGAGCTGCACACCTGTCCCACATTAGCAAAGACCTGCTCGTGTGAAGGGGTCTTGTTCGCCCTCTTTGCTTTCTTCCCCACTTCCTTCCACCTTCCCTGTCTTTTTTCCCTGTCTTCCTAAACACAGTCCCCACTTTCTTCACTCTTCCTTGGCTTCAGATCCTGTCACTGACCTTGCAGCTCTTGCTTGCTCGGGGAGCCTGGACAGCTGCCTAAGCAGCAGGGTGCAAGAAGCAGCAATGCACACATGGCAACAGGCTGCCCAGAACCTGCTGCTTGAGAGCCAGGGGTGGATGGAGTTTGAGGAAGCCAACAGGGCTGATATGCCTGCATCCCCGCTCCTCTTTTCCCCCCTACCAGCCATTCTGCTGCCTGTCTCCAAGCCGTGCCTGGTCCTGAGAAACTGGTGTGTTTTCCAGGCTCAAAGCTCATTACTAAAATCAGTTAACTAAAAGGAGCAAGAATTATTAGGAAAGTAAAACTATTCTGATTCAAGAATCACAGGTCTAGTGCCTTCTTCGTGGCAGAATAAAATGATGATAGGATCTGAGATGGGCCAAAATGGATATCTACTATAGCTTTGTGTACACTTGAAATGACACATCATCTTTTGAACAACATATCTCATCATGATTGAAGAAACAGTGGTACATCTGTTACGTATCTAGCAGCTGAAAAGAAAGCAGGTGAAACACAAGGGTTCTTTTATCATATAGTTCTTATCTCCTTTCCAAGCTTGATTGCTTAAGATCCTAACAATTTGTGATGAGCTTACAGATAAAGAGTGTAGTACCACAAGATATGATGGAAGAATTAAAACAAAGATAGAAGTAATATGCTGGGAAGTAAATTTCAGTTTTATAGATAATAATCCTGTTTAAGGATTTAAGTGTTCAAATATCATGCTTATCTTCTGCTTCCATCTCCTTCCCCCCTCCAGGTAAGCTCCATGTCCATCTCACATGCCCAATGCTGTCACACAGCTAATAAAGATCCCTGTGGCTCTCTGCTGCCAACATGTCCAGTAACATAGTAAGTTCAAAATCTATAGACGGGTCACTGGAAAGGCAGAGGAGAAAAAAGCAAGGAGACAAGGACAATTATTGTGGGATGGGGAGGGTGTCCCATGGGCACATTTTTTGTTTTCATTGCAGCAAGTTGCAGGAATTCTGTTGCCAAGGACTTCACTAATTGTATTTTTGTTTTCCACAGCTTTCCTGTCTGTGCGTGGAACCCTGATTCCCTTTGTAGGCTCTCAGTATCCTCAGCAAAAAGGAGTTTTGTTGATTCATCAAAATCAGAGGCTTCCAGTTTCATGAGGGGGGCTCGTGTGTTGGCAAGGAGAGAAGCTGACGGCTATTACTACCTGGGCCACATTGCCCAGGAGGTGAAGGTAGCTATTTATTGGGAATGAGCTGTAAGAGGATCTGTGCATCTTTTTCCTGTTCTCCCCCTGCCTCACCAGCCCCATGCCCTTGCTGTGGGGTGGCTCTCCTGTCATACAGTGCACTTAGTAACCACTAGAGTCTCCCCACATCCTACTTTCATGTTTCCTGGTGATGACTGGCTCTTTACTGTGAGGAGTCCTGCAAGCAAAGGCAGCCTAGAAATCAATTCCTTTAGTAGTTATAATGAGCTGCTTTCCAGAAACAATCAAATCAAATCCCTTATCCCTGTTACTTGCTTCTGCCCAGTCTAGCAGCAAAGTCAATGAGCTAAACAGCATATCAGTAACCCAAAATGTCCTCCTCCTTACCGAACCAAGAGCTTTCCTCATTCTCTTCCAGCTGTGTTTCTGGGATTTGTGAGATGAGTTTGGATGCCAGACAATCCCCCCCGCAGGCTTTCTTTAAAAATCCAGTTTGTTCTGCAGTTCGCAGGGTAGTTAAATAAATAGTGATGCTGCTATAGATGAGGATGGCTGCAGGCTCCAGCATGGGGTGGAACAGATGGGGACAGCTAAAAGCACAAGTGGCATTAGCTGGAGTCTAATGCATTAGAGGAGCTGATGGCATTATTTGTGTGAGTGCACTCAGAGATCTGCAGAGGAGGCTGAGATTTCAGTAACATCTTCCTCACGCCCATTGCTGAAGGCTTAAATTAAAGCATTTAGGTTTATGATAGTTGTGATATTTTACTGATATTTTAACAGTAAAAAATATCATATTTTTGATTACTACATAACAAACTGCACCAGACACAGCAGTTTCTTTTGGCTATTCTTTCTGATGGAAGGTTTTCCTGGCAAAGTTCTGCCTTAGCGTGTTAATTGTGTTCTTACTATAACCCAAGTCCAAAATGAAAGGAAGAGAAAGGCTGCCAGCCCCTTGAGCCCCAGCCTTATAATCAAAGTCCAGCATGGACACGGTACAGTGAAAAATCTGGTAGAAGAGGAAATCTACATTTCCAGATTACGTTCCTCTTCCTGGGATTTCTGCCACTTCCCTCTTAGCACTTACGTTTGGCTGTTAATTGGCCCCAGATGCGTCTCACAAACAGCATGTTTTACTCTTGTAGGGCTCCAGGGAGCGCTTTTTAATTGAGTTTGACAAGAGCGGCGCTCCGAAAGGCAAGGCACAGCTTCGAACACAGGAAACCCCTCTCTACGATATTCTGCACTACGAAGACGCCAGGCGACAGCCTCTTGCTCCAGGAGACAGGGTCTTGGCGCCATGGGAGGCTGGAGCTGAACGTTTTGGCCCAGGCACTGTGCTAAAGGTTCTGGAGAACAAGGAAGCACGTTTAGGTATGGGGATTGGCTTTCTTAACAGTGCTAGACCTGCCAGGGTTGCTGGTCACTACAGAGAAAAGAGAATAGTCTCGATCACGGAGACTTCACCACCTGCTGCTTGGGTTCTCTTCATCATCTCTGTTTTTCCCTAGTTGTTGGCACTAAGCAGCCTGTTCTTTTTCAGTGCCAGAATTAATGCAGCTCCCAGAGTTAATCTTTGCTTTGTTCTGTGAGTGGAAACTTCCGAAACACCTGGGAGGGGCACGTCACATCCTCCCAACACAAGGAGAAAAATGTTCCAGGCCTTCATGAATGTTCACCTGATGATCTGTTAGTCTAGTTTCCAGCTTTTGCAGAGTATAACCCTGGCTCGCTGTGATGAGCAGGGATTTTGCTATCTGCTGTCACTTCATAGGAAGTTCAAAACAAGGTCAAATTTTAAACCTCTCAAGAAAAAAGTCATGGAAGTTGTCACAAACTTGTCTGAAACACAAGCTGTTGCTTTTATCTCCTGCCTTCTAAGAGAAAAAAGCACACAGGTTGACATACTTCTAATTTATTCTTTGCCTTTTTTTTTTTTCTCTTTTTAATATGCACAGCACACAACAGAAGGGGAGTGCTTGTGAATTTCTGGAATGGGCAGACTAAGGAGGTGTCTTCTGACCAAGCTCTGTGGATTCCTCTGCCCTTAAGTGAACGCATCACCCTAGAACTGCAGATGCCTTTAGCAGCCAGGCAGATGGTGGTAGATTCAAGCTTGGATTATCCATACATCGTGGCACCGGGTTATAGAGCCTCAGGCCATTACAGACAGGATCCCTCAGGCCTGCACTACTGGCCAAGGGGTCTGTGTTCAACTCAGCCATGTGTTAAGTGCAGTTGTAGGTGTACCTCACTTCCCCACTGCGGCCTTGCGGCCTGGGAATCTGCACAGCCTACGGGGTGCAAAGTGCAGCAAGAAGATGCCTTCCTCCCACGAACAAGCTTCACTAAAGAAGAGCTCAGCAATAAAATACAAGAGCAAATGTCCGAATTGAGGATTTCATCTTCAGAAAGTGTTTTCAGAGAGGAAGAGGAAATGGAAGATAAGGAATTGAAGACAGAAGATGTTCCAAGTGAAGATCAGCCTTGTTTGGAAGAGGACAGTGAGGTTATAGAACCTAAGAAGGTAAAAAATGTTTCACCCTGGCTCTTCTGTTAACATGTGGTTTGCTATTTGTGTAATGTCTGCTTTGTTACCTCAACTTTTCTGCTCTCGGTACCAGAAGATTGCTAGAGGTTTTAGGCTTGGCCCTTATGTATGTCATGCTAAAGAATGGAGAAACTGCGCACTGTGTTCCTGATGCTTTGGTTGGGGAAAGAGTTAGAAGCTGTTGTTATCACTGCCTGGAGCAGGCTCCTAGAATCTCTTCCATGGGTGTAGAATATGAGGAATAGTGCAGGTTTTTTACATCCTGCCTCTGCGTGAGGGAGGTAAAGGCAGGAAAAAGTGTCAGACAGAAGACTTTACACTGGGTAAGGGTTATTGTAAGGATTGTTCCATGCCAAGGCAGTCCCTAGCATAATTCTGTTAGGATGTATCTCCACACTGTTAGAGGTGTCACCTCTTCCAATGAAAGCGCACAAGAGACTTCTATGACCCGTGGTTGCTGATTTGGTGCTTGTGAATAGGGCATTGGGTGAGTCACTATGGAGGAGGCTGATGTGTACCAGCTACTGCCAAGCTTTTTTCCATGTCTGTGCAAGGGTTAGAATCCTCATTTCTGGCACCATAAATGTGACTGGCTTCATCCAGGGAACTCTTGCCTGATCTCTTTTGTAGTAGTTTAGGCCCTTCCAGGCAGAAGCACTGTGAGGTTTAGGTTATTTGAATATGCAGAGAGTGCCACAAAGTGATCAGAAGTTACTCTACTTCAGAGTTGTTTCTTTAGTAAAGAACTCGCCCAGAATTTTCTTTTACTTTCTGAAACTCCAGCTGCAACTGAAGATCTGTAAGTTGGTGAAACTAACCTGTTCTTTTGCACATCAGGTCTGGATTAGGATTGCATTTCTTGTTATTTCTAGAGTCCTCAGAAGGAGATGGCTCATTCTATGGTTGATACTGCTGTCAACACAGAGAGCTGGTTAATGGAGACAGTCCACAAGGAAGAAGCAGACAGCAGACAGCAGGATGCTGAAACTGGGGCTCATTTTAAACACAAACATGGTATTGAAATTGTAGCTCTTTTATCCAAACATAAGACTTGCCACACAGTGTCAGAGCTGCAGGCCATCATGTGTAAGATCTGTTGCCATAGCTCTTGGTGTTTCAAAACAAAATGCCATAATGCCATGCTCTGAGTACAGCCACTATAACATAGTAGCATTCTGTGTAGGTATTAATGGTGGTATGGCTTGAGAAGTTGTTCATCTTCTTCCCAAGGTGAAAGATTTTTCAGGTGGAAGTTGGGTGTTTTGGCTTTTACAGATATTGTAGTAGCAGCTTTTGGGTTTTCTTGACCTTTATCATAATGCTCACTATAAATATAAATATATGTAAATGTATGAATATAATTTATTATAAAATTTCCTTACTTTAAAAATGAATCTATATCATTAACTATAACTGCCCATAGCAGAAAGATTTCACCAGGTTTCACTGTTCTGCAGAACACTCCTTCTCTTATCTGTGCTGAAAATGATCACTGTGTAATGCCATTGTGTAAACTTTTGTTCCCTTACCATCCAAAAGGGGCTGGATCCTGATTTGAAACAAATTGTTACTGTTCCCATTTAAGCTAGTTTTGTGGCAATTGCAAGCATCTAAGTGAGGATTTTGAAAGCCTAAAGCTTTCTCTGTTACTGCTTTGCTCTGTGTCACTGCTGGTAGAAGAAGAAAGAACAGTGAAGCAGGAGTGCACATTTCCTCCCCGCTGGTGTTCCAGCGTCGTTCCATGCAACAGCTGTCACTCTGGTCCACGCTGGCTTTAGCAGAAAGGTGCAACCAGACGCCGCTCCTGTTCTCAGCTACCCAAAAGCTGTGTTAGCACAGTGCTATGCCCAAGCTAATTTCTTCTGTCTCTCAGCAGGATGGGTAGCTCAGGCTTTGCCTTGGCAAGGAATCTATAATTTTTGCTTGTCTCAGAGCACTGGCAGAAGCAGCTCATGTGTGTCTCTGAAATACCATGTAAACAATCCCTTAGCCTGAGTAGCTACTCAGTACAGTCAGTGATCTTGTGCTGCCAGGTAGAATACATGCTTGATTACAATGGCAAGCTTGATTTTTGAAAGCTAGGACCTGTTTTGTGGACACTAAAAAATAACCCACCTCCTCAGAGGAAAATGTTGGTACTAAGTTACTCCTTAACTCTATCCCAGCCAAAATCAGGACATAAGTTATCAAAGTCTTGCTTGAATATATTTTATATGAGAAGACTTTAAATAAAAAATATATTTATTTTTATAAGCTGCCTATAACCTCGTATGTCCCTGCCCTAATTTGTTTGAAAGGTCTTTTTGAGTCCAGAGTGGCAGAAGCTCCAATCCAGCATTCCCAAGGGAGCCCTTCCCTGGGAACCAGTGCTTTGGTTCCTTTCAGGCGCCAAAGCTTCTTTGACCGAGTGAATCAATCACTAGAGAAAGACAGCCTGACCATCAAGTCAGCTCTGCGTGCGCAGAGGCCACACAGCACCTCCAGTGTGCAGCCTGGGAGAGCCACAACTCTCAATCTGCTAAAAGACAAAAGCGTTACAGTAAGTATTTGGTCCAAACTAGATTTAGCTATTAGGATCAAGCGATTTGTTTATGTCATGTGAGAATATCATAGAATCATAGAATGGTTAGGGTTGGAAAGGACCTTAAGATCATCTAGTTCCAACCCTCTTTTGATCTCTTTCTCAAAGGTTTTGACTGTAACAAAAATTATGCCTATGTAGAATAATGACTATGCATAAATAGAAACATACAGTTTCCTTGGGAATGCTTGGGAATCAGCGTTGTACAGGAACAGGGCACTTCTGGTGGTTTTACTCAGCACTTTTGATAAAGTTTTTTATTTTAGATCTAATCTTTTCTAAATAAATCTTTCAGCCAGGTCTGCTAGATAGCAAAAGGATTATTCCTGTTTTGCAGATACTGAAAGTAAAAAAGAGAAAGTCTATGTAGTGGGCTGAATCATGTAGTCCATGGAGTGCGTGCATTTGAGAGAGGAAAATATTTTGTGGAAACTCTGTTCCAGCCCCAAACAGCTTTAGCCATGTAAATTGGAATCACGTCTGTGTTTTGGTGGTGTTCCCTTGCTCCTTCCCTCATAGAGGGCACTGTAGGTGTACAAAAGAAATAAATAGCTGTGAAAAGAAGCCCTTGTAGGTGCTCCTTCATCTCTTTACACAGCACAGTGCATTTTAAAATGCAAGTTAGGAACACTGCCCAGCTCTGAAATGCAGCTCCTACTGCAGTGAACACAGAGACTCCTTGACCCTGGGTGGAAATCTCAAGCAGGAAGTGAAGAGTTAGTACACCTGCAGAGAACTCCGGGAAGATTTTGTGTTTGGCCAGATGGAGGCAGATGTTTCTCTTTCTCATAAAATCTAATTAGGAATCTGTAATCTGATTTGTGGCCAGAACCTGCAGTTTCCATCCAATCCAGGAGCTGACACAAACATCGGGCAGTTTAAGCATTGGCTCAACACTGGAACAACCAGAACAGCACAACCTATTGACCTAAGAAGAGCTCTTAACACTGGATTTTCAGGCACCCCTTTGTTGGTTAAGCCTATTCTTTTGCACAGGCTTTAGCATCATACTCAGTGTTTTCATGGGTGGGAAGTGACACAACAGTATTTATGATCCAGCGTGGCTTCCAGAGCTCAGGAGTGACATTAGAAGTCTAAGCTGTTCTGGTTCATAGTTTGCATTGGGAAACTATACTGATGAGATTAAGAGGTTTGGTTTGATTTTTTTTCCTCTTAGAAATCAATCCTTAATGGTGCATCTCAGGAGAGGTGGAAGGAGATGGACTTCAACAGAGCCAAGATTGAGCACAAAAGATGGCAAGAGGAACAGAGGCAGCTGAAGAGGGAGCAGCAGCAAGAGGCAGATGGCATCCGACGCCAGCTGCGCAGGGACAGTCAGAGGTGACACCTAGGAGCTAAATGTTTTTGTAGTAAATGTGAGAAGGTTGGTGATGTCTACTCCCTGGTGCTCTCATTCCGTCTCTGAACATCACACACTGTGCCTCTTACAAGTCTCTGCAGAGGGGTCATGGTGCTTTAGTAACAGGAATAAAATTGCTGCTTGAGGTATAGGCGAGTGGGAACACAGGGCCTTCAGACTTCTTTCAAGGACAAGTTTCCTTCAACCTCATCCTCAGACCCAAAGTCCTTTTGCCTCCCAAATCCCTGTTCCTTGTCCCAGTTCACTTAAGCTCAGCAGATCCTCAGCCCCATCTCTTCTGTTGC